>NC_141138.1:170905314-172106564 GCF_053477565.2 Lygodium microphyllum | reverse complement strand
TCTCTCTCTTTTATTCTGTCTCCTTCTCAAAGTGTGTGAAAAACTATGTTGAAAAATTTTAAATTAAAAAATATTTTAAAATATTTAATTAAAAATTTTAAATTAAAAAGTTTAATCTAACTGAGAGAGAGAGAGAAACTTTTGATTTAAAAAGAAGTTTGATTTAACTGAGAGAGAGAGAGAGAGAGAGAGAGAGAGAGAGAGAGAGAGAGAGAGAGAGAGAGAGAGAGAGAGAGATCTAGGCCCTACACATGAGAGAGAGAGGGGAGGGGGGATGAATTTAATTAAAAAGGAAAGGGGGGTTTAATTTAAAAAAAGAAGGTGAGGAGGGGAGGCTTTAATGAAAAAAGGGAAGGGGAAGAGAAAATGAGATATTACACGTGAGAAAGAGAGGAGGGGAGGGGGTTTTGATTAAAGAAAGGAGGTTTGAAAAAGGGGGTAGGTTGGGGAAGTCCTCTAGAGGTTCGGGGCTTTCCAAACCTATAGCTAAAATAATATAGTAGTAAGATATAGGACTAACCGTGAGAAGTTTGTACAAATGTGGCCCCAGCAAAACTATTGAAGCCATTGATAAGTATATTAATTGTTATACATGTAGAAATCAACTACCTTATTCACCTTGACTATCCTTCATCCTTTTTTATCAAAGAATATTTAATTCTTTCCTTCGTAATATACATAGCTCCAAAAAATGCACAAATGTATAGAAGGTTAGAAGAGCTTTATATATCTTATCTCAATTCACTTACGAATTGGGATGTATTTATTGATGGAATTATCCAAGCCTTCAAGCACTAAATGCATAAACAATATCCAACTCATAATATCTAGGAGGACATTTTAAATACTCAAAAGACGTGATGAATACATAATAATTGAGAGTGTATTGTTTTTGGTTGAGAGCTATACAAAAGATCATGTATGCGATGCACGATATAACATAATGTTTTAGCAGTTTTATAAAATATGCTTTGTTGGGGACCTTTAAGGGATGCCACACCCTATGCATCCTTGCTTTGGTGTCCATGTGGAGTTTCTCCTTGGGGATGTTTGATTCTTATTTGTTGTACCCTTTACACTTTCCTTAGCTTATTTGGGCTTCTTATCCTCGGTTTTGTTGGATAAAAATATAACATAATTTTCTAACAATTCAATCAAAGATTCTTTGTTGGGGTCCTCCTAAGGGATATCCACCTTATGTCTCCTTCCACGATGGCCCCCTTGGGGTCTTTCTTAGGGATATTTGGCAACATAAACTTTACTTTTAGAACCTCCAAGCATTTTCTATTACTCTTTATCCATATAGTGCTATTTGGCGGCTAGTAACGAACTTGAAAAGTGCAGACACTTATTTCTTTACTCATTTTGAGTGGGTCAGCTCTATAAAAGAATTGAAATAGTTGTATCGATGTCGCATGTCATTTTTGCAAAATGTTTAGTATCCCACACTACCATACATGATGAGTACCCATCATCATTACATTATTAATGTAGCCTCCCCAACCCACTCATGGTTGAGCAAGGCGAGGAAAACTACAAAGTTGCTCAAAAAACAAGTCCTTGGTGCAATGATACACCTTGCGCCCTTAGACATCTCTAAGATAGACAATAGCCTACCAAAAATTTAGATCTAATGTCCTAGGTCCATATGCTTAGATTATTAATTTACATAATTGTTTATTTTAGTAAGGTCGTGTGCCAATTTTACTTATCTTATAATGTTTGACATCTCCATCAAATCCATGAAGGAAATTGATCAAGCAAATCTTTCTAAATTCGAGATCAAGTATTGTAACACTCTAATATGTACTCCATGGATAAACAAGAAAGATCTGGCTATTAGAAAATCATTTAACAACTAACACCATTTGGCATGTACTTAATGAAAAAAATTACCCCTCATGATAGGGTAGTATAAGATAATCAACTTTATTTTCATCTATTGCTTACATGAGAACGTGCATGTTCCCTACTTTGACTAACATGAGAACATGCATCTGGAACGTACATGAGAATGTATATGACTTCCAAATGCATGTTCTCATGTCTTGAGCATGCTATAGGGTCTCAAAAAGGCCATAAGTTAAATCTTTACTCAAGAAACTACATTTTTCTCTCCAAGTAATTAGTATTACCATACTTTTAAAATTTATTAGCTCAAATAATATCTTTTTCTCTAAGTAATTGATGTCTTAAACATCTTCAAACATATGAATGTTGCAGTTATATTGTTAAATTTCTCATATTTTTTACTCAAGCTCATTGTATCTTGAGTATACAATATTCACATCTATATCATATACAGTGTCAAGTCTTCAAACATATTGAATATAAATAGATAATTTCATTTTGTAGGTGGATCCTATGGTATGCAATGAGACAATTTGATAGTATGGGATTGCCTCCTAGAGCAAGGTGAGATCATGATCAGTTTTGGATCCACATTTTGCTGATTCACCTTATTCTTGGATGGTTTTACATTCAAGTACAAATATAGGTCCTAGAGGAGAATAAGATAACAACCACAAAATTGGTTATAGAGGGTCCTTAGAAGGCCTTGTTCCTCAACTAGTTTATACTAACAGATTGCGTGTTTTCAGTCTTGTGTGTAGGCCTATGTGCACTAGGCTCACAAATGATTAGGGGTCCTTGAAAGTGTGATAGTGTGTGTGCAAATATCTATCTATATGAGGGTTCATGGGCACAAGAAAGTTGCACTAATGCATGTGCACATGTGCACATATGCACGTGTCTATGTGCACAAAAGTTGGACCTACAATGCTCTAGGGTGTGTGTAAATACAAGCCAATATGCTAATGTATTTACGCACAAGGCACTATGCTTAAGTTTATGTGCATAAGGGATGCACTAGTGCACATGTGCACATGATTGGACGATAGTGGATGCAAGGCTCAAGTGTGTGTATGCGTGCATGATGAAGTGATGTGCATATGTTTAGTGTGCAAGGTTTTTGTACACAAGAGTGTGCATTAGTTAAGTGCATGAGGGCTATCATGCACTAGTGCAGATGTGCACATGTGCAAGGATATTGCACAAAGGGATTTGTATTAGTGCACTAGTACACTAGTGTAGTACATTTGCGCAGTAGGGTATGCTTATGCAGATGTGTTGTGGTGGTTAGGTGCACAAGCGCACAACATGTGTACATTAGATTATGTGTGCAAGAGGAGTGCACAAGGGTGGTGTGCAAGGGTGTACACTTGTGCACAAGCTAAGTGCACTTGTGTAGGGTACTAGTGCACTAGGAGCATACTAGTGCATGTGTACACTAGAGTGCAATGAGATGAGTGCTATATTATGGTATTAGGTACATGGATTGATTATGTACTACAAGGGTATGTGCCGAAGAACAAGGGTGTACATGCCCTTGTGTGCATCGATGGATCAAGGAGTGAAAGGATATGTGTTGATGTACACGGGTGGATTAAGAAGTGGAGGGGTATGCATTGAAGTGCAAGGACGTGCACACAATATTGTGCACAATAATGAATGTATTGGACCAAGTGCAAGGTGGTGCATTACTGCACGTGTGTACTAGTGCACGTGTGCACTATAACGTATAGGAGATATGCAAGGTGCACTAGTGCATGTATGCACTATGCACTATGATATAGGGATGTGTGCACTAGGAGTGTGCTAGAATGCTGGGTGAATGGTGCATAGAGGTGTGTACTAGGATATATACAGTGAGGTAGTGCAATGTAAGTATACTAGTGCACGTGTGCACTACTTGGTGCACAAGTGCACTTGTGTGCACTAGGAGTGGGATAGTGTGCACTAAGATGTGGTGGTGTGTGTTAGATATGCTCAATGCCCCACCCTCATAAGGTGCCACCAATGATCCATGGTGTTCTAAGTTGTAAGGCTCCCATTATTATGAGGAGAAGCCAGACATTCGGTGGTGGGTCTTGACTTGTATGTTAGATGAGGTCAATGTGACCAGATGGAAAAAAAGGTGATTTGTGTGGATCTAGCATAAGTAGTTATGTTGGTAGCAACTTGTGGCACAATGCATCGAGTTGGAAGATGTGGGAGTTATTACGGGCCCCTATTTTGGGGTTTGAGGACCATAGAAGTGGCCCCTAGCTAGGGGGGTCTCAAGGGGGCCAATGGCTCCCTCTGACAGGGTCCTGGGGCAGTACCCTTGGCCTGATGATAAAGGGAATATTCCCTAGGTGGCTAGGGAAGGTTCATAATATGGTCGGGGACTTGTTGACGAGATTACTATGGACAGAGCCATCATTGTATCAATTTGTTTGAAATTAAAGCAATCTCTATTCTTCTCATATTTGTTGTGTGTTCTCTACTCCTTGCTCATATTTTGTTCACTGTGCCATGCAATTTCTACATGGTAGCAGAGCCCAGGGGGCTTTGAGGAGTGAAGAGTATATGAGAGGCAAGGGCTTCAACAGTGAAAAGGAGAAATATTGTCTACTACATCAAGTAGTGGTGTTGGTGCATTAGGTGGTGGTAATGTTGTACCTGCAATTCAAACATTGAGGATTTGTCCACCAACCTTCAGTGAAGACAAGCTAGATGATACAAACTATACTTTGTGGAAGTTTAAAATCACAAGTATCCTTGATTCTTATGAGCTTTTGGAGATGGTGCTGGGGACTGATCCATAACCACAACCCACCCTCGACCCATCAAATTTGAGTGTTAGATTCCTCCAAAAGCAGATCTTCTATGAGCTTGGAAACGAACAAACACAAATGCAATGTATGTCTTAGTTACAGGCTATTCTGATAGTGTTTTGATCTTAATTCAACACACACAACCAAGGCATCAGAGGCTTGGAATGTACTGAGGAGTCATACATATGAAACGTGAAATCAAACAAGGAATTGAAACTTGGAGAATCAACTAGCAACAAAGAAGTTTGTTGAAGAAGAGACAGTTGAAGCATTCATCACTTGGATCAAGAATTTATGCGACCAAATGGATGTTGCCAGGATACAAAAGTCTAGTGAGAAGCTAGCTTGGAGATGTCTTCGGACTTGTCCACCAAAGTTTGATGGATTAGTAACTACCCTACATACTTAGGTGAGACCCCAAGGCTTGACATTTGAGGAATTTTGTGCACTACTAATGGAGGAGGAGTTGAGGCTTAAAGCCCAAGAAGATAGTAGTAGTGGAGATGCTGCATTCTTTGTGAATTCGAAAGAAAAAGGTGGTTCCTCTACCAAACAGCAAAAAGAAGAAGGGTGGTAAGAAAAAGTTTCAAGGAGATTGCTTCTATTGCAAGAAGAAAGGACATGCAATTGCAGTTTGTCATGTTAAGAAGGCAGATGAAAAGAATGGCATTATGAAGAATAAAGGGAAGGAGATAGCTAATATGATTGAAGCATAGTTGGAGTTATTCATTGCGACCATTGAGGAAGTGTGTTCCTCAGCAGAAGAAATATCTAACATAGACTCATGGGTATTGGATAGTGGTGCCTCCCGTCACATGACCAATAAGAAAGGTCTATATAGTTCTATGAAGCATTTGCAAGAATCCATCACTGTGATGGTTGGAAGTGATGCAACATGCCTTGCTGCTGAGGGCACATGCACCATTTCCTTTGTTACTGCAAATGGTGAACCCAAGAATATTTCAAATGTGTTGTATGTTCCAGAGATTAAGAGAAATTTGCTATCAATTGGTTCTATAATAGATCTTGGCCATGAGATAAGGTTCATTAAGACAGGTGTAGAAACTATCGATAATGCTGGCAAAGTTATCAGCAAACAAGAAAGGAGGAACAACATATATGAGCTAAGTGCTCTTATAGCCATTGTTGGTGTGGGCACAAGTAAACATTGGCATGAAAGAATTGGTCACATTGATTTTGCAGTGTTAAAGGAGATGCATAAGCAAGGTATGGTTGCTCACCTACTTGCAGTTAATTGAAATGAAGGAACCATGTGAAGCTTGTATGATGGGCAAGCAACAGAGAAAGGCATTTCCACAAGAAAGTGAGAATAGGGCAAAGGCTCCTCTAGAGTTGGTGCATGCTGACTTGTGCAGTAAAATATCTATAAAAGCCTTGGGAGGGTCTTTTTAGTTTATAAATATGTGGGTATACTTTCTTTATGATAAGGCTCAAGCTTTTGGTAAGTTCAAAGAATGGCTAAAACTTGTTGAGAATGAAGCATGACAAAGTGTGAAGAAGTTTAGAACAGATGGTGGTGGTGAGTTCAACTCAAAGAAGTTTGAAGACTTTTGCACAAGCAAAGGGATTAAGTATCAATTGATCATGCCTCATATGCCTCATATGCCTCATCAGAATGGCATTGTTGAATGCCTAAACTGCACCATTGTGGAAATAGCAAGGTGCATGCTTTAAAAAGCAAGGAATTGTCTACATTCTCAATTGGAGTTACATAAAGGCTCTTAAGGGCAAAACTCCTCATAAGGCTATGGTAAGAAACTATTTGTCTTATATTTTAGAACTTTTGAATGTGAATGTTATGCACATGTTCCAAAGGATAAGAGAAACAAGTTAAATCCAAAAAGTACAAAATATATCTTCTTGGGTTATAATGACGAGCAAAAGGCTTACAAATTGTATGACCAAGAGGTAAAGAAAATCGTAGCGGGCCATGATATAGTGTTCAAGGAGCAGTGACATACAGTGAATGAGGAGAATATAACTTCTTCCACTTTATCATCTAGTGAAGAAGTAGTCCACTATGAACCTATCCCAAGAGCTATCCCTACACTCAAGGAGGAGGACGCATCATCTTTGGATAATGAGGATAAATATCACCAACCTGCAATAATCATGCCATTGAAAAATCCATTGCTACGATGAGTAAAGCAGCTCTATGATTGCAACAATCATATGCCTACCACAATTGAGAAAAAGGTAGATGGACTAATGAGGTCACTGTCAAGAATAGAGCAGCAAATAAAGGCTTCTACTCACACAATCAATATGGCCTTGATGACTGAGATTATGAGAGAAGTAAAGGAGCTAGCAGACTTGGAAGAAGCACATACAATTCTTGGAAAAAGCATATACAGTTCTTTTGGAAGAAGCAAACTTGGAAGAACCATGAGAAAGTAATTGGAAAGCGAAAATGGAGGTGCTCAATTATTTGAAGAAACTGTTCATTATGCTATCACATATAGTTCCTAGAAGTGCTCTTATGGAGAACTGTGACTGAAATTGGGCAAGTGATAGTGATTCTAGGAAATCAGTTTTTGGATATTGTTTCTCTTTAGGTTCAGGGATCGTCTCTTAGATTAGTAAGAAGCAACCAACTATGGAATTGTCTTCTACCAAAGTAGAGTACAAGGCAACTTGCTTTGCTGCATGTGAAGTAGTATGATTAAGGAGGATCCTATGGCATATAGGAGTACAAGATGAAGATCCTACATTGCTAAGATGTGACAATTAGAGTTGTATCACCATTGCTAAAAATCTAATTTTTCATGCACAATCAAACATATTGAGATCCAATATCACTATGTTTGTGACTTGATTGAGGATGGGAAAGTAGAGATGGTCTACTATCCAATAGAGAAAAATGAAGCAAATATCTTCACCAAAGCTCTTATGAAGAATCTCCTTTGAATTCATCTTTAGAGACTCAACATTGGGTTGAAAATGTAGTTCACTTATGGGTGGACATTGAGGGGGGGTGTTAGATATGCTCAATGCTCCCACCCTCGTAAGATGCAATAAATGATCCATGGTGCTCTGAGTTTTAAGGTCCCCATCATGAGAAGAAGCCATGTGTGAGCACATACATTAGGTGGGTCGTGACTTGTATGTCAGATTAAGTATATGTGACCGAATGGTAAAAAGGTGATCTTTGTAGATCTAGCATTGGGTTAGATATAGTAGTTATGTTGGTAGCAACTCGAGGTACAGTGCATCGAGTTGCTGGGGGGTGGGAGTTATTAGGGGCCCCTATTTTAGGGTCCGAGATCCACGAAATTGGCCCCTGACTAGGGGGGTCTACCAAATATTCCCTAGCCAAATAGGGAAGGTTCATAATGTAGTTGGACTTGCCGACCAAACTACCTTCTTTGGCTTTAAAAGGAAGACCCTTCTAAAGACATCGTCAATCTATCTTTCATCCAGTCAAAGTTCTTCCAGTTATGTTAAGCTCTTTTCCTATCATCTCTCTTGATCGCTATCGAAGCTTCACAGTGGAAGCACACGGGTGGACATAGCCATCTTTGTATCGGTTAGTTTGAAATTAAAGCAATCTCTATTTTTCTCATATTTGCTATGTAGTCTCGTGGATATCAAGGCTATTGATGTGTGTTCATTGTTTGCTATAGAGGCAGAGTATGTGGCTGCCATGCGGCATGTAAGGAGGCTTTATGGCTTTCACATCTAGTGGGAGAACTTGATATTACTGAGGTTCATGTCCTCCATTGTGATAGTTAGAGTCATGTTAGAATGGAATCCTATCTTTCACACAAAGAAAAAACACATATAGGTGAAGTATCATTTCATCAGAGAGGTACTTGACAACAAAAACATTGAGGTTTTCAAGCTACACATAGATGATAACCCTACAAATCTTCTCACAAAGGGTCTTCCAACAGAGTGGTTTGCTCATTGCCGCTAGATGATGGGAGTTGGATATGTATAGGTTTTTAGCTTTGTATATACTTAAACTTAGCTGATTCTTTCACTACCTTCAGGCAGGTTGCCTTTAGGTGGGAGGTTGTTGGGAATAAAGGGCCACCATGCCCACACCCATGCTGGGTGTGAATGTCCCTTTATGGGACATTGTACTATATACTTTTTTGAATGAATAAGTGGTACATTGATGTACCTAAGAAGATAACTATGTCTCTCTCTCTCTCTCTCTCTCTCTCTCACAATTTGCATCTCCATCACACACACCCTTGAAGCTCCATCAATCATTGGTCTACAACATGAACATCACTCACATATCTCAAAAACACTCCCAATTGAATGCATATTTGGATCTTGAAACAATAATATTGTAGTGGCAAGATGAATGTCCATTCTGGGTAGTATATGTAGGATGGAGAAAACTCCACTATTTCAAGGATTAAAAATGGAAACATTATTGATATGTTCTTCACCTACCATTTGATTTTCTAGACTTTGATTTGGAGCATTACCACCATTTGCTAACTCTAAAGGTTCATGTATAAGAGTAGTTGATTCAATATTCCGAGCAAAAACTTTAATATGAGAAGTCATATGTTGACCAACGAAAGACATCTTATCAACCAATATGTTATGCCTTATTATAGAGGCTTCTCATCGTTTTTGAATATTATGGCAACCAACTTGTAGGTGAGAAGTTACATTTGGAATAATTAAAGGCATCACATTTGAGAGCCTATCATGTCTCATCAAAGAGATTCCTTTGCTTGCGAGACATTGAGAAATGCATGCTCTGTTTGTAGTTGAACAATTTGAGACCGAAGTCTAGCAATGTCTTTGTTTATATTCTATAGATTTGAGTAGATGCCTATGAACGTGTAGCGCATTGTCTCTACTAATTGTTTGATATGACAATCCCATAATGATTGTTATTAAAAATAATTTGGTAGCAAGACATGATTACATAAGCGAGTATATTTTTCTTGATAGCATTAAAAAATATGAATTTTATAATTTTCTTTTAAAATTGAACAAATAAGCCTAAGGTTTCTATGTGTGTGTGTGTGTGTGTGTGTGTGTGTGTGTGTTATGGGACTTTAGAGACTAATGTACATGGAAACCCAAAAGTGATATGGTGCAAAGGAGCCATAGTGATCTCCCTCTCTCTCTCTCTCTCCCTCTCATTGAATAGTAAATAGGACACCCTAGTGAATAGTACATAAGACCTTAGAAACCACTTAAAAATAATTACATAAAACCACAGCATGCCTACCGACATCTTCTCTTCCGCTTCCACATCTTAATGAGGTAAAAAAGATAAGGCCTAAGGGTACAACTGTAGGGGTTTCACAGTTTAAGAGCCACACAGGGTTAAAATTATAGAGGTAGGAAAGGCAAAGTCCATCTTTAAGTTATGTGGGCAAGAAGAGGTTAGGGATTTCTTTCTTTTTCTAGAAGGTTAAACATATCATATAGGGGCAAGAAGGCACATAGAGAGGACTCTAAACTCTTAGGGTTCAGGGTTTGAAAGAGAGCACTCTCTCCTCTCTCTCTCTCTCTCTCTCTCTCTTTGTGGCATTAGTGAAAATGAAGCAATGCAAGAAAGATTTTTTTTTTCAAGTACAAAAAAATTAAAATGTTATATTTGTATTTTACATCCTCATTGTTATTGAAATAAAAATAGAACACACAACCTAATTTTAAAAAAGTATAACATTAAGTAAGCTTTTTGGAAATGCAATACTTTTACTAATTATAGACATTGAAGAGGAAGGGTTAAACATCTCATGTGAGAGAGAGAGAGAGAGAGAGAGAGAGAGAGAGAGAGAGAGAGAGAGAGAGAGAGAGAGAGAGAGAGAGAGAGAGAGAGAGAGAGAGAGAGAGAGAGAGAGAGAGAGAGAGAGAGAGAGAGAGAGAGAGAGAGAGAGAGAGAGAGAGAGAGAGAGAGAGAGAGAGAGAGAGAGAGAGAGAGAGAGAGAGAGAGAGAGAGAGAGAGAGAGAGAGAGAGTGTGTGTGTGTGTCCCACACATGGCAATGTTGTTTGAAAACCTTATACTCTCATCCAATGATACAAATTTTGATAGGGTTACTCTACAGATCACTGTCACATAAGTATATGTGGACGACCTTCTCATGTGTTAAATCTAAAAGACTTGGGTTAAAATATGATCCCTTTTGTAGTTGTAATGTATGACTCCATTTTGTGCATTAAAAGCATACATAAGTATTTGCCTTATGAGTTTTAGCCACCAATAATGTTAATAATTATAGACCTTGGAGACCAAGGCTAAAGCATCTAATTAGTCCAAGTGGTTATATCTATGAGACATACAAAAATAAATAAATGATAATGCTCTATGTGTATGTGTGTGCGAGGGAACTTTAGATTTCCATGTTTAAGACAAAGAGAAAAACATCTCATTACTTGAATTGTTTATAGCTTGTGCAAGGGTAATGATAAGACATCACATTAGTCCAAGTTCAAGAAATATATTTATAGCCATTTAAGAGCAAGGGTAGGCCATCCCATTAATTCAAGTGCTTATAGATTATATAGGAAAAAAGTTGGACATATAATGCTTCTTGTCACATCATTGCCAAATGACAACACATCAATATAGAACAAGCCAATTGCTCAAAGCTACAACATATGGAAATAATGAACTTAAGTTCTCGAAATATAGATTTTTCCTCAATTGTGATCACTTAAGGAAACAATTCATTTGTTGCAATAAAGCATGAACTCTACCAACACTCATTTTCAATGAGTGCACTTCCTATTGTAGTAGGCAGACTTACTCTTGTATTTGCAAGAAAGGTAATCAACAACCTCTATTACAAATCATAGGTTGGTCATCTCCATGCCCCCAAAACACAATCCATATATCATTTACTAGCACATTGGTTAGTCTACTTGTCTCACAAACAACTCTAGGAAGAGCCTTCACTTCAACCCTTAATTTAATTGAGACATGTGTTGAAGTAATATTGTGTGTGCTTTGTTTCATGCACAACTTCATGCAAACCTTTGGCTTGTTCATTCAATTCTATTGAAAACATCCCAAGTGCACCATCAACATGTGCACACAAACTTACCTGCATCTCAAACAACTCTTTCATCTTACTGTCAAGGGATTTAAAATTAGGAGAACTTGGAGTTGGATTAACTTTCCTCCTATTTTTAATAATTCTTGCATGTTTTCCAAGGAAAACATATTATCTCCTTGCTGCTTCTTTCATTTTACAAGCATTCACTTTCTTAGAGCCTACATCAGGACTCACATAAAACATAAAACAAATTCATCTCTTGAAAGTCATAGCAAACTATGTTACAAATCTGTATAAGGAAATTAAAAAAAGTATTTCATAACCACATAATTGGCACCAATTAGGCAAGTCATGAATATAAGTTTGCATTACTGTCCTACTAGATTTTAAATTGCTAAGAGGAGTGTACAACAATAGTAATTGCCTTGGTCCAAAAGTGTTGTCATAAGCTAGCTTAGCTAGGCATATTATAGACTCTTTCATGAATCATCATCTTCATGCTTTTAGCAATAACATTTCGGGGAGGGGTGTAAAGGGCAGCCAACTGATGCTTAATACCTCTCTCATTGCAAAATTGCTCAAAAACTTTCAAGACATACTCAACCCCATTATCAAACTGTGGACACTTTAGCTTATACTCAAATTGGTTCTCAACAGGAGCAAGCCAATGATGAAAGGTAGATGAGACATTTGATTTTCGCTTAATAGGATAAGCATAGGCCTTATGTGGGTAATCATTGATGAAGGTGACAAAGTACTTCACACCACCTAGTGATTGACAGGGCATGGGACCCATACATTCTAATGAACAAGAGCCAAAGGCTTACCCATGCACTTCATACCAGACTTGATAAGTTGCAAATTGGAACTACTAGGGATATCCTGCACAATGCGGGTATGTACGAACAACTAGTAGTCAAAAAATATTTGACTAGTACTCAAAGCTATCAACCTCAGAGTGTCAAAGGGAAAATACATTCAATGGCATAACAATCATGCATGTAGTAGGTCTCACAAGAAATAGAAGAGACCTACCGAAGGCACAATTGACTGAGCAATAGCAATAGAAGCTCACAATACATGGCCAAGTTAGGTGTATGCACCTAGGGAGGTCAGTCATAAACATATGTACGTATCATGTGGGCTCAACATAAGGGTTTTTTAAAATACAAAATTTACCGTTTTTTACATGCAGAAGGATCCCATATAAAGGGGTTACTTACAGATTGAATACAAAAGGGTTATGTTTTATTAAGAGAAAATTTACAGACAAGGATATTTATAAATATGCCTTGAATGCACATCATATAGAGGGTATACATATAGTCAATTACCTAGGTGTATGCATCACTAACAATGATCTAACAAAGGTAGGTGGTGCTGGCCCAAAGACAAATGTTAGATCAGCCCACTAGGCGTCCACTGCATACATATAGCAAGTATCCCACAATCTTAATGAAATGAGATCAAGCTCAACTGCAATGCATTGTGCAATAGAACATCCAATGCCAAGTAAGCGGCTCAATACATAAAGACAAATAGCTCCCATTGAAGCAAAAGTCAAATGCGATTGAGCAATAAGCTCAATGCATCAAGTGAATAACATCAAGACATCCAAGATACACGTAGCATAGGTTAAGAGCATCAAACCCAATAAAGATCTTCAAGCCCATAAATGTAGCATCCAATTAAATAAATGACTACCAATGTCGAAGCATTCAAGCTCTAATCTTAGCTTAAGAGCATGTTAGGAGCATAACCAAGTATGTATCATCAATGACATACATCAATATATCCAATATATATCTCGGGTAACATCAAGTAGCAACATGCATAGGATTTTCCTAGATAAATGACATTTAGCATTGTTATTATAGTAGGGAAATCTTTGAGAAAATTGAGCTAAATGTGTGCTCAAATAAGCTCAATAGCATCTCATAACATTGACATAGCATCCCAAAGTGATCCATAGATATTTTAGGAAGCATACTAAGGGAATGGTACACTCAATCTGCTTCTCAACCCCTCCCCCCCCCCAAAGCTCATCTCCTCGGTGCCAATATCCAAGCTCTTCTTAACTACACACTCACATTGCCATATGTAGAATAGGACTCAAATTGTGATTTAGATTGAAAGTAGACTCCATGCTCACATATCCATTCAAAAGTTATTTGGGATGCTCTCTTATTAAGAAGGTGAAGATATCTAAATTTAAAGTTATTCATGCATTGATGAACTCATGCAAAGCTATTTTGGATGTGTTTGGTTGGCGAGGGAGAAAGGACAAGAGGGGGAGACAAATTTGTCACGCAAAAAGTTTGCTTATCCTTGTAAGCTTGCCAACCCCAAGCTTATATGAAGAAGGAAAAGCTAGTGCTTTATGATAAGTTGTGTGCCAAGGAAATTAGGAAGTGGAAAGACATGTAGGACTCAAAAAGCTAGTACTTCTAGCAAGTTGGTAAAATCAGATAGCAAGTTCAAGTTAGCACTGAGGAGGCTTATTGGATATTGCTGCCTCTAGAGAGAACTAGAAATTATTAATCTATGAACTATTTCAAGGCATATAGTTAATTAATATGGATATTCCTTCACGTGAATGGCTTGTTGACTAAAGTAGAAGAAAAGGCCTTGAGAATAACACCAAGAGTCACATGCACAAAGCTTGTGCATTCTAACGAAAACTATTTCATAAAACAAAGCAACATACTTAAAAAAGGAGGGTCCATGGAGTATGGAAAGTCACTCATTTGGCCAAATCAAATATGTTCCTTTGGAAAATTTCTATGAATATTTCCTACTACAGATAGAGTAGGTGACCTTGTTGAGATCCTGCCTTTGTGCTTTCTTTTGTAGAAGAGGAGAAGAGAATGTGTAGTAGTTATTAAGGGTTTCCAAGTAGTTAGATCCTTATGGAAGGAGCTAAATAATTGGATGGGGACTACATTGTTGAAAAACTCCACATGGAAACAACCTTGTTGAGGGATGCAATCTCTTTACATCAAAATTCTATAAGAGCATACTTAGAGTTATGTCTAACAAGGTTTTTATGGAATTTTTGGAATGATAACATTTTTTATTGAACTTCTTGGATATATACTCAAAAATAGTAAGAAGTTCATGGATGAGATTTTGGTAGCTCTTACAAGAGCTATAAAGAAAGATTTGGTATAGAAAATGGTATGGAAAAAGATGACAAAATTTAGTGCTCCTCTATTTTGAGGGCAATATTTTGAAACCTCTACATAACATCTTGTGGCAAATGCTAATTCCAACTAACCTCTCATAACAAATGTGTGCTTCATGATGAAATAATGAAGACATGAAGCCCTTGAAAAATCCTTGCAATTTAGAGATAGGCTCTTTCATTTGCAATGATTCTTCATTGTTCCTTCTAAAGAAACACCACAACCTATCTAGCACATACTCCACCATAACCTTCAATTGAATGATTGAATAAGATTCAAAACCCGTAATAGAGTGGCCCTATAGCATCCAATCAAAAATGATTGCAGTGCTCATGTACCACAAGCTATTATCCTTTGATTTGAACTTAAAGGCATATGTTTATGGTTCAAGTAAATATTTAGCTTATGTATCCTATGATTCAACATACCATATATAGAATTTTAAAATAGGATCCTTTGATGTGATATATCTTTGCTAGCTAGAAGAAAACCAACTTTGCCATGAGTTTCATTAAAAAAAAAAACTATTGGGCTAATAATCAATGATGTGCAAAGAATTGCCTTCTTGAAACTGTGCTTAATCAATAATCTAAAGTTATCTTTTAACAAGAGGTTTTCAAGGAGTACTTATGGCATCATGATCATGTTAGTATGCCATGTGAGTGCAAAAGGACTAGTTATTACTAAAAGTTGAAGGTAAACTAACCAATGAACATGGATTTTTAAAATCACTTTTAGAAAACAACCATTCCTATTATGTGTAGATGGTCCCAAAATGTGTGAATTATCATTTAGAGTGAGTAGGACAAGATGATATGGGCGGATTTAACCTTTATTGTTTATCTAATGTACGGAGGTTCTCTTGTGAGGCAAGGGACACACTCATCTTAGTTTCACCTTTTCTCTCTCTTATCTATGATAGGTATGTCAGATTAGTGGAGATGCAGGGTAGTTAGGGTGTGCTTTCTTTAGTTTCTTTCTTCTTTCCTATAGCCACTACATCCTTTCTCACTTTCTCTTTGAGATTCTCTCCCATGTGAGAATGCATTATCAACACCTTACATTCCCCTCCCACGTAAATAATTTTGCACTTGAGTAGTTGTCATAAGCTCTAGCCATGTACAAACACTAGCATCGTGTGATAGGCCAATCCATGACACTCCCTCTGTAGAACTGTGTGAGATTCAGGCATTGTGACATCAAGGGCCACTAACCTACAATGCTATAGGAAAACCTATTTTCAAGAACTATAATTGTATATTGGATTTTGAGCTCAAGGGATTGGACCTTTACATACAACAATATTTTCTAATATAAAGCTTGATGCATCAATGATGCAAATCCCAAAACTTTGATGGATAATCTCATTTCTAGGGACATAGCAAGGCACGATTTTAATTACAATCCTTAATCTCACCTCTTATCACTCAACGAAGAAGAAATGTTGTACTCCGCTCCATCCACCCAAATCCTCACACTCATTCAATCAAAAACATTGTCCTCATGATGTTGAACAGGTAAAGCAACCCATCTCACAATTGTAGGCATCCTTCACGACCCTCAAAACTCACCCATCCACCTTCCCACTCATCTGGTGGTTTCTATTTTGGTGATGAATATCCCAAATCTCATGCGCACACAATGAAAGGAGCTCTCTCGAGTGTGCATGCATCTAGGGTTTACTGCATATAGCTACAGAGTGGGGATCATGCTGTGCTAATGCTCAACGATGGTGCAAAAAGTGCATCAACCCAACCTAGGGCATGGAAGTAATTGATAAAATCAGGAGGACGACCCTCGAGTGCAGTGTATCCGATAGTGCAGCATGAAGTGCTCATAAACCCATAATCCTTGTGATGTGCAAAGATATTGACAAGAAAATATGCATGTTTCAGGATGTCTAATAGCTACCATCAAAATCCTGCTCCAATATGTCTAGGAAAACACCAATCTCGACCAAGGCCATCAAATTTTCAAGCTCAAAAAATCCAAATAAAATGATAAAGGCATCTCCTAATCCAGACAAACACAAAAAATCTAGCTATAAAACAAGAAAACAAACAGTTACTCAAACAAACTAAATTAAAAACATCCTACCTATCTAATGTTTTTCTAGGGGTTTTCAATTTACATGAAAGTGCTTGACAACACTATGAATGATGATGGGATTTTGATGATGGAAACATGCCTTTATTGTTTATTCCATATTTTTGTTTCATCTCTATGCTCTATTACAATAGTATTCTTTGTTCTTTGTCTTCATAATGCTGTCTTAAATGCCATGTAGTATTCTCTCATGGTTCTATGGTGTTATTTTTGAATTTCATTCTTGTTTCTTGAAGTAGTAAGATCATTTTTTGCAATGCTTGTAGCACTTTGCTATGATTCCTCATACAACAATGCAGTCATTTTATGCATTCTATATAGACTTAGGGCTATAACATACTCAACCTTGCTCCTTGAAGGGGTTCATTGTGTCTAAAACCCTTATTAGCATGTATATCAAGGTCTAATTTAAAACTTGATTTGTGGTTTGATCCATTGTGTCAAGAGTATGAAGAAGCATAAGAGCATAAAGAAGCATGATGAGATGAAATGTTCCTTATAAGAGGACAGTTGAAGATTAATGAGGCATATATGCTCAACCATTAAATTTTTTTGGTAATATCCACATATATTAGTTTCTTAGTGTTCTAAGTGGTTTCTTAGGGTTGGATAGTGTAGAGTTTTTACATGCTCTAAATGGTTTTTTGCATCTATCCATGATGGTGGACTGCAAGAAGCATAATAATGAGGATTATCTTTGGAATAGTGTGGATGACCAAGATAAGGATGAAGTGGATAAAGAAGGGGATGTTATGATGATGACAATGACGATGAATCACCTCCTCTATAAAAATTATGTTGCAACATATATTCTTTAGCTTTGTGGATATATATTAAATTAAAGTCCATGTATATACTAGATTATAACTATATATTGCTTAGTATATCTTTTGCAACTTGAAAATAAATAGGCATGTGTCACAATCTAAATAATGAAAAACTACTTCCATGATTCTTTTGTATTCGTAATTTGATGTCATATGTATTAAGAATCTCAACAACTATACTTCTAGAATGCTCCAAGCATCCTAAAGGTAGTATTTTTTTAATGAGTAGTAATACCATTAGAAACTACAGTGTTTTGAAAACTTATAATTCTTAGAATTTTCAATAATAATAATAATAATAAAATACTAAAATATTTTACAATCCAAAATTTTATAAATTGTTAGAGTTCTTTATATTATTAATCGTTCTATGCCAAAATATTTGATGTTATTTACAATTGCAAATTTTAGCATTGGTGAAGCTTCAACACCTATACCAATGCTTGGAAATATATGCATAGTCATTCGTAGGGTATATTCCACTACAATATATGAGTCATATACCCACATTTAAAGTGATGGAATTATTCATCCAAAAAATTACCCTCGTCATTGCTAAAACACTTGGTATACACGTCTCTACCGAATTGTTGCAATGTGCGATGCTACACAAATAACAATGCACATTACGTCGCAAATAAACTTGCATGCATTGCTATGTGCATCACAAATAGCAATGTAAATTGTGATGTACATAGCAACACGTGCAAGTTTATTTGTGACACTAATAGCGATAGTTGTAGAGGGAACAAAATTAGGTAGTAGGCCATACAACCATGCCACCCTTCCAACCACATGTGTTGAATAATGTTCCATAAATCATTTATAAATTAAGCATACAACTGTTGTAAAAACACATGCATTGTGAGATGCTAGAAAGAAAGGGTTCGTTGATTCAATTTTCAAATAAGTACAATAATGAAAATGACATCTTTAAAAAATACATGGACTGATAGGGAGAAGACTCTAAAACAAATAATTGTATCAATAAATATTGCAAAATATGATTCCATACAAAGGATGAGAAATGTATCGAAGAAAGCCTACATAGAAAGAGCATGCATGGACAGTAGGGCCAAAACATGAAGGGATGCATGCTCCACGAAACCAAACGAGTACTATAACTCCTTACCGTTTGAGAGCTTGTCTCAATACAATGGAGCATCAAACTGACTTTACACTATAAAACAACCAAAGATTAATCTACATTACATAATGCATCACAAAAAAACTAGAAACTAAAAACAAGAAAGAGGCATGACTTACTGGACCACTACGCACATATAATCTATCGATGAGAGCATTGAGACCATACCTCTTTGCATATCAAGTCTTCAAACCTATGGGATCACAATTTATGATTAAGTGTTGTAAGCAAAACAAAGTAGTATTATTAGAAATAAGATTATTAGTACAAGTAGTATACCAAATAAAAAAGTGAACATAACCAAAGGAAAACTTACAAAATCCTCTAAATAAGTTCTATGTCCACCACTCATAAGATGATGCATGACTGCTATCTCCAGCCATCTCCTATTGTTGCCACCATCATCTCAGAGAGTCTACGGCCTCTTCACTAAGTCTTTGTCAATCCTCTGTGTGTATCTGATCATCTACATGACATATATACATGCATACAGTTCATCATCCATCTAATGAAAAATCAATTAGCCACTATAGGCACTAAGAACTCCTCGTGTAAGGATGCAACCACATACTCCTTACCTCCCTTTGGTATGTTTCTCCAGTGGTCTAGAACATTATGCTTAAATACATGTTGGCACAACTCCCTTGTGCGTGCCATCACCCTCCTCCCCTCAGCATTCATGAGCACGGCTCTAGTTTTCTCATCCACTAACCTATACCCTAGTGGGGTGTGTCTAAGATGTACCCTTCCTACTTGTGAGACCACACTCTTTGGTATAACCAAGAGACCCATGTTTGTTTGGCATATCTGCAAGGGTGGTATCTCTCGAAGTAGCATCCCAATAGCACCAATTAACCTGGAGTCACGAAAGTAGATGTCCTTATAGGTGTAGCAAATTATCCTGGAGGTGATAAGCATCCACTTGACTAACAAGGTGGAGACATTCCATCGGTGTCTCCAATGTACGCACTTGAGTCACCCTCTCTAGAATCAGTACATGAGTAAGGAGTAGTAATCGGCCTCGCGGGGTCATCACATCTGTATCTCCACAACAAGCCCTAGAACCACCCCTAGAACAAGGAGAAGATGAAGTGTATAGCTCTCTGAGGCATCCACCGCAACCACCACCTCCATTGGTTGAGTGAGGCATCCCTAAGCCTCCCTCTACAGCTAGCATAGAGCGTCCACTCTGGCTACTAGAGATCAATGCATCAGAGCATGCCAAGGGAGAATGTGTTGAATGCTTTTGGTCTGCCATATCTCTAAAGTACACCATCTAATTGGGAGACATATGCATAAATATTTCATGCAGCTCCTCATCTGTCATCCCTCGAGTCATCCTGCACTCTGGATCGTCTATAGTGACCTTCATATCCAAAAAATGATGTTAGCACAATCAATGTAAGGGTAAAGTTGAAGCACAATAATATGTATTTATAAAGAATGATATTAGCTTTAAAAACATATAATAAAGTATCAATATAAGTGAATAGTCAATGAATTTGACAAGTAGACGCAAATACGATTGGTCCTACAACTCCATGACAAGTTCTTGGCATAGCTCGACATACACCGAAAGGTCTGTGCATAGGTCCCCAAATAGAAAGAGGAGTCTACTTCATTGTCAAAGTATTCTTATGCTCTAGTCTCTTCGCCTAGATTACCTTGATTGTCTCCCGTGCACCCTGTAAGCCCTCCCCACAATAGCAACCCCTCTACTTGCATACTCTCCTTGTGTACACTAGGAACATTACTTTCATCATATACTCAAGTACTCCAAGGTGTCAATGATGGTACAACATACTGCCAACAAAGTTATCATGGGTTTGGATAAAAGATTACATATTCAATAATATCAAATAAGAGCCTACCGCAAAGAACGAAAAAGCATTTGTGGTTGTTTCTTACGTGGAAAAATTAACAAAAAAGGTCATGCAGCTATTCATAGTGACCTAGCAAGAAGAGAAAACATGTCCTATAAATCATCCCATCTCTTCTTGGAGTCTACTTCCAAGAATCCAGAGGATCCATACTGAATGGTTGCCCCTGCTTCTTTCAATACCATTTTAAACCATTATACATCAAACATGATCATGGAGAAGCTATGGTAATCTACTAAAATAACACGTACTAGGTTGTCAAAATACTCCATCTCATCCACTATAATATTTGGATATGTGGCCCACTGTTAACTTTCTTGCTTAAACTTCACCATGATATAATACTTAGTTGTGGAGCGCATTTTGTTAATGCACATGGTTACCTTTGGACTGCATCCCCTCTAAAACTCCTACTCCTCCGTAGTAGAGACTTCCACCCTTGGTGTGAAGCTATCGTCAAGGTATGCAACCATCTCATAAGTATAAACCGTGGCATCTCCTCTATGCCGTTGGTATATTGCTAGCATGTACCATGCCAAAATTATGATTGTGCTACCTTGAGTTTTCTTCTGGCCTACTCATATCTATTGAGCTACTTCTCCATGGATGCATGGTGCAACAAACAAAAACAATTCACTTTCTCCTCCATGGTATCATCCATCCTGTTCTCTATTCCATTTCCAACCACCACATCTCCTATTCATCTATCGTCATCCTTCAGCATCCACAACATCCTATTGTCTGAATCCATCGTCAACAACCACTCCAAAATATACACCAATGCCTCTAATACTAACTAACTTTTAGTCATACTCCCCTCTAGTTGAGCCCATTATCGCACAAGGCCTTTTAGGGTTTTCATGAAGCATTCCAAGAAGAACATCCATCTGGTATGGATTGGTCCAACAATCTCCACTTCGTCTATGAGATGTATTAAGAAGCAAGTCTATATCGTGAGCATACTTATGGGTAAGTACTTCTCAAAGAGACAAACGATCTCAATAGTTCCTTGCCTTGCAAATTTAATGGAGAATGTTTTGATCATTGGAGTGGGACACTTCACAATCGCAATCCTTAATATGAATCGCCAAAACTTTAATGCATTATAAACTATAGATCAACACAAAGCAATGAAATGCTGGATATACTTACAATGAAGGCTAGGACAAACCTGGCATATCTTGTGCCAATCATGGGATTTTAGTCCTATTAGTTGGTCATCTTTGGAAAACGTGAATCTGAGAGAATGCATCATACCCATCAACGTGCATATAGATTTGATAATTTTCTTCACCATGCACTCCTCTTTAGTGGATAGGACCCAAGGAGCACAAGGTAGTTACATACGACCATTAGAGCTCATTTGTGGCCAAAGCACCTTCATCTTCTCTGCCATGACACATATCAAAGATGACATCTTTAGGCATGATGAGCAATATGTGCTTCAAAAAGAATGTGCAAATGTTTTTGACAAAGATGAGACATACTTAATCTACTTACAAGGGGAACAAGCATGCTGGTAAAAATAGTTGGGGGAGTGGTGTGAGACCTAGCCTTGATAGGACGTACTTTTGTGTGATGATGCATGATGGGGAGATCCTAGTATGGAGATGTGGCACTTAATGCTACATTGTTTTGAAGCAAATGGATTTGTAATGTTCTGCTGTCACCGATGCACACCATGGTTTGAAGTCATGCACCCATTATAGAACTCAATCCATATTCAAACCGACTGCATTATGATGCCATTGGTACATTATCCTATAGTGTGGATGCAAAATGATTTGTGCGATTGGGCATACCCATTATTAGGCTACAACCCCATGATGGCCTATACTATACTCATGCACCCACTATACTCTCAAACCACTAGGCTACGATCACCCCATTGGCCTTTATACTATAAAAGTCTACTTGTGGATTGGCAGTCAATTCTATATTTTGAATACGTGCTGGCTAAAATCTACTTGTTGATTGGCATACGCAGTTAGGCTGAGCGATCCTCAAAGTTTCGTTGTCCGGCAAGAACTATCCGGCATTGAAATGAGAGAGAGAGAGAGAGAGAGAGAGAGAGAGAGAGAGAGAGAGAGCTGATCATCTTCAGTCCGTCCGTTACTACTCTAGAGGTTGCGTGTGTGTGTGTCTTGGCATGCTTCTGCCTGACCGCCTTCTCTCTCTCTCTCTCTCTCTTCTCAATTCAGGATCATCTTGCCATCACTTCTTTCCACAAACTTTCCTCGCTTCTTCTTCTTCCTCTCTCTCTCTCTCTCTCTCTCTCTCTCTCTCTGTGGGCCACGTCCTGCAGAAGAAGATAGCCAATCTCATCAAGTGTACCTCGACCAGAGGATATATTCCATGCAGTGCGCTCGCTGTCGACGCACCACCCATACATTATCGATTCTTTCATCGTGCATGGATTCGACCTAACAAAATCAAGGACTGTAGCCTCTTGAAGCCCTAGCCTCAAACAACCACAATATATGCACATATACACTCTCGCCCACATGATACATCCAGTCAGCTAGCTAGCTGAGTAAAGATGAGCTCTCGTGCACTGTTCGGGGTTGGCGTTGTAGGTAAATAATAGAAATTAAGCAATTGCGTTCTGTATAAATCAAATCTGTACGTGTTTACCATGTGTGATTTTGTATATATATACTGGTAAAAAAAATGATGGGTGGATTACATTGTAGATGATGGTTCTTGGGATAACTCGTCTGTGGTTTCTTGGCGCAGGTAACATCACAGCGGTGATGCTGTTCTTGTCTCCGACGTAAGTATGAAAGTTAGTGTTACTGCTACACCCAAATAATATTCACACGGCTTCGCGCTAATATATTATTTGTCTTGTCTTGTCATTAGGCCTACCTTCTGGGAGATTCTTAAGCGCAAAACATCAGTGGCATACTCGGGAGTGCCTTATGTTTGCTCCTTGGCCAATTGCTTGATTTGGGTATTCTATGGCCTCCCCATCGTCACCAGTAATAACATACTCATAATCACCATCAATGGATTTGGGGTTCTCATGGAGTCCATCTATCTACTCATCTACATACCTTACTCTCAAGGCAAAGAAAAAGTAAGCCACCCACATTCCCATTCATTTCCATGCCCCTCATCTAAGCAAAAGTAAATAGGACTAGTGATAGAATTAATTGGTTGTAAGTGATAATATGAACTTGGTGTAAGCATTCAAACAACATAATTCGGCTACTAATAGGATCGGCTATTACAAGGTTTAAGCATGTGATCTATGTACTCCGATTTCTCCAATTTAGATCCAAAATAACCTTCAAACAATACGCCTCTATCCCTTTAATCAATTATTTGTGGAACATGCACACACATTGGAGGCTTAGCTAATTAGCATATTAATGCCACAAATACTCAATGCAATACAAAACTCTAAAAAATTATAAATCGTTTGTTAGAGCAAGCCATCTAATAGCCATGGTAACTTCATAAACTTTCTCTTTATTTTTAGGAAGTCTCACTCCGGGTTTCAGTGTGTCTGTTTAATGCATATAGTTTAAATTTGCCCGGAAAGTTTCCTCAACACAAGATCTTAGAGAAGTAGAGAACTGGTGAGCTTGAGAGAGTACAAAAGTTTTAATATCTAAAGAAAACGAGAAGAATCATATATATAGCTATAATTTATAATTTTGAATTAGATGTTAGTAATGATGACATTATTTGTTTTTGGACAGGTGAAAATCTCGATACTGGTTCTCTTCGTCCTTATAGTTTTTGCAATAATAGTAATTATCACTTTAGTAGTCTTTCCTCATGACAAAAGATCACTATTTGTTGGATCCATAGCTTTGATACTCAACACTGCAATGTATGCTTCACCTTTGTCAGTCATGGTAAGGGAGGTTGAGCTTTCTTGCTTATCTCACTAAATCCTCAACTAAATTTAAGTAACTTCTAACCTTAAAGGAAGGCCTAACAGCTATGTCATGTCTACTCACTTATTTGCAGAAAGAAGTGATTCAAACAAAGAGTGTTAAGTCTATGCCTTTCCTTCTATCATTGTGTACCCTTGTCAACTCTTGCCTTTGGGCAGCATATGGAATATTGAAATTGGACAAATTTATTATTGTAAGTCCCTAACCAAACACTTAAGTACATTGCTTGCTACCGAAAATCTAAATTGAAGATTCTTCTAGATTTAATGAATAAGTAAAACTCACAGTATGTCTTGAATTTGGGTTGTAGATTCCTAATGGACTTGGTATAATATTTGGAGTCATGCAAATTGCACTTTATGCATACTTCTACAAGGGTGAGAAAGACTCCTCTTATATTGAAAGTGGACATAACTGTGCAAGCAATGCTACCACAGAAAAAAGAAGAGGATCCTCCAATCAAGCTTGATTCTTATAATGAGAATGCAATGTATGATGTCCATGTATGAATATTGACTCATAGCCTCACGCATTTGAACAAGTAGAAGTTAGTGTCATGAGAAAGTATTTAGGGAAAACATTCTCTATCACGACTTTGAAAGGATAAGTAATTAATTGCCATGATAGATCCATTATGAGAGGTTATACAATTGAAGTAAAAGTCCCACCTTATGTACTAGGTAATGATGAGCTAAAGGCGAAACTTTTTTCACACCCAAAGTCCCTTGGATCTTATCAAGGTTCTAGTGAACCATCAATTTGCGTTTTCTAAAGATGAAGGTGGGTGAGGAGGAGATATCTAAGGGGCATATGTTGATATTTAGGGGGGGGAGAGAGAGAGAGAGAGAGAGAGAGAGAGACATATATATATATATATATATATATATATATATATATAAGGGTATATGTTGATATATCCATCAGTAATTTGGATCCTATTCCCATCTCCTCCCACTTGCAATCTTTCGCCATTGCCTATAATCCCTCCACCTCTGCAGAATCAATGGAAACACTTCCTACCCAAGCATCACCATCGCTTGCTCTCCTCAGAACCCATCTTAACAATTCTACTTCCAATAGCCTCTCTGGTCTGTCGCCATCCACCACCCAAGAAGACGTCTAGCCTCAAATTCTCCATTATAAGCTGAAGTACCACTCCACCCTCATATAAACTTAGAAATGTCGCTTGCCTAGCCACGTCCTATATCTTCAATCTTGTCCTTCCTCCCTTGCAACCAACGTTCAAGCTTTTATCAAGACCAATGAAGGCTCGAGGAACGCAAGATGAGTGATGTTTTGAAAAGTTTGTGCACTCCTGATGGCCCCACAGCCTTATGGCATACATTAAATTGGTCTCTAGGAGGAATTTTCCAAAACGGGTATTCTCTCCCATGACTAACTAGCCCTTGATAGTATGTTATTGAGATGTTATTCTGTGATAATTAGATCAATAAATTCTTTGAATATCTATTACATAGTGAAAGGAACCCATAGTCAAGTTGTACAAAAGAAAAATTATTAGAAATTCTTTCTCTAAGTTATACTGACTCGGTCAATCATTAGTTAATTCTAACTCGAATTCCCCTTCCAAAAGTTAGATTTGAAGGGGCACTAAGGTTAATACTTACGTAACTTTTGCCGAAAGCAGAATAAAAAAACTAGGTGGTAACTAAGATCATTTTAAGTAATCACAAAGTATTAAAAACCTTGACAAGGCTAAACAACCATGATGTCGTTTAAGAATCCATTTCACCAGGGCCTTGTCCATAGAAAGATTGGCTAAGAAAAGTAAGTATATATTAAACTAAGAAATGCCATTTTCTTGCCCTAGTATGATGCCACCCTTACTATGAAGCTCAAGACAAAGGATGAACATGGTAGATTAATTTGATAAAAGGGAGCCATACATATCTAAAGGGTTTCCTTCTAAGTCCTTGTAAATAAAAATTACCACAATCTTTAATAAGTCATGTAGCTAAACTTCCACATTTGCAAAGGAGGACTATGGTTTAGAGAGCCCATAAAGTTCCTTTTAACTTGCCACTTGAACTTAGGAGAATTAAATATTCTTGTGGGAGAATCCGAATTCAATTTAAGATGTCAAAGTAACCCAAGAAATTGATTTTTCGTCAAGAGGCTACACTAATGCCTTCCATAAGTTCATGACAACCTAGTCAAGTGGAACCTCATGCTATAGGGAACAACACCTAGAATAGATTCCTACACATAGATTATATCTCAAAGATTGTTTGGTACATTTTTTTAAAAAAACTACCTGGATGATTTCATATTCTAATTTAAGGTTATACCAACATAAATTAAGCTTTTGGATGCATGCTAGACTTCCCCCAACTTAGAGCTCTTCATTAAGGAGCTATTTTGTCCACTATGGATGCTAGGACTAGTGCCAAAAGTGAGAGTTCTCACTGTATGGATTAGATGTTAGCTAAGAGCTCTCACTATATGGATTAGATGTTAGCTAAGAGGTACCAAGGACCCATGGGGAGCTTTGATCATAACTCCTTGAAATGGCCCTCTTAGAAGACCCTGATGCTAGCTCAAGATGGATTGGTGGTTCTCACCTTAAGGAGGAGTCTTATGTATTGACTACTAAGTTAATGTAATAAGTTAATGATTATCCAACTTCTAATAAATGTTGTGTTTTTTTTTAAAGGACCATTTATTATATGAACAAACCTTGTTCTTAATGGTAAATTAAAGAGGTTGTTTTTATGTGTTGAACTAAATGTGGTAGGTAATTAGATAACTAATCAAACCCCATAATGAATGAAAAGAAAGAGGGTGAATCTCGAATGGATTCCTCTTACGATAGATTGGTCTCGATTAGCGAGAGATTTTCCTCAAGAACACACTAGATTAGAGAAATTTTAGGAACATGTGAACGTTGACTATCTTACATCATAGATCTTGAACGTCTTTTGTTTTAAGGAGTCAGGATGAGACATTATCCTATAAGTAGAGGAGTTAAGGCATTTAACTTCCCCTTGTTTCTCACTCTTCACACGTTTCAAACAGAAGAGAAAATAGATATAAAACTCGAATAAAACTATTTGCAAATTTGTATAAGTTATAATTAAATCAGCAATCTCTTGAATACACTGAATTATTTAATAAATCAATGATGGATCTTCTAAAACGATGGAACATTGCAACATTTTCTAGTATCATAGGCTATGTCCATTTTTGCCATATGCTCTCAAGATTTTGATTGGAGAGATTGATTTATGTCAACCTTGTATAATACATTTATAATCTTGTTTTGTTGTACTAGGAACGATGTTGGATTTCATTAATGTTGATCGCCTTGCCTACATCTAGAAAAAACCTCAAGCAAATCAAATGGATGAAAAATCTAAGAATATTAAATTTTTCATTTTCAAGGAATCCTAATTAAATCCTAACCTCTCAACAAATTCAAGAGAATTGTTGTATCTATAAGCAAGTACCGCAAGTTATTCCATCCGAATGTGTTGTTAATTTAGGTTGCTCATGCATAATAATTATTATAAAGAAAGTTTCCTAGACCTTCCTTCTAAGTATAAGACCTTAGACTTTTTTACCGAGCCTCTAATTTATAAAACCATTGATGTATCTAGATATCATGGATATGCCTTGTAACATGGAAATCCTTACTAAGACATATCACACCTTTGCTATTTTAATTATGTCCAAAATGTATTGCTATGGAAAAAAACCCTTTAAACACTCAACTAGAAGCAATACAACCCTCGAATCTCCAAGGTGTACTGCTATGGGAAAAACCCCTTCACCAAGGTATCTAATCTAGATATAAAGGTGGACAATATTATGGGCAAGGTTCTCCAACCAAGGGACAATGTGCCTCTCTTAAAGGAGCCTAGGTCCAACAATAGGCTACCCCAAGGAAGAAATATATGGTGAATGTAGCTAGAAACATTGTCCCAACAATTACATATTTACGTAGGAAGGCATAGTCCACTCTAGCATTCAACTAAATTATTTACTAATTCCCCTTTTTCTTTTTATCTGAATGACCACTATTGTGTCTTTCAATCCAGCTCTCTGGTATCATTGTATCTATGTAAAGGGGAGCTACATGAATAATTAGACACCATGGTATCTTAGGTACACAAGGATAATATAATCTCCCAAGGCTTCTACGTTTAGTGGCCTCGGTATCATTAGTACTATGCATTATTGCTCCAAGAAAGTGTCTACTTATTTTTTAGGAAACCTGGCAAGTTCTATTATTCTAACTCCCTCATTTATGGGTTTACCCTCAATTACTTAAGAATATCACACATGATTTCCTTCTCCTAGTGATATACATTCTAATCTCCCTTATTTTATGTTTTGGTTCAAATCTCAATTTAATTTGTTCTCACTAGTGTACCTAGCACATTAAATTTGAAAATTACAATTATTATAAAGGAGAAAACCCTTACTTAGCTTTTGAAGGTCCATTCTATCCAAGTATGAGAAAATAGATCCCAACCTAGAAGTTGATGCTAGTCACTTCAATACTATTCTTTATGCTTTTGGTAGTCTCTAACTTTCTTTGATTTGTCCTCATAAATCCTAAGGATCTTTGGAGATTTCTCTATTGAGTACTAACCTTCTCGTAGTATTTTTTGGCCCCATTAGTAAGTCTTTGTATTTTCCTAGGAATTTACTTCTACATATTTACTTAGGAAGGCATAGTCCACTCTACCATTCAACTCAGTTGTTTACTAATTCCCCTTTTTCTTTTTATCTGAATGACTGTTATTGTGTCTTCTCATCCCCTCTTGTATCATTATATATATGTAAAGGTGAGCTACATGAATAATTAGGCTCCTCCATGGTATCTTAGGTACATAAGAATAATATAATCTCCCAAGGCTCCTAAGGTTAGTGGCCTCGGTATCATTAGTACTATGCATTATTGTCCCAAGAAAGTGTCTACTTATTTTTTTCTGAAACCCGACAAGTTCTATTGCTCTAACTCCTGCATTTATGGGTTTACCCTCAATTACTTAAGAACACCACACGTGATTTCCTTCTCCTAGTGATATATGTTCTAATCTCTCTTATTTTATTTTTGGTTCAAATCTCAAATTAATTTGTTCTCACTAACATACCTTGCACATTCAATTTGAAAATTACAAAATTTTTAAAGGATTAAACCCTTACTTGGCTTTTGAAGGTCCATTCTATCCAAGTATGAGCAAATCGTTCCCAACCTACAAGTTGATGCTAGTCACTTTAATATTATTGTTTATGCTTTTGGTAGTCTCTAACTTTCCTTGATTTGTCTTGGTAGCCCCTGAGGATCTTTGGAGATTTTTATGTTGATAAGGCTCTTGGCATGGGTTTGGAATATCATGTGTCTCCAGTGTAACATATCTATCTAATGAGTATTGATAGCATGTATCTTAGTAGCCCATCATGAAGTAATCAAGAAAATTGCCATCAGGAACTCCTTAGAATAACCAAACATTTGTAACCTTGAACTTCTTGAGTTTAGCTCAAAAGGGAAGCTCTGCCTCAACTCCATAAGGATCAACTTGAAAAACTAGGACTTAATATAGAGCATTATAGCCTCCTATCAATCATCTAGTGTTAGCTTCTAAGATGACCACATTGTTATCATCCCTCAACCTGAAGCAAACCATTGCCATACTTGGTTCAAAGAGAGTGAGAAACGAGGGGGAGTGATGTCCCTCTACCCACAAGATATAGTCTCAACTCTGACCCCTTAAAAGGGCACTGGTTGAATTCTAAGATGACACACTAGGACAATCATTCGGCCCTTCCTAGCTTTGCCTAATCTAAGATTCGAGTTATGACAAAAGCCTCTTGGCTAACCGAGATTGCCTTGCCATTCAAAAGATCCATGAAGGAACTAACCACCCACTTCCCTTAAAGAGTTTCTTAAATTTTTTAATTAATATAGCACAACTTAGTTAGACATATGGAAACTAGCTTCACTAATTAATCACTTTAAATTATGCTCTTTCATGTAAATTAGGCATAGGCATGAATACAATTTCAAACGGTCTTTTGAAATTAATTGCAAACAAAGTATTTATCTGCACCTTCTCCAAGGTGCAATGCCTCATTGCCATTTTATCTCTTACAATTGGACCCATATTCAGAGTACTTGGATACCCATGTCCAATTGCCATGGGTACAATCCACCAATCCACTTTAGTTAGCATCGAGGCCTTCCCAGAGAACGTATCTCAAGCTTGCAAGGTTTCTACTCTATCTTATTCCACTATCAAGCACACGATGGAAATAACAGCAAGAGCCTCACCGGTTTCCACATGCCTCAAGAGTATAGTGGACTGCTATGGAGAGATCTCTCATCACTAGCACCAGTCCTAAAATCTAGGATGAAACTAATTCGTGGTGGTGAGGGAATCTCAATGAGAGATTCAAGGAGATTTGAAGGGTTCATCAACTCATGCCTTATAAACTTTTCCAAGATTCAATAAAAAACAAGTCAAACAGCTTGTCTCATTTAGGAAAGCATCTCTTTTTAAATCCAATAACATAACTCCTTAATACTTCAAACAAGTCTTTTCATGCATCACCATTCCCTTTTCCATTACAATTACAAATTCTCTTTAAGACATAATGATAATCTAACAATCTCTTCTAATATTCCACAAAGGGGAAACAATCAATTTGTATGTATAAGAGGCACATGTAATAATCCCTTGCAAATCAAGGTAACATATCTCAAGTCTTTCCTATATCATAGGGTTTTGATGCAATACTTTATCATGCAATATCAAAGTATAGTTATACCGGCATTAGGTGCTATAACCATCTTCCATATACTCTTCCTACCTCAAATTTCCTACTAAGACTGGGAGTAAATTAGGCATATCCTTAAAGTCATCTTTTATTATACCCTTACGTGCAATCCTCTTCTTAACCATGGTAATCATTTCTTGACATACTCATAGCTCCCTTCCCATTATCCCTAAGCTTGTTCCCCTTATTTTAGTCCTAACTACACTATTTCAAGGATTTCCTTAGAGTAAATAGAGGACGATCAACTTCCTCTCAAGTTCATTGTAGGTATATCTAAGGGTAACTTTAAATTCAACATGCATCCTATTGTTGCCCCATGGGAAGCACATACATCTCTACAAGAGCTTTAAGCCAAGTTGTTTGTAAGAACTTGGTCCCTAGACTAGTGTTTCATCTTTTCTTACCTCATTATTTTTTCTAGGGTCATATAGAGTTAAGGTTCCTTCCACTTCAGCTCCTTTCAATGAGGGTATTCTTCAATCAGGGATTCCATTTACTAGAGTACTTGTATATTCCACTATCACTTGCAAGTCCTCCCCCCCAGGAGTTCACTCTTTGTAAAGGAGACATATCACCTACAATCAAAGAGTCCTAGAAAACTCCCCTATCTACATCTTGTGCAAGAGTCACATGACCCCCCTTTTTACACTTATACAATGTTTATTACGTACTCCCTTTTTAAAATATAAGATCTTATATTTTGTTCAATTTCTCATATTGATTAAGCTTAAAAGACTAGAACATTTATAACACAAGAGTTACATGTTGCGCTTTAAAGGCAATACATTGCCGTATTAGCTCAAAAGTAGTATTTCGTAATTGTGCGTTATCTTGAACACCAAAAAGGTAGTGCTTAAAAAAATGTAACAAATAAATCATACTTCCCTTTCCTCTTTCTTCCCCATCCCCTTCCCTTACTTTTAGGATTAGAGGGAAAAATTAATGGTGGCTACCCCTAATGTATACACTTATGCACTTTTTGAAAACACCCCCCTCCCCTTCACTTACATGATTCCTTAAGTTACCCATGGTGAACTCCCCTGGGTCCTCCCTTGATTATTATTTCCTACATAATTCTACTATGTAACACATTGTAACCTTCTCATAATCTAGCGATAGCATATTATTCAGTTATGAATACAAATGTTAGATAGTACCTACAATTATGTCTTGGAGATGGTCTATGTGATAATCATACTTACATAGGGTAGACATTGGCCCTCTGTGATTGGCTCAAGGTGTTGCTTGTGCATACTTCTTCTTGAACAGTACGTTATATTACTATCAATTTCTTTACATAGACTAGTAATCTGGAGCTATTGCAAATATAGAGCTTCTAAAGGTGGTAATTATGATAATAATGTTGAGGGGGAGGGGTTAGCATAAATTCTACTTCTCTTCTCCTTTCAATGCACTACATCTCTCTTCTTCCACTTCCTTTTGTTTGTTCTTATTCAATATATCACCATGTCTATCCACTAACTTTTTCTACCCACTCTCTTTTCTATTCCAATGACTAAATTCATGATCACTAACTCTCTCTTTCTTTTCGATTTCCACTACCATCTCCCTTAAATACACTCTTTTTGGCCATGATCCCACTATTAGCTTAACACTCTTTATCTTCCTACTAATCTTACACTACACTAATCTCATTTTCCCATGCTAGCAATGTTCTAAGTTTTGATAGGGGTCTATCTATGATATAAATAGAAGAGGAGGGTGTACCTAAATAAAAATAGGAGAGAGGTGGGCTTTATATAGGGTGAGGATGGTGAAAGATCATGTGAGGGAGGGGGTGAGTATGTGTCCATCTATGGTAGCCATGTGGATGGATGAAGGTGAGGGGAAGAGATTCATGATATCAGAGGGAGGGCATAAGAAAATAAGAGGAGGGGGTGTGATCAATGCCACCTAGAAGGAGCGGAAAGGACAAAGAGGAGGAATTAACTAAGGGGGAGGAGGGGGGTTTAACCTTGTAGAGAGGGGGTATGAGGTTGAAGCCTCTACTGTGTTGCTATTTGGCAAGAAGGAGGAAAGAGGAATATTTTTCTTATTGGTTGTTTGGGGGGGCTGACAAGGGGGGCGTCAATGGGATGGCCTGGTTCAAGGGAGAGAAAGTGATGGATGGCGAAGGGTTGGGGGGGGGAGGCACCCCCAAAAAAAAAAGGCACAACTGCCATGTCGTTAGCCCCCCAAAGTGGGGGGCCCTCCCCCTTTAAAAAGTCCATATATTAATTATTATTGCATTTAAAAATTATTATTACTATTAAAATTTAATGACCAAATATTATAACATAACTTACTAACTCACTATTTACTAACTTAGTTCACGAGTTGCTAACTTATGTATTATTCATGCATAAAGAGAGGCCTATCTTATGGCCATTCTATGCAAGGTTATGAGCATTCATGTATCTCTTGAGTGCAAGAAGGGGGGAATAAAACATAATGGGTACATTACACTTGCATACCTTTAATAGAAGATTGTAGAAGATGGAAGAGTTAGTCCGATAGATAGTTGATAATGTAGGAGTCTTCACAATCTTCTATATCTAGAATAGATAACTTGTCATCCCAACCCTCCTTAGGGGAAGTGCTAGTCTTCTAGTCAATATACATTATATTTTTATTAGTTTGTGAGATGGGTCAAAGCCCAAGCAAGACTAACACTAAAGATACACGCCTTGTACTGACACTTAAAGCGACGAAAATGTTTGCCAAAAAAATGAAAGGTGCGAATGATTGAAGCTTGCTTGGAAGTGAGCTATGGCGGAGAGCAAGAGCAAAAAGAGAGAGAGAGACAAATGGAAACTCCAATAGTCACAATGTGTGACTGGGCCTTCCTTTATTCAAACTGTCACTAAAAGAATAAAGAATAAAGCAAGTGATAGGTGCCCGCTACCTGCAGTGTGCAGTGGCGGGTACTGTCAGTGTAGTAATACACGGACGGCTAGGCAAAGGCGCCTTTACCCCAACAACCTCCCACTTAAAGGCGAATCTGCCCTAGTGAGGAGTGAAAAGAAAAAGAAAAGACAATACAATGTACATATGTACAACAGGATGAGGAAAAACATCATCTCATCCAATGCCCAGCAATCTCTTGAGGAAGGCAAAGCGCTCAGTAGTGAGGCTTTTTGTGAGCAGATCTGCAGGATTTTTGTCAGTGGAGATCTTGACAAGGTCAACAAACTTGTCCTCCATGACCCCACGTATGAAATGATACCTCACCTCGATGTGTTTCGTCTTCGCATGGAAAACCGGATTCTTGGCTACTTGAATAGTACTCATAGAATCCGAATGCAGCGTAGGTATAGTATCAATCCCAAGGTCATGAACCAAACGGCCCAACCATATGGCCTTCTTGCAAGCCTCAATGGCCGCAACATACTTGGCCTTAGTGGTAGAGAGAGTTGTACACTTTTGAACCCTAGACATCCAAGAAACAGCACCTCCAACATAGGTAAAGACATAGCCGAAAGTGGACTTCCTACTGTCTACATGTCCTGCATAATCAGAGTCTGTGTAGCCCACAACTCCTATATCCTAGCTGCCATAGCAATACACATATATGTTGTACCCTTCAGGTATCTCATGATACCCTTTACGACATCCCAAAGCTTTTTGCCAAGTGTAGCCATATAGTGTGCCACAACACCAACTGCAAAGGCAACATCTGGACGAGTGGCTATCATGGCATACATCAAACTCCCCACGGCTGATGCATAAGGGATCTTGACCATCTCAGCCCTTTGCTCATTCGTCTGCAGACAATTGACTTGTGAAACCTTCACATAAGAAGATAATGGACAGCCAATAGGCTTTACATCATGCATGCGGAAACACTCAAGGACTTTATGAATGTACTCCCTTTGTGAGAGGTAGAGCAGTCCTCGATGCATGTCGCGCTTAATGCGCATACCAAGAATATGAGAGGCCTATCCCAAATCCTTCATCTCAAAGCTCTTCTTTAGCTGCTGAGATTTAAGAGCATCCAGCTCATCATGAGCTTTCCCTGCTATCAACATATCATCCACACAAAGTACCAAAATAAGCAATGAGCCATCACAGGCTTTCTTCGTGTAAAGACACGGATCCATAGCACTCCTGTTGTAGCCCTATGACTGCATAAAGGCATCAAACTTATGATACCACTCCCTAGGTGCCTGCTTCAAGTCATAATGACTTTTCTTCAACTTGCACACCAAGTGCTTCCTGCCAAGTTCTGCAAAGCCCTTAGGCTGCTCCATGTATATCTCATCATGCAAATCCCCATGCAAAAATGCAGTCTTGACATCCATCTAATGCATGTCCAAGTCAAGCTATGCGACTAAGGTCAAAACCAAGTGTAGGGTGGTCATCTTGACCACAGGAGAAAAGACTTTATCAAAGTCAACTCCATGCTCCTGTTTAAAACCCTTAGCGACAAGTCTTGCCTTATAAGCTGGCTTGGGATTTCCAGGGGCACTTTTCAGCTTGTGCACCCATTTTCATGGCAAAGCCTTCTTGCCCTGAGGCAATGCAACCAAATCCCAATTCATATTCTTGTGCAAGGAGTCTATCTCAGACTGCATAGCCTTCTCCCAAGAGTGACTGTCACCCCTCCACATAGCCTCACCATAGGTGAGAGGCTCTCCTACATTTGTAACCAAGATGTAATGCATCGAGGGCTCAAATCTATTGGGTGGACGTCTATCTCTAGTAGACCATCTCACAGTAGGCTCTGCTGGCCTGTGCCGCACTCTAACCATGTGTACCAACTGCTGCTGCAGGCTCTCCAATTGGTTGTGCAGGAGCACATGGCTCCTCCTAGAATATAACCCTGTGTACCTCTACCACCCTTTCAGGCTACCTATGCATATTGTCTTCATGGAAGACTACATCATGGCTGCAGATGACTTTCCGCGCTTGCAGATCCTAGAGGCGGTAACCCATCTCGCCTGCATCCCCATAACCAAGGAAAATGCATTTGACACTCTTAGGATCCAACTTAGTACGCTTGTCTTTGGGCACATGGCAGAATGCCTCACATCCAAAGACACGTACATGTGCATAAGACGGAGGTTTCCCAGTCCATACCTCCTCTGCAACCTGGAAATCCAAACCACTAGAAGGTGATCTATTTATGACATGCACAGGTATACTGACTACCTCAGCCCAAAAGCTCTAGTAGTAAGCCTGCATAGCTAAGCATATTGCGTACACGCTCCTAGATGGTTCTATTCATCTGCTCAGCCAAACCATTCTAGGGTGGGGTATAGGGAGCGGTCAATTGATGCTTAATACCCCTCTCATCACATAGTTGCTCAAAATCACATGACACATATTCTCCCCCATTGTCAGTACTAAGGCATTTCGCCTATGCTGAGTCTAGTTTTCAACAAATGCAAGCCATCTCTAAAATACAGCCAAGATATCGAACTTAAGCTTAATGGGGTAAGCCGAGACTTTACGCAAAAAATCGACAATGAATGTCACAAAATACTTTGCACCACCTATAGATTGATAGGGCATGGGCCCACAGATATCCAAATGTACCAATGCCAGGGGCTCACTCATGCGTGTCCTACCAGACTTCTTATGTGTATTCCTAGTCTGTCTGCCATAAAGACAATGCTCACATGAATCAAAACATGCATAGTCAAGGGGCAGTAAGTACTGCAAACCAGAAAGCATTTTCATTCCCTTGAAGGACATATGGCCCAAATGGGCATGCCAAAGAGATACATGTGGGATGGAACCCACTGACAAAACATGGTCAATAGAGTACCCATCGACTACAAGAGGATAGAGGCTGCCAGCTTTGGCACCTCTAGCAAGCACAAGTCTTCCACGGGTGATTTTCCAGGCAGAATCCCCAAATGAAACATGAAACCCAACATCATCAAGCTGCCCTGAAGACATAAGACTACATGTAAGCACAGGTATATGACGTACATCCTGTAACAAAAAAGTATTGCCAATAGAGAATTACAGCCGTACATCCCCAATGCCAACAATAGCAAGTGACATGTCATCACCCAAGTGAACTGAACCAGAGACAGTGCGGTAGAAGTGGAAGCACTCACGGCATGGTGTAACATGAAATGAAGCACCAGAATCCAAAAGCTAGCATTGCGCATGCATAGAGTGAACCTCAGTCAATGGCGTAGCATCACAAGAACTAGCTACAAGTATGTACTCTCCATCAGAGTCATCAGTCTGCATGACATTTATCTCCTCAATTTTCACACTGGATTTCGTAGGTACCATGCTGCAATCAAAGGACTTTTCCTGTACTATCTTTCCCCTTCTCTTTACACTTCTCATTGCACAACTCATGACATTGTGGGCGTATATGACCCTTCTTACTGCAATGATGACATGTCACATTAGCATTTTTCCCACAAGACTTGTTATGCGACTTACCATGCGACTTAGACCTAGAATTCTGTGAGTCTCTGCCATGGCCATTCCCACAGTCATTTTTTCCATTACCATCTCTGCTTGCAAAAGTCAAAGCATGTGACACACAAGAGGCATCCAAGTTCTTACGATTGATCTCTTCCTACAGAAGAGCACTCTCTACATCAGGAAAGTTCAAAATAGTAGCAGAAGCACATAAGGCAGTGCGGAATACGTCCCATGACTCACTCAAAGTCCCAAGCAAAAACAATGGAATAACCTCATCATTAAAGGTAATACCCTGTGAAGTCAAGTTCTTGAGAATAGCATGGAACTGGCTCAAATGAGCAGACATTGTCATATTCTCCCTCATGCGCAGGTCCATAAGCTACTTCAGCCAATACATCCGACTTATTGGACTTTTCTTGTCATAGAGGTTCTTAATTTTATCCCAAAGTTGCCAAGCACTCTGTGCTTCCTCAACCACATTGTAATGCACATGTTCAGTGGGAGACAAGATGAGGGTGGAGTTGCATAACTCACAAGCTTATCCCATTCGTCATTAGTCATAGTTTCAGGCTGCTCGTCATGCATCTTTAGTGGCTTTATCTGTGATTTTTGCACCAATATCTGCCAAACTTGGGTCTTCCAATAGGCATAACTCATACCATCAAGCTTAGTGATGTTGAAGATAGCACTATTAGTGGAAGAAGAACCCATAATGCAGTCCAAAATAGTGCAAACAACTCAAAACTACTTGCTATTTTCTGTTGTAAACAGAACATTCCACCAAAACTACTTGTTGTTTTCTGTTGTAAACAGCCAAAATACCACCAAAACCAAGGCAAAATGACCACGAACTGATAGCTAATGATCTTGTCCACCAAGTACCATCCAAAGTACATAAAATCAAGATGATTCAACATGAAAATTCCACATCAATCCATATACAATTGCTTGTTGTATTACATCCAAGTACAATGAGAGCAAACTGTAGGCAAAATCAATGCACCAAGTCAACCACGGACTGTCAAAGCATAACCAGCATCAACCGAGCATAAATCAAGATATGACAGTCATATGGACATTGAGCAAACACCCAAGCATGTCAAACAAATCCGTCAGTAAGCCGGTACACCCCCTGTGTAATAGGGTAAAGTGTACACAACAATGGCAAGACCTGACACAAAGAGGTGTATGCTCAGTAAGTGTAAAGCCCAAATCAGCCCAAGTACATATATGTGGACCACGGCATATCAACCATGCAACATCCAAGTGAAGAAGATCCTAATCTCAGAAGACTCAAAGCTCAATAGCATAAACCACCTGCTCAATGTCTTTCAAACATCCAACGATGCTCCCATTGGCACAAAAGCTGGATGGATCAAGCCAAGAAGCTCAAGAAAGGCATATGGAGCACCATTGACGAAAGATCCAAGACCAGACATCAATAAGGCATTATGAGCATATAAGCTCTATAGCCTCCAAGTATAGCATCCATAGACATCAACTGTATCCCAAATACAACTCTGGCAAGCCAAAAAATATACCAAGTAAGTTTCGGGAATCCAGATGCAAGCCAAGTCAAGGCACTAGTAGCAATCGGCTCCAAAGAAATGTAACTAGCATGTAGTAGTGACATAGGCCAAGCATGTCAAGACCAGTCAGACATATGTAACATACATGCCATATGTACATCCAAGACGGAGTATCAAATGCATTCCAAATCTGAGCTCAAGCACAAATAAAGATCTGAAATGAAAGACAAGCTCGATGTCGTACCCCGAAGGTCAATACTTCATTGCATATCCCAAAGACATAGCCCAAAACCAATAGGCATAACCAAACATGAGATAATAGACTTCAGCCCACTGTGGTACATCGGTGATCTACTGTTCAAAACTGAGTATTTTCAGCAAGAAAATCAATTCAAAATGATGGCATAACATGTGCCTTGCATCCCCCAAACATTCGGCATCAATAGGTATCAAACCGGTTAAGTAGAAGTGCCCAAACAAGCATAACATTAGATGCCAATGTTACTTTTGCATAACATGACTAAGGGACTACTCTAAATAGTCCTCAAAATGTATAGAGCAGACCCAAATCTGATGCCAATGATCAAGGAGGCTTCAACTGAAGCTAGAGACCATTGCCAAGTGCATTGACAAGCGCGAAGAAGCATGACATAGCCATTAATGAGGGGTAGGTGAGCTATTGTAGTGTGAAGTCTAGAACAGCCAAAAAAATGGTGCAAATTTTCCGATCCCTTCTTCTACTCCTGTGCATCCATGTGGCCTCAATGGTAGTGGTTAGAGGCTCCGAGGGGTGCCCAAGGAGGGCCACAACAAGCCTCAAGTGCCCAAATGCAAGAGGGAGCAAGATCCAAGCTCCAAGGGTTTGTGCTATGGCTACCCTGATTGACTGCAACCTGAGAACTGAATAAAAGCACTAAAAGAACACTTCAATACCTCTGTAGCAATGCCTTGAGGATGCCTCAATAGACCGAGAAGGTGCTCAGGAAGTCGGGGAGTGACGGGAGCTTGGGAAGGTCGGCTATGGTTGCTAGGAAGGAGACCCAATGCTGTATGTATTTGAATGGAAGCTAAGAATGCCACAAACCAAGCTCGAGAAGTCGGGAAGTCTCGCTCTGATACCGGTTGAAAGGTGAGAAGGATTGAAGCTTACTTGAAAGTGAGCTATGGCGGAGAGCAAAAGCAAGAAGAGAGAGAGACACAAATGGAAACTCCAACAGTCACAATGTGTGATTGGGCCTTCCTTTATTCAAACTGTCACTAAAAGAATAAAGAATAAAGTGATAGTGACGGGCACCCGCCACCTGCATTGTGCAGTGGCGAGTACTGTCAGTGTAGTAATACACGGGCAACTAGGCAGAGGCGCCTTTACCCCCAACAAAAAATTGCTCATGTCATCACCAAACACATCGGTATTAGCGTCTCCATAGAACCATCGATGTTGGCGTCACTATTAGCATTGCTATCTGCATCATTGCAGATAGTGACACTTTGCGACTCCAATAGCAACATGTGTAGTAAATTTGCGACGCTAATAGCGACAGTTACAGAGAAAAAAAAATTGTGGCAGGATAGCAAATGTAGCACTATGTGCTATAATTACATTCTACAAATGGGTTATATATAAAGTGTATGCTTGTCATCAAAATGAAGGCAAAGTGTACTTGAATCTACTAGACCGATACATAAAATAAATACAAGATCACTTAATGAAAGCACTCATGGAATCATAGCAAGATACAAAGGATGATAATAACATAGTGCATAGAAAATGCCTACATAATTCATAGGACCAAAAAAGAAGAGGATGTGCGCTCCACAAATCCAAGCACGAGCTATAGATCCTCGCCATATCTGAAAGCTTGTCCCAACACGAAGGAGCATCAAACGGACTCTGCAAAAAAGGAAACAACTATGCATCAGTCCACCATATAATAATGCATTTTAATTAAAAATAGTAATTACGAACAAGAAAGATGAGTGACTTATTGGACCGCCGCATGCATACAATCTATCTATCAATGCAGTGAGACCGTGTCTCTCTGCATATCGAATCTCTAGGCCGGTGGGATCGCGGTTTGTAATGGACTACAAAGAAAACAAAATACAACTATTAAAAACATGATTATCAGCACAAGCGATATTGCAAAAAAAAAAAGCGAGAAGAACAAAAGAAAAACTTACAAAATCCTCAAGATAAGTCTTGTGGCTGCCACTTTCAAGATGATGGACCACTCCTCATGCCCTCGCTGCTTCGCGTTGTTGTCTCCAATGTCTTGGAGAATTTGTAACCTCCTCTCTGAGTCGACGCTAGTCATCTACATCTAGCCACTTGGGCTTTGAGGCCCCACTCTTAAGTGCTTTGCATGTGTCCGTCGATCATCTGTGTGGGACATTTACGCAGGCATGCACTCCATCGTCCATCCTGTGGTCTATTGCAGTGGATACCGGAAACTCCTCATGCAAGGATGCTACTATGTAGTTCTTGCTCCCCTCCGGTATGTTCTTCCAATGATCCAAGACATTGTGCCGAGAAACTTGTTGGCACAACTCTCTCATACGAGCCATCACTCTCCTCCCCTCATCACTCATGATGACGGCTCTTGTCCTATCATCTACAAGGTATCCATACCCCTCTGTGGTATGTCTAAGATGTAACCTCTCACCTACGACCACGCTCCTAGGCATATCCAAGAGACCCATGTATATCTGGTGTATCCACGAGGATGGCATCTCTCGGAGTAGCACCCATAGGGGTGCCACTTGCGGATGGCTGAGGGAGTGATTGGAGTAGTCATCCCCACAGGTGTGACAAATCCCATAAGTGACACAACTCAAGTACAACAACAAGACAAAGACATTGCATCGGTACCTCCACAACAACCACCTGATCCACTCTCGAACCTGCACGAGAGTGAGGAGTAGTACCTATACCTTGTGCCGACCGCAAGCTCATCGTACCCATGTCTCTCCGCAGCATCCCCCATAACGACTCCCTCCGTCTGGCCCAAGTCTGGAGCATTGACCTTGTCTACTAGCAATCAAAGCATCAGAGCGTGCTGAAGTAAATCTAACGGAACGGCTTGATGGTGTCCAAGACAGTTCCTAGTCCGCCATATCTCTGAATTGAGCCATCTGATTTGGAGACATACGTGCTATCCAAATATCCACAAAGGTCGCCTGCACAAAGAAAAATTGATGTTAGTATAATCAAAATAAAGATTCAAGCAAAGCACAGTAATATAACTCTGAAAAAAATGGTATTACTTAAAATGCATATTCTAGAATACCCTTATAAGCGATTCATCAATGAATTGAGTAGGTGGATGCTACAAGTATGACGTAGCCTATGGTCCCATGTCAATCTCTTGACACAAATCTACATACACTAGAAGGTCGATAGAAAGGTCACCATAAAAGGATGAGTCCATCTCGTTCTCAAAGAATTCTTGGCCTCTTGTCTTTCCATCATCGTTACCCGATTCTGCCTACTCTACATGCTCTAAGCTTTGGGCGACCTCCACCCCTTGCATTATTGACCCCTTTGTCTGCATACTGTCCTCATCTACATTGGGAGCATTGCTTCCATCATATACTCTTGCAATTCGGGGAGCTAAAGGTACAACATACCACCATCGAGGTTGTCGGGGGTTTGGATAGAAAATTACATGTTCAAAATCACATACAAGAGAGATTTAACATTTGTGGCATATACCATGTCGTAATAAAATTCAAAAAAACATGAGTTCATGCACTTGTTCACAATGGGCCGGCAAGACAAATGTATCGCACAAATCTGTCCGTCTTTTTTCGGAATCTATTTCGAGAAATCTAGATGGACCTCATTGAACAGTTGCCTTGACTCCTTCCAATATCACTTTGAACCACTGTACATCGAATAGGATCATGGAAAAGCTATAGTGATCCACCGTTATAATACTTTGCAAGTTTCCAAAATACTCCATCTCTTCTATAACGGTGTTTGGATCCGTGGCTCGCTGTCGGCTCTCTTGCTCGAACTTTGCCATGATACCACAATCTATTGTGGAGCACATTTTGTCGATACGCTCCATGCAGAAATGTTGTCTATGTGACCACGCCACACTATATATTTTGTACTATACATTGAAATAGTTAATTAGTTGTCACATATAAAATCTAGATACAACAGCTTATAAAACATGTGGTGACCTTTGGACTACATCCCCTCGAGAATTCCCACTCCTCAATAGAGACCTCCACCCCTTCGCGAGAGGCGGTGATCAAAGCTCCATGTAACCATCGCATAGACATAGACCGCAGCATCTCCTTCATGCCCTCGGGATATCGAATCAGTCAATGGCGCATACTACGCCACAATTCAGATCACGTTTCTTCCCGATCTTTCTTAGCTTTGCTCGTACCTAGCGAGCCACGTCTCCATGGAGGCATTATGCAACATACAAAAACAATTCACTTTCTCCTCCTTTGCAGCATCCATCCTTTTTTCTACCCCATTTCCAACCACCACATCTCTGGTCAATTTATCATCGTCCTTCAACAACCATAGCATTCTATTGTCTGAATCCACCATTGGTAGCCACTGTGAAATATGCACTAACACCTCAGACACCAACCAACCTCCATCCATGCTACCTTCTGGCCGAACTCGTTGTCGTACAAAGCCTTTCAAGGTTTTCATGAAGTGCTCCAAGAATAACATCCATCGCGTATGAATAGGTCCCACAATCTCCACTTCATGTACAAGATACACCAAGAGGTGGATTTGTATCATGAGCATGCTGGTGGGCAAGTAGCTCTAAAAGAGACAAACCATCTCCACTGCTCCCCGCCTTGCGAATTCAATAGAGGATGTCTTGATCTCCTTCTGTGAGATCCATTGCACTAAATTTGACAAGCTGTAAATTGCCCCGCGTATTTCTGGAGTGAGGCATCCTGCGATCCCAATCAGTAGTATAAACTGCCACAAATGAAGAAGCGTTACGAACACTGACTAGATTCAATAGCAAAATATGCAGGCCACTTACAATCCATTCGTAGTACAAACCTGACATATCTTATGCCAATCATGGGATTTTAGCCCTGATAGTTGGTCATCTTTAGAAAAAGTGGATTTGAGAGAATGCATCATACCTGTTGGAGTGCGGATAGACTTGATAATTTGCTTCACAATGCGCTCTTCTTTAGTGGACAAAACCCAAAGAGCATGAGGTAGTGCACTTGACTGTGGCCAAAGCATCTCCATCTTGCCTACCTCCTTCAAATCCATTCGTACCGCTGCAGTGTCTCTCTTTTCTATGATGTGGTCCTATAGTAAGCTGCCCACATTCTTGAAAATATGCATGGGATCCAACAAGTGGTTGATTTGTAAGTGGGTCCAATATGACAACTTGTAGAAAATTGAGAACCGTTGCATTCCGTTTCGATGAGACTCCATGTGGACCATTTTCAACTCATACCAGTTTTGGGCGTTCATTCGTGCTGGAGGTCATCCATGAAAACCTTCCCTCAGTTCATGACCCTCTGGCAAGAAAGTGGTATATCCTTGATATACCATCTTCTTCATGGTTCGTGGCCTTCGAGAATCTAACTATGGCCCACACAATGGACATGCATGATAACCTGAGGTAACCAGACCTGTCCCAATACCTCTATCCTATGAATACAAACTTAAACGAGCTATGATAGATATAACCAATGAGAATAGAAGTCTACTTACTTGAGCACTCCCCGAGTCGTGGAAAGTCATATATGGTCCACATAAGAATGGCGCTTGCTCATATCTTCCACAACAACCCCCTCCTCCCACAAGATCTTAAGCTCATCAAGTAATGGACGGAGATAGACGTCCATATTCTTGACTTTGTAGCAGCTAAGAATGAGCAAGCTAAGGATCAGGTGTTCTTTCGTTGTAGAAAGCCATGGTGGGATGTTGTAGTTAACAAGGACTATATGCCACACACTGTAAGAAGTTGATGGGTTCACGCCATCCATAGCAAGACCGAGTCGAAGATTCCTTGGCTCTCGTGCAAAGCTTGGAAAGGTAGAGTTAATGTGGCTCCATGCACGTGAATCCATTGATATTCATTGGATTCCATCTGTGTATCTATTCTGTGCATGCCACATTGTCAAGCTCGCCAAGCCCGACGTATGAAACATGTGATGTATACGGGGGATTTAAAATGAAAAGTGTCAAAGAACTTTCTAAGGGATGGTTTGCCCTTGCAAGTCCTGTCGATACCTGTGAGCACCACACTTTGGACATGTCTTTGTAGTCTCGTACTCTCTTTGAAACAGCACGCAATCATTGACACATGCATGGATGATATTGTAGTCCATGCCAAGCTTTCGTAAAACATGCCGGGCATCATCACAAGACTCAGGTATGGTATTTCCAAGTGGTAATATATGATACTTTAGCAACTTGAAAATAAATCATAAAACACCTTGAAAAAACACAATTGTTTTTTATAATGGTGCGGAAAAGAAATCAACAAAGCGTATGTAGAAGGTAGTGAACAACTCGGTCACAGTTGCATCGCTCCACTTGTATTTTGCTTACACACTTAGGAGTGCAAGCATCGTCTTTAGGTGAGATACTCAGCACCCATCATATAATGGTATAAATGCTTCCTCTCTAAGTGGATCAAATGTCTCGGCATCCATGGGGATCAATGCATTGATCATTGCCTCCATCTCAAGCTCCAAAATTGTAGGAAAGTCTAAAAGGATATCTGTCTCCTCTGGTATTGATGCTATAGAATGGGTAGTGCCTTCCAAGTGGTGGATTGGCTCAGGCACTCCATCCATCGCACACCCACAAACTCTTCTAACTAGTTGCAATAGGTGTACTCCTCCTTGGGATGAGACGTCACCTCCATATATAAATTTTACGGTCACATCCAATGTTTTTGTATATGATATTCAATTAGTTTGTAAATATAATGCATGATTGGTACACACTAAGCCTACCGTTTGCTCAAAGTCTGAGATCGTCTGATCAATTATCTCCTATTGAAACTCACCAAAGAATTGTACGTTTTCTATAGACAAACAACACTTTCATTTGATTGCCAGCTTGCATTGAGAGCAAGGACACAGGACACGCTGATTAAGATACACCTCGCTATCTTGAACATCATGACCTTCATCGTTTTCCATTTTGTCTATGTTACAATAAACAATTTGTTTTTGTTCTCATTGTCTTTTTCTTTCTTAATTTGTTTGAGAATGGATTTCTTCTCTTGTAACTCAATAAAATTAACATCAACCAAAGTCTTGGTTCTCTCTCTCTCTCTCTCTCTCTCTCTCTCTCTCTCTCTCTCTCTCTCTCTCTCTCTCTCTCTCTCTCTCTCTTTCTTTGTTGCCCCTCTCTTTGTTTCTCTCCGGCCCCTTATGTTTTCACTCATTCTCCTCTCTCTCTCTCTCTCTCTCTCTCTCTCTCTCTCTTTGTTGCCCCTGTCTTTGTTTCTCTCGGTCCCCTTTTGTTTTATCATTCATTCTCCTCCCTCCCTCCCTCCCTCCCTTCCTCCCTCTCTCTCTCTCTCTCTCTCTCTCTCTCTCTCTCTCTCTCTTTTCCCATTTCTTTGTTGTCTTTCATGCTTATTCTCTCTCTCTCTCTCTCTCTCTCTCTCTCTCTCTCTCTTTGTTGCCCCCCTCTTTGTTTCTCTCGGTCCCTCTTTGTTTTATCATTCATTCTCCTCCCTCCCTCCCTCCCTCCCTCCCCCTCTCTCTCTCTCTCTCTCTCTCTCTCTCTCTCTATTTCCCCTCTCTTTGTTTCTCTCAATCCCCTTATGTTTTCTCACTCATTCTCCTCCCTCCCTCCCTCTCTCTCTCTCTCTCTTAATCCATTTCTTTGTTATCTTTCATGTTTATTTTCTCTCTCTCTCTCTCTCTCTCTCTCTCTCTCTCTCTCTCTCTCTCTCTCTCTCTCTCTCTCTCTTGTTCTCTTTTCCTTTTCCTTTCTTCTTCTCTCTCATTTCCTCTCTCTCTCTCTCTCTCTCTCTCTCTCTCTTTGTTGCCCCTCTCTTTGCTTCTCTCCACCCCCTTATGTTTTCTCACTCATTCTCCTGTCTCCTTCCCCCTCTCTCTCTCTCTCTCTTCCTATTTCTTTATTATCTTTCATGTTTATTCTCTCTCTCTCTCTCTCTCTCTCTCTCTCTCTCTCTCTCTCTCTCTCTCTCTCTCTCTCTCTCTCTCTCGTTCTCTTTTCCTTTTCCTTTCTTCTTCTCTCTCATTTCCTCTCTCTCTCTCTCTCTCTCTCTCTCTCTCTCTCTCTCTCTCTTTGTTGCCCCTCTCTTTGCTTCTCTCCACCCCCTTATGTTTTCTCACTCATTCTCATGTCTCCTTCCCCCTCTCTCTCTCTCTCTCTTCCTATTTCTTTATTATCTTTCATGTTTATTCTCTCTCTCTCTCTCTCTCTCTCTCTCTCTCTCTCTCTCTCTCTCTCTCTCTCTCTCTCTCTCTCTCTCTCTCTCTCTCTCATTTCCAATCTTTCTCTCTCAATGCACCTCATTCTCAAGAAAAACCCTCTCTTTGTTTCTCTCCACTCCCTCATGTTTTCTCACTCATTCTGCTCTCTCCCTCCCTCTCTCTGGCTCTTTCTCTCTTTCTTTGTTATCTTTCATGTTTATTGTCTCTCTCTGTTCTCTCTTCCTTTTCATTTCTTCTTCTCCCTCTCTCATTTCATCTCTCTCCCTCAATGCACATCATCATTTTAAAAAAAACAAATAAATAAGAACAAGAACAAACCCTCTCTTTGTTTCTCTCTACTCCCTCGTGTTTTCTCATTCATTCTCGTCTATCTCTCTCCCTCTCCCTCTCTCTCTCTCTCTTTATTATGTTTCATGTTTATTCCCTCTCTCTCTCTCTCGTTCTTTCTTCTTTTCCCTCTCTCATTTCCTCTCTTTCTCCCTCGATGCACTTCATTCTCAACAAAAACAAACAAAAGAAAAGAAGAAAGAACAAGAACAAACCAAGAGGGAGCAATGTACTCACCACAAAGGCCCGATGATGGATTCTTCGTCTCCTCCTCACAACGGTCCCTCTTCGCCCTTCGCGCATTTCCTCCTCTTCTTCATGAGTGGCAATGATGGTGGTGGCGGTGGTGAGAAGCTCTTTTTCTCTCTCTTTCTCTCTTTCTCTCCCTCTCCCTCACAAATGCACTATCTCTTTCGCTCTTCACAGCAAAATGTCGTGCTCGGGTTTCGGCCAATTTTTTTAACTCTAAGTACCGTCGCTATTTGTGTCGCATTTTACAATATAAATAGCAATGCCGCTGATATGCATCGCAACTGGCCATCACTATTCCCCTATATCCTTGTGATGTAAACAGTTGTCCCATACTTGAGGACCCAAACCATATGTAATTTATGGCGTAGATATCATTGTGAGTGTGTATGGTCACTTAGGTATTTACATAGCTAGAAGATGGCTCTATTGGTTCTTCATACTTATATAGTTCATGAAGTAAGGGAAATTATTGGATAAGGATGGGAAAAATTATCATTGTTGAGGGAAGGATCCTTAAAGAAGATTACATGGAGATGTTGTTAGCTGGTTGGATGATGGCCCAAGTTGAGTAATCTCTTGAGAGTGAAGTTTGCAATGGTTCTTCATACTTATATAGTTCATGAAGTAAGGGAAATTATTGGATAAGGATGGGAAAAATTATCATTGTTGAGGGAAGGATCCTTAAAGAAGATTACATGGAGATGTTGTTAGCTGGTTGGATGATGGCCCAAGTTGAGTAATCTCTTGAGACTGAAGTTTGCAATGGTTCCAATTATAGGAGAACTTGTAATAATTGATATGCTCTTTCACATGCTTTCTTACCTTGATTTTGTTGTTGCTTTGATGGTGTTAGAGAAAAGGTCTAAGTGACTTAAGGAGACATGTCTACAAGAAAAGGTCTAAGTGACTTAAGGAGACATGTCTACAAGTTGAGCTCCATATGTGTGTCCTACCCTTGATGGGTCGTAAGTAAATGTAGGGGAATGTGGAAGAAGGGCTAGGGGGTCAAGGACAAAGCTGGCTGATTGAGACCACTAGGCTTTCTAACTTGAGGGCCCTTAGGTACACTATAATACCTATGAGTGTATATTCATTTTCATTTTCTCATTTTTTCCCATTTTTAAAAGTAAATATTCCATTGCCATACAAGGCTTTGAGCCTTATAAAAGTGACTAGAAAATATTAAAGATTGAGACGCTAATCATGAAAGTGGTTTTGACTCTTCATATTGAGTATTGGAGAGTGTATGGTATGGATATCAAGCGTGTCATTTGAAGTTCAACCCTTGATGCTACAACAAGTATTGTTGATTGAAGAACCTTGACTAATGATGATTCCAATTCTTGGAGTGATTACACATTATTTTTAAGAAAGTAGAGGGCTCTTAAAGGAGATATTGAGATACATCATGCCTTGCAAAGTTAGAGCCTCGATGTTGATGGTTTCTTGTATACCTTTAGTTTACTTGAGGCTCCTATATGTTATCGTGTCTTTCATATGTCTACAACTTTGAAATCTTCTCACAATTTTTATCTAAGCTCGAGCTTTTGTTGCATGTCACTTATGCTTCTAGCCTGAAAGAAAAGTATTACAATGCTTTTGAGCATTGTAGCCTAGGGTTCTTGTTGTGTGCATGGGTTTTTTGTTTCTTGATTAGAGAGTCACTCATATACAACAAATGTGATGAACTGTATACTTCTATAGAAGTGACTTGTTGTAGTACAATGTTACTCATCCCAAGAAAAAATGCATTTGAGGAAATTGGGGCTACATTGGACTATAGCATAAGTATCGAAGAATTGTGATACCTTTTCTTGGCCCAATTTTCTAGCAATATACATTTCTTCCTTTGTGATGAGTTTGTTTGATTGGTTGTGAGCAAGTATCACTTCTTCAAGTAGTTCGACATCCCACATACTTGTGAGTACTAAAAGGGAAGTGTGAGCTATATATGTCAAATCATTCTTAGAATTGCATATATCTTGTCTTTCTTCAGTGAGTGTCCTTATTAGAATCACATGCTGCTTATCTTTCTTAAGTGAGAATCATTAGTTGAGCTCCGATTTTTGCCCTTGAAGCTTGCAAGGTAAAACCATTCTTTTTGTTGACTCACTTTGTCCTTATGTTTTCAGTTCCGACACATGATGGAAGCCTCACTGCCAAAAGAGAAAAGCACCCTTGCAAAACGCCCACACTGCATTTGAGCATGGCCCAAAGCATAGTCATTGGCTACTCTCTCTTTCTGGGTTAGACCCTACATTTGGCTCACGTCAAGTGTTACCTCAATTGTACTGACATCACATGTCACAAAGAGGTTTTGAAAAATCTCATGTATCTTCCCATCCTCACAACTGTTCCCCCAGCAACGAGGTTAGTAACACAATCATCGTTATAATATCCATTTTCACTGCCTTTGACTCTCTATATTTCCCAATCCAAATGAAAGGCTAATAACCTCAATGTATTGCAACGGTTTATTTCCAAGAGAGAGAGAGAGAGAGAGAGAGAGAGAGAGAGAGAGAGAGAGAGAGAGAGAGAGAGAAGAAGAAAAAAGAAAAAGACAAAACAAAAAGAAAGAACAATAAAAGAAAAGAAAGAAAGAAACAATAAAAGAAAAAGGAAAAAGAAAGGACAATAAAAGAAAAGGAAGAAAGAAACAATAAAAGTAAAAGGAAAAAGCACTCACAATCACAGCACAACACCTAGGGGTCCTCAAATTAGGTGCGTCTAGTGACCTTCATCGGTTGGCTCTATCCTTAGTCCCCTAGCCCTTTTCACATTCCCCACAATTGTTTAGGGCACATCAAGGGTAGGACCAACCTAGGAAGCTTGTCTCTCCTATGGTTAAGACCTATCACCCTGACCCACTTGCACGATTCCTTTATTGCACTCCACTTCTATACCATTGCAATCGATTGTGGTAAGCAATGCACAAACGACCATGGAAAGTCCACTGTACTCATTGAGCAAGACAAGTAGCTACCAGCTTACCAAAAGTTAAGATGTCGATGAGTTCAATTATGATACATTGTGTTGTCACAGCGCAAAGAATGTCTCATGCACCTTCATGTGTACTTCTCCTCAACATTGACAACTTTGCTTCATCCACACATTGCTATGAGGCACCAGATGAGCAGTCTTCTACCTACGTAATATCTAAGTATCCACGTGCACTCACATAATATCTGCACCACACTCTATACACAGCTTGGGTCTGCAAGTGCAAGCATTACTCTCGGCTCACCTAGAATTCATTGACCTGTCTCCCAAACTCATTAAACTATATCTTGTGCACAATAAGAAGACTAGCACTACACCCAAGGAGAGACCACATCTGTGAGGTTTCCAATTGCAGGTATTGAAGACTCCAACAAAGGTGTCGTCAGCTCTTCATCAACGCTCAACTCTGAACTCTTATCCATTTTCATCATGCAAGCCCACCAAATAATCGTCCTGTGCCAAATCCCCACACACCACCATCTATGCCAACCACCAATGCAATTCCCAACACCGAACAACCCTATCCCTAGCTCCAACAACCCTACCACTAGCCACCCACGCCAACGATGTGCCTCCACCGACCTTCATCTGCACCACCACTATAACTCCTCTAAGGCAAACCACAACAGTCCCTTCCACTCACATCTTCGATGCATGCCAAAGCCTGCTACCTATGACGGTGAGTGGCATGGGACTGACACTCGTCTAGGAGGGGGTAATGTTAACCCTCAAACGAACAAGGTGGAAAATCTGGAAAATCTAAAGCAAATGACAAGGCCAAGGCAAAAGTGAAACAGAAGACAAAGGCACGCCAATAAAAATATGGAAACACAAGAAGTGCAAAAAATTCCTAAATCAAAGAGAAAGGCGCACAAGAAAAAACGCAAATCAATTCTTTTGTAAAAGAGCGCAAGGCGCACCATGATTTATCGGGCTCTCACTCTGAAAATTGTAAAGGTAGATGGGCGGTGGGAAGGAAGCTAGGAAGATAGGAGGACAATGGGGCCATCTAAAAAAAGGGATAAGGGGATGACCACCCAAAAGGGATTTAGGGTTTTGTATATAAAGTTGAAAAGTGAATGAGAAATTCATTCTTGTGTGTGACCAAAAGTAGCTCTCTTCTTCTTCTTCTTCTTCTTCTTCTTCTTGCTTGTTTGAGCTTGTGCTTGAGAAAGGGAGTGTGAGAGTGTGAGGGTGATGAACCGTGGAGGAGAAGCTCTCCATCTTCTCCTCTCTTCTTCCCTTCTCTTCTCTTGCTCGCGGCAATGGAGCTTGGGGTGTGGAGCTTGAGGATGGATCTTGCTTGAAGCTTGCACTTGGATCGTGGAGCTACCAAAGTGCTTGGGAGAGGAGGTAACTCGATCGGGCATGGAGGTAAGCTCACTACACCCGTAGAGATGGATAGTGCATCAGCTATGTGAGAGGTAGCCATTAGTACTCGACTTGGGATGCTTGAAGAAATAAGTGGTCCGTGGGTCTTGGCGGTTGATCGCCTCTACATAGATCAACACAAATCATGCCAAGTCGCTACCCTAATCTCGTGCTAATGTGGCATGATAAATGGTGCTTCTCTTGTTGAGAATGATGCCCAACAAGTCCTTCTAAAGTCAATTTGTGGAGAGAAGCAAGAATGATTGAAGGACATTGAGATTTCTCAAGTGACCTCCATGAAAGCTTCACCAAAAGGCTTGAAGAGAGAGAAAATAAGTCCTTGCTTCAAAAAGTAACTAAAGTTTTAGTCTTCTCTAAGTCCAATTACCTCTCTTTAGTCATGGTACCTTCAAAATGGCATGTAACTTGGTCATGACCTGCTATTTAACCCATAGTTTGGCTACCTCCCTCCAAGATCCTTGTCAAAGGTCTAAGATTAGCCTCTACTTCAAGAACCTGCCATGTGTCCTTGTACCTATTGTGTTGGATTTTCATAGATGAAAATAGGAGAAAATGATAGAGAAAATAGGAAAATCAAATGGACCAAGAGCCTAAGCTCTAATACCACTTGTAATGAAGGAGGTTAGGGATGAGAGAGAAAGTGCATAAGGGAGAGAATGAGTGATGAGGAGAGGAAAATACTAGAAAGACAAGAGAGAGGTGAGAGGTGAGAGAAGCCATGGAAGATGTGAGAGAGAAGGTAACCTTTCAAGTACAAAATTTCCTTTAGCTTTCATAATGATCACAACTAAACAGTAAGATAACTAACAACTTTATCCTTATTTATGTCATATTGCTTTTCTTTCTTTTTTCTAAGGTTCTTTGTATCTCAACTAGTATATTTTAACTTAAGAGTTAGGCATTTATTGTTATTAAGACTTATGTAATTTATCTCTAAGTTTATCTAAGTTTATACTTGCCTTTTTTTTAACTTTTTGAGACTAATCCCTGGTTAATTTAAGGCTTTTAAGCTAATTTCACTTAATTATTATTATTTTTGCTTGTAATCTTAATTGCTTCAATTTAGTATTTCCTTCTTCAATTTTTCCCAATAAATTTTATGACATGACCACTTGATGAAACTTGATATACGTTACTCAACTACTCTACTGCCACACTGCATTAGTATTCACTTCTAATTCAAGCATTTCTTCATCCACCATGGGGTCTTGCCCAAGGTTACAGCATTGGATTTTACTCCTTTGATGCCACTTGAGAATCGGCTTCAATTAAACAAACTCCCTTACAACTTTGGAAAGTTGAATACTAACTACCTCACGATCATCATTGGCTAAATTGGGATTAAATTCGGAGGCCTCACCTTCAAAATAGGTTGACATGACACCTTTTGGTAACAAATGGGAGAAGGAAATGGGAGGAGAAGATAGAGATGAAGCAAATGATGAGTAGGAAGAGGAATCAAGAGCTCAAGCTTCCATTGATGGTGCTGCAAAAGTTTGCAAAGAGGGAGATGCCTTGTAGCACACAAGAGGGTGCTTTATATAGAAGTTTGGGAAAAGTATACACAAGCCCTTTTGAAAAAGTAAAGTGCTTTTGTCCAATTTTGGCAAGGTAGGAGATAGAGCTTGGCTTGATATAAGACCTGCCAAAATTGGATAAAAGCACTTGATTTATTGACGTAACAAAAAAATCTTAAGGTTAAACAAATTTAGTCAATAAATTTGTTTATTTACTTAATTTGTTTAATTTTAAGATTTTTTCTCACTTGGTTTGGACTTATTACTTTGGAATCGCATAAAATGTGTTCTCCATTTCAAACTTAAATGTCATCAAATTCTAGAATGTTTGATTTCTAAGCCAATAAATATTACACATTGTAATTCCATCAATTCTCAAGTATTAAACCCATTAAATTTTTCTTGACCTCTTAATCTTAGTCAAATTTTTGTGTTATATAGTGTATCGTTTCGACTATTATCTTTAAGATTCATAAAGCATTCAACTAAGTAAATTTTTCTATTTCTTAATTTTTAGCAATTTTCTGACCACAATTCACCACTTGCAATCAAATTCCCAAATTAAAGTGTTTAACTAAGTAAGTTTTCCTATTTTGAGCTTAATTTTTAGCAATTCTGTGACCACAATTCACAACTTGCAATCAATTTCACTTAGTCTTTTTTATATGTGTAATGAATATATCATAGTAGTAAACAAATCCAATGTGCACAAGGCATGGTGGGCAGTAAGAAAGACACAAACAAAAAGCAACATAGTATATATGGGGATTGTAGATCAAGATGCATGGGCCACCACTACTGCTATATTGCAAATGGAGCACGGGTACCTTCTTTCTTCTCTCATTGAGTTCACCCAAATAGCATAAAGCATCAAATGATGGGATTTTGTAATAACAATGTTATGCACTAATAGATAGTAGATAGGAGTGTTATCCACATACCAAAGCAAATCCCAAATATATAGCTAATTCTTGATCAAGTAGTAGGCATAGAGAGATGCTTTTTCATATATTAAGCAAAGCTTTGTGGGGGGTACCACGTGTTGTGCCCCCTTACAAAATGTGGTCACAGCCCCATGTGTAGCTTATCTGCAAAAACCATGTCAACCCACCCACTCATGGAGAAAAAAATGTGTCCCCCCTCCCCCCCAAATTGGTCTCTCTCCATGTCAACCCACCCACTCTTGGAGGAAAAATGTACCCCCTCTTCTCCCCACAAATGTGATCTCTCTCTCTCTCTCTCTCTCTCTCTCTCTCTCTCTCTCTCTCTCTCTCTCTCTCTCTCTCTCTCTCTCTCTCTCTCTCTCTCTCTCTCTCTCTCTCTCTCTCTCTCTCTCTCTCTCTCTCTCTCTCTCTCTCTCTCTCTCTCTCTCTCTCTCTCTCTCTCTCTCTCTCTCTCTACACTTTATATGATATAATGTACATAATTATATACTATAAAATAATGTATATAAAAGTATATATAATTACACAAGCATGTAGTAATAGCATTAGTAGAAATAGTACTAGTAGTAAATATTGTATATAAAAGTATATATAATTACATAAATACAGTGGTACCAATAGTAGTAGTAGCAGTAGCAGTAGCAGTAGCATAAATACAGTGGTACCAATAGTAGTAGTAGCAGTAGCAGTAGCAGTAGCAGTAGCAGTAGCAGCAGCAGCAGCAGCAGCAGCAGCAGCAGCAGGAGGAGAGGAGGAGGAGGAGGAGGAGGAGGAGGAGGAGGAGGAGGAGGAGGAGGAGGAGGAGGAGTAGCAGCAGTAGTAGCAGTAGTAGCAGTAGTAGCAGTAGGAGGAGGAGGAGGAGGAGGAGGAGGAGGAGGAGGAGGAGGAGGATATGTCACTTATTATGAATTATTGATTACATATAGCTTATATTATATAATAATTAGCCATTAACATATAAATTATAGCTTATATTATATAATAATTAGCCATTAACATATAAATTATTACATTTTTAATTATTATGACAATGATTAATTATATAAAAATGAATAATGATAACAATACATCTTTATTATTAATAAGTATTTACTATATACAAAGTATTATTATGTGTATATGAAAATTATTATTATTATATATATTAAACACATTATTTTGATGCTCATTATATTATACATAATATTTAATTATAATTTTATATTTTGTGTGTGTGTGTGTGTGTGTGTGTGTGTGTGTGTGTGTGTGTGTGTGTGTGTGTGTGTGTGTGTGTGTGTGTGTGTGTGTGTGTGTGTGCGTGCGTGCGTGCGTGCGTGTGTGCGTGTGTGCGTGCGTGCGTGCATGCACACGCGTGCGTGCACATCTATTAAGTATTGGTAACTAGTTATTGATATGTGACATATACATTAATTTTAATATTAATACTGATTATAACTCTATACAAATTTTTATTATGCATACATTGATTACTATATCAATTATTTATTATTAATTTGTTCTTATGTATGTATATCTTTAACATAGTTATAATATTAATTACGTAATTACATATACATTATATGTAATTTTATGTGTATGTGCATGTGCTCATGCACATATTAATACAATATATGCAAAGATAAAATTACATAGTTATATTATATGCATATATATATATTATGTGTGTGTGTAATATAATTATGTTATATGTATAATTTTTATTTATGTATGTAAAAATTATGCAAATAACATAATTATATTACACACGCACACACACACACACACTATATATATATATATATATATATAGTTAAAATATGAGAGAGAGAGAGAGAGGGGGGGGAGAGAGGAAGAAGAGGAGAGTGAAAAGAAAAGAGAGAGAACCCAAATACAATACTTTATGTGAACCCTTTTGTCGCTTGAAGCATGCCTTAGGGTATGAAGTGCCCTAACTATTATAACATTAATGTAAAGCACTAGGAGGATCTAGGTGTAGAGCGTCGATGCAAATTAAAAGAATGATGCTTCATGCTGGAAACAAAGAAGAGGTCCATATCAACCCCCTAAATCAACAGTGGAGCATTGAGATGGGAGACATGTGAGGTACAAAGTCTAACATGTCTCAAGAAGCAACAAAATGAATTGAGGAGCAATCTCGATTACATTAAGTATAATAGAGGTTCTTATGGTTGAAGAGGGTAAGCATGAATATAAAATAGTGATATCCAACACACACACGCACGCACACCCCAACCAATGTTAATGGTAACAAACCTTTTGCGTTGCCTCCAAAAAATTGGAATTTATCCCAAACCTTTGAAATGGCTTGAACTTCTTTAAAGTAGAAGTACATTCACAATGGATAAAGTCTACATATCCTTTCAATTTCCACATTTATGCATGTGCCTTTTATTAACTTTTACATGCACACATACACACACAAATGATTCCTCCTTTCTCTATCAACCACCCTTCTAATGTCTCACTCTCCATGCCTTTACATAATTCCCATTTCTACCTTCTCCATTATTCCTACATGACCATGCCTCTACACAATAGAAATATCTCCATTTCTTTGCCAATAGACCCACCACTCTCTCTCCCGTTTATATCATTTTATATCATAAACCTCTCTTTGTCACCTCTGTATTACAATCTTGAATGCATCTAGTCCCCTTGCCGACCCCACCATGTAAGAAACTAGGAATAATAATGTGGAAAAATACTAGCTACATTGGCTAGTATATAAGGTGCAGAAGACTTTTATTTTTCACCATTCAGATTAATACAAAAGTCTCTTCATCTACATTTTTTCTCTCTCGGCTTCCATGGCTTCCTTCTCTCTTCCTATCTTCCTCTCTCTACTTCCATTATTTCTCTCTCCTCTCTCTCCTCTATACTCTTTTTCTCTCTCTTCTGTAGTCATGTATCTCTTCTTTCTCTCTCTTGCTTCACTTCTTGACAAGTGGTATCAAATCATAGGCTCTTGATCCTTTTGATTTTCTCCATTTCCAAACATATTTGTTCTATTTTCCACCATTAAATCTTAGGTAATAAGTACAAAAGCCACATGGCAAGTACTTGCAAGCTTTCTCCTTGGAGTAGAGATTAATCTTGGAGCTTTGACAAAGATCTTGGAGAGATTTAGTTAAACTATGGCTAAAATGGCAAGTTGTGGACCAATTTCTACCTATTTTGAAGAGCATTTTGGAGACATACGGCTAAATGAGGTTAGAGAAGTAGTAACTCTTGACTACTTTTCAAAGTGAGGGTTTTCTTTCCCTTTCTTCAAGCTCTCTTGCATGTTTCATGTAGTCTTCAATAAAGAACGCATCTAATCTCTCAAATCTTGATCTCTAAAGGGCATTTAACACTTATCTAAGATTTCTCTCATCATTTCCAACAGGGACAAAACCAACCACACAGAAGTTTCAACCATTTCTTACCTTGCGGAAGCAACCCCAAAAAAATAGTGCAAATTTAGGGGCCTTTGCTACTCTTCTTCTAGTGTACTTCCACTTATTAGTCTTTGGCATCAAGGCTTCAAATAGCAATAATAATCTTTACTTCTAAGCATTCTCTTTAGTCTTTTTGGCATATTTCTTCTTCATGAGACCCTAATAGTGCAATCCATGGTAGCCATGAAAGCTCGAGTTCAAGCATCACTTTCTCTCAAATTTCTTGAAGATTCTTCATCATTTCAGTCCAAGACTCATCCTTGTGAAGATTCTTGGAAGAAATTGAAGACATTAAGCAAGATAGGCCAAGATTCAACCATGGGAGTTTCCATGAAGTCAAGATATGTGGGGCAAATGGATTTAAGGCTTCAATCTCAAGCTATTGAGGCTTCAATACCACTCCTAAGCATTCAAGGAGCAAGGATTTAATATTATTTTGCCAACATTGATCAACTGAGAGTATTTTCAAGCATTGGGGAGCATCCAAGCCTTCTTTAAGTAATGCAAGAGGTACTTCCTATCAATTATTAGTCTCTCATATTCATCCTTTTGTTGAGCCTCATCTAGTTGATGGAGAGATTCAAGAATTGAAAATTTTGCATCAAATTTTAACCCTTCAATGATTGAATCAGCCTATTCATTGATTGCATTGCTCTCTTGATTAAAACAATGAATTAGAAGCTTTTGCTTGGTCTTGCAGCATTGCATTCAATCCCTATTGCTTGAGAATCAATTGATTGCTTAGATTCCTTACCCTAATCCTAGAGTAAGTCAAGCAGTGAGTCATTGCATGGTAAAACCCTCTTCCTACTCATTTTGTGGATTCTGATTTCATTCAATTGCATTACATGAAATGAGTTGAATGATTCCTTCAAGCAATACACCATATTGGTTGATTAGAGTAGAATGTCATTGCTATGTTAAGATTACTACCAAGGAAAAAGGTGGATGTCGGGGGAGATAGTGGGACAAAAGAGATATGACACTCCCTCGCTATCGAAGATCCTAAAAGGGTGCAAACAATCAACTAGGTGGAAAATTTGCCCACCTCTCGATAATTCTAAGATCATGTAGGGAGTGTGTCTTGCCATTTTATCCCTTATATAAGTACCACATATGGAGGATTGAAGATTCAAGTGCTCATGAAGATTCAAGCCTCTTGAAGATCACAACAGAGTAAAACAAGGTCATTACATGACACTGTAGGGTAAAAATAGGTCATTATAGGTCCATCTCTCATCATTGCAAGTGATATACATGTACTACAGGTTGCTTGTAGGTCCTATCTAGCTTCCCACATGGTTTGGTAGCCTTTAGGTGCATCAATTTTGGTCACACATGTGGAAACAAAGCATTTACAGGTCGAAACAAGATGTAAGACTAAATAGTATAACCACAGAGATTGGATCATAGGATTTTCTTTTTAGAATATTTTATAGTGTGTTAGTTCTCATCTCAAAGAGGGTGTCGTCAGCTTTGGTTTGAACCAAAAAATTTGGCAATCAGAGTTTCCTAGCTCAAGTTAGACCTGATTTACTGAGAAAGAATCTTGTAGAACTGCATTATCATGGCAAGTCACAAGGTTAAGAATAAGGCCTAAGATGAGTATGCTCAACAAATCAAGGATTCCATGCTAGAAAATACACCCCAAGAGATTTTTGAAGAGCCTCAATTGCAATGAGAACTTGGCACTCTAAAACCATACCATGTGTGAATATGAGACTAGATATGCTTATAGACATGCAAAGTTACCTTCAAGAATTGAGGAAACGGTATTGTCTAGCCACATCAAATGAAGTCTTCCATCAATAAATTATTGGATTCAATAACCCAAATGAAGCCTTCAATAGATAAGTTAGTGGAATGAAGGATTCAATAGATAAGTTAGTGGAGTTGAACACACAAATTATGGCTCAAATTTTTCAATGGATGCAAATACAAATGGATAACAAGGATGCAAGAGAAAAAGTTCAGGCAAATAGTGAACCATCAGTCCCACTTCAACCACCCAATCCTAATCCTCAAAGTCAAGGTATTATTGGATGTTGAGGTACCCTCAATAGTCAATAAGAAGTAGGAGAGACTTCACAAAGAATGATGACTATTTGGGTAGCATTAATGGTGGTAATCCACAAGTTCATGGGCTAATTCCTCAAGTACCAAGGGGTCCTTTGCCATCAAGAAGGTTTGAAACAAATTCTCGGTCACCTTATGGAAGAGCATCATTACATTTTGAAAGTCTACGAAATCATGATCATTTTATTTTGGGACAACAACCTTTCCATGAATGCGAGTTAAAATATGAAATAATTTTGGCAAAGTATAATGGGCAATCATCTTCACCATCCAACCTAAAGGAATGGATTTCAAAGTTAGAGTCAAACTTTGACATATTCCCTAGGAACGATGACATGAAAATTCACTTTGCTTCATTGCACTTGAAAGGATTTGCACACACTTGGTGGAAGTACATTAAGAAAGAGAACATACTACTGGAGAATTGGGAAGCTTTTAAGATACTCCTGGCTAAAGTTTTTGTTTCTCCTCTTGAAAAAGAAAAGTTGGCTAGAAGATAGTATGGATTAGAGCAAAGAGGCCCCAGTGTATGGGAGTATATAAACAAATTCCTCAACCTCACTATGTATGTGGAGAGTATAAGTGACCAAGCCAAACTCCATAAGTATATATATGACTTAGAATCTTCATTGTCAGCTAATGTTGTGCCTCAAAACACCACTACCCTACCCTTTTCAAGGCCATTGAACTTATAGAAAGGTATGGAAGGAAGTATAGAAGAGATCCTACATTTTAGTCCCACTTATAAATAGCCATGGACTATTTTAAAGTAGGGATAGATTGGCAATGCTTATGGTAGCAATTATGCATCTAGTGGACACTCTAGAGTGCCAACTTATCTATCATTTAATGCTTCAAGACCTCAAAGCGATTTCAAGACAACAAACTATCCAATAATGAATCATAAATAAGGGAATGGCAAGCTAAAAGTAATTTAGCATTTGGCAATCCAAAATCCATACATGGAAGAGAAAATGGATTATTTTTTAAATATGGTGAGAAGTATACATTCGATCATGCAATAAAGTGTGCTTATAAGAATGCAAAAGCCAAGGTTCATAGCATGTTAGTTCTTAAGATTCAAAAAATGATGATGATGATGAAAATATACTTATGGCTACCACTAAAAATGAGGATATTGATGAGGATGTTGGGCAAGAACAGCTCTATAATCCTATTGATACTTTTTCTTTTGATCATGGCAATAGTATTTATTTTGATCTGGAAGGGAATGAGAAGCCAAGTCATATGCTACCACTATTTTTTCCATTTCAATGAATGCATGGACATGATTAAGAAGCCCACACACACTTTATATCCAAGGAAGCATTAATGGAAAAAATGCGTTCATTTTGGTTGACAATGGTAGTACCCATAGCATCATAAACAAACCATCCATAGACCAATTGAGGTGTTTTCCTAGTAATTTGCAAAAACCTATCAAAGTCCAAGTGGAAAATGGAAATGAAGAAATCAAAAACCAAATGTATCTAAAGTGTATATTAGATTGGCTAAAAATTATGGGCAGAAAATGGATTTAATTGCTTTGGATATAGACCCCATTAGCATTGTGTTAGGTTGTGATTGGCTAATGCAGTTAAGCAAAATTATTGTGGACTTTTCTCACCTATACCTAGAGTTCGTTAATGGTGGATAGCTCATATTCTTGGATGGACTCCATAACAAAATGACTTTTCAACTTATTACAATAAAGCAGGCCAAAAGGGAGTTCAAGGTAAATAAGTGTCAATGTCAGATCAACCCAAAGAATCACCTAAGAATTTAGCAATGAAAGCTATTTTGGGAAATAGTACAAAGATCTGTTCTGGATACCTACACCATTGCTTCCTAAAAGATAAGTTGATTATCCAATTGATTTAGAGCCTCATTCAAAGCCAATTAACAAACCACCCTATAGGCTTTCCAAGTGTGAAAGAGAAGAAGTTACCGAGCAGATTAAGGAACTATTGAAGATGAGATTTATAGAGCCTAGTTCCTCACTTTACATATCCCCAATCCTCTTGGTAAGGATGAAGAATGGATCATTTTAGATGTGTATTGATTACAAGGACCTCAATAAGATTATGGTGAAGTCTTGGTATCCCATCCCTAGGTGGATGATTTACTTGATGAGTTGAAAGGAGCAAAGTATTTTACCAAAATAGATTTATGATCTGGCTATCATTAGATTCACATGAGGTAGGGTGATGAAGTTAAGAGTGATTGACAAATACCCCAGCTACCTTTCAAAGTCTCATGAATAAGAATTTACATCCTTTCATCTTTCGCTTTGTATTGGTATTCTTTGATTATATACTCATCTACAATAAGACATTGTAGGACCATTTGGCACATTTGAGAAGGGTATTTGATGTCTTGAGACAACATGGATTATTTGCTAAGAAGACTAAGTGTTCATTCATGCAAACTAAGGTGGAATATCTAGGACACATTATTAATGAAAATGGAATTCATCTTGACCCCAAAAATGTGAAATGTGTTAAAGATTGACCTACATCCACTATTACTACTTCTCTTTGTGGATTTCTTAGTCTCTCTTCATTCTATAGGAGATTTATCTACCATTATACAACTATTGTAGCTTCTCTCACAGACAGGCGAAAGAAAGAAGCTTTTTTTTGGGATGATATAGTTAATCAAAGTTTTAATCAGTTGAAAGAATTGCTTACCTCAACCCCTATCCTTGTTTGTCCTAACTTTTCCAAAGAGTTCACTATCCAGTGTGATACTAGTGGCAAGGGCATTGGAGCAATTTTATTGCATAAGCATGGCCTTTGAGAGTCATTAGTCGAATGATAAAGAGATGGCAATGAATGTTTATAACCAAGAAATGTTGTCTATCCTTCATGCAATCAAGAAGTGGCATCATTATTTGTATGGCAATTGATTCAAGGTGAAAAGTAATTATAGGGTCCTTAAATATTTTATATCTCAATCGAACCTCACTCCAAAGCGATGCAAATAAATTCTACATTACAGAATTATGACTTTGATATCACTCATACCAAGGGCAAGGATAACATTGTTGTTAATTCCTTATCCAAAATGTGGGCATGTAAGGCTTTAGCCATTTCAAAACTTCATAGTGATTGGATAGAGGAGATCTCGGAGGCTTACCTTTTAGACCATGAATTCGGCCCTATATTTTAGAAATTATAGCAAGGCATTATGGATGAGAACTCCCAATCTTAGTTGGGAAATGGTCTCATATGGTAGCATGGCAAGATTGTCATTCCATATACTTTTCCCTTCATACAAAAAAAGAGATGCATTCCTTGCCTACAACTTATTATTTTTGTGTCTTCAAGATGTATGACAAGATTGTTAAGAGTTTCCGTTAGAAGGGCCTTTGGAAGGATATTAAGACTTTATTTCTAGTTATGTACCATGTTAGCAAAACAAGAATAGTACATTTAAGCTAGATGGTTTATTGCAGTCGTTGCCTATATCCCTAAAGGTAAATGGATGCATGTTACTATGGATTTTATCACTAGCTTACATGTCACTAAAAAAGTGTGGAATAGCATTTGTGTGGTGGTGGATAGACTCACAAGGTAGCCCACTTTATGCTCACAAAAGTTCAATATATAACTTCTCAAGTAGTTAGTCGATTCATTGAGCATGTCTTCAAGTTACATGGATTACCACAGGTCATAGTGCATGATCGGGATGCCAAGTTTATGAGTAACTTTTGGCAAGTGATATTTAGCTCCATCAATGCTAAATTAGCTCCTTCTACATCCTACCATCCTCAAACCAAGAGATAGACACAGGCTGTTAATAAGTGATTGGAGACTTACTTGAGACACTTTTGTCATGATGTGCAAAATGTGTGGAATTCATGGTTGCATTTGGTAAAGTTGACCTACAACTACTCCACTCATTCTAGCATAGGAGTTTCACCTTTTGACGCTTTGTATTGCTACAAGGTATCCCTTCCCGTGGTCATTTTCAATGATAAGATAAACCCTCAGAGCAAGGAAGAATTGGATTGCATATAGGCTCTCCTTCAACAATATAAAGTGAATCTAAAGAAAGTCCAAGATCAAATAAAACTTTATGCAGATAAGAAAATGCAAAATTTTGAGTTCCAAGAAGGGGATTTAGTGCTTTTGAAGGTGCCTAAGTCTTGTTATGCTACTCTCAAATGTGGTTCTAGCACCAAACTAGCTCATAGATTTTACGGTCCTTACATGATTTTGAAGAGAGTTGGTGACTTGACACATCAATTGGCACTTACCTCATCCCGTAGGATTCACAATGTCATCCATGTGAGTCGGTTAAAGCCTTTCATTAGATCTACTTTGGATTATGTTGAGGAGCTTTCACCCATGGATGAGGGGAGCATCATTCAATATGTGAATGAGGAGGTCATTGGCCAGTAGGACAAGAAGCTTAGATCAAGAACGATCAAAGAATACTTGATCAAATGGAGAGGAGAGAAAGAAGCTTCTTGGAGATGCAGCATTGATTATGGAGCAGTTTCCTTATCTCAAGAAAGTAATCTTTGCTGAAAATTAGTCATTTATGACCCTATTCTAGCACAAATAGATTATAGATAGCTCTCTGTTTTAAACATGATTTTACTCTATTTTATGGATAGCAAAACACAATCTATAGGGAAAACACTAGGAAAGAGCTTCATTTTGGTACTTGGTATGCCCCAATTGAAGCTTTCTATTAAAAGTTATGTCAGATCTATTATAGCAGGGGTACTAGTAGACAATATGTTATTCCATGTCTGTCGCCTTCATTTGGCCAAAAATTTATGGTCAAGTGATGGATTTTCTCGTTCTCCACTAATGTGCATGCTACATACTTAATCATAGCTCCTTTATTCTTTCCACATTCTTGGAATATCCATTGTAATGACTAAATCAGAGTAGCACTATTTTGCTCTATCTCATACTTTGTAATAAGTTCCAACTTTGTTTTTGGAGACAAAAGCATTTGAGTGGGGATAGAATATAAGAAAATTGAATAATAATATGTGGAAGTACTAGCTACACTAGTTGGTATATAAGGTGTAAGAGACTTTTATTTTTCACTATTCAGATTAATACAAAAGTCTCTTCATCTACATATTCTCTCTCTCAACTTCTATGGCTTTCTTCTCTCTCTACTTTTAATCTTTCTCTATCCTCTAATAATGTGGGAAAACACTAGCTACACTAGTAGCTCATATATAAGGTGTAAGAGACTTTTATTTTTTACCATTCAGATTAACACAAAAGTCTCTTCATCTGCATCTTCTCTCTCTCGACTTCTATGGCTTCCTTCTCTCTTCTTATATTTCTCTCTCCACTTCCAATATTTCTCTCTTCTCCAAGTCTTTCTTTCTCCTCTACACTCTTCTTCTCTCTCTTCTATAGTCATCTCTCTTCTTTCTCTCTCCTATTTCACTTCTTTATACTCCATATCACCACATGCTCCCTTATCTATTAGCCCACAACTCTAGAGCTTTATTACTCTCAATCTTGACTTCCTCCTCCTACATGATACCCCCCTCCCAATGTCCCTCTTTTAGGCTTGATCTCGACTACCCTTTCCTCCATATATCCCCCTCCCACCTAGTGCTCCCTCTTTTACTCTTGATCTCAACTACCTCCCACACAATATGGTTCTACTTCTCCTAGTCTCTCTTTTTTACTTCCAATAGTAGCTTTCTTCCCCTTCACAAAATCCCTCACCTCTCCCCATACACAATTTGTGTATTTATCCCTATCGTAATGAATGTGCCAAATGCCAAAAGCTCATCTCTCCCCTATGCATTAACAAGACTCTCCCTAATATATGTATTTGTTGTACTAAAATGTATTATGCTCAAAATAACCCTTTTAATAAAATTAGCAAGTAATATTTTCTCATTTTGCTTGCTAAGAAAATTAAGGTAGAAAGCCTTCATATTAAATACTTAATTGCTAATTCAATCTCAAGACTAATCGAAGTGATACTATAAAAAGTAATTCATTAGTGTATCTCCCAAAAAAACCATTTTAAGAGCACTAAAAGGATAAATACATATGAAATAGTATTGCAAAGCAGACCACATACAAAGAGCAGGAGAGAAACACACAATAGGGCCCAATATCCCCCATGATAAAAGCATGGTTTGCTATCCTCTATTATGGAATATTGATTATATAGTCGCTCACTTTCATATCATATATTTAGCTACAAAAAATTTACAAATATCAATCAAAATAAAAAGCTTTATGTATTAAGAGGTTTCATGTAGCTTGCTGCAATTGATATAGAAAATTGCACGTGCCAAATCATGATATTTTGGCATCACCATTGTGTCCAATATGTAGCAAAACTCTCAAAACAACTGTGAAAGCTTTGAATTCCAACTCCAAATGAGAGAAAACTAAAAAAACTAAAATTTTGACTCATTCTCTTAATTTGCATAATCATATTGCTTTTGTAAAGAAAGCTAGAAAAGCTTTCTAAAAATGAACCACATAAAGAAAATAGCTAAGCATTTCATAAAGAAAGCTTATTTTAATAAAAGAATATCTTAATTTTATTATTTTAATATAATTTAAATTAAAAATAATAAACCAAATAATTTTATGAAAAAGACTATTAGTTCATTTAAATTGATCACTAAAGAAGCTTAAACTTGTAATTTATAATAAATTAATGATGTTAATAATACACAATATCATGTGAATAAATGTTATTATTCATTACACTTACTATTTAGATTCACCTAAAGATTATTTATACTCAATAATTCTTTAAAAATGCTAGTTTGGCTAATTCCATCTAATAATCTACTCATTGTAATACTAAGCATATTAGTTCTTTGCCATTTATCTATCAAGCATAGTGCGACTAGTATCACACACACACTGCTTATGTGTAATAAGTCATGATTATACAAAAATATATAATGAGAATCTATAAATAAATAATTCTAAAATCATCTTATAACTATAGTATTTTTGTAATATCTATTGCACGATTCTATAATATAAGTTGATCCCTATCTTATTTTTAGCCTTATAACCTGCCAAAAACTCACCAAATGACAAGTAAAGCATATTTTTCCTAATTAATAGTGAAAGTGGCTAAATGCTCAACTTGACATCATGAACATACCTTCAATGTCTCTGTATATCAATTAAGTCTAACAATAAATAAAATTAGTGTGAGAACCAATAAAATAAATCATTTTATTAATTCTAAAATATTAATAAATAAATAGTAAAATAAATAATTTAAAATATTAATTTAAAAATAAAAAACATTTTTATCAACTCTAAAATATTAATAAACAAATAGTAGCTACTCATAAAAACAAATAGTCAATGGATACTCTATGAGCACCCTGTTAGAAAAGATAGCACTGATTAATGTCTATATTATGGAATCACCTCTACTAATGGTATCACCCACATACACAAGGGTGAGCATCATGCTCAAGACATGACAAATGCATTTGTCAATGTCTAAGAATCATCTAGATCCATCATCCCCTTGAGAAAGTACCCTAGAATAAAAATAGTGCCTCTTGGGAAACAATCTCCCCCCCCCCCCCCCCCCCCCCAAACTCCCTCCCAAAGCTTTCACTACCTCCTTGAGGATAGCCCTTTCCTACTAGTAGCATCTCTCTCTTACCAACCTCCATGCACCACTACTAGCCTCCCACCATCTCCATCCATCACTGCCACCCTTCCACCACATGCCTCCACCACCATCATGCTCTCATCAACATGCCACCAATGCTACCAATGTCTCGCTACCACTATCCACTATCACTTTGCCTCCACTTGCCTCTAGACTTGTTTTGCCATGTCCAAAATCCACTTGCTAGAACTATTTGCAAAAGAGAAACTAATTTGTTCCATGTTTGACCACCCTCTTTGGTGCCCATGCTTTTGCACCTTAGGGCTTTGTAAATTCATTCATTTCGATCATTCAATCAATAAATGAATCATGACATGTGTGTGTGTGTGTGTGTGTGTGTGTGTGTGTGTGTGTGTGTGTGTGTGTGTGTGTGTGTGTGTGTGTGTGTGTGTGTGTGTGTGTGTGTGTGTGTGTGTGTGTGTGTGTGTGTGTGTGTGTGTGTGTGTGTGTGTGTGTGTGTGTGTGTGTGTGTGTGTGTGTGTGTGTGTGTGTGTGTGTGTGTGTGTGTGTGTGTGTGTGTGTGTGTGTGTGTGTGTGTGTGTGTGTGTGTGTGTGTGTGTGTGTGTGTGTGTGTGTGTGTGTGTGTGTGTGTGTGTGTGTGTGTGTGTGTGTGTGTGTGTGTGTGTGTGTGTGTGTGTGTGTGTGTGTGTGTGTCATTTATTCATTCATGCAACCATAAATATTTTTACACTTACCTTAAGATATGTTTTTATTCTAGTGTGTCATGGATGTACTTTTGTATTGATGTGTGGAAAGTGATGTGTGGGGTTGGGTCTGTACCATGTTTAGTGGCTTTGAATAATGTAGCTTCTTTAATCTTATAAGACATTGCAAAAACCACATATGATTCAAGAAGATTTGGTGGTCTTCTTGGAGCATTGAGGAGCTCTTTCTTGAACTACTTTGACATAGGTGAGCTAGTACTAATGGGGATCTAATTCTTCATCTCAAGTTCCCCCATTTAAAAGCCTTCTTTTTGCTCTTCTCAAGACATATCCAATTGTTGTGTACAACTATGCCACCCATGGTTTCAACTAAGTATGCAACTTTATAAAGTGGCATGGGTCTCTCTTAGAGTTCGCATGCAATGATGTATGAGAATGAGAGAGAGAGAGAGAGAGAGAGAGAGAGAGAGAGAGAGAGAGAGAGAGAGAGAGAGAGAGAGAGAGAGAGAGAGAGAGAGAGAGAGAGAGAGAGAGAGAGAGAGAGAGAGAGAGAGAATAGAAAGAGAATGACTATATGAGCCAATCAAAAACCTCCAATGTGGTAATGCCATGCTAGGATGAACTCAAACATTTACTAGCCAGAAATCCCACTTTTCTAGGAGCAAAGTCAATCTTAGATATCAATATATGTCAAGAATGACTACTAAGACTTGCAAAGGTCAAAACATGACTCTTAATAAATCCCCTTGGCTCTCAATCGTTTTGATATTTTGAAGATTTTTTGCTCTTAAACATATGTCAACAACAAGTATATCCATTGCACTACACACAAGTACAATGCCTATTATAGGGGCTTTGCACAAGGGTAGAATTTTCAATTTATGTTACCTTTTTGAAACTCAACTTCTCAATATCACTATGCATATTAAGGAAAAGTTTACTAATTGTGGCTTATTGAATTGCAGGCATAAATGAGACAATTGAGCTTTTTTTATGATGCAAAAATTTATATTATCAAGAATATTTGCATCAATCACACAAGGTGGGACATTACATAACCAATAATTTAGTTACATATTATTAAAGGTTTATAGATGGCTCTACATATTTAGATCTTCTTACATAAACATTATAAAGCCATCAAAACCTCTTCCTTGCATGCATGTTTGTTCATGGAGGCTTTCCAAATAGGTTGCTATTCTAAAGGTCTAGATGTATCTTATAACACCGACTTGGATGCCATCTTAATATGACAACCCATAAACACATGCCAAATGGATGCTTTCCAAATAGGTTGCTATTCTAAAGGTCCAGATGTATCTTATGAGGATGACTTGGATGTCATCTTAATATGATAACCCATAAACACATGCCAAATATTGCAACAATTTTCGACAAAAGTGTATACATCATATACACTATTATTATATTTTTACATCAATTTAATGCAAAAGTAGGGTTCATAGTTGCTATCTTTGAAGATGTGTCTCCACGGTCCAATAATGGGAAAATGTTTGTGTAAGGGAGTTTCTGTAAGAGAGGCATGTGGAGTTTAGATTTCATTAGGTACTTAGTCAAGATCTATAAGAAGCCGATAGTTGAGTAGCTTGGTAAATATCACTATAATTAGGGGGATGAATAAAGACCAACATTTAATAGCTTTCAAGAACAAGTCTACCCTTATTTGTTGTTTTGTAATACACCATATTAATAGTTTTGTTTAGGATCTTCATTATCAAATGCAACTGTTTTAATATCACAAAAGGAGAGGAGGTGGTGTTTGCACTTTTAAGAGAAGTAGGCAAAAATTATATTTCATGGATAGGTTGAGAAACTTGGGCACAAGAGTTTAGGGAAGTTTTGAGTGATCTTGATGGCAGTGCGTTGGATCAAGTGATGTCAAATTATAGAGAAGAGGTGTGTGCCTAAAGTATAAGGTTGTAGATACATTAGTTTTGAAGGAGAGGATACTTTGAATTGTATTAAGGTACCTATTAAGAGGTGAATGAGGTTGTTTTTTAAGAAAGTAGGCCATTAAAAAGAACATGGAGAGAGGGGGCACCATAGAGAAAGAGAGTGACGTCAATCTTGATGGTCGCACAGAAGGAAGAGGAGGCAAGAAAATTTGAAGAGAGGACACAATCTTGGAAGATAGAGAAGGAGAGAAAATCAACATCGCCATCACCATAATACTCATCCTCGCATTCTCATAGCCATCACCATAATTAATGCCCCATAATCATCATATCCTTCTCCTTCATACCCTCAAATTGCATCCCACTCATCCCCATTTAGCCATCACTTGATACAATATGCCCTCTCTCCTCCTCCATTACATCAATTATGGCAACCAATTTCCATTTGACAAAGAAAGAGATGAAATTTTCAATCTTTTCTTACCCATTCATAAAAGAGTTAAACTAAAAAGTGAATAAGACTTGGTTCATGTGTGCAAAGGGTCGAATGGCTCATGTATGGAATGTATTGTAGAAAAAGGAGCATTAAAGGAATTAGTTAGGTAGAAGTTGGGTAGATCAATATCCCTTTTCCGAACTACAAAGATGCAACTACGACCCGTAGAATTTCCAGTGAATGTTTGATTGTGTTTAATTAATATAAATGACATACTTGTTAAATTTCATTGAAGACTCTATGATGGCCACACAACCTAAGTGGCACTCCCTTGAATTTCCCCCCTTCACTCCTTTTCCATTGATCTACTCCTTAAGTGCTCCACAAAGTAGGAGAAGATAGAAGGAGGAGGAGAAGGAGATGGAGATGGAGAAAAGCTTCTTCACTCCTAATCAACTATTGTGGGTAATTTCTTGTCAATGTTCAATTCCTTCTCTATCTTCGTGTTTGGTTTCTCTCGGCCAAGCTGAGCATCATTGCTAATATTCAATTGGTTTGGCTCTTCCACTTACATGGATGATTCTTTTGGAGCTTAGACTATTACCTATAGGTCAACAATAGGTTTATCGAGAGTTGTGGGTTTGGTGGCTTTCCTTTGGTAGACAAGAGTTGGCTCTCTAGTCCAACTAGGATTGCCTACATGCCGCAGTCATTATATGTTCTTTTCTTTGTAAGCGATGGATTCTCAAGCACCAGTGATTCCTTTTGTGAAAGTTAGCAATAGCCTAAGCTAGTTGCACAATGGGCATGGTGGGCTCTAGAGCCTTCCTTCTATAGATAAGAACTTGCTTTTCCTAGACTTCTTTGGGTGTTCTCAACTTCAACATCAACATGGCTTTGGAGAGTGAGTGGTTTCGGCAACCATAATCATTGGTTTCCCATGTAGCATCCTTGAGCATGCAATAAAGCCTTGGGGACCTACCACTAGCTTACACAAGCTCTCCACCAAAATTTGTGATTGTATGCTTTGGGTTGTCTCATTTATTTTGGTAAAGCTTTTTGATAGTTACTTAAAACCACACTTTAAGAAATGGACCCTATTCCTATTATTAACTTCCCAACTAAAAGGTGAAAAGGATCGAAGCTTGCTTGGAAGAGCTATGGCAGGAGAGCAAGAGCAAGAAAGAGAGAGAGACCAAAAGGGAACTCCAACAGTCACAATGTGTGACTGGACCTTCCTTTATTCAAACTATCATTGAAAGAATAAAGAATAATGTGATGGTGATGGGCGCCCCCACTTGCAATGTACAGTGGCGGGTATTGTCACTGTAGTAATACACGGGTAGCTAGGCAAAGGCACCTTTACCCCCAACAACCTCCCACATTAAAAGTGAATCTACCCCAGTGAGGAGTGAAAAGAAAAAAGAAAAGATAGTACAATGTACACATGTACAACAGGATGAGGAAAAATGTCATCTCATCCAACACCCATCAATCTCCTGAGGAAGGCAAAGTGCTTAGTAGTGAGGCTTTTCATGAGCAGATCTACAGAATTTTTGTCAGTGGAGATCTTGACAAGGTCAACAAACATGTCCTCCATGACCCCACGTATGAAGTGATACCTCAGCTCAATGTGTTTCGTCTTCGCATGGAAGACCGAATTCTTGGCTAGTTGAATAGCACTCGTAGAATTCAAATGCAGTGTAGGTATAGTATCAATCCCAATGTCATGAACCAAATGGCCCAACCATATGGCCTCCTTGCAAGCCTTAGTGGCTGCAACATACTCAGCTTTAGTGGTAGAGAGAGTCGTACAATTCTGAACCCTAGACATCCAAGAGACAGCACCTCCAACATAGGTGAATACATAGCCAGAAGTGGACTTCCTACTATCTACATGTCCTGCATAATCAGAGTCTGTGTACCCCACAACTCCAGTATCTTGGCTGCCATAGCAAATACACATATCTGTTGTGCCCTTCAAGTATCTCATGATACCCTTCATAGCATCCCAATGCTTCTTGCCAGGTGTAGCCATATAATGTGCCACAATACCAACTGCAAAGGCAATATCTCATACATCAAACTACATATGGTTGATGCATAAGGGATCTTGGCCATCTCGACCCTTTGCTCATCTATCTGCAAACAATGGGCCTGGAGACCTTCACATAAGAAGGTAATGGACAACCAATAAGCTTCACGTCCTGCATTCGAAAACACTCAAGAACTTTATGAATCTACTCCCTCTGTGAGAGATAGAGTAGTCCCTGATGCTTGTGCGCTTAATGTGCATACCAAGCATGTGAGAGGCTTGTCCCAAATCCTTCATCTCAAAGCTCTTCTTTAGCTAAGATTTAAGAGCATCTAGCTCATCATGAGCTTTCCCAACTATCAACATATGATAAACGTAAAGGACCAAAATAAGTAATGAGCCATCACGAGCTTTCTTCATGTAAAGACACGAATCCATAGCACTCTTGCTATAGCCCTATGACTACATAAAGGCATCAAACTTATGATACCACTCCCTAAGTGCCTACTTTAAGCCATACAAGCTCTTTTTCAACTTGCACACTAGATGCTCCCTGCCAGGTTCTACAAAGCCCTTAGGCTGCTCCATGTATATCTCATCATGCAAATCCCCATGCAAAAATGCAGTCTTGACATCCATCTGATACATGTCCAAGTCAAGCTGCGTGACTAAGGCCAAAACCAAGCATAGGGTGGTCATCTTGACCATAGGAGAAAATACTTCATTAAAGTCAACTCCGTGCTCCTGTTTAAAACCCTTAGCAACAAGTCTTGCCTTATAAGCTAGTTTGGGATATCCAGGGGTACTTTTTAGCTTGTACACCCAGTTGCATGGTAGAGCCTTCTTGCCAACAGGCAAGGAAACCAAATCCCAAGTCATATTCTTATGCAAGGAGTCTATTTCAAACTGTAAAGCCCTCTCCCAGGAGTGATTGTCACCCTTGTGCATAGCCTCATCATAGGTGAGAGGCTCTCCTGCATCTGTAACTAAGACATGATGCATCGAGTGCTCAAATCTATCAGGTGGATGTCTATCTCTAGTAGACCATCTCATGGTAGGCTCTACTACCTGTCCAACACCTTAGCCATGTGTGCCAACTGCTACTGCAGGCTGTCCAACTGGCTATGCATGAGCACATGGCTCCTCCTGGAATATAACCCTGCGTATTTCTACCACCTTCTCAGGCTGTCAATGCATCTTGTCTTCATGGAAGACTACATCATGGCTGTGGATGACTTTCCACGCATGTGGATCCCAGAGGCGGTAACCGATCTTGCCTATATCTCCATAGACAAGGAAAATGCATTTTACACTCTTAGGATCTAGCTTAATATGCTTGTCCTTGGGCACATGGCAGAATGCCTTGCATCCAAAGACATGTAGATGCGCATAAAACAGAGGTTTCCTAGTCCATACCTCCTCTGCAACCTGGAATTCCAAACCACTGGAAGGTGATCTATTTATGATATGCACAGTTATACTAACTACCTCGGCCCAAAAGCTCTATGGTAGGCCTGCATGGCTAAGCATAGTGCGTATACATTCTTGGATGATTCTATTCATTTGCTCAGCCAAACCCTGCTCAAAGGCATGTGACACATATTCTCCCCCATTGTCAGTCCTAAGGCATTTCAGCCTATGCCCAATCTGGTTCTCAAACAATGCAAGCCATCTCTGAAACACAGCCAAGACATCTAACTTAAGCTTAATGGGATAAGCCCAAAGTTTACGCGAAAAATCGTCAATAAATGTCACAAAATACTTTGCACCACCCATAAACTAATAGGGCATGGGCCCACAGACATCCAAATGTACCAATGCCAAGGGCTCACTCATGCATGTCTTACCAGACTTCTTATGCATATTCCTAGTTTGTCTACCATAAAGATAATGCTCACATGAATCAAAACATGCATAGTCAAGGGGCAGTAAGTAGTATTGCAAGCCAAAAAGCATTTTCATTCCCTTCAAAGACATATGGCCCAAACAAGCATGCCAAAGAGATACATCTGGGATGGAACCCACTAACAAAACATGGTCAACAAAGGACCCATCAACTACATGAGGATAGAGGCTGCCAGCCTTGGCACCTCCAGCAAGCACAAGTCTTCCACGTGTGATCTTCCGGGCAGAATCCCCAAAAGAGACATGAAACCTAGCATCATCAAGATGCCTTGCAGACATAAGACTGTGTGTAAGCACAAGTACATGACGTACATCCTGTAACAGAAAAGTACTGCTAGTACAGAACTGTAGCCATACATCCCCAATGCCAACAATAGCAAGTGACCTATCATCATCCAAGCGAACTGAACCAGAGACAGTGCGGTAGGAATTGAACCACTCACGGCATGGTGTAACATGAAATGAAGCACCAAAATCCAAAAGCTAGCACTGCGCATACATAGAGTGAACCTCGATCAATGAACCTCGGTCAATGGCATTGCATCATAGGAACTAGTTGCTAGTATGTACTCCCCATCGGAGTCATCAGTGTGCATGACATTTATCTCCTCGATTTTCATGCTAGATTTCACAGGCATAATGCTGCGATCAAAGGACTTTTCATGTACTTTGTCTTTCCCCTTCTCTTTGTGCTTCTCATTGTGCAACTCATGACACTATAAGCGTATATGACCCTTCTTGCCACAATGATGACATGTCACATTAGCATTTCTTCCAGAGACTTGCTACGCGACTTACCACGTGACTAAGATGACCTAAACTTTTGCGAGTCTCTGCCACATCCATACCCATGATCATTCTTTCTAATAACATCTCTGCCTCTAACAGTCAAAGCATGTGACACACGAGAGGCATCCAAGTTCTTACAGTTGATCTCTTCCTGCAGAAGAGCACTCTCTACATCAGGCAAGCTCAAAATAGTAGCAGGAGAACATAAGGTAGTGTAGAATACATCCCATGACTCACTCAGAGTCCCAAGCAAAAACAATGGATTAACCTCATCATTGAAGGTAATGCCCTATGAAGTCAAGAACTGATAGCTGATGATGATGCCTGCCAAGTACCATCAAAAGTACATAAAATTAGGATTCACCATGAAAAATATATCATAGTCCATTATAGCTGCTTAATGTAATAAATTACAATAAGGTACAATGAGAGCAAACTGTAGGCAAAATGAAGGCACCAAGTCAACCACTGACTGTCAAAGCATAACTGGCATCAAGCGGGCATAAATTGGCAAGTGATAGTCATATGGACATCGAGCAAACACCCAAGCATGTCAAATGAATCCATCAGTAAGCCGGCACACCCCTTGTATAATAGGGCAAAGTGTATACAACACTGGCAAGACACCTGACACAAATAGGTGTATGCTCAAGGAGTGCAAAGCCTGAATTAGCCCAAGTACATCTATAAAATGACCACGATATATCAACCATGCAACATCCAAGTGAAGATCCCAGTCTCAAGTATCTGAATGCTCAAGTAGCATAAACTGCCTGCTCAATGTCTGTCAAGCATATCAAGATGCTCCCACTGGCACAAAAGCCGTAAATATCAAGCAAAGAAGCTGAACAAGGGCATATGATAGTACCAGTGCCAGAAGATCCAAGATCAAGCACCAATAGGACCTCACGAGCATATAGGACGTGTAGCATCCGTAGATAGCATCCATAGACATCAAGTACATCCAAACTGTAACTCTGGAAAAGTTGAGAAATAGTCGAAGTAAGCTCTGGGCAATCAAATGTCAAGCCAAAGCAAGGCTCAGTAGCATCCAACTCCAGACAATGTAACGGGCATATAGTAGTGGCATAGGCCCAACATGTCAAGACCGGTCAGACATAAGTGAAATACATGCCATAAGTACATCAAAGATGGAGAACCAAATGCTATGCAAAGAGAGCTCAAGCTCAATCAATGATCCAAGAGTAAACCCAAGCTCTATGTCGATCCCCGAGAGTTACTACATCAATGTATATAGCCAAGATATAGCCCGAATCTAAGAGGTATTAAATATCCACTGAGAAGTACAATCAGTCTTGCTGTAAACAACTTGAAATCACTGTCCAAAAGTGAGCTAAATAGTGCTCAATCCAAGCTCAAATCAATATCCAAGGCAAAGGCAAAATGTGGCATACTCCACATACATGGGTATATCATGAAGCTCCCAAACCATATCCGTAGGCATTAGGCATAAACTCCCCTGTAAATGCTTGCTGTCCGAGCGGCTAGGTGGAGGCACATTTACCCCCAACACCAACCAGATTATCACTTAACCTAAAGATTGATAATCCTATGGACATCTAGGTATCTAAAAATACCCTAGATCTGATTAAACTATTACGCAATAGGATTTAATAGACTCGGTAAGAAAATTGTGGTAGTTTTGGAAAAACCAAGACCAAACCCTAAGAAAACCAAGATATTCCAATTTGTAGGACCTAATGAAATAGGGTGTGAAGCTATAACTACTATAAGGAATATTAGAGATTGATAAAGAAAATCTATTTTATTGATGAATGTGTAGCAGTTAATTTGAAAATGGTTATGATAAATTAAAACTAATGATATTGATTGGAGAGGAATGGTTGGTATCTAACTTGGATAATACTTGATTGAGATTTTATCTTTAAATTGATCAAGGTGAATGTATACCTAGATGTCGGGTGGTTTTGATAAGCGTTGCACCTCCCCAAGGGTAACATCTAGGGCTCCTACACCCAAGCCAAATTTGGCCTATCTATGGACACTTTGTCTAGGCCCATTGCTCTATCCTCTTCATAGAAGTATTACAAGAATAGGTAGAAACCAAGTCCATCTTCTCACCATCCACTATCAACTCTGTGGCTATCTGTTTGAGCATTCATCAACCACCCAAATAAGCTTGGGTATCAACAAATCCTAATTATGTTTTTCAACACTAATGAATCCCCTAATCCATGAGATCTATCACCTTTCTCCAAAGTCATGTTCCAATCTCATTTAGACTTTGGATATTGTTAGGGTAAAGGCCAGTAGCCAATAGTTGGGTAGGTAGGCATGCCTTGTATAAATATAGACTTTACAATCATATATAAGGTAAAATAACAAAGAATAAGGGCACCATTCATTGTACCCACAAAGACATACTTGCGAGCTTCTCTCTCTCTCTCTCTCTCTCTCTCTCTCTCTCTCTCTCTCTCTCTCTCTCTCTCTCTCTCTCTCTCTCTCTCTCTCTCTCTCTCTCTCTCTCTCTCTCTCTCTCTCTCTCTCTCTCTCTCTCTCTCTCTCTCTCTCTCTCTCTCTCTCTCTCTCTCTCTCCCTCCATAGCTTCAATCTCACATCCCACCATTGTTTCTCTCTCAACTAGTATTAGAGCAGCATTCGTGGGAGCTTGTTCTTGGAGCAAGGAGCACAAGGAGTCAAGATTCATTGCAAAGTTGAGAATTGAGCTTCTCTTACAACATTTATGCTTGATGTCTGCATCTTGAAAGAGGTTTGCTTGATTTTAAGTCATACAACTTGAGTTTGGAATGCTCAAAAAGAGATTTTGCTCAATGTACTTGATGTATGCAAGCACAAGGTCTACTTAAGCTCAAGAAGGGTAGCTCATTTCTTAGAATCAAGTAGTTCAAGAAAGCGTCCAGGTTGCTGGAATAAGCTAGGGGCTTGCTTAAGCAAGACTATTGAGTAGGGGGTTTACCATTCTAAAGACAGAGAAAGAAGAGAGAAAATCCTCAATGAGATCGCTTGTTTAATATAGCATGGAGATCCTAGAGTTCCTTCATGAGGTAGTAGAGAACATTTTTTGCCAAATCCATTGTATCAAACATAGACTCAAGGCTCAACCAATTTATTGCATTTAGTTGCAGATTTGGCCACCATTTTTTTTGTTTTGGGATTCTAAGCCCTTAGCTTTTAAACATTATCTTATTTTGAGCCCCAGTCACACTAGATGACTTTTGAACTGCTTCTCAATTTTTGTTTGACATCAAGGTCGATAAATTTATCACTTCAAATAAATGTTTTTGCTATATTTTATGCATATTGTAGTAAATTATGCTAGTTGTATTGCAATTGTAAAGGTTGTTTACATGGCTTTAAGTGGCTATTTGATGCTTGGAAAATAGCAAGAAAGACACCAAAAAATTCTTTAAAAAATTATTTACCTTTGGGAGTATTGGAATATCACATTTGTATCAACTTTGGCTTGGCTTGATGTTGCTTTAGCCACTTTTTGGCTTTGCAAGACACTCGAATTGCAATTGGTTTATCTCTTTTAGGCTTGTGTTTGAGCATAAGTTTGTATGTCGGTATACATGATATATGGTAATTATTATGGCTTCTCAATCTACTTATGAAAAATATATTATTTAATAAATTGGATGGCACTGATTTTCTTACTAGAAAGAGCAAATCTATACTAGTTTAGAAAAAGCAAGTAAAGCCAATTAAATGTAATGGTGTTAAGCTTGAGGGCATAGATGTAGATGCATAGGAAGAAGTGGATGAGTTGGCATGTTCCATTATCATGTTGACACTCTCAAACTCCATTTATTTTAATGTAAAAGGCACGATAGAGGGTGCACATGGAGTTTAGTAAAAGTTATCCCATTTATATGAAAAGGAGAGGATTGTTTTGCATGTTTATTGGTTTGAAAAAACTCATTTGATCTCCACATAAAGGAAGAAATATCTATGTTCAACCATATCAATGACTTTAATACCATTTTTAGTCAGTTGATAGTAGAAAAGATCACTTTTCATGGTTTGGTTAAGGCTATTTCTTGTTGGTCACCTTCCTTTAAAAAAGGGACACTTTTAAGACAATTATTTGCAAATCAGTACATATAGGTTTCGAGGGGGTCCACCTCATAGAACATGTACGATACCATGTGAGTTCAAAAGAAAGGGTACTATATTTAGTAAAATTTACAAGATTATAGGGGTTTTTGAATTGTAATTTGAAAAAAATCCATAAGTTTAATAAAGTAAAAGGGATCATTTTAAGGCCTTATAGTATGTAAAGAAAGGGTATTTTTAAATATCATTTGAACACATGCTATAGGTGTTTTACAAGTTCTAATGTTGAGAAAAATTTACTCATCAAGAAGATGAACAAAACATATAATGCATATTTAAACAACTCTAGGGGACTCGTTGTAAGAGGAAGGTCAAATGCCAAGGGGAACTCTCATGAGAGAGGCAAGTCAAAGAGTAAGTTTTATAGCAAGAAGGATATTGAACACTTCTTTTATAATACAAAGGGACATATAAAGAATGATTGCTACAAGTGGAAAAATGAGCAAAAGGGAAAAAAGCATAATGGGAATGATGGCAAAAAGGAAGAGAAGTCTAAGATAAAGATAGAAGAGGTTAAAGTATGTAACAATGATGATAGAGATATCTTATATGTTTCCTCTTCTACCTCCTCTCCCGAGCACTTCGGTAGCTCCACAATCCAAGTGCTATCTTCAAGCAAGCTCTGTCCTCGAGCTCCACACTCCAAGCTCCATTGCTGCAAGTAAGAGAAGAGAAGAGAAGAGAAGAGAAGAGAAAAGAAGAGAAGAGAAGAAAAGAAGAGAGGAGAAGATGGAGAGCTTCTACTCCACTGTCCCTCACCCTCACACTCTCACACTCCCTCTCTCAAGCACAAGCTCAAGCAAGCAAGAACAAGAAGAAGAAGAAGAAGAAGAGAGTTACTTTTGGTCACAAACAAGAATCCCCTTCTCATTCACTTTTACAACTTTATATACATGCCCTATTTCCCTTGGGCGGTCATCCCCTTTTTACATGGCCTTTTTGTGGGCTAGGCCCCTTTTTCCTATCGTTCTCCTATCTTCCTAGCTTCCTTCCTACCGCCCGTCTACCTTTACAAATTGCACGGGTGAGAGCCCACCTTGGCACTCTTAAAATAAATCGAGGTGCGCCTTGCGCTCTTTTCCGAAAGTATTGACTTGCACTTTTTCTTGTGTGCCTTTCTCCTTGATTCATGACTTTTCTGCACTTCTTGTGTCTTCATATTTCTCTTGGTATGCCTTTGTCTCTCGTTTCACTTTTGCCTTGACCTTATATTTTGCTTTAGATTTTCCCGATTTTCCACCTTGTTCGTATGAGGGTTAACATTACCCCCCCTAGTTGAGTGCCAGTCCCATGGCACTTATTGGGGGATGAGTCAGACTCTGTTGTTGGAGTAGCCAACTAGCTCTTTGAGTTTGTGTACAAGTCGAGTTGGAAGGTGTGCTGAGGGGATTTATGGCTGTGAGGCCCTTGAGTTGAAGATGATCCCTTGTGTTGGAGGGATTTAGGGAATTGTGAGGCCCTTGAGTTGGACTGAGCCCTAGTCGTGGAGAGAGGCTAGTGGGCAAATCTGGTGTTGAAATTGAATATTGTGTTGGAGGGATTCATCGCCTAGCCCTCTACAATGACCTTCTTATGCATTGTTCAAAATGAGCTTCTTCATTCACTTTTCAATGGGGGTTGTGGCATTTGCCCCTTGGTGGGTTATACGTTAAGCTGATGGCACAAGGCAGAGGATGGGGAGGGTATTGTAGGGATGATGGGGCCTTTGAAGCTGGTAGTAGGGCCTTCGGTTGTACCTAGAAAGAAAAGAAAGGTGCATTACATGTGGGTGTGCCACTATCGTGTGGCGCAGCGTGCGTGTGCTAGTGGGATGGAGCTTAGGGTGACAAGTCTAACCATAGGCGAGTGTTACCTCCCTCAGTGTGTCCTGCCCTTGATGTGCCCTAAGCAGGAAGTGGGGGATCAAAAAGAGGCTAGGGGGTAGGAACAGAGCCGGCCAACCAAGGCCATCGGACGCGCCTAACTTGAGGACCCCTAGGTGCAGTGGTTGTGGTGGATGTGCAACTTGCGGTGACGACCCTTTTTTTTTGGGCCATAGGGGTGCTCTCAGGCTATACCCTAATCTTATTCGGGCAAGTCATGAGGTGGCCTTAGGGATTTAGTCAAGAAGGCACGGTATTCCTTGATGTTAGCCGTCACATTGAGAGTTGTGGTTGACAAAAAAGGGCGGCTGCACCTCATAAAGTGGCTATCATTCATGTCTTCAAGGATCTTCATGCAAAACGAGGGAAGCAGGGTTGTCCTCATCATGAGCCTAGCCATAGCACATCTATCTATTCCTAAGTTAATGTCAAAAAAGAGTGGGGGAAGGTGGGCTTCCTCAGCCACTGGCTTTTGTTTCAATAGAAACCTAATGATCCTTAGATAATTACAAGTGGTTATGAAGGCTGGGTCTGGGTAGGAAGAGAAATCCTTGAGGAAGCGGTTAATAGAAGGGCGCAAGTCCCCTACTCTGAAAGTCATGCATTCCCTGGGAGTTGCCGCATTGGCATTGTAGATTTTCAAAAAGTCATACTTACCATGCACCCCCTATCGTAATCCACCTCATGTCTGCGAGGCTAGGGCATGTAGGTGGTATCATTCCATTCTTCCTATAAAGTGCCGCAGAAAGCCATCCACACATCAAAATTGGTGTCCCAAATCCTCCTCCGCCACTTTAGCTGTGCCTCATAGCCTTGGACAGTTTTGGGAATCTGATGGACCTTATCCTGCCAGTAGTCCATGGGCTCCTGCCTCCATTGTGTGATGATGATGCTCCACTCCTCGACCCATTGGTTTGCTAGAGTATTGCCCAAACCGAATGATTCCTTCCACTACTTCTAGGGGTAAGACTCGATTTAAGGGTCGTGGGTAGAGGAAGGAGAACTCGAAGGGTCAGGATTAGAGCTCTTGTTGTTTCCAAATAGTCAGCTCCTGCGGCCAGTTGACAGGGTGGTGATCCTCATGTGGCGGCATGGGCTCGTTAGGAAGCTGATGTGGTCGTGCATGTGCCCTTTGCTGGGCTTGTTCCACAAGTTCCTGTCTTCTTCGTCTTGCAACAATAATGCACTCGAGAACCTGGGTGCCCTCTGGCTCTTCTGGTGGTAGGTTAGGTAAGGGCGGACTGGCCTCCCTGATTTGCAGTTCTTCTTTGAATGCTTGCTCGAGGTCAAGCCCTTCCTTGATATCTTGCTCCATAGAGAGATGGATTGGGGATGGGTGGGGCCACTCTTGTTCCTCGAATCCAAGTTCCCTGAGCTTGTCGATGGAGAGGCCGGCTTGTCGCAAATAGCTACGTTGCTGCTCCTTGGTTATGCCCGTGCCGGTTGGAAATGCGTGCTCTTGCAGACCATATTGTTAAGCTCTAGTTGTCAGTTCCAGCTTCCTCCTCATTTTATCCACTGAGTCCTCGCCTTCAACTTGTGTGATATGAAGCACAGTGCTCAAAAAGGCTTGCTGGTGCATGTTGGAGCATGCTTCAATGGCCTCAGCTCTAGACTCTATAAGCACCTTCTCATATTCTAATACTGCCAAGTGCTCTGCCAATCCTCGCACTCTTTCAAGGTTGCGTTCCTCCCACTGTTGTGTCTTTTCTTCCATGTTTTCCTTACCCCTCTTCATCTCCTGAGACAACATCATTACCATCTGCTGCTACTCGCTCCAGATTTTCGACATCTGGATCTTCTCTTCATCTCGATGATTCATCTGCTCTTCGGCTATCCTCCTACCTTGCTCAGCTCTACAAAGCACTGTTGGTAGGCTTCTGCAATCCGCTCTGATAGATCTTCAGTGGTTTGCGCAAAACTTTCAAGCTCTGCTTGGTACAACTTCCTTTCAGTCATGGCTACGGCCATTAGTGCCTCCACCTCCTCCCAGACGTTCTTCAGGTCATCCTGTAGGCTTCCTGTGGCTTTGTCGACGGCCTCATCCCTCATTTCTGATGCATCTTCTATTTCTCTCTCCAACAATCCTTGCTCTTCCATTGTCGTCCCACAGTTGGAGTACTTGAGCATCCTCTTGTTCTTGGTGTAGTTCTTTTGGTGCATGGTCTCCTTCTTGCGAGCTTCCCTATAGTTCTGCATGCATAACTTCCACCCGCACCATTTGCTGCTAGAGCTCAGCATATTGTTGGATGAGCCACTTGTGATTCCGTTGCTTCGCAACCAGATCTTGAGCCTCATCTTCTAGTCTTCGCCATAGGCGATCTTCATTTTCTTGAGCCTTATTTTCTTGGACACTAAGTTGCTCCTTCAGGCTCCAAATTTATTTCTGATGCTCAGAGGCTTGCCGTGTCATCTCTAGTTGTAGGGCTACTATGGAAACCTCTCTTTCGGCCTCTAGCTCCACAGCAGCAGCCTTTTTCTCTTCATTGGCCCTCTCTAGTTGGACTAGGAGTTCTGCCACATAGGCATCATAGTCCGCGGTCGGGGGCATCATTGGCAGTGTTGTGGTGGACGCTTCCAGCTTTTGCAGCTTTGGGTCCTGCCTGGATTCGACATCCATCATAGCCAACCTTTTGGCTCTCGTCCCTGGTGCCATCTCATGTACTTTTGTGACCAGGAACTGCGTCATGGACATGAGCTGAGTGGTATCCATGGCAAACATAGGCTCCTGTGTGGTGGAGGTGGTGGTGGCAGTTTGAGGTGTGAGATTCGACGGAATGGGGTGTAGTGGGGCCTTGCCCTTTCCCGTGATGATTGGAGCTACTTCAGCGATGCCGCTTGGTTCACATTTGTGCCGTGGGCTCAAGGTGGCCACTCCTTTGGAACCGTAGGCCTCCTCTACAGATCTATGCATGGCCTCCACCATGTCTTCATCTTCCTTTCTTTTTAGTTCTTCTACCTCTCTCTCGGCTCCCCTCTTGGACTCACTTTGGGCCTTCCTCAACTCGGTCCATTCTTCCCTTGTCATCGTTTCTTTTGTCTCTTTCTTCCGCTTTGATGGGGTTTCCTTTGTCTGTGACTGCGTCTTCTGCTTTTCCTTATCACTTATAGTCCTTTTGCTTGACTACACTTGTTCATGGTGAGGCAGCCGGTCAGGGGTTTTCCCTACTCCCTCTCCCCCTTCCTCTGTGTCCTTCAAGGCCTCCTAAATGATGGTCTTTAAGATCCCACCGAACCTAATGGTGGATGCTTTGGAGGAATACTTCTTTTGAACTAATCTTGCTGTGGAGGTTGGGGATTCTCCTCCTGCTACCATTCTACTAGTGGTCAAAGCTTTCGTTGAGCTTTTAATAGTTTTGCGCATGAAGGCATTCCAATCAATTTCATTTGGGGATCCTACTACAATGCTCTCCAACAACGGCACCTTGATTTTGTTCATAAGGGCATTGTACCTTTGACTGGAGAATAGAGTATGGTCCATCTTTGCCTGTAGCTTGATCTCAGGATTTGGAATATCCACTAAACTTACCCCATCCACTGTGCATAGGACAACCTTGTTCATCCCTAACATGCTGTACATGTCCCTTTTTGGGTATCGCTCTGTCCTGCTAGTTAATCCTAGGGCCCTCTCCACCACCTTAGGCCTCAATTTCACCTCCACTTGGTGGGCTTCTTCCCCTTTCCTAATCATCACCATGCCATAGTTCTTGTCGGCATTGAAGCTCCTCAGAAACTCTGCGCATTTTTTGTAGTTGACTGCCTGCCCAACCTTTTCTATGTACTTCTATAGGCTGCATTGGTTCATGAGTTGTTTTATGGGTGGCTCTTCCATGATGACGTCTTCCAAGTTCATGGCATGCTTGAATGTAAATTGGCTGTAGCCCCTCGTTTCTACCGTCAAGCCATACTTAGCTTGCTCTTCCTTCGTGAACGGAAGCTTGATGCCTTTATCTTGCCCTGCCATTTTAGGTTCCTGCCACATATTATAGTTCACCATTAGTATTCCAAAGACATTCTCTTGGAAAATAAACAAGGTTAGATTATGCTTTTATGGCTAGAAGAACATGCTTTAAGCAACAAAAGGAATTTCCCCTTAAGCAGTTCTATTCTTTTCCAAGATATTATGACACTTTTCCTTGATCTCACCTTTCTTCTTGTTTAAACCCCCCCCCCCCCCCCCTCGGTTGAGAAGGATCCTTCTAGGATTGGACATGGGAGAGCCAAGACAATTGAGCATCATAGGGTGCCATTTACTTGGGCATCATCCAATTATAGAAATCGAGGTTGTATTCCAATTGGGCATGACAATCGAGATTATGCGGGCTAATGTATACTTGGATAATGTAGGTCAAGACATCGGTTAGAAAGTCACCCAAGTTGATGCGGCTAGCCACATGTAGATCTTCTTCCGTAAGGATACAATTAATGTAAGGATGGGCCAAGATCTGGTCGTCTAGGTGTTTGGGGTGAGTGGTGGCCAAGACCCTAAACAAGATTGCTACGTAAGTTGGGTCATACTCAATTGTCTTGATGGCACATCGCTACTTAATGTTAGTCATTATTTGGCAAGCCCACTTGGAGACGTAGGTTACCCCATTTTTGTAGGAACGAGGAGTTAGAGTCAGCAAGGCGAGTAAGTTCCTCAATCTCAATAGCTAATGCAAGCCTTTGGGGCTTGCAATATGAGGTTATTAGTTGTCTAATGAATGCGTGCTCTTTTGAGATTTCACCACTATTGATCAACTCCTTTGAGACCTTGGGGAAGGTTATGGCCATGAACTCGTATTCTTCCCAAGTGCAGGGCAATGAACGAACCTCAGAGGTAAGGGGTTCATCAAGGAAGATGAGATCAAGTCTTTTGTAGCTCCTAGCGAATGTGGTGAAGGTGTTATCCAAGAGCTTGATGCAAGTCACTAGGTCATCTCCCATATTCTTAGCAAGGTCCTTGGTGACCGATAGAAATGAACGTCGCTTGTAGGAAGGCCTAAGACTTGCTAGTGGTTGGGATGGAATTGGGCTAGACGATGATGGTTCTAATGGCAGCGAACTTGACCATGGTGTGTCTAAGGGTAGCTTCATAGTCAAGTCCATGTGTCAAGTGCTGCTTTGGGTACTAAGGGTGGCTCCGGTGGCATGGACGGTGCATTGCTTCCCTCTTGCGCATCCACTGGGGTGCCAAGTTCTCTAGACTTGGATGATTTCGGGATATCAAGCTGCTGTTTCGGTCGATATATAGGTTGGAGTTTTATTACTGTGACTATTACGAGTTTTGTGGGTTCTGCAGCTCAGGTTTCCTGGGTGTTCCTTGTCTTAGCAGGAGTGGGGCTTCCTGGGGATGGGGTGGCAATCAATGGTCGTGGTTGGGTTATGCTTCTAAGATCTCTCGTCTTGGGCACCCATATCCAATTATTGCCTTGATAGTATCCTTGGGCTCGCAACATATCTTGGGAATCCATCATGGCTTGATTGTGCATCTATGTCGATAGCATCAAATCAGTCGTTTAGGCTGTTGGCCCTACAGGGCCGTGTTTGCTTAATGTGCATAGGCCGTTTTTGGTGCCTTGGCACCCATTTAAGTGTGGGCTCTGCAGCCTTGGGAATGGCCTTAGTTGGCGGTGGTTTTGTGGTTTGGGTGGGTTGTGATAACTCACAAACCCCCCCCCCCCCCCCTTTTGGCTTAGTCCCAAGTGGCTCTACCCCTGGCATAGTGGGCTTTGGTGGGGCCTTGCTGCCCTTGTTGGAAGCTATCACGATTCGAACGCTGCCAATAGAAAGGTGAATCTGCTACAGATCGTAGTCCACGTTGCAGTGTGCTTGCTTGCTGCTTGAAAGTGCATCCTAATAGCATTTATTGACATGCATCCTTCGTATTTGGCAATACGTAAAAGATGACTGGTAGGTTCTCAGACTCTATAGAGACTACGAACTTGCACTTCCCTAGGAGTGCATATGGCTTGCCCCTGAATGGGCTGAGTTTAGCATTGGTGGGCTATAACTATGGCTGACCAATGAGGGTCCAATGAGAGTAGGTCAAGACATTGAAGTTAGCTCCCTCATCAATCAAGACATCAAAAGCATGTGTGTGCCGAGCGATGGCCGTGATGAGTAGGTATGCTATTGCTACCACCTCTTCATCCTCATCCTCTAGCTCGGTGACAGTGGCTACTCAGACATTAATAGGGGCTTCTAGCATAGGGGGCTCATGCAGTTCTAGCTTGTTGTTAGGAACACAAGAAGGGATAGGTCTAGGTCAGCTGCTTGAGCTCTTGGCCATCATATAGAGTGGCATTGCCGGCTCCCTCCTTGAGACACTTGCGGTTTTTGCAGCCTACTTGTATGCCTCCTCCTCGTCTAAGAATGGGAGATCGATGGTTGCTAGGACGTGCATCCAATCTTGCTCATCCTCAGGACAAGGGATGCATTTGGTTAGGAGTCCATGAGACTTCCTCATTGGTGCATCACCCCTGATCATGGCAGAGATGGCATCCAGGTCAACAAGGGTCGTCTTCCAAGTGTCCACCTCGATCCTCACCGCTTCCGTCCAGTTCCCTAGGAACATTAGTCTATTGCCCTAGTCTTCAATGACTCAAGCGTTCCTCATCTAGGGTCGTCCTAGGCAAAATGCCATAATCCACGGAGCTTCATGACAGTGAAGTTCATGGAGAACTGGACACCCATGATCTTCACTGGCCAATTCTTTAAGACTCCAAATGGCCTTACTTTCATCCCGTTAGCTAGAGTGATGTTGAACCTAGCAATTTCGATAGGTGGGTTTACCCAAGCCTGGAGCAAAGTATGGCTCAACACACTCACTCCTGCCCCGGTATCTATGATTCCCTTCCATACTGCATCTCCTAGGGCTAGGATCGACAAAATTGTATGCATCTCAGTGCCTTCCCAAAAGACATTAATGTGTAGTGACTTTGGCACTGAGTGTGGTGTCAAGCTGGGTATATGGGTGACTGCACCATGATCTTACAAGTCAGTGGCAACATGCTCCATCGGTTCTTCTACCCAGTGCTTCAATTCCTGCCATAGTGTGGGGTGTTGTTTGAGCAGGTCTCCTAAACTCAGGGTCACAGGGGTGGTCACTAAGGTTGCGAGGAGGTTGCTGGTTATTTGTCTCTCTCCTAGGTTTGTGCTCCTTGGCCACTGGTTTCGATTGACCGGCTAGCCTGTGGCATCTAGACTTGGCCTAGGTGGCACTGCCTATGGCATGGGCGCGTCTCTTGACATTGGTCATGCAGGTGAGACTGGCGTGCTTACACAAGAGAGATCCTCGATCTTGTCCTCTAAGATAGGCTCAGCATCCTTGAGGTGCTCTGGGCTTCTTTTACCCACTCCTTGACCTTGACTATTGCCTCAAGTTGGCGCCTAGGGTGGGGATACTCCCCTACCTTTGCACTCCCTTTCTCTGCTGTCTTTGGAGCGGTAGTTTCTACCTTTGCATCCATGACATTCTTGCCGGTCACTAGCATTGTCGCACCCTCAGTCTTAAGAGGGACCTTTACGTTCATCTTTTTCCTCCTTTGTTGGCTCTTTTTCCCTATTGAGATTGCATCTACATTGCTAGGCCCTTGCAATGATATGCCTACCTGTTTCGTTTGTGCTCTGGTCATGACATGCAACGGGATGGGTGTGTCCTCACTGGCGAATGTCTCAATCCCAAACAGCCCCAAGGTCACTAAGGACGTGTTTGTCGGGTTAGGGGATGTCTTCCGTCTAGAGCAATCAGCAAAGAGGCGAGTGATGTCGCACTTGGCACATCTGAGGTCGGCCTTTTCCCCATTCGCTTGTTCTCTCTCTAGTCATCGTGATGATGTGTGGCCCGGGTGACTGCAAATCCAACACGAGATTGGATCTTGGGTTAGGCCTATGAATCCTCTTCCCCTACCTCTACTTAACACCATCACCGGTACGGGTCGATAGTTCATCAGGACTAAATTACCCTCTTCATTGTATGAGACGTAAGGGTTTACGTAGGCTTTGTCTTCATTAGGCTCCTCCACGTAATGGACTGGAGCATCACGCGATGGATGGGTCACGTAGGGTCTTGGTGGCCGAGGTATGCCGATCAAGTTGATCTCCATCTTAGAGATGACAGGCTTTGCATCATTTGGTGCTAGAAATGCCAACTACGCTCCGCTTCCAAAGAAATTTAGTGGCCTGTTCCCTAGGTGCGGCGAGGTGTACTGCTGGACATAGGGGGATCTCCTGGGCAACCTACAATGTATGGCATCGTGGCCGAATCTTCCACAATTCGTGCAAGGCCTAGATTTAGGATCCTGGTACTTGGCTAGGAGGTGGCTACTGCGGCAATGCATGCATTGCACATGAGATCGCGCTAGTCTACTCACCAATTCCTATAGTTGTGCTAACTCCATTCTCACCTCGGCGAGCTCTTAGCCCTAATCTACATTCTTTCCCCTGTCCTACGTGCTAGGGGTTGATCCCTCGCTAGAGGTTGTGGTCCTCTAATCGGAGTTGTCGCAGTTCAAACTTCGAGAGCTTCTCTCTCTTAGCTGGTCATCCACCCTAATTGCTTTGTCAAAGACCCTAACTAACACATCTCGCTATAAACTAGAGTTACTCGCTAGAGCCTTTTACAACTCCTTACTATGGATCCCGTTTATGAACATGGTGGAGACAACTCTTTCATTCGGTTGCTCATTCGTAGGGATTCTCTTGAGGAGGCTACACACATGAGTGACGTAGTCTCTTATGTCCTCCTTGTCCTTTTGACTGACGTTCATCAGTTGGACTATGAGGTTGTCAAAGTATTCCGCTTTCGAGAATCTCTTAATGAAGAGATCTTTTAGTCGGGCAAAGTTCACTCGCTCCGCCATGTCTAAGCTAGTGTACCACATCCTACATTTATCACCTAAGAAGAGCCAAACACCTAGGAGTGTTGTGCAAGGTGTCCGTGAGACCGTTGGCCTCGCAAACTTGCTTGAACTACTTTGCGAAGCTATACGGGTTGCTACTTGTCTAGCTGCTTAGCTACTGTAGGGATTTTTGACCAGCTCTTCGTCCCTTGAGTAATTCCTAGGCCTGAGAATAGAGAGACTGCTAGTGCTATTGCACTCTGTTCGGTAGCTGGGTTGTCCATGAGCCGCTTGGTCACAAGCTTGCCCAACGTGAGGTCTGCCTCTAGTGCGCTCTCTCTCCCCGTGTTTGGTCCCACTTTGCTTTTACCGGTAAGACTAGGATGCATCGAACTTTGTGCACCTCTACGTCCTGCTACAGCTTCCTAGCTCTCTACTCGCGGTTGTAGGTTGCTATGCCCTACAACACTTTACTAACTGCTTTCCTTTCTACCTCTAGGCTTGCCACTACCTCCTCTACTGGTCTACTGTGGATCATCGTTCTGGTCAACAGGTCGTATTCATTGACCATGTCTTGGACCGCACTGGGAATTCACCCACATCCAACTGATTGTCTTCTTGGTCTACGTTTGCTCCTGACATCATTCCTACTTCTTGCTCCACGAGGTTGTCAATCAATCCAAGCAGCTTTGGCACCACTTTGCCCTCATTCTTGTTGTCCTTTTAGTCCCCTTTCCATCTTCGTGAGTCCTATTAATGGGGCTTTGAAGTATCGTTCGGGGTCTCCTCCTACTAGTGGGTTCCTTCGAGTTATTTCATCTGAGTGTGTTCCGTGTTATTGAAAACATCTTCAACTTGTGTACACTCAGTGTTGGGTGCTTTATTGTGCACGGTGCAAATTTAGGCTTTCCATATATTTTGGTACACATATGTAAAAGAAATCATTGTGGGATATGCAAACAAAACAAAACAAAACAATCTTATAGGTATGGCCACCCCCTTGGCTTATCTACGACCTAGTATGGCTCTAAACACAGTTTCTAGTCTCTCTTAGGGTCTATGCTACTCCCTCTTAGCTCTATCAAGGCTAGGTTACCATGTAAAGGCTGATCTCTGGCTCTACGTCAAGTCTATCCCTTGGCCAAGCTGCTAGGGCTGCTTCTAGACTATTTAATTGCAGCCTTCTTTGGTTCCTGGCTTTAACGAGCCGGATTAAGTCTCCAGGGGTGTTTGGGAATGCATCCCACTTGGTCCGATTTCCAAAATCGGACGGTCCGATCCCGGGTGGTCCGACTTCCAGAGTTAGACAATTCAACTGGACTAGGTTCGTCTACTAAAGGTGGTCCAATCGGACAACTTGGTCCGATTCCTACTGGGTCCGATTGACATGGGTCTGATCGGATGGACAAATGGGGTGTCTGACTGGAAGGGTGGTCCGCTTGGAGAAGGTTGTCCGATTAGATAGAAGGTCGTCCAATCAACGGTTGTGTGTCCAATTGGAATTGGTTGGTCCAACCCTACGGACAATTGGTTCGGTCAGCCCAAAAGGTATGGTTTGACTCTCGTGGTCGGACTGTATGACTGCCCAATTTTGGGAGTTAGACCAAGACACAGTAGTTCGATTGCAAAGTGATAGGGCACGCACACAACGATTTTGGGTCAATTTCTTCAAGCTTGGTCCACGGCTACCCGCAAGGCTCTCCAAATCATATCTATGAGAATCAAGGAAGGGTTTTGAATACCTAGATCAAAGGAATAGCTCCGAAAATGAGTGCTCCAATCTCTTCTGTGCTCAGTAAGGCATCTCTCTCTCTCTCTCTCTCTCTCTCTCTCTATCTCTCTCTCTCTCTTTCAAGCTCTCCTCAATCTCTCAAATGCAAAATGAGGTCTCCCTCATCGCTCCTGGCCTCTTAGTGCCCTGCCCAGGTCTGCATTCACCTTAGCCTTGCTCCTCTAACCAACATTTAACCCAGGATTTCATTTTTTGCCCTTCTTTTCCTTATTCTCAGGTGTTGTACATCAACAAAATCCCTGCTGTGTGTTCACATGTTTTGCTCCTATCCAACCTAAATGTAAATAGAAATCATAAAGAGAATACGTACGCTACTCCAACCTACTTTTCCAAATCCAAAAAACCAAAAACCTACTTGCTAAGGAGATGGAATACCTCTTCAAACTCCCTCACTTCCTACCTATCTACCTCAAGCACCGGTTCAAGGAAAATGTTACTTCAATGCTCAATTCGAAGTGCGCAAACGCTCAAGGCTTGAATCCGTTGGTCCTAGCAACGGAACCAAAATGTGGAGGCGATCAACTACCAAGACCCATGGACCGCTTATTGCTTCAAGCGTTCCAAGCCGAGTCCTAATGGGTACCTCTCACATAGCCGACGTGCTATCCATTTCTATGGGTGTAGTAAGCTTACCTCCATGCCTGATTGAGTTACCTCCTCTCCTGAGCACTCCAGTAGCTCCACGATCCAAGTGCAATCTTCAAGCAAGCTCCATCCTCAAGCTCCACGCTCCAAGCTCCATTGCTATGAGCAAGACAATAGAAAATAATAGAAGAGAAGAAGAGAGGAGAAGATGGAGAGCTTCTCCTCCACGGTCCCTCACCCTCACACTCTCACACTTTCTCTCTCAAGCACAAGCTCAAGCAAGCAAAAACAAGAAGAAGAAGAAGAGAGCTACTTTTGGCCACACACAAGAATCCCCTTCTCATTCACTTTTTGAACTTTATATACATCACGATCATTCCCTTTTTACATGGCCGGCCATGGTCTAGGCCCCTTTTTCCCATTGTCCTCCTACCTTCTTAGCTTCCTTCCTACTGCTCGTCTACCTTTACAAATTGCACGGGTGAGAGCCTAGCACTCTTTAAATAAATCGGGATGCGCCTTGCGCTCTTTTATAAAAAGTATTGACTTGTGCTTTTTCTTGTGCGCCTTTCTCCTTGATTCAAGACTCTTCTGCACTTTTTGTGTCTCCATATTTCTCCTGGTGTGTCTTTGTCTCCCATTTCACTTTTGCCTTGACCTTATCTTCTGCTTCTCGATTTTCCACCTTGTTCGTCTGAGGGTTAATATGCTCCAAATTTGACTAAGATTCTCATTAGTATTGGATACCTAGATCATGTATGGAAATTTGCAAAGGGTCTCCTATTATTGCCAAAGGGCATAAATCTAGTACATCGTGTCCTTTACATGTTTTTGAAGTTAAAGACCATGTCCTAGCTATCACTGAATAGCCACTAGTTTCTTTATGGCATCACCGTTTGGGCACATGTCAAACTAGAGTAAAAGCTTTGTGCCATTTGAATTATCTTTCGTATTTCAACTTTTTTGATCTTGTTTTTCGCGAGCATTGTCTTTTCTGTAATAAAACTAAACTGTCTCATAAGACAAGTGATGATATTAGAAGATGAGAGTGCTCGGATTTGGTTCAGTGTGATTTATGCAAGCCTATGCCCAAGGTCTCATTGGGTGGAGCTTCATATTTTGTCCCTTTCATAGATGATACCACTAAGAAGGTTTGGGCAACTTACCTATTTCATAAGAAGAGTAATGTGCTGGATGCATTTCAAAAGGTAGTGGCTAGCTTAAGTGCTTAAGAACTAACAATGGTGATGAATGAACTTCTCATGCCCTTACAAACTTTTAGACAAGTGGTGGTATTAAAACAGAGCTAACATATCTTAAAGATCGAGTTCAAAATGGTGTGGCTAAAAAGATGCACACGACCATTTGGGAAAGAATCTATAGTATGCTTTCTAATGCTAGTCTCACTAATGGGTTTTGCATTGAATTTGTAAAGACAATAGTACACTTCATTAATAGGTCTCCTAGTAAGCCATTGAATGACAATTTTAGAGGAGATATGGTCTAGTAAGGGCCTAGTTATTATCACTTATGTATCTTTATATGTGAAGCATTTATACATGTACTTAAGGACAAGTTTGATCTTATGTCCAATAAATGTATGTGTCTTGAATATAGGGAGTAAGGAGAAATTGACTATTTCCTATGAAATCCCAAGTCTAAGAAGGTAGTATGTAACCCCATGATGTCATTTTTAATGAGAGGATAAGATGCATATGCAACCTATTAAAATACTTGAGATTTGTAAGGTAGTCCAAGAGGATGGATAGCCATTACATGAGCAATATGTACAACATGTTTCACATAATACAAGGCTTAGACAACTAGCTAATGTTGAGATGGGAGTGCCAAAAGCAAGTGGACAACCTTATGTTTTATAGGATAGATAATTGGAGTAGCCACAATCTCTTGTTGAGCTAATTTTACGATGCTCTATGAGGATTTTGAGATAGCCAAATATATACACTCTATCTCTAGACTATGTCATGGTTACGGATTGCAGTGAACCTTATTATTATGCTAATGCTATCACTAGGACTAATGTTCATGAGTGGAAGAAGGCTATATAATTAAATATGAATTCTTTGATAGAAAATGCTACTTAGGAGTTAGTTCCTTTTCTTGAAAGCAAAAATGCATTGCAGTGCAAGTGAGTCTATAAGTTGAAGGTAACTCCATTTGATGCATTGCATAAGTACAAGACAAGATTGGAGGCCAAAAGATTCAAACAAGAGAATGGGATTGACTTTGATGAATCTTCTCATCAATAGTGTTGATAAACGCCCTTTATATAGAACTTGCTTTGGTTGCTAATGAAGATATGGAGACTGTTCTAATGGATGTAAAGCAAGCTTTCTTGGATCAAGTTTTGCATGACATCTATATGTAGTAGCTTTAAGGGTTTGTTGTGGAAGGCTAGGAATAGTTGGTGTGTAAGCTACATAAGAACTTATATGGTTTGAGACAAGCTACCAAGGAATAGTATTATAGGTTCGATACCTTTATGTGGTCTCATGGGTACACTAGAAGTGAGATTGATTACTTCATATATAATAGGAAGCTTATGGATGCTAGCCTTATGATTTTGATTCTTTATGTAGATAACATGCTGATTATTGGAAGTTAGTCACTAATATTGATGCATGAAAGAAAATATTACATGAAACCTTTGACATGAAGGACTTGGGGGAATGTTGTTCATATTCTTCGCATACACATTATGTAAGATAAAGATTAAATGTACTCTATTTGTCTCAAAAGGAATGCATTGGGAAAGTATTGGAGCATTTCAATATGGAGAGGGGAAAGGCAATTGATGTTCCATGGTCTCCATATTAGAAACTTAGGCAAGAGGACACATGAGGAGAAGACTAAGATGGCCAAGGTTCCCTATGTATCCATAGTTGGTAGCTTGATGTATAACATGGTTGCTGCATGTCCAAAAATGACCTACGTACCGGGAGTGGTTAGAAGGTATATGACCAACCCTAGTAAGAAGCATTGGGAGGTAGTAAAGAGAATCATGAGATACTTGAATGGCATCTGTTCATGGATACATAGATGTTGATTTTGCAAGGAGTGTAGAATCTAAGAGGTCTACAAGCTTTATTTTTACTTTTATAGGTGGTTCAATCCATTGGGTATGTGTTTGTGGCAATAAAGGCACAATTGTGCATTAACTATGCTTGGATTTTCCACTTGCTTGCCTCTAATAATATGCAATTATTGATACATAATCGAGCATTGATGGGGAAGCATCTATATGCAAGAGGCTTCTTAGAGGGGTTTCATAGAAGCCACAAATATCCACTTTACTAAGAATTTTGAAATTATGCATTTGGTATAAATTGTATTCCTAAAGAGGAATAGTTTGTGAAGCAAGGCATAGTTGTCTATAAGCCCATGGACATCAGTCGGCCAAAGTGAGTCATAGGATTCGACCAGAAAGTGCTTGTCGTGCACATGCCCATTGGTTTAACTCTTCATCCAATGTAGGAAATGACACGTGTCCCAATGTTTTCCGATTAGCACAATAGCCTTCCATGAGTCCACAACCATGTCAAAACGGGTGAACCATTGTTGCTTCGCTTATGACCATAGTTGGTCATATGCATAAGCTGTGTGTGAATGTAGTCAATCATAAGCATAAGCTATGTGTGAGTGTGAACGTCAAAATGAGAGAGCAATTAATGGACAAGGCCATGGCCACAACCTATATGCGAAGGGCCCTCTTACCAGGTGAGTGTATCCATCCTCGCCAATTCCCAACATTGGAGGCATACTGGCTCTGCGGAGGACCCTTGGCGGGGAGGATTGGTTCTCACGGTCATGTAGACTTCGATTAGGGTACAACTAGAGGGAAGAAGAGAGAGAAACGCAGAAAGAGAAATGGGGGTAGCTCGCGGCTTTCGTCTTCATCATGGTCGCGATCGTCTCAGACGCTTGCAGCATCAGCAGCGGGCTTGTTCATCGTCCGCGTCTTTTCTCGATCAATCGCAGCAGCAGCATGCATCCTTCGAGATGGAGGGGGCAGCAGCGCCTGCTGAGGGTGCTTCGTCGTCGTCGTCATCTTCCTCACCCTCCTACCCACATGCTTATCGCAGAATCGTCACCTCACCCGGTGTTATCCGTGGCATGACGGGTACCAGTAGGTGGCCAGTGGGAGGAGGGGGCCCTACTTCAGAGCTGGACAATGCTTGCCGCATTCTGTTGACGTCACGCAGGGATCCGTCAGAGCCGATCGAGGTTACGTTGGCCAGGGCCAAGTTCCCTCTCTCGGCCTCCAACCTCCCTCTCGTCCTCTCTCGCCTCCGCAGCCCCAAGGATGCGCTCCGAATCTTCTTACATTTCCTCAAGTTGAACCCCACCTACAACCCAGAGCCTTCGACCCTGCAGTCGTTGTGCAAATTCTGGGTGCATGAGCAGGAGCGGTTCTCAGGGTTCCTTTCAGTTCTGCTGGAGTTGCGCAAGCCATCCAGCACTATGACACCACGCAGACTCACGTCGATTGTCCGCCTATATGGTTGGGCTGGCCTGGTCGATGATGTCATTGAACTGATAAGAAACTGCAAAGACTCCTATGGCTTTCAGCCCGACTTCTTCCACTTGAGTTGTGCTCTCCATACCTGCACTCAAGAGAAACGCCTTGACCTTGCCGTACAGGTGTTCCAGCAGATGGATGAAGATGGACAGACTCCTACCCTGGACACTTTCCAGAACTTAATAGGTGGTTTTTTGAGTGTGAATGAGCCAAGAGAGGCAGCAAAGGTCTTAGTGGAGATGGTCTCTCGAGGTCTGGTTCATCCAGGTGAGCTTCCTGCTAGAAGTGTCAGCTACACAACCATCATAGATGCACTCATTCAATCTGGATACCTTGAAGATGCTCGCAACTTTCTATATGGTCTGCATGAGAAAGGCTACAGGCCTGATTATATCACCTGCACTAATGTTATAAAAGCATTTTCTCAGAGGGGCCATGTAGATGCTCTCGACCAGCTGTGTGATGATATCAGAGCAAGGCAGTTGCTGCCAAACATTGCCCAATTTAAGAAATTCATTGACGAGCACTGCAAAGGGAACCTGACACCTGAGTCAATGCAAACTTTAGATTCAATGGCCATTACCTTGGGTGCTCTCAACCATTTTGCATATGAAGATCCTAGCAAGGCAGTAATATCTTCACATGCACCTTCAGATAGTGTGGCCAAAAGCTCTGAGCAGGATGGGTCAAGCCTCACTTTATTTGATCTTGTCATTTACAGTCTTTGTGTGCATGAGAACTCCACTGATGCATATCCGCTCTTTCTCAGGATGGCCCAAGACTGTTCAACAACTCCATCTCCAATTACTAGCATGCTCATGTTTGATACCCTTTGTTGGAGTCATCGGTATGAGGATGCTGAACACGTCCTGAGAATGATGATGCAGTGGGGTCACACACCAAGTTTGAAAATGTACTATTCGTGGATACAAGGTGCTTGCAAATCAGGCCTCGTGGACAAAGTGTACGATGTCTTGAGTGACTTCAATGATGGGTCTCTTGTATTGGATGCCGTATCATACAATGTGGTGGTGGACAAGCTTTGTCTGGCAGGAAAGCTAGAGGAGGCCAAGAAGGTCACTAAGGAAGTGAAGCGGAATATAGGCATTCCAGATGTTGTCAGCTACAGTAAGATGATCCATAGCTTTGCCAAAGCAGGTGATGCAGAAGTGCCACGTAAGCTTTTGTCAGAGATGGTTGAAATGGGAATCACTCCTTATGCTGCACCTTTCAACCCCTTGATTCGTGCCCTTTGTGGTTCTGGCAAAATGGAAGAGGCTCTTGCACTTGTAAATGAAATAGAGGATAAAGGCTGTAAGCCTGTATCTAGTTTCTACACAGCAATTGTGCGCGGTTACTGTAATTCAAAACGTATACAAGATGCGTTTAATGTGATGAGTGTTATGAGAAATAAAGGAATTGAACCGGAGAAAGAAGCTAATAAGCTGCTATTTGAGGGACTTAAGGCTTCAAGAAATTCAAAGCCTGCTGTTCTTGCAACTGCAACCTCAGCTAATAACTGAAATTTTTGTAAAGTGGGACCCTTGACTAAGGCTTAGGAGTCCAATCAAAAATTACCTCTTTTTCAGGTGCAGTGTGTTTTTCATCTGTCTGCAAGGTTTGGTGGTATGTAAGTTTCAGCTTCTGCAGCATGTGTGAATTTTGTTGAATGAGCAGATGAAATTGTATAATTTCAGTGGGCTGCTGTTGGAGGTAAAATGTTGTTGAAGAGTCTTTGCTGCTTAAGTTACTCTGGTAATTTGAGTGAGGGGTAGCTCAGAAAGTCTTGTTTCACTCAATGAAACAGAGAAAAGGCTCAGGGTTTTGAGAAAAAGCTTTGAAACGTTACCATCTATCTTGTGTGCCTGTGAAAAAAGACCTTGTGTATTTTCTGCTGTGCGCAATTCCTATGCTCGTCTCAAAGCCCTGATGACCATGTGAAGTGGCTGATTGCAGCAGGTTGTACAGTCAAAGGTGATTTGATTTTCATGTTGTATGGATGGTGCAACATAACAAAAACTCTGGTGATCCAGTGACCCAACACGATTGATCAAGCTAGGCAAGTATTGACTACGCTGGTAAGTTGGTTGCCTGATGTGTGTGGTTATTGGTGTAGTGAGCTGGTTTGATCACAATGATTGATATACTAGTAATGAAGTAGTACCCCATGTATGACGTGGTTAAGGCTCTTAAGGCTACAATAGAATATTGGGTGCCAATATGGTTATGCCTCTTGAGGCTACAAGTGAAAAGATTCTGGGTTCAAGTCGCTTTAAGTATCATGGATAGAGAGTTTCCAGGTGTGTACAAGTGGTCTTTGCTGTATTTGTGGAGTGTGTTTGCTCTAGACTCTCTCAGGAGGGCACTATCGCAGCCCCTCTGATGATGTCTAATTCATGAAGTGTGTGTTCACATATATTTGACAAATTCAATCAATGGCTAAGAAGTGGTCAGCATAGTCTATTGGTGCACTGTTCAATCAGATGTATAGGCTGAAACTGAATTTGATATCTAAAGCTGCTTGGTATGCAGAGGAAGATAGGGTGTTTGCTCTGGACTCATTCTCAGGAGGACACTATCACAGCTCTTCTGATGGTGTCTACTTCATGAAGCGTTTGTTCATATATATTTGACAAATTTGATCAGTGGCTAAGCACAGTCAGGCTAGTGTATTGATGTACTGTTCATTCAGATGTATAGCCTGAAACTTAAAATCAATACTTAAAGCTGCTTTGGTATGCAGAGTGAGATTGTACCAGAACAAGGAGGGTGCAGCTGAAACAAAAAGTAGGACAGTTGAAGCTGCAAATGGAAAATACATGCTTGGACATTGTTGGGTAAGACAGATGCGATAGAATGTGCCATGTACATATGTGCTCATAAATTGTGTGCCCACAAATAGTACATGAGAAGCACTCAAAGAGGTGTTCAAAGGGGACATCTTACACTTGTAGACGCAATTTGATGTGCCATGTATACCCACAAAGTACACGAGAAGCACTCAAAGAGGTGTCCAAAGAGGATGTCTTATGCTTGTTAAATGAGGAAGAAACTAGATCATCATGAGGTGGAAAAATGCTCTGCCTCCCAAGTTGTAGTTCAGGCTCAAAGCTACAACCACAAAATTGTGGGTTCAAGTCTTTCTAACTACCATGGGTAGCGAGATTCCTGGGGGTATTGCCAGTGGCTCTGATTATAATTGTTGAGACGTTTGCTTACAGGCCATTTGCAGCCCTTGTGGTTGTTGATTAGATTCAAAGGTTGCCAGAGCCTGGTCACCAGAGTTTCGCAGAAGTTGTGATGGGGTGTTTCATCAACTGGATTCTTGGTATATACTGAGTGGGAGCTTCATCCTCAAGTGAAGTAGATATGACCCTGGAAAGCAATGTTAATCATTTGGCAGAAGATTCAAAGCGACATGTTGAGAAACCCATTTGGTTTCACACTTACAGCCCCAAAAAAGCTGGGTGCCCTTATTCTAGGGTGCTACACTAGACAGTTCAGTGCCTATAAATAGGGCACAGACTTATTTCATCAGCACACTCTACACACTGCCCACTGCATTTGGAGCTGTTGCCATCATCAACTGGCTGTCACCCGAGCCTGCCACACGGTTAGGGACTGCTGCTCACCTGTGTTTATATCATCAGTATTTGCGTTTTTCATCTTCAGCCTGGGAAGATTTGTGTTTTGTTGTCCAGCCCCTTCCCGGCTTTACTCGTGGCTCTTTTTAGCCTGGGCAGATTTGTGTTTTGCTACTCCAGACTCTTCTATGGTTGTGTTTGCTGTCGTAGCAGGCCAGCTAGGTATTTTGCACCTCTTGTAGCATGCAATGATTGCTGTCATCATCTTCACTCTGACAGCCCATTGTGTTTCCCTCCCTTTACATGTCTCCTTCCTTCTACAACATCTACTTTGATATCCTACTGCTTGGAGGATTGTATTTTGCTCCCTTCCTAGTGCAGATTTCCTACAGGTGTTGTTGCTTGATCAGCCATGACAGTGCAATCATCTCAGAGCTTTGCTCCATTGTATCAACATGATTCAATGTTTATCATTCTTCACACATCTTCTTCTTTTGTGTTTCTTCTCAGCAAATCGTATTGTTTCTTTACATGAGATCAAAGTAGAGGTGCTCAAAGAGCTAAAGATCCTCTTGATTAGCAGCGAAGAGGAAGAAAGGTTGCGAGATCAATAACACTCAAGGTTCCAGAAAATTTATTTTCCGTTGCGTGATGGGGGATTACCCCTCCCTCTTCTACTAGGTTCAGAAGGCCATGTCTAGGAGTTGTTTGGCTTCTGCTCCATTGCAGCCCCAAATACCTTCAACACCATTGGTGGCATGTCCTTTGTCATCAGATGCTTCAAAGATTGAGATCCATGAGTTTTTAGATTCCTCTCTCTCTCTCTCTCTCTCTCAGAGGGGGATTCAAAGGGGGTCCCTTCTCATCGTTTGATATTCTACACACCTTGGCAAAAAGCTTTTTCCTTCTTCATTTTCCCTTGGATGGGGTGGTTAACGTTGAGTTGCCATCATTAGTTGGCTATCACCCAGCCCACCACACTGTTCGGAACTGTTTTCCAATAGCGTTTACATAATTAGGATTCGCAATTTCATCTTCAACTTGGGCAGATTTGCATTTAGTTGTCTTGCCCCTACCTAGCTTTGCTTGTAGCTCCCTTTCACAATTTTGAATTTGGTTAAAATTTGAGTTTTGCTACAATAGACCCTTTTATAGTTATGCTTGTTGTTACAACAGGGTGCCTAGTTCTTTTGTACCTCTTGGAGTATGTGGTGATTGTTGGTCATCTTCTTCACTTGGACAACCTTGAGGATTGCATTTTACTCACTCTACATTTGTCCGTCCTTCTACAACATCTACTTTGATATCTTACTGCCCAAAAGACATTTTTATAGTTATGTTTGTTTTACAATAGGGTGCCTAGTTTTTTTGTACCTCTTGGAGCATGTGGTGATTGTTGGTCATCTTCTTCACTCCGACAACCTCGAGGATTGCATTTCACTCACTCTATATTTGCCCTTACTTATCTACTTTGATATCTTACTACCTAAAAGATTGCGTTTCATTCCCTTCACAATGCAAACTCTCTTTGGGTGCTACAGTTTAATTGGTCAAGATAGGATTGCATTTCACTCGCTCTATATTTGCCCTTACTTATCTACTTTGATATCTTACTACCTAAAAGATTGCGTTTCATTCCCTTCACAATGCAAACTCTCTTTGGATGCTACAGTTTAATTGGTCAAGATAGTGTAGTCATCTCAAAGCTTAACTCCATTCTATCAGTGTGATTCAATCAACATGATTTAATGTTCATCATTCTTTATTTATTTTCTTTGGAGTTTCTAAGTTTACTTCTCTCCATGTTTGTTATACACACAATCTCTCTCTACAAATGCTACCATTTCTTTACACAACAGATGTTTGTGTCACTTAAAATAATGTTAAATTGCTAGTTACAAGTGTATACTCATTTGCACCTTGTTCTACAAAATTAAGAGTGAATTAAAAAATACATATCCATCATAAATTGTGTTTCTACTTTTTGAGAGGGATTCTATTTTACAATAAGGTAATTTTTTCTTTGGGATAATGCATAATTTTATTTCATATAATGGATATATGTATAGTATCTCATGCTTTAATTAGTTTATTGAAAACACCTAGGGAATCTCACTTTGATGCTTTATTAGGTGGATTAGGTGGATATGAAAAAAACACAATGGATTATGAACTTTATGTTAATCCTCAGACGAATAAGGTGGAAAATCTAGAAAATCTAAAGTAGAAGACAAGGCCAAGGCAAAAGTGAAATGGAAGATGAAGGCGTTTCGAGAAAAATATGGAAATATAAGGAGTATAAAAAAGTCCTAAATCAAGGAGAGAGCGCACAAGAAAAAGAGCAAGTTAATACTTTTGTAAAAGAGTGCAATGCGTATCATGATGTATTTTGTAAAAGAGTGCTGGGCTCTCACTTGTGCAAATTGTAAATGGTTAAAGGCATGGGTTGAGGCTATGCCAATAGAGAAGAGGAGGAAAATGATTGGAGGAATGGGCCAAGCCTGGACCAAAAAGGAGATGACCACCCAAAGGGAATTAGGGTTAGGGTTTTGTATATAAAGTTGAAAAGTGAATGAGAAGCTCATTCTTATGTGTGGCCAAAAGTAGCTCTCCTCCTCCTCTTCTTTTTCTTTTTCTTCTTCTTGTTGCTTGCTTGTGCTTGTGCTTGAGAGAGGGACTGTGAGAGTGTGAGGGAGTGAGTGTGTGAGGGTGAGAGATCATGGTGGAGAAGCTCTCCATCTTCTCCTTTCTTCTTTTCTTCTCTTCTCTTGCTCGTGGCAATGGAGCTTGGAGTGTAGAGCTTGAGGATCGAGCTCGCTTGAAGCTTGCACTTGGATCGTGGAGCTATCGGAGTGCTCGAAAGAGGAGGCAACTCGATTGGGCATGGAATTAAGTTCACTACACTTGTAGAGAGAGAGTGTGTCAGCTATGTGAGAGGTAGTCATTAGTGCTCTTGGCTTGAAATGCTTGAACAATAAGCAGTCCGTGGGTCTTGGTGGTTGAGCTTGAGCTCACCTCTATATTTTGGTTCCGTTGCCGGAATCAACTGATTCAAGCCTTGAGTGCTTTAGTAAGTAAGTTTTTGGTTTTTTGGATTTGGAAAAGCAAGTTGGAGTAGTGTAGGTGTCTGCTTCGTGATTTGGATGCATTAGGGTAGGAAAAAAAAGAGAAAACAAGCATTGGGGTTTCTGTTGTGAAACAGGCCCAAATAGGGTATAGACAGGGAAAAAAATGAGAAAAAAGAGTACTTTGAGGTGTTAGAATTACACGGGGAGTGATCGGGAAGAGTAAGGTTGAGCCCAGCAAGGTCTAAGACCCTAGGAAGGAAAGGGAGACCTCATTTTCAGGTTCTACAGTAGTAGAGAGAGAGAGAGAGAGAGAGAGAGAGAGAGAGAGAGAGAGAGAGAGAGAGAGAGAGAGAGAGAGAGAGAGAGAGAGAGAGAGAGAGAGACACACACACACACACACACACACACACACACACACACACACACACACACACACACACACTTGGAGCTTCCTTCGAATTGGTCGGCAACCACATGAGTTTTTTGCTGGGATCAGGTGTGTAGAAACCTTTCTATGTATCTACCCTTGGATTCTAGAGAATCTTGCTTGCGGGGGTGGCAAAAAATTGTTGCCCCAAAGCGATTTTCGTTGCCGTTGTTTATGTGCCAGCGGAATCGGACGCGATCTGCTTCTAGAATTGGACTTCCAAAATTGAACTATCCAGAATCGGACACTCCAAATTGGACACATGTCAAATCAGACATCCCATTCTTAGAATCAGACTCCTAGAATTGGATTCTTAGAATTAGATGCACAAAAATTGGACCAATCCAAATCAGACTACAGAATCAGACCTACCGACCACTTCGACTTAGACTATCCGATCGGTCGATTGAACCAATCCAAAATTGGATGTCTGATTTTGATAATTGGACTCTTGAGAATCAGACAGAAAATTATCAAAATCGGATAGGTGAACAGAATACAAATTTGACACATCTAACCCTTGAAACTGAACCAGAGATCGTATAGTGCCAAAAGCACATCGTAGATCCATCATTGGGTTGAAATCTAGTGCAAGTAGTTCGAAACTTGGCTATAAATGGTCATTCAAATCCCATGTGGTATTTAGCGTAATGGCCTTGCGGGCCGTCGGGGGAGGGGGTTTAAAACTTGGCTACGAATAGTCCTTCAAATCGCATATGGTATTTAGCGTAACGGCCCTGCGGAGCGGAGGGGGACTATCCCCCCTCCCCCCCCCACAGAGGGGCTTTGCCCCCTCTGCACCTTCCCCAAGTAGGTTGAAGAGACAATGCACGCCGTGGACAGGTCCTCCAAATTAGATCCTAGTGTAGTAATGGCTCTACACAAGCAGAGATTCTCACTTGCAAAACAACCAAAAGCCCATACCCAAACAAAGACAACCAGAGACCCTAGAATCTCGATGGGCCAATCTAGCCAACAAGGGCAAAAAGGCCATACCACACAAACATCTAGTAACGAGAGCAATGACTTGTTGAAAGAGTTGATACAAGTGCATGTTGAACACAGAGAACCAATGAGTAAGGCCATGCTTGAAACAAGAAGGTTAGGAGACAATGCCAATGATAGGCTTTGGACTTACAAATATCGTAGAAGACCACAAAAGAAGCCCAAGCCTTATAGATGAAGGTATCGATGGAGAGCCAACACAATGCCGTGATGGATATCCAAAATGTTGCTACGTGCTCAAGGGTATTACACAAGTAATTGATGGATTTGGATACCAAAACCTCGGCTAAATCACCTCTATCAATTGAAGGCCAGATTGTATTAAAAGCGAAGAAGCGTAGGAGGAAATCTAAATGAAGATCCAAGTCTTGAGTCGAAAACATTGGGGTGATTGAGCCTCTCACGATTGAAATCAAGAAACCAAACATGATTATTTGAAAGGTAGATTCTCAGCCTAGCGTGCTTAACAGGTGGATATCAGATGTAACTGTTGAGTGTACACAAAGACCACTAGTGCCCAAGGAGCTTTTGACTTCCCAAGAGGATAATAAGCACCACACGCACAATGCTGTTCATGATAAGGCTGATTGCTCAACAAAGCAAATGGCAAAATCACCTAATAGCCATGAGCAAATCTTTCAACCAGTGCCAAGTCCACCTAAGAGTCTCAAATCTTCGACACCCTCTTTTCCTAAATGGACATAGGAAGCATAACAACAGTCGTCAAGTGCAACTGCTCAATCCCAATCTTTATCTCCATCCGAGCTTTCAAATGTCCAAGGTGCGGGACATGACACCACCTCTAATTCTCAACCTAAGGATATGCGTGTGCAATCCACCGTGACTAGCTCAATTGATGCTTGATCTACACAAGTGAATGTGCAAAGGGCAACAAAAGACACGACCACTCCTGATTTGCCTAAGGACTTGACACCGCATTCTACCAATAGTAGCTAGTCCATTGAACTAGCTGCTACTACTTCCAATTAGGAATCACAACAGTTAGCCTCGTGAGACGATGCCCCTTGCAGAACGTGTCCTTAGAAATACATCGGTAGAAGAGATGCCACAACCAACATCCTTGACACCTCCAGCACTTTCGAAGCACCTAAAGCCTAGGCTCGAGGAGAAATCTCTCAAAGAATTGGCCAAAAAGATAGCGCATCTAACTAATGAACCAATGATGAAGTGCATGATAAAACTCGATCACAAGCTGACAGCCACCATCACACGTGCATACGCCCATGTGGACATCAGAAGGCCAACACTAGAGCACACAAATCTCATAGCCAAGCCCCTGACTTGGGATGAGCAACAACATGTTTACTCCCGCTATGTAGTTGCTTGTTGAAGAAGTCATAAAGGGCATCCCAAAAGCTAGAGCTAAAGAATTGCACTTGATATCCTCACTCTATATTGCTCAATGTGAGACAAACAAGGAAAAGCTTGGAGCAATCAAATGAAAAGGGAAAGGACAAGGTAACTTTGTGTAGAAATGGTACTCCAACCAAGGTTTGGCAGCCAAAATTGGCCACCGACTAATGACACTCACTCAGCAAAGAAAAGCCCTCTGGATGTCAATAGATGATCCCACGTACATTGCGCTGACTTCATTAAGAGTGTTAGTAATGGCCCATGAGGTCCAGCTTTCTGCCACTGTCCAAAAACATCCCTTGTACGATAAACTGCTTCTAGAAGAAGATCTACACGTGGCTACAAGCTAGGAGTAGGGAGCATGGTACTTAATGTTAGCACATACATCTTTTGCCTCACTCAAGACCCTACAATCCTAGATCTCTATGCTTCCCATCAATACAACCCTGACTTCTTCAACTGGTTTCGTCCAAGCCTATATGGTAAGAACCCTAAACCGTCTCTTGGTTCTACACTAGAGTCACTCGAACCCCAAGAATAAGAGAAAAACAACTCTAAACACAGCACACATTCTGATAAGAAGCAATGGATGCATGTTCCAATGGGTAAGGACAAGAGTCTAGAGCAAACGCCTAGACTAGGAGAAATTGCCAATGCAATCGGATGAAGAGCTAAATGGAGGGGAATAAGCTGAAGAGCCAGACTCTCCAAAAAGAGAGACAGTTGTACCCTCACAACGTAGCGAGGCTGTTCAACAGGCCGCATCTATGTCCCATGAAGATACATTGGAAAAAGAGAATGTTAAGGCCCAACCAAGCACATCAACAGGTGATCTAGTTCAAGGTCCTGAGTCTTTAAAGGATAACCTCAATTTCCCAAGAAAAAGAGGAGAAAAAATGAAAACAACGGCAGTTGCAAGTGGCTATAGATGGCAAGAAGATTGAGACCAAGAGTGTTGAAGAGTTGAGTAATAAAGCACCGAGTCCACCCATGAATGAACCCATTGCCATCTCTCCTAATAGTGGTGAAACCTCAAACACATTTGTGTATTCTGATAAATCAGAGCAACCATTACTATCAATGGTTGCTTGTGACACTTAATCCACCAAAACAAAACTTACCTTGACCAATCAAGAGTGGATACAATACTATCACAATAGGTTGATGAAACTATACCAATAACATCCGATGAAAACCATGACATAATAGCAGCAAAGCCTAAGGAGAAACATGAAAACCCTGAGGACAGAAGCAATCCTAGCATTGACCATTCTTGCTCGTTTAGGCTCGAGCCCCTAGCTATGCTAAAGCCTAGGGAAACTCCTAGAACCTTGCATGAGATAGCAATCGAGCAAGATCTCATCGAACATAGAAGTGTAACACAGTGCTTGACTGAGTTGGAGGCTAAACTCAAATTATTTACACGTGCCTACGTCCTTGTGGACATGGGCACATTCCCTAGGGAGTAGCTTGAGGAATATTTGTCATATCCGCTATCTTGGGAAGAGCAAGAACATCTCAATGAGTAGTATGACAAACTTCTATATGAACGCATGCAACTTATCTCTGACGAGGAAGTCAATGAACTATGCTTAATTGTGACATTCAACGAAGTGCTTTGCCAACCAAATCTCTTAAAGATAGAGCAACTAAAGCGACAATTAGAGGGTCGAAGTCAATTTGAAAAATATTGGTTTGAAAACTGCGCTAGTATGGTCAAACTCAGAGCCCAGATTATGACCATCTTAGAGTAGCAACTGGCTTAATGGCGGGTCTCAAAGAGACTCCATCTATGTGGCACCAACTTCCTTTTGAGTACTGACTACTATTCGGGGTATGGACTTAGTTGAAACTAGCCAAGAGAACTCTCTGATTGATAAAATTCTCACTGAGGAGCTGCATGTTTCTAGTAGACTCAGACAAGGCACCATGCTACTCAATGTTGCAAAATATTTGTTGTTACTGAGTAGGTTGCTACGATTACTAGATATGTATGCCCCACTCCAGTACAATACCGAGTTCTACAAGTGGTTTTTATCCTCACGAAGTGACATGGATTCATAAACGTGTATATAAATAAACAATGTGTTTTGTGACTGTGTATAAATAATACCAAAAGAAGCAAAGACAACACACACATAAGCAATGATAATCAAGCATAGGTGATGTGCATCGAAGTCAACACTATAGGATTTAGATAAGTGACGTCTCTTTGAGATGCACACATTCATTATGGTTGAAGCATATGACTTGCATGTATTTTCACGAGTTGCCAAGTGAATGTAGGATGACACAAGTCTCTGTACGAAAGCGTTCAATATCCAAGTCACCACAAGATCACCAACCCCACAAAGAACCATCATGGAGAAAGTGGCAAAAATACCAAGAAACAAAGAGCCATGACGTAAGCCCTACAGAAGAGAAAATCACCCCTACAGAAAGCACACATTGCATGTGAGCGTGGCTTAAAGCATAAACATTGGCTACTCTCTCTTTCTTAGCCAAACTCTATATCCGGGTAGGAGCCACACTCCCAACAATGACAAACGTTTCCTCATCAACATGATTCAATTCGCCAGATGCTCTATCCCTTGTCCATGCACAGCTCACTCCAGTTGCTACCTCGATTATTTCCATGTCTCACATGTTACGAAGAGGTTTGCAAAATCTCAAGTGTATCTCTTCATCTCAACAATTGTTCCTCTAGCATCGAGGCTAGTAACACAATCATATTTGTAATATCCATTTTTCACAGCCTTTGGATCTCGACATTTCTCAATCCAAATGAAAGGCTGATAGTGATGCCAGGAGGCATATTCCATGGTGGATTCCGTGATTATATTTATTTGTAGGGGCTCGTACACAAGGTGGATTTCTTGTGCGAGAAGCTGATAGGGACGCCTGTCCTTTTCGGGCATCAAATTAATTTAATGTGCAAGTGGGTGATTCCATAGAGGGTGATTTCGTAAAATACATATTAAATTAATGGACATTTACGAGTTTAGAGTGCGCACTCGAATTAAATTAAGGTTAGGACAGAGTTCCAACCTATTTAATTATTTTGTAGTTGAAGACTGCTAGGTATTCACTTTTGTTGGGTTTTATTATTTTTTAATAATTGTGAATGCTTTAGTTGATGTGTAGAGCAGGTGCGGCAATGGCGTTGGGTAGCACCAGACGATGACGTGAATCCAAATGACTAGAAGAATTACTATTTTGATGGGCGCACACCTTATTACTAAAGGCGTGGTGCCAATATTTATTCAAGCGCGCTTATTTATTAAAGTGCTTGACAAAAATATTTATTATCTTGTTTGCGCAAAGGCGCTCGGTTGAATATTTCATTGTTTGATATTTGTATTTGGGCACAGTCCGACTTTGGGATGTCCAAACGCCTTACTCTATATTTGGGCAAACACAAAAGCAAAAGCATGTTATTTGTAAAGTAGACTATTTTTGAGCTTAAAGATAAATAAATCTATAAATACATGCCTTGTGAAACTCTCATACAAGGCATGGGGGGAGATTGCACCCAATTTATCTTTTTGTCTCATGTCATGCAAATTTCCTTTTACTTTTTACTTGAAATTATGAATGTTTGTAGAGTTCTTTGTTCTTGGAGACCTTTCGGCATTCACTACGCACACATACAACATCCAATTTATGCACTAGTGGTATCAAAGCGAAGCTGAGATCAAGAGCTTTCAATGGCTTACTATCTCACGCGAAGGCGAAGCTCTTGGAACGAACGGGCTCTACAGACTGTCTCACAACAAACTGACAACATAGGCGTGTTCATAGCGGTGAAGAACCCCATGATGTACCCTCTGATTACGAAGAACCTCTCATAGCAGCAAGCGGAGGACCACTTGCGAAGCCCCTTTGTCGAGTTGTTTTTTCTCACAAAGAAAGCAATTGATGTTATGGGAATTGTTAAGCTTAATGCTTAAGCTTAGAGAGCTTAAGCTCTAAACTCTTCAAACAAGTAATTCGGCATGTACTCATGGGCGGCGATTCCAACGAATCTATACTGTCATCCTGTGCCGAATTTGTCAAGTTCATTAAGATTTTTAAAAGCTTTAAGCTATTAAGCTTAATCTAAAGCTTAAATTTTAATTATCAATCTCTTATATAGTGGGTGTTCATACTGTGGTACTCCTGAACCGGTTTTGAAGTTTTAGTAAGCCCCTGTTTCCACTTGCAACTTGGCTTAACGGATTTACAGCAAGTAGGCTGTCATGCGCAGTCTATGAGGAAGACTATTTTTCTTGGAAGAGGTCCGTTTTCAATTTTCGTACCCAAGAAAAGCAAGATCGTAAAAGCAAAGGCATACTAATAAACAAAGCAAGTTTGTGGTGACCTTATTCATACGTGACTAGAAGACGAGTGACGGATCCTCGATCAAGTCCAGGATGCCGGATCATAACATGGACGATTTTATGGGCAAAGGCGATTTACCAGAGCCGACTATGGAATAAAAATTGGATCTAATCATGATGTAGCTTTAAGAAGAGCAAAGGGAACGTCAAAACTTACAAGCACAATTGGCTACACTTCAACAATCCACTGCCGATCAAGATGGAGCGCAACAACCTAAAGATATCGTTCGACGTACTATTGATGCAATGCTCGATGCACAAGCTCTTAGGAAAGATGCCAAGATAAATTTTACACTTTTAATGGGCAAAGTGATGGCAAAATTATTCTTGCTTTCATTAGTCAGTTTGGCGACAATTTTCGTGAAGAGCAATATGCTGAAAAAGATAAACTTAAATGCGTTACTAATCATCTAGCAGACATAGCATCGTTATAGTGGACTATTGTCCCGTAAGAGTGTTGATTGTTCCTCTACTTAGGAAGCCTTTCAAAAGAAATTTTTGCAAAATTTCCTTCCGCCTTAATTCCATGAGAAAGCTATCAAACAGTGGGATCTCCTGTAATAAAGAGATCGGGAATCCATCCTGCAATACACTAAGCGTTTTTGGAGTGCCTTACTTCAACTTTAAATGCTTGAAGATGTTCCTGAGGCAACCCACAAGTGCAAGTATATGTCCAGTTTGCTTGGTCACTTCTATGCGAAAGTGAATATGTTCAAGCCAAAGACTTTGGAGGATGCGATTTCTTTAGTGCACGATGTGGAGGATAAAATTCATGGACGAGAAAAGCGATCACAACAATTTTTGGTTAATAGTAACTTTGGTACAAAGCAATTCAACTCTAACTTTCGAAGATTCAATCAAAATCGCTTTGCTCCTTCTTCTTTTCGTAAACCCTGGACTCGACCTCTTGCTTTACCATCAAATACAAATTCAAATCCTAAGCCTTCCCTCCAGCCAAATCCCAATATACCTAAACTTTCAGTCCTTACCAACAATGTCTCCAAAGCAAAGCTTATGGTTTGCTACAAGTGTCATCATCCTGGACACTTTTAGCAGTGAACTGTCAGTCCAAGAAGCAAGCTGTTTAAATCAATCATTTGGGAGCAACTGATGATGAGGACCATGAAGATATGTCAAACTTCATTGAAGATGATAATATCAGCGATGCTTCAGATACTTTACCAGGTATGCCAAATTCTCATTCGAAATTAATAATGAAATGTTTTGTGCAAGGTCAAGAAAAGATTATTTTGCATGATGATAGAAGCACGCATGATTTTATTTCCGCAAAGTTGGTAAAAGAATTGAATTTATCTACTGTTTCAACTCATTATTGCATAAAGGATACATTCTTAGGCACTAGATACAATGGTACACAAGAAGTGCATGATTTAGAGATTAAAATCAATGATTATGTTGAGCGTGGAAATTTCTTGGTTACGCCTTTGCAAGCTAGTGATATTATTTTAGGAATGTCTTGGCGTCACAAATATAACCCTAACATATATTATTTCACACATTCTATGAAAATTCATTTTAATGAAAATCAAATCACATTACATGGATTGCACACCTTTGATAATTTTCCAATGCTTAGTCACACACAAGCTAAATGTGCATTGCGAAAAGGTAGTAAATCATATTTAGTATGGGTGAATGAAATTGAAGCTAAGTAAAGTCTGATGCATCTTAGGCATGCATAATTTCTTTCACAATTTAAAGATTGTTTTATTGTTGATTTACCACCTAGTTTACCACCTACACGTCTTGAAGACCATAAAATAAATTTAATCCTAGGTTCTCAACCACCATGTAAAGCACCTTATAGACACAATCAGATTGAATAGAAAAAAATCCAAGCACAAGTTGAGGAACTGTTGAACAGAGGAATCATTAGGCCCAGTAGTTCTCCTTTTGGTGCACATATCCTATTAGTTAAGAAGAAAAATAATGTCTATAGGATGTGCATTGACTATTGTGCCCTAAACAAAATCACTATTAAGAATAATATTCGATCCCTAGGGTAGACGATCTCATGGATAAACTACAAGGGGCCATTGTTTTTAGCAAGATAGATCTCAAATCTAGATATCATCAAGTATGCATGGATACACTTGACATTTTTAAGACTGCATTTAGAACTCAGTTTGGTCATTATGAATTTCTTGTTATGCCTTTCGGATTGACCAATGCACCAACTACATTCAGTCGTATGATGAATCGTATATTTTTGAAGTATTAGAATTGTGTCATTGTTTTCTTTGATGATATATTGGTTTTTAGTAAGGATGAGAATGAGCATTGTGAATATTTATCTTTGGCTTTCAAATTATTGAAAGAGAATCAATTATATGCAAACCTTGATAAGAGTGAATTTTTCCAAACCCAGATTGAATACTTAGGTCACATTGTTTCTTTCGATGGTATTCACATTGATCCTAAAAAGATAGAGGTAATTTTGAATTGGTAAATTTTTAAAAATGTACATGAGTTATGTTCTTTCTTAGGCCTTGCCAGCTTTTATAGAAAATTTGTGAAATTTTTTTCATTACTTGCATTGCCTTTGACGAAATTGTTAAAGAAAGGTGTTGTGTATCGTTGGTTTGACAACCAACAAAAGTCTTTTGATTTGTTGAAACATGCTTTAACAAATGCACATGTCTTGCAATTACCTGATTTTAATCGTCCATTCTTCCTAGTAGTCATTGATGCTAGCGGATCAAGAATAGGAGCTGTCCTCATACAAGATTCACATTCCATAGCCTATTCTAGTTGCAAACTTAAACCTTCTGAGTTGAAGTATTCCACTTATGATAAAGAATTGTTAGCTGTAGTTCAAGCCTTATGTCAATGGAAACACTATCTGATGGGATCTGAATTTATGATTAAAACTAACCATCAAAGTATCAAACATCTCCTTAGTCAGCCACAAATTTCTGACCATCATATTAAATGGGTTGCTTTCATTCAAAGTTTTCATCAACTTATCCAATATTAGCCAGGAAGAGAAAATGTTGTTGTTGATACCTTGAGTAGAAGACCAAGTATCTATAATATTTCCGTTCTATCTTTTGATTCCCTTACTCCTATGAAGGATACCTATGACCATGATCCCAATTTTCAAGCTGATTGGAATAAATTAGTTGCTAATAACTAGATTTCAATTGATGCTTTATCTTATTCTGATGGATTTATGTTTTATGAGAAAAGATTGTGTGTCACTGTTCAATTCAGATAATTTGTATTGCACGAAATTCATTATTCTCCATATCAAGGTCATAGAGGTATTATTACCACTTTAAGAACATTCGTTGAAGATTTTTACTGGTCGCAAATGGAATCTAATATTTCTAACTTTCTTTTTGATTGTTTAATTTGCCAAAGAGTCAAGCGACACCATGGTAAGCAATATGGTTTGTTAATGTCTTTATCGATTTATGACCGTTCATGGGAACATATTTCAATGGATTTTATAACTAGTTTGCCTAATACACAAGCTATTCATGATATGATTTGGACTATAGTAGATCGATTTAGCAAACAATCATATTTTCTACCATGTAAGAAAACATTAATTGGATCTCAAGTTGCACAATCGTTTTTGAAGATTGTTTTCACTAATCATGGTTTGCCAAAAGTTATTATTTTTGATCATGATTCTAGATTTTGTAATAATTTTTGGACTACTTTGTTTGCTAATTTCGGTACTAAGATTGATGTCTCATCTGCATTCCATCCTGAAACCAATAGGAAAACATAAGCTACTAATAGTACTATTCTAGATCTTTTGTATGCATACACAAATTTAAAATCACAAACCTGGGACAGATAAGTGTATCTACTTCAATTTGTTACAATAATACACCACACACAACTACTCATAAGGCACATTTTCAAATCATTTATGAACATAGATTGTCTACACTTGTCATATCATTGTCAAATAAAGTTAAAGGTGTTGATGATATTGCCAATACACATGCTACTATTTTTGCTCAAGTTAAAGACATGATTACGAAAGCCCATCAATCATATACTAAACAAGCTAATAAAAAAAGACAAGCCATGAGTTTCAATATTGGTGATTATGTTTGGTTACGTATTGAAAAGAGAAGATTGCAAAGTGTTGAGGAACACCCTGTTGTTAAATTAGTACCTAGGTTTTATGGACCTTTCAAAATAATTCACAAGATCAATGACAATGCATTTAAATTAGAACTACCCAAACATTGGAAGATTCATAATACTTTTCATAGTAGTTTGTTATGATCTTTTAAAGGCCAACTACCTATCCGCCTTGTCTATGAAAATCCTTCTTTGTTAGAAGAATAAACTGAAATCCTTGAACCTGAAACTCTTCTAGACATTGATTTTATGACTAGTAGAATTGTCCGTAGATATTTGAGGTATTTGGTTAAGTTTAAAAATCATCATGTTGAAGAGGCCCTATGGATGCACGCCCACAACCTAAGTGCTTACCCCTCACTACTTGCTCCACATTGAGCTAATAGCAATTGGGGACAATTGCTATCCCAACCCGGGGATATGATGCCAAGAGGCATATTCCATGGTGGATTTTTTGATTATATTTATTTGTCAGGACTCGTACAGAGGTGGATTCCTTGTGTGAGAAGCTGACGGGGATGCATGTCCTTTTTGGATGTTAGATTAATTTAATGTACACGTAGATAATTTCGTAAAATACATATTAAATTAATAGACGTTTACAAGTTTAGAGTGTGCACTCGAATTAAATTAAGGTCAGGACCATGGAGCTCCAACCTATTTAATTATTTTAGTTAAAGACTGCTAGGTATTCACTTTTGTTGGATTTTATTATTTTCTAACAATTGTGAATGCTTCAGTTGATGTGTAGAGCCATAGATGGTAATGGCATTGGGTAGCACCGGGGGATGACGTGAATCCAAATGCCTAAAAGAATTACTATTTTTGATGGGCATGCGCCTTATCACTAAAGGCGTAGTGGCAATATTTATTCAAGCGTACTTATTTATTAAAAGCGCTTGACAAAACGTTTATTATCTTATATGCGCAAAGACACTCGGTTAAATATTTTTTTATTTGATATTTGTATTTGGGCACATCCCTTGGACGTCCAAATACCTTACTCTATATTTGGGCAAACACAAAAGCAAAAGCATGCTATTTGTAAAGTGGGCTATTTTTTAGCTTAAAGATAAATAAACCTATAAATACATACCTTGTGAAGCACCCACACAAGGCATGGGGGGATATTGCACCCAAATTGTCTTTTTGTCTCATGTCATACAAATTTCCTTTTACTTTTTACTTAAAATTATGAAGGTTTGTAGAGTTCTTTGTTCTTGGGAACCTTTTGGCATTCACTATTCATGCATACAGTATTCGATTTGCACATTAGATAGCCTTAATGTATTGCATTGATTGTATTCATTTTATTGAAAAAAAAAGCAACAAAAAAGAGATTAAAAAAAAAAAGCAACCATGATCACAGCACGCATCTAGGGGTCCTGAAACTAGGTATATCCAGTGACCTTGGTCGGTTGGCTCTGTTCCTAGTCCCTTAGCCCTTTACACATCCCCCACAATTGTTCAGGGCACATCAAGGGCAGGACATACCTAGGGAGCTCATCTCGACCTGTCACCCTGAACCATTTGCATGATTCTTTTTTGCACTCCATCTCAGTACCATTTGTATGATTCTTTTTTACACTCCATCTCAGTACCATCGCAATCAATAGTGGTGAGCAAGGCATGAAAGACCATGAAAAGTATACAGTACTCTTCAAACACTACAAGTAGCCACCATCTCTACCAAAAGCTAAGGTGTCAATGAGCTCAATTATGCTACTTCATGTTGTCCAAATCACAAATGATGTCTCAAGAAGCCTCCAAGTGTACTTCTCCTCAACATCAATAAATTTTTCCACCCCATTGAATCCTTGCTTCATCCACACATTGCTATAAGGAACTAGACTAGCAGTCTTCTAACTACGTAATATCTAAGTATGCACGTACACTCACACAATATCTACACCACAATCTATACACAATTTGGGTCCTCAAGTGCATGACAATACTCTCAGCTTTCTTAGAGTTCGAGCTGTCTCCCAAACTAATCAAACTACGTTTTGTGCATAATAAGAAGACTAGCACTAACCGCTAGGGAGAGACCATATGAGAGGTTTTCAATTGCATGTATTGAAGACTCCAAAGAAAGTACCATATGTTCTTCATCAACACTCAACTCGGAACTCTTATCCTTTTTATCATCATGCAAGCCCACCAAAGAATCATCACACGCAAAATCCCTAGAACACCAACACCTGTGCTAGCCATGAGTAAAACTCCCAACAAAGAATAGCCCCATCACCAACTACAATAACCCTATCACTAGCCAATCAGGCCAACAAAGTGCCACCAACGACCTTCATCCACACCACCACCAAAACTCCTCCACAACAAACCACACCAACCCCTTCCACCCACGTCTTCAGTGCATGCCAAAGCCGGCTACCTACAACGGAGAGTGCCATAGAACTGGCACTCGTCTAGGAGGGGGTAATGTTAACCCTCAGACGAACAAGGTAGAAAATCTAGAAAATCAAAAGCAGAAGACAAGGCCAAGACAAAAGTGAAATGGAAGACGAAGGTGCGCCAAGAAAAATCTGGAAACACAAGAAGTGCAAAAAAATCCTAAATCAAGGAGAGAGGTATACAAGAAAAAGCACAAGTTAATACTTCTGTAAAAGAGCACAAGGCGCATCATGATTTATTTTATAAAAGAGCACCGACCATGCAAATTGTAAATGGTTAGAGGCATGGGTTGAAGCCATGCCAATAGGGAAGAGGAGAAGGATTGGAGGAATGGGCCAAGCCCGGGGACCAAAAAGGGGATGACTGTCCAAAGGGAATAATGGTTAGGGTTTTGTATATAAAGTTGAAAAGTGAATGAGAAGCTCATTCTCATGTGTGGCCAAAAGTAGCTCTCCTCCTTCTCCTCTTCTTCTTCTTCTTGTTTTTTCTTGCTTGAGCTTGTGCTTGTTGAGAGAGGGAGTGTGAGAGTGTGAGGGAGTGAGTGTGTGAGGGTGAGGGACCGTGGTGGAGAAGCTCTCCATCTTCTTCTCTTCTCTTCTCTTGATCGCGACAATGGAGCTTGGAGCGTGGAGCTTGAGGATCAAGTTCACTTGAAGCTTGCACTTGGATCATGGAGCTATCGGAGTGCTTGGGAGAGGAGGCAACTCGATTGGGCATGGAGATAAGCTCACTACACTTGTAGAGAAAGATAGTGCGTTGGCTATGTGAGAGGCAACCATTAGTGCTCGGCTTGAAATGCTTGAACAATAAGGAATCCATGGGTGTTGGTGGTTGAGCTTGCCTCTACACTCTACTTCATCTATGATGCAAAGTTGTGCTTTGCATACAAGGTCAAAATTAGGCAAGTAGTTCATGGTAGGGATCCACATTCATAATGTATTCAATCTAGTATTATGCTTTTGGGAATGTGAATGCCATAGAGGTTGAGCATAGAAAGGTAACACTTGGAGCATGTGTTCATAATATATTTGATCTAGTATTATGCTTTTGAAATTGTGAATGCCATAAAGGTTGAGCATGGAAAGGCAACACTTGGAGCATGTGAAGTAGTTCATGGTAGGGATCCACATTCATAATGTATTCAATCTTTCATGGTAGGGATCCACATTCATAATGTGTTCAATCAAGTATTATGCTTTTGGGAATGTGAATGCCATAGAGGTTGAGCATAGAAAGGTAACACTTGGAGCATGTGTTCATAATATATTTGATCTAGTATTATGCTTTTGAAATTGTGAATGGCATAAAGGTTGAGCATGGAAAGGCAACACTTGGAGCATGTGAAGTAGTTTGGAGGGGTGATATTATTGTTGAGAGATAGGTATGTGAACCCTATATATGCAAGGATGGATAAAGGTAGCTGGGTGAATGAACCGGAGGGTAGGGAGAAACCCTAATCCTAGCCATCCAAAGGCTATATAGACAACCTAAAGTCACTCTCAATATAGAGGAGAGTGTACTAGTTGTACTTTGAATAACTCACTAAGCAAGATCTTCTTCTTGTACTTGAGCTATCTCTCTCTCTCTCTCTTGTGCACACTCTCATGCTCTCACTTTGATATTTCAACATGGTATTAGATCCATCTTTGATCTAGCAAGCTTCCTTCAGCTACATCCTGAACTAGTGCATAAGAAGATCTCACTTTTCTCACTTCACATTCTTCTCCACCATAGCTAGCCTTGACCACCTGTTCACTAGAGGACTTGGGGAGAGGAAAGGAGGCAATATCTATACCTAGTTGCTTTTGAAGATCTATTCTCTTGCTCAAGGCACAACAACACAATAAGATAAAGCCCGACACTGTCCACAACAAGAGGCAACATTGCGTGTTTTCTTGAAACAGTCGCAGATCTGCAAGCGACACATTTTGAGCTGCTATGCATATTGACGAGGGCGCAATGTGGGTGGCTACCATGGGGCTTTGTTAGCTCCCTAGCGTGCCATCTCTCCCTAAAAGGGTTTAGGGTAATTCCCTTTCTATTGGATGTTGCAATCAAAACCCTAACTATGGGTCATGGTAGCCATAGCCACAAGCTTGAAAGCTTGACTTTCTTGTTTTTTTTCATCTTTTACTGTCATCAATAGTGATTTTAATCATTGAGTCACTGCCTCTAGAGTCGCTGGATGATCTGTGGCCTTCATGTCAATGATGAGTCTTCATTTGGAGGGCATCACAAAGCTTACCAAGATGAATACTTAACATCTCAAGTGGTCTTAACTTTGAGATGAGTGCTTCTTTAGCACTAAAATGCATTTGGCTGTCATTAGTTACTATTGCTTTATAATGAAACAAGAATATGAATATAATTGAAATCTCCTCAGACTCTTCTCCAAGTGTTGAAATTCTTGATCGGCCTTGTTCAGCCAAATACTCATCCAGTAGAGCACAAGATTGGGTGGAGCCAGAAGTTCAATCAAAAGTTCACTTCATTAAAACACATGAAGACAATCAAACTTAAACCAAGGGTTGTCCAAAGGAAAGGACCACCAAAATCTTATTTTGAAGTACTCCACTTGTATGATTTTCAACATTTCTCATCCTTGCAGTTTTAAGTCTACACAATTGTAAGCCTATATGGTAGTTATGAACACATAGATCATTTCCTTCAGTTGGTTTGCTCTTATTGGCCATTGTGTAAAGGACTAGACACTACCATTGCCTAAAGCAATCGGTAAAACCTTCCTATCATGACCATGACTTATGCCGATATTAGACCTCAAATCCATAAGTTTGATGGAAAAGACTTTCATCCATGGTAGGTACTAGTGAAGTATAAAATGATGGAACATAGCTACTCGCCCTTCATCAAAGGGACCAAGGTTATTGATCCATCAAACCTACTTCATGTAGAGGACAATGAAAGAGCCCAAGCCATCATCATGCTTCATCTAGATGAGTCCCTAATTCATCATATTGACCAACTCTCCACTGCCAATGAGAAATGGGATGAGCTTGAAAAGATTTACAATACTATAGGAAAGAACTCTAAAATTTTCCTTAAGATTGAATTTTTTAGCTTGGAGTATAAACAAGGAGAAGATCTAGGTAAGTTCATTTCTCACATGAAGGGGCTCATGGCACAGCTAGCCTTAGTTCAAGCTCCAATTCATGATGAAGATGCCATTGCCATTCTCTTGAAAGTTGTAAAGAAGGTCTTTCCAACCCTTGTAACTACTCTATCTTACCAATATCCGTAATCCAACTTTGGAAAGCACCATCCAGTCTTGTTTAGATGAGGAGAAAAGAAATCACAAAGAAGGCAGCACTACTTGGGCATCCTCTTCAACAGCCTGTGACCAAGTCTTGGTTCATACTATATCCACTAAATGCTCCTTCTACCACAAAAAGGGACATCTTGAAAAAAATATCATGACAAAATGAAGTGCAACAAATGTAAGAAGATAGGGCATATTACCAGTAAATGTCCTACCAGTCCTGAAGTACCAAAAACACTGGAGGCTAACTTTGTCTCCAAACCACATTATGATCAACTTTTCTAAATCTATAAATCCTCTACCTATAAGCACTCTTGTAGCCTGATTTATAAAGGCATCCCACTTTGTTGAGGGAGGGGCATTAACATGTCTTGTAGTCCAATGCCACTATGGCATTGGGGGGGTGTTGAGAGATAGGCATGTGAACCCTATGTATGCAAGGGTGGATAAGGATAGCTGGGTGTGAATGAACTGGAGGGCAGGGGGAAATCCTAACCCTAGCTATCCAGAGGCTATATAAACAGCCTAAAGGTCACGTCCAATGTAGAGGAGAGTGTACTAGTTATACTTGAAATTTCCAAAGCTTATGCCACATTCAAAGCTAAAGTTATCCTAGATAATTATCCAAAGGTATTGTAAATAGTTGTCCATCATAATGAACATAGCAAAAAATAAATATATATTTTAAAATTTTCCTGTTATTGAAGAAAAAAAAAGTGTCTTCTAGAAGGTCCATATGAAAGAGTCAAGAAGCCCAAATTAGAGTTTTATGCCAACCACAAAGTTGAATTGTAGCTATGTGTTTGAAGTTTTTATGGAAGAAACTTGTAGTAAAAGGAAATTGCTTTAAGTAGGGATTGCATGACTTGAGAAAAATTCTTGTAGAAGGATGCTAAATCATCACAACCAAACACAAAGTAACATTCATAAAAATTTGAAGGTGAGAAAATTACCGTGATAAGGCATAAATATGCTTTAGATTGACATGCACTATGAGTGGTGACTCATAGTGGAATGTGTATGCAAGAGGGAGGCATCGTTAATGGAGATGGTAATTGCACAACCAAAGTTATAATGGAAAAGATTATGGGAGCACTTTATAGAGTAGAGCACATATTTTGAATGCCCCCTTTTGATACATGATAAATGCTATGAGAATAACAAGATACAATAATACAAAGAAGATGCAAGAACCAGGAAGCCCTAGTCCTTCACATAGGTGGGATGTGCCTTAGAGATAGTGCACAAAAGAAAACTTCTCATGTATGAAGCGGATGAAGAGACAACTCCCTATAAGTTGTAGCTCACCAATGTTCATGACTAGTCCTAGCAAGAGTAGCTCAAAGCTCGAAGAAGACCATCCAAAAATCTTCAACCATATATAGTAGCATTGAATTAGGTCCAACGTCATTAATCATAGTGGGGACTAAACTCACCTCAACACAATTTCATGCAAGGAAGTGGAACAAAAGTAGACCCAACAAGCACCAATCACAAAGCACTCAAAGTGACTGTCCATACATTTCCAGGGGAGGCCATTGGTTGCCCCCCTCAAAAAGCACTACCCATAGTCCCCCCTCTATCCAAGTGAATGAGGAAGATGTCGGTATGTGCTAAGGCAATTCCACCTTGGTGGAAAGAGACCACATTGGCTTCACCATTGTAAGGCTGCTTAAAAGCAACAAGACCCTCCAATGGATGCGGATGGGCTTTCTCTTTGCTAAGAACCCCCCCTCTAAAGATTTAGCCAAGATGGGTCCAATTAAATCTTCATGGGGAAAGTGTATGAACTTACAACACTTTTGCACACATGTAACTTCCATTCAACTTGCAATGACAAAACCCCAATAAAGATCAATCCACTACAAGGAAGTGCCTTTGCTAATGCATGATCCTCCACAAGCACCACGCCAATTATAAAAATGTGAGATGAAGGATACCTACTCCAAAATGAGAGACATATGCCATGATGTCTTGTAGATCCATAAGTTGCTCCAATTTGGGTAGCACAAAGAGAACCTTATGAGCAAGATTCAAATCCAATATAGCTAAAGCCTCAAGAGAAATGCAAACAGCCTCCCTCTAGTGAAAGATCCTCCATGCCTCCGATAGCTTGGGTAGCATGTATGAAACAAAAGGCCTCCCCATAATAAAAAATTCTCCATGCCTCGAACACCTTGAGTGCTGTACTTGTAATCAAATGAAATCCTTGTGCACAAGCTAAGACCCTGACAATGGATTAGGATGAACAAACAAGAAGCGTGCCATAAGTGAGGAGTGAAGCCAATCACTTGAGGCAAAAGAAGACAAGGAGGTGTGAAGCCAATCACTTGATGAAAAAGGAGAAATCACCCCCACTCAATGCAATGCATTACAATATTTTGTGACTAGCCTTTAGAGTCCTGCAATATGGAAAAGTGGTGTCTTAACTTATCATAGAGCTGGCTAACTTTGAGGATTTTCTAATAGACTAAAACCTAGAAGGATTTTAGCTTGTAAATAAAAAAATAAAATACTATAAATTTCTAAATATGCATATCTAAATTGCTTGATTTGTTAATTTAAGAAGAATCTGATGGGATTTGTATATGTTTCTCTTTTGAAATTTTCCTAAGCATTGTGTTTGTGCCTTTAACAAAGGTTCTAAAGACCTTAACACTTACCTTTTGTGGTGATCGACCTTAACCAATAGGTCATCATTATGCCAAAAGCTTGCTTGCATGATTTTCTTTAGGGATGTGTGCATGTGACCTAGAGATGGTAGTGACCATTGATAAGACAAAGGCTAGCACCAATGAAAGCATAACACAAATTTCACATGGTTGATATTGAAACTTGATAGGACACACATGTTACAAATATGCATCTATTTGGCTATTAGCAAGGGTGGGTTTTTTCTTTTTATTAGGTAAGGGAATATGCTTAAGTTGTATTAAAAGCATGTAAAAATAAGCATACACATGCAAGTTACCTAACCGAGCTCAGCATGAGAGCTGTCAACTTATCAATATGTATCATAAGCTTTAGGGTAAAGGGATTGGTAGAGTGTCATCTAGTAGTCCTTCATTGTAACTTTTTTTCCCAAATGAGTTACATAAATGTTTTTAAATAATCAATCCAATGTGTGTGTGTGTGTGTGCGTGTGTCGCGTGCATGCGACATACACACACGCACGCACGCACGCACGCACGCACGCACGCACGCACGCACGCACGCACGCACGCACGCACACACACACACACACACACACACACACACACACACACACACACACACACACACACACACACACACACACACACACACACACACACACACACACACACACACACACACACACACGTATATATATGGAGCTCAAAAACAACACTTTGGGGCATTTTGATATTTTTATCAAGTAGACTTAGTTATAAATGAAGGGTTCACAAAAGAGTGATAATGAGGGGGCAATAGTGTGACACTCAAGGATGCATTGTTTTAAGGTTTTCCAAAATCCAAAATATTTAATAGTTACATAGCTCAATTGTTTGACTCACATTAAGCTTGCATATAATATGAAAATATTTGTATCATAACTTTAAGTGGCTAAAAAAGTTACATCTTTCTTGTAAAATTATCACTCAATTATGACGGGGTGCTTTTTACTTTTTTCTTGGGGGGGGGGGGGGTGTTACTTCCCTAGACCATGGAGATTTACAATTTCACCTTGCCCGGCCCCAGGCGTGCAAGGGAATGATTTTGACTTGGGTGATCCATTTTAACCATAGCCTAGTGGCTTTAGATTGGGATGCTTTACATTCTCAGACTAGGCCCACAAAAAGTTGTTGTGACTATTAAGTATTGTTGAAGTAGATGTTCTTAAGAGATGCTAGGATTGTAGCCACTTTGAGCTCTTTTCCTAGCAAGAATTTATTATATTACTTCTTGGATAGGAAGACCCTCCTTAGTTGCAAGGTGCACTTGGCTTCCTCCTTGATAATCATCTTTCCTTGTTTAAAGATGTATACAAGAAAGCCATTTCTCAGTCCCAAAACTCCATTGACATATTTCTCATGGAAAGTGACAGCATTCCTAACCTTCCACACTATCCATAGGTAGACATCTACTTCTAATAATGGTACAGAGAATAGGTGAGGTCATACCAAACAACAATGCACACAAACACATGAACAAATGATGATGAAAAATACAATACCTCAACACAATCTCCCCAAGGCACAATTAAGTGCTTACTACTCTAATACCATGTTGGAAGTGTGGTGGCTCACGAGAGGTTAGAAGAGGAAAAGCATGTTTACACAATCGCAAGATTATGCACTTATCAACAATACAATATAATGAGTAAACAAGAGCAATGAGGACAAATCAAACACAACTCAATAATGATGAAGATTTTACAAGAGACCCCAAAGCAAGACACTAAGAACACTTGTAATAAGGTGAAGCCATGGGAAAAGCACCAACCAAGAATGAGAGTGAGTGAGCAATGAGTGTAGTAGTTCATTGTCTCCATCATCTTCCCAATTCTTACTATTAATTTTGTTAGGGTGTTTTGGTTTGCTTAGTGAAGAAACATGGAAAGAAGGCTACTCCTTTTGATTGGTAGTGGAGTATTATTCCTTGGCTCCACATGGGCAAGCCTTCCTTGTTATCACACACACACACACACACACACACACACACACACACACACACACACACACACACACACACACACACACACACACACACACACACACACACACACACACACACACACACACACACACACACACACACACACACACACACACACACACACACACACACACACACACACACACACACACACACACACACACACACACACACACACACACACACACACACACACACACACACACACACACACACACACACACACACACACTCTCTCTCTCTCTCTCTCTCTCTCTCTCTCTCTCTCTCTCTCTCTCTCTCTCTCTCTCTCTCTCTCTCTCTCTCTCTCTCTCTCTCTCTTTGTGTGTGTGTGTGTGTGTGTGTGTGTGCGTGTGCAAAATCATCATGTACATTATTTTTTCATTGTTGGAATTTAAAATATGTTTACATCTTTAAATTTTTGTTCTTCAAATTTAAAATCTTTTTACATCTTTAGAAATGTTCCATTCATAAATGTGTTGATGGTTCTAGATTGTTTATTTCTCAAAAATATGGTTACAAGCTTTTAATTTTTTAATGATTTTTAACTTTTCAAATTTAACCATTGAAAATATTTTTACATTTGTTGAAATTTCAATTTTCTCACTTTTTGACAAGTTTGAGTACAAATAAATCTTACAAACATGAATTTAAAGAAATAAAGCATATAAAAAAGTTTCAAAGTGAAATTATTGTCCCTAATGATGTAGAGAAAGAAGCTTTTAAAAAAAAAAAGAGATGTAAAGAAAAACGAACTAATGAAAAAATGGAACTTTGAAAAATAAGAAAACAAATCACAAAGTAAAAAATAAAAAGAAAATGTGAAAAATATTATCTTTAAAAGTTGGAATGGAGGAAAATAATTTAGATGATGTAAAATTATTGAAAATAAAAGAGAGAAATAAGAGACTAAAAAAAGATATCAAATTATGGTAAAATTGAAAAGAAACATAAAAATAAAAAGATCGAAGATAGTTTGGTCTATAGAGATAAAATAGAAAAAGTTCACATAAAAAGGATAGTGAAGTTGATAGTTTTAAAAAGATTGAGAAATAAAGATATCAATACAAAAAAAATGATATTATCTTCAATCATGGAGAAAAAATATTTTTAAAAAGTGCTAAAGTGAAAAGTTTAAAAAACTACACCATGATCTAGGATATAGAAAATTTTGTTGAAAGAGAAAATATTTTGAAAAATATAATTTAAAAGAATTTTAAAATTGCCAATTTAAATTTATAATTTAAAATTTAAAATTTTAAAATATTACCCACAATTGTTGAGGAAATAAAGACTTAGAAAAAATAATTTTAAGGAGATAAAAGTTAGAAATTTAGAAAAAATAAACATTAAAATATTTAAACATTACACAATATCAATTCTAACAATATAAATACTATTATATAAAAATAGTTAGAAATATAAAAGATAAAAATGATTGAGGGGATGGACAAACAAGGACAGGAATAAGAAGTAAATATTTAAAAATCTAAAAGTAAAGACTAAGTGAAAAAAGAAATATTAAAAAAAGAAGTAAAGTGGGTCATTCTTATATGAGGGGACCCCCTTGCATGATTCAAAGAGATAGTCACGTTCATTACATCAATATTTGCCACCATCACATCTATGCATTGCAATTATGAGTGTGTTAACCCTCAGACGAATAAGGTGGAAAATTCGAAAAATCTAAAGCAGAAGATAAGGCCAAGGCAAAAGTGAAACAGAAGACGAAGGTGAGCCAAGAAAAATATAAAAACACAAGAAGTGTAGAAAAGTCCTAAATTAAGGAGAAAAGTGCACAAGAAAAAGCACAAGTCGCTACTTTCGTAAAAGAGTGCAAGGCGCACCATGATTTATTGTAAGAGCTCCGGACTCTTACCCTTGCAAATTGTAAAGGTAGATGGGTGGTAGGAAGGAAGTTAGGAAGATAGGAGGACAATGGGAGAAAGGGCCTTAGGCCACGGTCAGCAATGTAAAAAAGGGGATAAGGGAATGATGGCCCAAAAGGGATTTAGGGTTTTGTATATAAAGTTGAAAAGTGAATGAGAAGCTCATTCTTGTGTGTGGCCAAAAGTAGCTCACTTCCTCCTCCTCCTCTTCTTCTTCTTCTTCTTCTTCTTGCTTGCTTGAGCTTGTGCTTGAGAGAGGGAGTGTGAGAGTGTGAAGGAGTGAGTGTGTGAGAGTGAGGGACCGTGATGGAGAAGCTCTCCTTCTTCTCCTCTCTTCTTCTATTCGCTTCTCTTCTCTTCTCTTCTCTTGCTCACGGCAATGGAGCTTGGAGCCTGGAGCTTGAGGATGGAGCTTGCTTAAAGCTTGCACTTGGATCGTGAGCTATCGGAGTGCTCAGGAGAGGAGGCAACTCGATCGGGCATGGAGGTAAGCTCACTACATTCGTAGAGATGGATAGTGCATCAGCTATGTGAGAGGTAGCCATTAGTACTCGGCTTGGAATGCTTGAACAATAAGCAGTCCGTGGGTCTTGGTGGTTGAGCTCGCCTCTACATTTTGGTTCCATTGCCAGGACCAACGGATTCAAGCTTGAGTGCTTGTGTGCTTCAAATCGAGCATCGAAGTAAGGGTTTTATCCCCAAACCGGTGCTTGAGGTAGATAGGTAGGAAGCGAGGGAGTTTGAAGAGGTATTTGATCTCTTTAGCAAGTAAGGTTTTGGTTTTTTGGATTTGGAAAATCATGTTGGAGTAGTGTAGGTATTTGTTTTGTGATTTGGATGCATTAGGGTAGGAAAAAACAAAGAAAACAAAAGGAAAACAAGTATTAGGGTTTTTGTTGTCATAACAGGGCAAGAGGGTTTGATTTGTTTGCAAATTTGCATTTTGGGGTTTATTTGCTATTCCAAGTATAAACAACTCTTCCCCTCTACCCATAGCCCTTGGTCCTCTTGTGTTCGGCCATTCGGCCCACTACCATTCGGATGCTTAGGACTCGACGTGGTCGAATCAACCATTCGGCCCATCTTACTCGGACACTTGAAAATTCGGCCCTCGGCCCAACCCCACTCGAACAAGCTGACATTCGGCCCAGCCGAATTCACTATTTGGACCAACTTTGCACTCGGCCCACTTGACTCAGCCCTCGGCCGTTTGGCCTGAACCCATTCGGCCCTTGGACAACCACACTTAGACAGTCCGAATTTGACATTCAGACCAGTTGCATTCAACCCTTTCTCATTCAACTCTTTCTCATTCGGCCCTTGGCCATTCGGATGGGCCGAATCCGGCCGAATTAGGACATTCGACCCCTGCAATTTGGACATCCTGGACTGAATTTAGATTTTTTTTCAAAATTTTAACCCATAGACCTTGAAACCGACCCAGAGACCATATAGAGCCAAAAGCACATCATAGATATATAACCAGATTGAAATCTAGAGCAAGTAGTTCAAAACTTGGCTATGAACACGGTCCTTCAAATCACGTATGGTGTTTAGTGTAGCAGCCTTGTGGGGGCCAGGGGGACTGCCCCCAGAGAGGGGGGCAAAACACGTGCCGTGATAGGTCTTCCAAATTAGATCCTAGTGTAGTAATGGCTCTACACAAGCATAGATTCTCACTTGCAAAACATCACCCAAAAGCCCATACCCACAAGCAGAGACCCTAGAATCTCAATGAACCAATCTAGCCAACAAGGACAAAAAGACTGTACCATGAAAACATGTAAAGGTTGCATTCGGACTGCATCTAGTCAAAGTGAAATGCAACAACATCAAGCTACAACTACGAGGATGACTAGACATGACAGTCTTGATGATAGATGTACCTTGAATGGCATTGCACAGAGACGACCCAAGATGTCAGTGGAGAATCCACATCTAGTTGTGCAATTGGGGACTCAAGGGCATGTATCAGAAGGCTTGAAGCCAAGACCCAAAAGATGAAGACATAATACCGCCTGCTTATCTTAGGGTCAAACTGACCGCAAAAAGAGAGCTTAGTGTCGATGCTCTCATTGATGAAGGAGCTGATCTTAATATCTTGACCTATGAAGCATGGACCCTACTAGGCCAACCAGAGCCTAGACTGACTAATGTAACTCTTAGTCCTTATGGGGGACACCCACAAGCACTTATAGGGAAGTGCAAAATCCTTGTAACTATTGAAACTGAAAGCTTGCCTATCCTATTCCATGTTCCTCCAAATAGTGTTGATTGTGGAAAGGACACCCTCCTAGAAAGACCCTTCAAAAGGGTGATAAAGTGTGAGGCCGATTATGTAGCATAGAGGATATACTTGACACTATCGAGAGTGAGGATAATCATAGCCTTTAGCAAGGGTGACCTCATTGAACCTTGAGGGAAAGACAAGGAATGTTCTGACATACTAAGCAAGCCTAGTAACAAGAGCGAGGACTTGTTGAAAGATTTGATACAAGGGCACGTTGAACAAAGACAACCAGTGAGCGAGGCCATGCTTGAAATAAGAAGGTCAAGAGACAATGCCAAAGATAGGCTTTGGACTTACAAATATTGTAGAAGACCACAAAAGAAGCCCAAGCCTTATAGACGAAGGTATCGACGTAGAGCCTTCACAATGCCACGATGGATATCCAAAATGTTGCTACATGCTCAAGGGTATTATGCATGTAACCGATGGATTTGGGTACCTAAACCACCTCTCTCAGATGAAGGCCAGACCTCATCAAAAGCGAAGAAGTGTAGGAGGAAATCTAAATGAAAATCCAAGTCTTGGGTCAACAACATTGGAGTGACTGAGCCCCTCACGATTGAAATCAAGAAACCAAATAGGACTATTCGAAAGGTAGATCCTTAGCCTAGTGTGCTTAATAAGTGAATATCAGATGTAACCATCAAGTGTACACAAAATAGTGAGCCTTTGACTTCCCAAGAGGATAATGAGCACCATAGGTGCAACGCTGATCTTGATAAGGTTGATTGCTCAACAAAGAAAATGACAGAATTGTCTAACAGCCACGAGCAAATCTTCCAGCCACCAGTGCCAAGTCCACCTAGGAGTCCCAAATCTCCTGCACTCTCTTTTCCTAAACGGGCACAAGAAGCATAACAACAGTCGTCAAGTATAGCTGCTCAATCCCAATCTCTATCTCCATCTGAGCTTCCAAATGTCCAAGATGCAGGACATGACACCACCCTTAGCTCTCAGCCTAAGGATATGCTTGTGCAATCCACCATGACTACCTCAAGTAATGCTTGATCTACAGAATGGAATGCACAAAGGGAAACAAAAGACACGGCCACTTATGATTTTTTTAAGGAATTGACACCGCAGTCTACCAATAGTGGCCAGTCCATTGAACTAGCCGCTACTACTTTCAATAAGGAATCACAACAGTCACAACCTTTTGCTATGACGACGTTCCTTTGCAGAACATGTCCTTAGAAATTCACTTGGGGAAGAGGCGTCGCAACCAACATCCTTGACACCTCTAGCACTTTTGAAGCACCTAAAGCCTAGGGATGAGGAGAAATCTCTTGAAGATTTGGCCAAAGAGATAGCGTATCTGACCAATGAACCAAACATGAAGTGCCTGATGGAGCTTGATCAAAAGTTGATAGCCATCACATGTGTGTATGTCCATGTGGACATTGGAAGGCCAACACTGGAGCACACAAAGCTCATAACCAAACCCCTGACTTGGGGTTTGCTCCCTCCATGTAGCTATTGTTGAAGAAGTCATAAAGGATATCCCAAAAGCCACATCTAGGGAATTGCACTTGATACCCTCACTCTATACTGCTCAATGTGGGACAAACAAGGAAAAGCCCAAAGCAATCAAACGAAAAGGGAAAGGACAAGGAAACCTTGTACATAAATGGTACTCCAACCAGAGTTTGGCAGCCAAAATTAGCCATAGACTCATGACACTCACTGAGCAAAGGAAAGCCCTTTGGACATCAAGACATGATCCCACGTACATTTCCCCGACCTCATTAAGAGTGTTGGCAATGGTCCATGAGGTCCATCTTTCTGCCACTATCCAAAAATATGTTGGGGTAAAAGACCCTAGACCTGTTGCTCGTGTACAATGATCGCCCATATTATTTATTCATATATATGAGATAGTGCAATAAGGCTGTCATATCATTCTTGACAGCACCTACATTGTGTGTGCTCTTCTCTCCCGCATCTTCCTCTTCTCTTTCTCCACTACCATTGCATCCCCTTCAACTGGTATCAGAGCTTTGGATGTCTTATGCATAATGCTCTTTGTTGACATTCAGGAGTCTTGTTGGATGTATTGATGCTTGGTCATCACGGTTTATGCCTGGATATGCTATTTGAGAGCTATTGAGCCTTGATTTGGATACAGATACTTCGTTGTCTGCTGGGATTTATGCTACCTTGGAGGACAGGTTATTTTACCTCCAGTTTGGTTATGCCTATGGTCTATGGGTGCTCCTGACTAGTTGGGATGATATGCTGATGTATTTGGATGATGCCACTTTGATGCTTCTTGAGCAAAGAGTAGAGCTCAATTCTTGGTTTACTATCATTTTCTTTGCAGCTAGCATTTCACTTGACAAGGTTTATGCCCCGTGCTACCCATTATGGGACTGATGTCTGATGTGGATGCTTTTGGGTTTGCTGTAGTATGGCAGATGTTTGGGCTTGACAAGACTTGCATTTGAGGACTTTTAAGGAGCAATTGGACATTGATTTGGGCTTTTTTTATTATGATCTTGGATGCTACTGATTGGATCCTTGGATGTTTGGTTTATGTAGACATGTATTGAGCGGTGTTGCTTCCTTGTCTTGGCAGTTGGTTATTGAGCATTGATTGCTCATTGGTACTTGGATTTACTGTGGGATACCTAGTTGATTAGTGGACTTTATAGTGCTTGGGCTGTAGTTATGGCTTTCTTGCTCCCTTATTGTCTAGCTTCTATGCTAGTTGGGCTCTTGTTGCCCGTCCATGTTAGAGAGCAAATGTTATGTATGCTTATGCATCTATGCACATGGTCTACTGTTGTATACCTTACAAAGCCACTTGTATGGATGATGTTGTGTAGGTGTTTGGGCTTCTCCTAGAGCTTGACTCTTACAGGATGCTTTGCTACTTGTTGGTCTTTACTTGAGTTGGATGTTCCTAGGTGGCATGATGTATTGTGCAGAGCTATGCGTATGCATATGGTTATGGGGCTGAATACCATATGCTCTTATGATAAATGTCTTATGCTTTACCGTATTGCGGTTGGTTATGTCATGCAATTGGCTATGACTCTTCTTTATTTGGAAGCTTTTGCATCCTTGGTTGATGCCTTTATGTCCTCCCATCTGTTGAGGTTTTATGAGTCTTTGCAGCATGCTTCTACCCACTGATGTACTTGTAGATGATTGTCTTTATGAGCAGGTTCCCTTTGTTGGGACATCCCTCGACTCCTTGAGCTCCGTGGATGCTACGGATGGCCCTATTCATGATGAGTTGGATTCCTTGTCATCTTCTACAGGTTCTTCTACTTCAGATGTTGTTTGCTTCCATTTTGGAAAGCTTGGGAATGTTCAAAGAAAATTCTTTAGACAGATTAGAGATCAGTAGACACAGAGACGATTAGAGAGTCAGAGATACATAAGATGCAGCAGGTGTTATCACTCTTACTAGTGGTGAGATACATGCAGTTACCCATGATGATGCAGTTGAGCATGTACTCTTGTCATCTTGTTTCCCTACAACTTACTTTCTTAGTGATTAGGCCTATGCGTTTGATTGGCTTTTTGACTCTATGGCATCTTGTCATGTTACCCCTCATAGAGCATGGTTCTCTTCTTACACAGAGGTTGAGGGATGTATTGATTTGGGCCTTGAGCAGTCTTATACTATTGTTGGTATAGGGGATATACACCTAGCTTTTCCTAATGGGACTTCTCTTATACTCAGGGATGTTTTACATGTTCCCATGCTCAATAAGATCTTGATTTCTGTTTGTCAGTTGCATAATGCAGGATATATTGTTTCTCTTTAGCATAGGTTATGGAATATCTGTCGTGGTTGCTTGGTTTTGGCCAGAGGTTCTAGAGATGGTTCTCATTACCTAGTGCATGTCTCTCATGTGGGAGATTCTATGGTTGCAATTATTCGGATACCACGTGCATTGTTATGGCATTATCGCCTAGGCCATATGCACCACAAAGAGATGGAGCTATTATATTGTATGGGCTCCTTGCTACCTCCTATGTCACATGTAGATCTTGATGCTTGCCCTGATTGTACTCTTGGTCCTTATAGAGCCCCCTCGGCTTACGGCGATCGTGTGAGGCATGCTCCTCTAGATCTTGTCCATGTTGTAGTATATCGACCTATGCCTTCCTAGTCACTTGGTGGAGCATCATATTTTGTGACCTTTGTGGATCATGCTACCCATTGTGTTTGGGATTTTCCCTTGGTACAGATTGAGGATGCCGCAGTTATGCTTGCCATGTTTATGGATTCTGATGGTTGCAGGCCTAGGTGCGTGCAGATGGATTATAAGAGTCATGCTATCTCTCCTAGCTTTTATTCCTATTGTCAACAGTCTGGCATTGATTTCTTATGCCCATGGTATTATGGGATTGCTCATGGCATGTGCCTAACTTTATAGGCAAAGGTTGCCTCTATGCTTACCACAACTGGGTTACCTTATGGCTTTTGGGCTAAGGCCCTTATGATGGCAATCTAGGACGCCATGCTTGACTTTGGATGATGTATTACACCACATGAGGCATGGAGTGGCATGAGACCCTCCTATGATTACTTGAGGATGTTTGGCTGCCAGGCATTTGTATGTATGCCAGATATGCCCATGTCATGCAAATGTATCCTCCTTGGTTATGGAGATGGTGACTTTTACGCTTACAGGTTATGGGATTTGGATGCCCAGCAGGTTATATGCAGCTGTCATGCTGTCTTTTATGAGATGCTGACATCTCTCAAGCTTCTTGATGCATGTTCAATGTGCTTTATGGTTGATGCTATAGCCGGATGTCATTGCATACTCTCTTGAGCCCCGTCTGACATGTGTCCGGGATATTGGCCCTTCTTCTATGATTGACTTTGGAGAGTCTATGTGCTCTTAGCTGTATCCTATGCACCACAATGATGCTATGTGCTACTCTGATGCTTATGCATTATAGCCTTGCACTGATGAGTTGTGCTTGCTTCATGAGAAGCATTCTTGGATTGCTCCACTGTATGGAGTTGCGAGATTGCTTGTCTCTCCTAGATGTCATGGACTCGAGGATACTTGACTCTTCTTTCGTAGAGGTTCCCGCTTATTGCACAGTTCGCTTTTCGATTAAGCATTGGGTGAGATGTCATGATTCCTCACCTTGTCTCTTTTTTTTCTTTGTTTTTTCACTCCCTGGCCCATTGGCCTTTTAGTGGGAGGTTGTTGGGGTAAAAGGCCCTTGAGCGTGCCCTATACAGTGACTACCCATATTCTTTATTCATATATATGAGATAGTGCAATAAGGCTGTCATATCATTCTTGACAGCACCTACATTGTGTGTGCTCTTCTCTCCCGCATCTTCCTCTTATCCTTCTCCACTACCATTGCATCCTCTTCAAAACATCCCTTGTACAATAAACTACTTCTAGAAGAAGATCTACATGTGGCTAGTAGGCTAGGAGTAGGGAGCATGGTACTTGATGTTAGCGCTTATGTCTTTTGCCTCACTTAAGACCCTACAATCTTAGATCTCTATGCTTCCCATCAATACAACCCTGACTTCTTCAGCTGGTTTCATCCAAGCTTACATGACAGGAATCCTAAACTGTCTCTTGGTTCTACACTAGAGTCACCCAAACCTCCTGAGCAAGAGAAAAACAGCTCTAAACACAACACATGTACCGATAAGAAGTAATGGAGGCATGTTCCAATGGGTAAGGATAAGAGTCTAGAGCAGACATCTGACCAAGGGAAACTGCCAATGCAATCGGATGAGGGGCTAAACAGAGGGAAATTAGCTGAAGAGCTAGACTCTCTAAAAAGAGAGGCAGTTGTACCCTCACAACCTAGTGAGGCTATTCAGCAGGGTGTAGCTATGTCCCATGAGGACACACTAGAGAATGAGAATGATGAGGCCCAACCAAGCACATCAATGACTGACTTAGTTCAGGTTCCTAAATCTTTAAAGGATACACCTCGATTGCCTAAGAAAAAGAGAAGAAAAAAACAAAAACAATGGCAATTGCAAGTGGATGTAGACGCCAAGAAGATTGAGACCAAGAGTGTTGAAGAGCTGAGGAATAAGGCATCGAGTCCACCAACAAATGAACCCATTGCCATCTCTCCTAACAGTGGTGAAACCTCAGACACATCTATGTATTTTGATAAGTCAAAGCAACCATTACCATTAACAGTTGCTTGCAACATTCAATCCATCGACAACAGAACTTGCATTGACCAATCAAGAGTGGATACAACACTGTAGAGGCGAGTGCAAGCTCTACCGCCAAGACCCATGGACCGTTTATTGTTCAAGCGTTTCAAGCGAGCACTAATGGCTACCTCTCACATAGTCAACATGTTATCCCTCTCTAGGCGTGTAGTGAGCTTACCTTGATGCCTGATTGAGTTGCTTCCTCTCTCAAGCACTCCGATAGCTCCACGATTCTTGATGCAAGCTCAAGCATCCTCAAGCCTCCACCTCCAAGCTCCATCCTCCATAGCCACATGTGGAACAAGGGAAGAGAAGAGAGAGGATAGTGGAGAGCTTCACCTTCTTAATCCCTTACCCTCACACACTCACTCCTTCACACTATCACACTCCCTCCCTCAAGCACACACAAGCAAGCAAAGAGAAGAGAAGGAGAGAAGAAGAAGAGTCCACTTTGCCACACACCAAAGAGTGAGTTCTCATTCACTTTTTGAACTTTATATACAAAACCCTAAATTCCATTTGGGTGGTCATCCCTTTTTACATGGCCAGTCATAGCCTAAGTCCTTTTTCCCATTGTCCTTCTATCTTCCTAGCTGCCTTCTTACCGCCCATCTACATTTACAATTTGCATAGGTCAGAGCCTGGCACTCTTAAAATAAATCATGATGCGCTTTGCGCTCTTTTATAGAAGTATTGACTTGCACTTTTTCTTGAGTGCCTCTTCTCAATTTAGGAATTTTTCACACTTCTTGTGATTCTCAATTTTTCTTAGCGTGCCTTCATTCTCCATTCCGCTTTTGCCTTGGCTTTGTCTTCTGCTTTAGATTTTTTGGATTTTTCACCTTGTTTGTTTGAGGGTTAACATTACCCCCTCCTAGTTGAGTGCCAGTCTCATGGCACTTATTGGGGGATGAGTCGGACTCTGTTATTGGAGTAGTCAAGTAGCTCTTTGAGTTTGTGTACGATTCAATTTGGAAGGTTTTTTGGAGGGATTTATGGAACTGTGAGGCCCTTGAGTTGGAGATGATCCTTGTATTGGAGGGATTTGCAGACATGAAATGCGCTTGAGTTGGAGATGATCCCTTGTGTTGGAGAGATTTATGGAATTGTGAGGCCCTTGAGTTGGAGATGATCCCTTGTGTTGGAGAGGGATTTATGGAACTGAAAGAAGGCACTTGAGTTTCGACTGATCCCTGGTCATGGAGAGAGAATGGTGGGCGGATTTGGCGTTGAAATTGAATATTTTGTTGGATGGATCAGTCACCCAGCCCTCTGTGGTGACCTTCTTATGCACTTTTCGAAATGAGCTTCTTCATTGACTTTTTGATGGGGGTTGTAGCATCCATCCCTTGGTTTGTTGGGTTGGCATGGTAGGATGCTTCATAAGATGGGGGGCAAATTGCATGGATGATGGGGTCATTGAAGCTAGTGGGGGGGGGGGGGGGGGGGGGCTTTGGTTGTGCATTACGTGTGGGTGTGTGCCATTGTTGTGTGGTGCATTGTGTGTATGCTAATGGGATGGAGCTTAGGGTGACACGTTAACCATAGGCGAGTGTTACCATCTTGGGTGTGTCCTTGATGTGCCCTAAGTATGACGTGGGGGGTCAAAATGAGGCTAGGGGGTTAGGGATGGAGCCAGTCAACCGAAGCCACTGGACACACCTAACTTGAGGGCCCCTAGGTGCAGTGGCTGTGGTGGATGTGCAATGTGCAGGCGACACATGATATTTTTCATGTTTTAATAATAATAATAATAATAATATAGTTACATAGTCGTAACATAAGTTTAGTCTTCGTCATCGAAGTGAGGCGAAGAAGGGGGCTTAATAGATTTACTAAGGAATCAGTGGCTTTGGAGATACCCCTTGAGGTTTAGGAGGACTTGAAGGGTGGTGGTGGAGAGGAATGGATGATTGCAGTGGGTGAAGCAGCTATCATTCATGTCCTCTAGTAGAATTAAGCGAAAATGAAGGCAATAGAGTGGCTCACATCATTAGCCGAGCCATCGCGAATCTATTTATAGCATTAGGATCAAAATGGAGCATTGGGAGGCCACACTCCTACGGGGTGGGGTCTTGCCTAAGGAGTATCCTAAGAAATCTAAGGTAATTACAAGTGGAAATAAAGGCGAGGTCAGGGCATGAAGAGAATTGGTTAGTGAATTGGATTAGAGTATCATACAAGTTTTCTAACATGAAGACGAGGGCATCTTCATATGTAGTACAATGAGGATTATAGATTATAGGAAAATCATAACGATTGTGGACACTAGAGTCAAAATCCACACCCACCCTTCGAGGGTAAGGCATAAATGTTGCGTTGTTGTGCTTGAAGGGTTGAGCTTTGCAAAATGCCATCCTAGTGTCCAAGTTGGTGTCGCAGATCCTTCTTCTCCATGTAGATTGGCATTTGTAGCTGAGCACAGACCGTAGTACCTCAAAAACTTTATTTTGCCAAAATTTGGCGTCTTTTGTGGCCCATAATGTGGGGTTCTACTCTCTCTCCTCCAACCATCTTTGTCCAGTTTACTTCCAATGTTAATCACCTCCTCCACCAACTTGATAGGTAACACTCTACGCAAGGTGGTGGGGAATCAGAAGTTAAGGTCAAAGGGGCTCCTAGCCATTTCTTGCCTCTCCCAAATTATGAGGTTGGAGTGAAAGCTTGCTGGGGTGTCATCCGCACATGGTGGGATAGGTGCATGGGGTGCCCTCACTCCCCTAGCATTCCATTTTCTCCTTGTCTCCTCCACCATTTGCTTCCTTCTTTCTCTTAGTGCCGCCTTTCTTTCTGCAGAGGTGTTTGCGTGTTACTGCTCTTCAAGCCGCTCGGGGGAAGGAGGCGGTGGGATAAGCTCGTCTTCATGTGGTCCTATCTCAAAGTTCACGTCCACCTCCCTTTCCCGGCTTGTCTCTTGCTGCTCTTCTTCGAGGAACCCGAGTGCATCCACTTCTTCTGAGGTTAGTCCTACCAATAGGACGTAATGGCATTGTTCTTCCAGGCTTGGGCCAACTCCACAAAGTTATGGGCGGCATCTTTAGTCTAGCCTTCAGTGCCCTACGAGCCATTCCTAGTTTCTTTTTCATTGCCTCCATGGACTCTCCCTCCTTTGCCTGGGTGATGTCCAATAGGATTTCTAGGAAGGCACGTTGTTGGGTATGGAAGCTCACTTGGGCGGCCTCCACTCTGCTTTCGGCAAGTAGCTTTTCTTTTTCAGCTCAAGCGAGGTGGTGTACCAAAGCTTTGACCCTTTTTTCGTTCTGATTGGCCCATTCCTCCGCCCTCTTATTCATGTCTTGGAGGATCTCCCCCTGCCTTTGGGCCAGCATTGTCAGCCTTTGTTCTTGGTCTTCCATTTTTGCCCCTAGTTGTTGTTGCTCTTCCTGTGCCACGGTAGCCTCTTGGGTTAGTGTCTCCATCTCTATTTCACACCTGCGAGCTCTTTCCTCCCTCAATTTCTCTAGCTCTTTTATGGCTTTAGTGAGTTTCTCCATTTGAGCTTGCAGACCTTTATAGAGTGCCACAATCTCTTTATTGTGCTGTCATAGGCATTGTGTGGCCTTGGTTTCTCCATTCAAGCGCACTTGCCATTTAGCTTTTGTCTCATCCTTAGCTTGTAGCTGCTCTTTTAGCTCATTGACTTCCCTTTGGGCCATGGCCATTTGGCGTGTTCTCTCTAGCTGGAATGCTGCCATGGATTTCTTTTCAGCTTCAAGCTCTTCTATCGCGGTTCTCTTCTCCTTCTTGGCTCTCTCTAGTTGAGAGAGGAGCTCTTTGACGTACTCATCATATTCTTTGAGCGGCCTCTCTGTTGTGGGGACATGGGTTATAGAGCCTGCCACCTTTTCTTCTTAGGGTCTCACCTCGACTCGGCATCTGCTGCAACCGATCTTTTGGTTCCTACTAGGGGGCTTCCTTCTTCTGCTCCTTGGCCCATTTCCTTATTTACAAAGTACTGGACCCAAGCCATTAGGTTGCTGGCATCCACATGGGTTGTAGAATTGGGAGTGGAGATGGCGGGCATCAGGAGGTTGGGTATGGGGGTGATCGGGGCCTTGACCTTGCCTTCTTGCACTGTAGGTGGTGGCACGATCTCAGGCACATAGGCACTTGAGCTAGGCCCCCCATCTCTAATGGGGCTTGCAGGTTTCAGCTCATCGTGCCTAGACTATTGCTCAATGGACCTACGTGTGGCGAGGGCCATGTCTTCCTCCTCTTTTTTTCTTAGCTCCTCCTCCTCCTCTTCCTGCTTTCTCTTCCTTTCCTCCTCGGCCTTTCTGGACTCCTTGCAAGCCTTTTGCAAGTCTGCCTTTTTTTGTCTCCTCTTCTTGCTGGTCTTGTGTAGTTTTCTTTTTCATTTTCCTAGCCTTTCCCCAACTAGTTTGCTTTTCTTGTTCTTTGCTTTCCTCTTCTTCGCTCAACGTACTCTCGCTGGACTGTGCCTCCCATTCCTGGTGAGGTGGCGACCTACTTGGTGTTTCATCCACCCCTTCTCCTCCTTCTTCCTCCCCCTATCCCAAGGCTTCCTTGATGATTGCAGTGAGAACCACACCGAATCCAATGGTTGCAACCTTTGAAGACGAAGCTTTCCTTTTAGCTTTGGTGGCGGGAGATTCTCCTTTAGTGGGCTACCCTCTTATTGCCAAGGCTTTTGCTAAGTTCTCAATGGTCTTTCTCACAAATCCGTTGAAGTTGACCTTATCCAAGGACTTTGTTGCGACACTCTCTAGTAGGGGGATGTTGATGTGGCTCATGATGGAGTTGTATCTTGGCTAGAAAATAGCACATGCACCATCTTGGCTTGGAGTTGGATTTCGGGATCAGGAATGTCCGCCAAGATGATTCCATCATTGGTGTGGACTTTCACCTTGTCCATCCCTAGTAAGGCATATACATCTCTTTTTGGCTTCCTTTCTACTTTGTTTGCCAGACCTAATGCATTTTCCACCAGCTCCAGGGTCAATTCAATCTACACTTGGTGAGTTCCCTCCCCCTCATGCATGGTTATGGTGCCACAGTTTCTGTGGAAAGTCCTCAAGAACTCTGCACAGTGGAAGTAGTCTACCCCCCGGCTCACTGCTTCCACATATTTTTGCAAATTGCATTGCTCAATGATCTGCCTTACCGCCCGTTCTTCACTGACCACATCATCTAGATTGAAGATATGCCTGAATTTGAACTGGTTGAAGGCTCACATTTCCAGCGAAAGTCCATCTTCCTATGAAAAAGGCAATTTGCTAGTCTTGTCTCAGCCTACCATGATGGATGCCTGTTGTGAAGCCATATTCACCATTAGTGGTTTTCAAAATAAGTAACAAGAAACGACTACATGCTTGTTGAACTGAAATGCTTGCATGTAGAAGTAGACTTTTCCTTCTAGTAGTCTATTGATTTTAACTTTTATTGACCTTTTCCTTAATCACAAGTTGTTGCATTTTACCCTTCTAATGTGTGCTTTTCCTTTATTGTTTTCTCTATGTGTTTGGTTTGATTCACATTACCCCTGTTTGGTTTGATTCAACTTACCCCTTCCCCCTTCGCAATGAAAAGAATCCTTCCTAGGATGAAATGGTTAGAGGATGAAGGGCCTTTAGAGCATGATCTTAATGTTTTACCTTTGCATGAGTCAATCATAGAAACTTGAATTATATTCTAAGCGAGCATAGCGGTCCATATCAAAAGGGTGGATGCCCACATGTGTAATGTAAGTGAGAGCATCAAGTAAGAAGTCACCAAAGGCCACTCTACTAGCAACATGCAACTCCTCCTCAGTGAGGATGCGATCTAAATAAGGGTGTTCTTTAATGTGGTCTTCCATGGGTCGATTACGGAGGGTAGTCAACACCCTATATGAAGTTGGAGCTACATAGGCTAGGCCATATTCAGATGCTTTGATTGTATGTCGCTATTTAGCATTGGTCATTATTTGGCATCCCTCTAGCTCCCATTGCAATCGTAGAGCATACTATTTTTGCAAGAAGGGGGAATTGTTGTCAGCAAGCCATTGCAACTTCTCAATTTCGTGGTTCATGGCCATAATCGTGCTCTTTCTATACGACGTGATGGGACGTTGTTTGGTTGCTTGTTCCTCCTTGGATACCTCAGTTGCAATTAACTCCGCAGTTGCTTCGGAAGCTTTAACGAATACAAATTCTGACTCCTCCCAAGAGCAAGGGAGCGTTTGCACTTCTGTCATCGCTATAGGTTCTTCCAAGAGTCCTAGATCTAGTCGATTGTAGCTTTTAGCCAATGTCATGAAAGTAGCGTCCAAGCATTGGAGGCAAGCAACCAAGTCATCCCTAGTATTTTCAGCTAAATCTACAGCCAAGGTTAGAATTGAGTGCCGCTCATAAGAGGGTTTAAGCCCGGCAGGTGGTTGAGGTTTGACAGCGTTAGAGAGGTTAGTAGTAGCTAATGGTTGTCACTTGGTTTGCTCATGAGTTTGTAGCTTGGCCTTATGTTCGATGGGCATGGTTCTGGTTGCAGGTGATGCACGAGTTGGTGTGTTTGAGAGTTGAGGGGGGGGGCGTCACTGGGACTAGATGGGGTCGATTTGTTAGTAACATGTTGCGGTTTGGCTGATATATTGGCTTATGCCTTGCTAAGCTAGGCTTTAGAGGTTCCATGGATTTAGCAGCTTGAGTCACTTGTGATTTGAGTGGATATGATAGGACTTTTCATGTGGGAAAGCTTGAGGATGGCATTTGAGTAGTGCCTTTGGATGTTTGGGCTTTAGGCAGCCAAATCCAAGTGTTACCCACATATTAGCCTTGCACTTGCAACAAGACCTTGGGAACCCATTGTGGCTTGACCGTACACCGATGTTTATAGTTTCGTCTCAGCATCCTAGGTTTCGGGTATGGATCCTTAGCCTTGCAAGGCCACGGGTTTCTATTCCTAGGTTGCGCTCGCTGTTTAGGTACCCATTTGAATCGGGGTTCATTGGCTTCAGTGTTGGTTCTAGTGGGTTTCTGGCCTCAAGGCTGGCTAGGTTGTGACAAGTCCAAACCCCCCTCCTGAGACCTGGCGGTGGGTTTCTCTACCAATAGCTCTATGGACTTGGAAAGAGTCACACTGCCCTTGTTGAAAGCTGTAACTATGCATGTTATCCATGGCTAGGTGGATATGCTACGACTCATAGTCGACATGGCAAGAGGCTTGTTTCTTGAAAGTTCGTCCTAACAACGATTCCGTGCCTGCATTCTAAGTGTTGGGCAACACATAGAATATTATTGGCATGCTTTCAGTATCGATAGAAACTACAACCTTGCACTTTCCCAAAAGTGTGTAGGGTTGGCCTCCATAAGGGGTCAGATTAGCATTAGTGGATTGCAACCATAGTTTGCCAATTTGGGTCAAATGGTCACAAATCAAGATGTTAAAATCGGCTCCCTCATCAATCAATGCATTGATGGTGCATGTGCATTTAGTAGTGACCGTCATGCATAAGTAAGCTGGTGGTACTACTTCCTCATCCTCACCGTCCACCTTAGTGATAGTGGCTACTCGTATGTGAATGGGGGGTGCTAGCATTGGGGCTCATGCAATGGGTGCAGGGGAGGAAAATACTTATTTATGCGGCTACTATTAAAGAAGTCTATGCCCTCACCCTCTAGGGTTTCCAGCTCGATGTTGCCAGTTCGACTGATGGTTCGAATCTTAAAATGTCCTAGCCCTCAAAACTTCAGCTTTTGCTTATGTCCCTTGACTAAGTACAGTAGTACTAAGTCAACCTGTTCGAAGTTGTGATTCTTGACATGCTTGTCAAACCAACTTTTGTGACTTGCCTTCTTGCATATGAGCGCATGGGTGGCTAGAAGTTGGGTTTCTGTTAAGCGTTCGACTTCAGTCAAGTGTTCCATCCATGCCCCCTTCCCATCCCATCTTTCTTCAAGGGCTATCCTAAGGCTTGATACGAAGAATTCCAAGGGAAGGATTATCTCTGTGCCATATGTCAATCTAAAGGGGGTCTATCCTATTGCAGTCTTGTAAGCCGTGCGGTAGGCCCACAAGGCCACTATCAATTTGTTATCCCAATCACTATGTGATGCAGAGACAACCTTGGTTAGGATGTTTACCAGGATTTTATTTGTTGACTCGGCTTGACCATTTGCATGAGGGTAGTAAGGCGAGGATTTTTGATGGATGATTAGAAAGGAGAACATGAGGTGAGCTATCACTTCGTTGATGAAGTGTGTGCCGTGGTCGCTAACTAATTTGATGGGGCAACCAAATCGTGAGATCACTTGCTCCCATAGGAACTTAGCGGTGGTCCTAGCGTCATTCTTTCTTGTAGCTCATGCTTCTGCCCATTTGGTTAGATAGTCGGTGGCCACAATTATGTACTTAGTATATGTGAATATTGTGCCGCGAGACTAATGGGTCCGATGAAGTCAATTCCCCATTTCTCAAAGGGTTGTCATGTGATAATTGGGGTTAGCTCCATGCGATCTTTATTACGGATAGGGACTTTAGTTCGTTGGCACTCTTCACAATGCTTCACAATTCTTCACATCTCAAAAGAGGGTAGGCCACCACAGCTGGGGCTGCAGCACCTTGCAAGTTGTCACGTCTTCACTGAAATGTCCTCCTGCAATTCCACCATGCCTCCATCAGTACGTCATGCATCTCATGCTCACACATGCATCTGCGCAGCAAACCGTCTTGCCCCAGCCTGTAAAGTTGGCTAGCTATCAATTGATAGGGTTGGATTTTCAAGATAAGCCACCTAAGGCAGGCCTTTTCTGTATCGATCGTTCCAATAGCCTGTGCTGAAGCACCTGAACTATGTTATCTGCCCAATACGGTGTCAAGTTAGATTTAAACAAATCTTTTTCGCTGGATAAGTGGAATAGGTGTGCGTCTGGCACTTCATCCTCAATGCCTTGTCCAGCCACTTCTCTCATGGGGATACAAGATAGATGGCCAGCCATGTAATGCTGCTTCCCTTTATGCACTACCACGGAGAAGTCAAATTCCAAAAGTAGAAGAAGCCATCTGGCAATGCGTCCTGTGGTGCATGGTTTATTAACTAGATATAGCAAGGCTTGATGGTCAACAAAGAAAGTAAAAGGCGTAGCCAAAAGATAATGTCAGAATTTCTTCACTGCAAATACCATGTCCAAGCCCTCTCTTTCCATTGTCGAGTAATTCATTTCAATCTCAGTGAGTTGTCTGCTAGCAAAGCTCACTGGATAATCCAGGTTGTGTTCACCAGGTTGGGAAACATAGCTCCTACGGCGAATTTTGAAGCATTGATGTGCACATGGAACATGAGTTTCCAATCTGGGGCTCGTAGTATTGGGGCGGTGGTTAGAACATTTTTTAGTTCCTCATATGCGTGTTGGCACTCCACGGTCCGTTCAAATACAATCAACAGCTTATATAGAGGTCTAGCAATCAATGCGTAGTTTAACACAAACCATCGATAGTACCCGGTATGCCATAAGAAGCACTAAACACCCTTGTAATCAGCTGGGGGTGGAAGATCGACAATGACCTTGATCTTCGAGAAATCTGTGGCAATGTCATTCTTTGACACCACATGTCCTAGGATACATCCATGCTTCACCCAGAACTGGCATTTCAAGGGGTTTTCAATGAGAGGCGGTACGTCCAACATTGTTCAAAGACTGCTTGGAGCCTATTTAAGTGTTCTTGACAAGCAGAGTGAATGCACAAGTCATCCATGAAGACTTCTAACGCCTTCCTTAGCATGTCTTTGAATATTGTACACATTAGTCATTGGAAAGTGGCTAGTACATTAGTTGATCCAAAAGGCATGACGATGTAGGCAAAGACTCCCCATTCAATGGCAAATGCCATCTTATGCCTATCGCTAGGATGCACTTGCACCTGATTGTACCTAGAGAACCCGTCCAAAAAATTGTAGGCCTCCTTGCTAGCTACTCTGTCAAGCATGTGCTCTGTGTGTACGGTAGTGGGTAATTATCTCTCTTCTTAGCTGCGTTTACCTTCTTGTAATTGATAAACACTCTAATATTTCCATTCTTCTTTAATACGATGACTATGGGGGAAACCTAGTCCGTGTGTTCAATTTCGTAGATGAATCCTGCTCTCATTAGCTTGTCAATTTCTTCCTTGACAGCATAAAGTGCTTTGGATTCATGGGATATGGTCGTTGTTTGACTGGTGTTGTGTCGTGTGTCATGGGTATGTTGTGGGTCACCACACTAGGGTCCACCCCTTTATGTTCTTCTAGGGACCAAGCAAACACGTCTATATACTCTTGCAAGAGAGTAATGAGACTTGCCTCATCTTGCTCAGCCAAATCATTGGCTATAAAGATAGGTTGTGGGATTTCCCCCTCCCTAGCCAAATTGACCTCCTTGACCTTGGCAAGTCCCTCGATTGGTTTGCTTGCTTGCCCCTGCCATTTGGCTCCCAACAAGATTACCACCCTATCTCCCTTTTTGTACTTTGTGAACCATTTTGGTAGGTCTTGCGGTTTTCGTTGTTCCTCTGTCTGTGTTTCTTTGCTCAACATTTGTCGTTCCTTCCTTAATTATCAGCGTCGTAGGTGAACGCATAGGTCCTTAGTGCATCTAGTCTTGGGAGGCCGAGGTATTTCAAGATCACTATCCGAGGTCACTTCCAATTTGGAATCGAACTCTCTGTCTTCACTAGAAGAGGGGCTCTCCCCTGGCAGTCATAGCTCAGAAGGTGAGTTCATTTGCAGCAGTGGTGCATCATTTGGTGGGGCTAGGCCTACGTGCTCATAGTCAATTTCACCCATGTGCTCCAACCAAGTTTGGTCGCAATCCTCACATCTGACTCCATCTCTAAGTGCACTCTGCTTGCGTGGTCTGGGGTCTACTTGTATTTGTTCAATTACATACCCCCCCAATGTCATACTCTAGGATATCGATTTCCTTTTTGCTCTCACTACTAAATGAACAACAGTCCTCATACTCACTATCGGAGCTGTCTTCGTTAGATTGCTCCTGATTCTCTTGGTTCTGACTACTCCCTTCTTGTTGGTCGAGAAGTAAGGCCCAATTGTAATTCAAGTTCAAATCGTGTACCCTGGACAGGCTCATCCAAGAGATCTTAGAGTGGCTTAATATTCATCGCTGGATTGCCAATCAACTTATTGGTTAAGTATCCTAGGATCTCCTAGAGCTTGCGTCTATTACTCGGGACTCGGAATGCTTCCTGAGTGGGTCTCCCACATAAACTCCTGGGCATCATGTAGACTGGCACTGAAGGCGTGTCCTTGAACCTTTTAGTTGCCTTGACAGTTGTTCATACTTCTCAATGCCTAAGAAGATAAGACCATTGCCCCAGTCTTCTATGATTCTCACGTTGCGCATCCAGGGTCGAGGCCTAGCAGGATGTATATATATGAATAAAGAATATGAGTGGTCACTGTACACGAGCAGGCCTAAGGGACTTTTACCCCAACAACCTCCCACTAAAATGCCAATGGGCCAGGGAGTGACAAAAGAAAAGAAAAGAAAAGAGACAGGGTGAGGAATCATGACATCTCACCCAATGCCCAATCGGAAAGCGAGTTGTGCAATAAGTGGTGGGAACCTCCTCACAAGAAGAGTCAAGCATCCCTAAGTCCATAACATCGAGGAGATAAGCCATCCCATAGCTCTAGACAATAGAGCAATCCATGACTGCTTCCCATGAAGTGAGCAACACAACTCATAAGTGCACGACTGTAAAGCATCAAAGTGGTACATAGCATCAGCGTAGCGCATAAAAGACAGCGGAGAGCATACAAACTCTCCAAGGTCAATCATTGAAAGAGGGCCAGCATCCTGGACACAAGTCAAATGGGGTGTCAAGACAGTATGTGGCCTCAATAAAGCAGAAGATTGACATACGGCTATAGAATCAGCCCATAAAGCGCACTGAACGCGCATCAAGAGGCCTGAGAGGTGTTTGCGTCTCATAAAAGACAGCATGACGGCTGCGTAGAACTTGCTGGGCATCTAAATCTCAAAACCTGTAAGCCATAAAGTCACCATCTCCATAACCAAGGAGTATGCATCTACGTGACATAGGCTCATGTGGCATACTGATAGATGTCTGGTAGCCAAACATCCTCAAGTGATCATAGGAGGGTCTCATGCCACTCCATGCCTCATGTGGAGTAATAACATCCAAAGAGAAACATGACATCTGATTAACCAAGTAGACTGCCATCATAAGGGTCTCATCCCAAAATCCATAAGACAACCTAGCTGTGGTAAGCATAGAAGCAACCTTTGCTTGTAAAGTCAAGCACATGCCATGAGCAATCCCATAATACCGTGGGCATAAGAAATCAATGCCATATTGCTGACAATAGATCCGTAAGCTGGGATAGATAGCATGACTCTCATAATCCATCTGCAAGCATCTAGGCGTGCTAAGAAAAATCCATAAACATGTCAGCGTAGTAATAGCATCCTCAATCTGTACCAAAGGGTAAGCCCAAACACGGTGGGTAGCATGATCCATGAAGGTCACAAAATACGATGCTCCACCAAGTGACTGGGAAGGCATAGGCCCATATACTGCAACATGGACTAGATCTAGAGGAGCATGCCTCACACAATCGCCATAAGCCAAAGAGGCTCTGCACGGACCATGAGTACAATGAGGGCAAGTAGCATGGGAAAGAGCAAGCAATAAGCCCATATCACATAAAGCATCCATCTCAGTGTGTCGTACATGGCCTAGGCGACAATGCCATAATAATGCATGTGGTATCTACATAACTATAACCATAGAATCTCCCACATGAGAGACATGTACTACATAATCACTGCCATATTTAGCACCTCTAGCCAATACCAAGCAACCATGATGAATTTTTCATGAAGTATCCCCAAGAGAGACATAATACCTTACACCATGCAACTGATTGACAAAGATCGGGCTCTTACTGAGCGTAGGTATATGCAAGACATCACTGAGCATAAGAGAAGACCCATTTGGCAAAGCCAAGTGTATATCCCCTGTACCAATAACATGACAATCCTACTCAAGGCCCAAAGAAATATAGGTCATATCATTGAGCAAGTAATCTGTAGGGTAACACGATGCCAGGAGTCTAGGCTCAACTACATCATCATGGGTAACTACATGCACCATACCACTATCAACAGTGGTCTCACCTACTATATCACTAACTCTACTCTCACGTCTAGTGCGGTGCAATCTTTTCTACTCTCTAATCCACTTGAAGCATTTACGCTTCACATGCCATGTCTTTCCACAATGAAAGCAAACAGAACCTGTAAAACCTGTAGAAGAGGACAACTGCTCTGTAATAGCATGAGTAGGGCTGTCCAATACATCCAAGGAGCTCAAAGAATCAGGGGAACTCTCATCAGAGAGAACAGGCTCATCAAGAGGACTGTCTGCATGACTAGAAGAGCTGGAAGTTGTCATAGCATACTGCAAAGGGGACTCATCCAAACTAGAAGGGGAGAATACAAAGGCATCAATCACGAATGCAAAAGCTCCCATACGGACAAGCCTAGCAGACAAAAGCATGACATATCCAACCACTGTAGCTCGCATCCATAAAATCATAATCATGCCTCGAAGCCATAAATGCATAAGCATCCCCGAAACATAAGAGTATACATAACTTTGCAGTGTCTCATACCATGTACTGACATACATGTCCAGCCAAGAACGACAGGTGGCAAATAAACATGCAAGAATCAAGCTCCAATAAAAGCCCAAATATCTGTGTAAAAGCATCTAGGTAAGAGGCTTTGTAAAATACATAGCAGCAGACCATGTGCATACACGGGTGGCCATAAAGATCAAGTGCTCCCTGACATACACAGGCAATAGTAGCCCAAATAGCATAGATGCCATACAATAGAGAAGCAGGACGGCCATAACTGTAAATCCCAAGCACTATCCAAGTCCACTGATAAGTAAGTATCCTGCAAATCAAATGCAAACGAGCAATCACAACTCAATAGCCAACTGCCAAAATAAGGGAGCACTTCACTGCTCAATACCTGTAAGTGCATCCAAGTAATAGCCAAGATCCATAATCAGAGCATCAAATCCCATATAGCATCCAAGGTCGTAACAGAAAAAGCCAAGTCATAACGGAAACAGCCAAGTCAATGTCCAACTGCTCAAGGGAATACTTAAATGAATGTCGAGACGAGCTCAAAAAACTACCATCCACAGTCAAAGCATAAAGCATTCACCAAGACATCATAACCCGTACTGGGTAGCCTAGGCATAAACCATGTCATAGATGAAATTCCAGCTGCAAAGAAGTGACAGTCAAACCCAAATCGAGCTCTATTCTGAGCTCAAAAGCATTCCGCAGCATAAACAAGACATGTGGCATAGTCCAAATACATCATGACATCATACCGAGTAGTCGGGAGCACCCCGTGACCAATAGGCCCCAACTGTAGCATAAATAGCTTCAGCCCTAAAGTTTCTAGCAACAAATAACAGTCCAAAACTAAGAAAAATAATGCTCAAACCAAGCTCAAATCAAGTGCCAACTCATAGGCATAACATTCCCTGACATGTAGGCACCAACCGGGCATAATCAGGCATCAAATGACCATGTGGCATGAGCATAAAATGTAATGACAGGGGATGCCTTGTTTTGGGCTGCCTGTTGACTATCTAAAATAGTCAATGGTTGAGCAAGATCAGCTCCAAAACCATCTCACATGATAGGCATACATTCCCACATCATTCAGGGAGTATTCGGGACCAACTGGGCGACCAATGCCAATGCCAATGTGGCCCAAAAATAAAATGCTAATGTAACACTGCTGTAAACTGTCTGTGAACAGTCCTAGACTGAAATAAATCAGCTACAAATCAATGCCAAGTCAAATGCCAAGTGTCGGGGGGTCCAATGGACCAAGATCAAGTGCCAATGAGTAGCCAAGTGGATGGGGGAGCTGGGGAATGATCATATGTTGTCCAGGGCTTGCCAAAAAATGGTGCAAACTGTCTTAAAGGGGGCTGATCATGTTTTTGATGAAGGGGGGCTCAAGGGAGCAAAAAGGGGGCTCAATAGGTGCTAATGAAGGCCCAAACAAAGCCTCAACAAAGCCAAGCAAGGTGGGAAGCTTCAAGCTTCAAGGGGGAAGCTCATCAATGGCTGCCCCAACCTGTAAACCTTGCCATACCTGTGTGGACTGAAGAATGAGAGAGAACAAGATCTCATACCTCATGTAGATACCGTTTTTTTTCTTTTTCTTTTTCTTGGTTTTCTTTTCTTTTCTTTTCTTTTCATTAAGAAAGTGAATGGTAGAAATACCGTGTGTCAGGACTAACCTCGCCACCGTTGTTGGATCAGACGAGAAGAGAACAAGATCCGGTTGAGATATTTCTGTGAGGGGGTAGCAGAACAAGACCTCCTCATGAGGAGAATCATAAGGGCTATCAGAAGCATGACAAGAAGGACAGTGCAATGCCCAAAAGGGAAAGGGTAGGTTTACTGTGATTGTCAAGATCCCTAGGGAGGGAAATACTTCTTTAGACGATAGCCATTGATGAGGAAAGGATCATCAGAGGTATCAACGGTCTGTACCTGAACAGAGTCGTTAGGATTGACAGCAAGTACCTTGTACGGGCCCATCCACCATTGTTGAAGCTTGCCAATAAACTTGCCAAATCTTGATTCACCTTCTTTGAACTCCTTGTGCTTGATGAAACTGTCATGATAGGCCTTGCGTTGTGCTTGAGTGGTTTCCATGCACTGTAGGGCCATCCACCGTATCTCATCCAAGCATTCCAAGTGTAGGAGATGGCGTTGAAGTGACTCATCATCTCCCAAGCGTTCTTTAACTACCACTCGCAAAGAGGGCAATTCCAGTTCAACTGGGAAGATGGCTTCTGTACCATACACTAGCTGGAAAGGGGTCTGTCCTATAGCTGTCTTATGAGAGGTTCTGTATGCCCAGAGGGTCTCTATAAGTCGATCGTCCTAGTCGCGACGATGTGCGGCAATCATTCTTGTTAGGATGGAGCAAAGGATGTGATTGGTGACTTCAACTTGGCATTGGCTCTGGGGTAATAAGGAATGGACTTACGGTGGTAGATCTTATATAGCTCTGTCAACTCCTCCATGATTTTGTTAAGGAAATGAGTACCTCTGTCACTCACTAGCTCGAGAGGACTGCCAAAATGGGTGACAATATTCTCGTATATGAACAGGGCTATGATGTTACCATCATCTCGCTTCAGGGCTTTAGCTTCGCACCACTTTGTGACATAATCCGTACATACTAAGATGTATATTTTCTGATTCCGTCTGGTGGGTGGATCAATGGGACCCACAAAATCAATCCCCCACTTCTCGAATGAATTTAGGGGAAGAATGGGTTACAGTGGCATGGCACTTGTTTTGGTGGGTTTCCCCATTCATTGACAAGCATCACATCTCTTGCAGTAGTCATATGCATCCTTGTGGATGGTCGGCCACCAGTATCCCGCTAACAGAGCCTTCCTAGCTATCGCTTCTCCTGCGAAGTGTCCACCATAGGGTTTGTCATGGTATGCTTTCAATACTATGCCAATTTCATCCCTTGCAACACATCTTCGCAACACTTCATCTTTGCCTCTCTTGTACATTGCATCACCTAGCAAGGTGTAGAGGGCTGATTCTAACAAAAGCTTCTTCTTCTCACGGCTTGAGATGCCAGGAGGATATTATTGAGTTGCTAGGAGATTGGCTGCGTTTGGATACCAGGGAGTAACTATTTCAACTAGAAACAAAGAAGCATCGGGAAGGTCAGGATCATCCTATTCCTCTGCTTCTATTTGAGGGATCCGTGATAGATGATCAGCTAGGACATGGGAATGGCCAGGCTTAGTGACCACTTTAAAGTCAAACTCCTGGAATAGGAGCAACCATCTCATGAGTCATTCTTTAACATCTTCTTTGTTCATCAGGAAGGACAGGGCTTCATGATCCACGTAGAACTTGAAATGTGTTGACAATAAATAGTGTCGAAACTTCTCCAGTGCAAACACCATTGCTAAGCATTCAAGCTCTGTCACTGTGTAGTTTCGTTCCCTATCAATAACCTTTCGGCTTGCATAATATATTGGCTAATCTAATTTAGAGGGGCCCTTTTGACATAGGATAGCACCTAGTCCTTCAACTGATGCATCTGTATGCATATGGAACTCCTTCGTCCAGTCAAGTGGCTGCAAGATAGGTGCTTGGATAAGGCATTGTTTTAGGTATTAAAGGCCTCTTCACAATCATCAGTCCAAAGGAAATCTGCATCTTTCCTTAGGAGCTTGTGCAGAGGGGCCTTGGTTGCAAAATGTGCAATAAATCTTCTGTAGTAACCCACATGGCCAAGAAATCCTCTCAATTGCTTGAGGTTTGTCGGTGTTGTTAAGGCGGTAATCTTCTCAATCTTTGCAAGGTTTGTTGCAAATCCCTTGTGTAAAGACAATATGTCCTAGAAGAACTCCTAAGGAGACGCCAAAGACACATTTGTTGGGGTTGAGAGAAATCCCATACTCTCGACATCTATCAAAACATTGCTCTAGGTGTCCCTAGTGCTCTCGGATCAAACTATAGACACAAAAGTCATCAAGATACACCTCAATGAAATCATGAAGATGATTCTGAAAGGCAGCCATCATTACTCGTTGGAAGGTGGTAGGAGCATTATAGAGCCCAAATGGCATCACTCTATATGCATAGGTCCCCCATTCTGTGGTGAAGGTTGTTTTAGATTGGTTCTCTTCTCCAATTTGGACTTGGTTATATCCATTGAATCCATCCAAGAGGGAATACAGATCATGGCCTGCCACTGTGTCCAACAATTGGTATGTAAAAGGGATAGGGAAATGATCCTTCTTCGTCTTTGAATTGAGCTTCCAAAAGTCCACACATATTCGAAGTTTCCCGTTCTTCTTGGGTACTACCACAATGGGTGAAACCCATTCACTGTCAGTCACAAGATAAATGAACTCTGCTTCAAGAAGTTTCAATAATTCAGCCTTCACCAAAGCAGAATAATTAGGATTCATGGGTCTTTGTCTTTGCCTTATAGGTTTGGCATCAGGCTCTATGTCAATCTGATGTTGACATACTGTGGGATCAATCCCCTTTAGATCTTTGTACGACCAAGCAAACACATCTAAGTTCTCTTTGAGTAGGTCTCGTAGGACTACTAGTTCTTCTTATGGAAAATTGAGACCCACTTTTAGGTGACGTTCGGTACCATCAGTATCCAAGAACGTCACTTATCTTTCACCTTCCACTTCGCGGATAAATGTCCCACGGATTGCTTCTAGTTGACTCTTTCAAGAGAGTCGTATCCTCGTCTGATGTTCAACTAGAACCAGTGTCCTCCTTTTGAACAGATGACTCATTTGTCTGTTTAGGTTGCTCAAAGGGTATCAGAGCTTTGTCTGCTTCTGTTTGAGTGGTGATTTCCTCTGGACTTAGGTATTCATCTTTTGAAGATGCGTCCAGGAATGTCACATAGCACGGACCTTCTAGAGGCCGTGGCTCTAAGGGTTTTGGCTTCTGTTGGCAAGGGGCATCATCATCATCTTTTCTCTAGACTAAACAGTTAGGGCGACAGGAGCCATTGGTGAACTTAATTTTTATGCTTTTAATCCATTGCTTATACAGATTCTGCATACTTTGTGGTCCATTGGTCAACCCAAATGGAACCATGGTCATTCCATTCAGCACCTTGAGATCTTCGACCTCTGAGGTCTCTGTAGGGACATCAACAAGATCATCCGCTATCAGAGAAAATTCTTCATCTGCACTTTCATAACCTACTTCATTTTCGTTCTCATCATTTTCATTCTCTTCCTCTGGAGGCTCTGTCTCTGCTTCTGTAGAGGCTTTGTAGGAGAAGAACAGATCTTCTGCCTCTGCTTCTGCTTCTGCTTCTGTCACAGCTTCTGACTCTGGTTCTAGCTCTGGCTCTGGCTCTGGCTCTATGCCTATTACTGTCTCTGTGACTGTCTATGTATCCGCTCTGTAACTATACTATCTCTGCTCTGTATCTGCTCTGTATATGTACTGTCTCTTCTCTGTCTCTGTATCTGCTCTGTAACTGTATTGCCTCTGCTCTGTCTCTGTGACTATCATGTAACTGGGAGAACAATACATTCATGCTTCTATTTCACTGTCAGAGGTGATTTCAGAAGTTAATTCTAGTTGAGGCTGGAAGTATTCTCCCATGGACAAGGATTTTGCTTCCCTTGGCAGTTGGCTTACAGTGTCCACTATTAGGGACTGTGCCTCTGTTTTCTTAGGAAAGATCTGCTTAACAGCCTCTTCATCTCCCGATGTACCATTTGTTACCTCATTAGAGGAGTCAGTTATGACTTCGATGGATGTGGATCCATTGCCTTTTTGCGATCCATACAGCTTCAACACCACTTTGTTGGGTCCTCTGCATAGGGTTAGGGTTCCTTTGAACCAGTTTGTCCTGGCTCTTGCTTCAAAAAGACAAGTTCTTCCCAACAGCAGAGGGTATGAGGTCCCATAAGAATTTGGTTTGACCACCAGGTATGTCAACCAATAGTCTCTTCTTGCAAGGGTTATTTTTACATATGGGAGGATGCCCAACAGTTTAATTCTGCATTGGTATGCCAATCTGATAAGCCACTATGTAGGTTGAATTCCTTGCAATCCTAAGTCCTTCATTGTCACATCCGTCATTATGTTTACTGATGAGCCTCCATAAATCAATGCATTTGAAATAAAGCATCCTTCTATCCATACACTAATCTCTGGGGTTCCATGATCTAGGAAGGCATTAGCCACATCTACTTCCTTTACAGGCTCCAGGGCCTTATTGGTCTTGGTCGTTGTTGAAGGAGCGATCCTTAGTCCACGTCTTCTTGTCAAGATGCTTTTGAATTTCTTTCGACAGCTAGGAGACAGCATCAGTAATTGTCGGAATGTTAGGTTTGGTTTAAAAGTGTCTAGGTCTTTGACCAAGTCATAATCTTTGTTGATAGGATCCACAGGTTTCTCCAGCCAGCTAGGGAATGGGGCTACACCCATTTTTATTTTTTCTTTTTCTTCTAATAATTGCAGCATCGGTACTTCTTCTATTTCTGGAGGTGCTTCTGTATCATCTATCTCCTAGACCTCTGGTCCTGTCTCTGTGACTCCTGCAGTACTCTGTACTGCACTGTTCTGTTCTGTGCGGTACTGCTATGTCTCTCCGTTGACAGGTTGAACTTCACAATCTTGGCAAGAGAGTTATTTTCATTTTGAAAAATTGGTTCCTTTTTCTTGGTGCATGTGACAGCGGCAACTTCCAACTCTACCAAATTGGAGGCAGGCTCTTGTACCTTCTGTTGGCTATCAATACCATTGGCCTTTACAGAGGCTGGGCTTGGACAGTCCTTTGCAGTGTGGCCTTCTCCTTTGCATCGGCTGCATAAGGGCTTGTAGTCCCCAGATCGTCTAGGGTTTGGACAATTCGGGGAGATATGACGCTTTTTTCCACACCTATAACATTCCACCTCTGATCTTTGACCACCGCCAGACTATCGGCCTCTGTAACTTTGAGAGGGAAACCTCCTTGGACCAAAATTAGGACCAAATTCCCTAAGCTTTGGTCCAATATCCTGTGTTTTCATTTTGGATTCTAGCAAGTTGAATATTGCATTTTCATCCTTCTATCTTCGTTCATGCATCTCTTTCCGAGAGCAAATATCCTCTGTATGGTTCTTCCGCAAACAGTAGAAACAGAAGGCTCCAGGAATGGTTGGTTTTCGGGTACATTTAGTGGCTAAATGTCCCGCTTGATGACACTTTCCATACCATGTATTAGAGCGCATCACATCTCTTCTAGCTCCCACAGGAGTGGATATATTGGCGGTATTCACCTTCAGCGTCGTTTGTAGCTGCTCTGTAATCACATCCATAAGCTCTTTCTTGATACTTGCAACTGAGTTGGATAAGTATTCCTTCATATTTTCACCTCCTGAAGTAGTTGTAGTAGGATTTTGGGAAGCTTCTATAATTACTGCATACACTGGTTAGGTCGATCCAAAAGGTCCTCTGTTCTGGTTCTAATTCAGAGCTCCTGTTGGGACTTGGGGTTGTTGATTCCAGTTTGGTAGGATTCCACTATTGTTGAGTCGCCTTTGGAGGAACTATTTGAGGCCACCGTTGTTGTGGTTGAACCATCATTTGAGGCACTATCGTCTACAGTGACCACAGTGGATTAGGTGCATTATACTGCGGTACTGTTTGCATCTAGGAATAGGGGCAGGGAACTGTCCCTGGGACTGCATTTGGTGGGTATACCATTCCAGGCATGGGAGGAGGTAAGACTCCTCTTCCTGGAGTCATTGACAGCATTGCTTCAACTTCGTCATACAATCTTGCACCTTCCACTGCAGCTTGTAGATTGATTGGTCTTCTCAATTCCACGAACTTGCGAACTTCTGGTTGTAGGCCTCTGAGAAACACTCCTTTCTGAATACCTTTATCCAAATGATGGTTAGTCCATCTCTTCAGGATGGATTCCATTCGCGAGACATAAGCTTCTACTCTTTCTCTAGAGGACTGACTTAAGTTCATGAACTCCTCTCGCATCCGCTCTTCAAAACCTTCACGCCTAAATTTAGTGAGGAAGGCCAACTTCAGATCGGTCCCAAGTGCCAAAAGTTCTTGCTGCTTGTCTCTCATACCACTGAAATGCCACGCCCTTAAAAGTGGCGAGGAATATTGCTAACCAATGCTCAGGGGTTCTGGCATTGTTAGCCACATATGCTACCATAAATCCTGCTACATGAAGACCAAGGTCTTCATTGTACTCTTACATTTGCTGGCCTGTCATCAATATTTCCCGGACAATCTGACTAGGAAGGGGACCTTGAGTCGCCATGAGGGATTTTGTAAAGAGTGCTTTTAGGACATCAAAGGAGGCTTATGCTGCAAGCTCGTTCTCAGCTTTGATTTTTTCCTTCTCTCTTCTTACGTACCTCTGGACTCGTTCTAACACTTGCCTCTTATTGCGTCATTCATCAGGGGGTTGGCTTCAACCAGTTGGTCTATACTCAACAGGATAGTATCAGAGAGTACTTCAGTCTTTGGAGGATTCTCTGGCCAACATCTCTTCTACTTCCTTCTTTTCAACATCTCTGAATTCGGCTTTCAAACCACTACAGAGGGGAAGATATTCCATTCTGAAAGTATCAAAACTCATTCTTCTTAGGATCATTGTTGTGTCATTATAATAATGCCAGCTTCTAAGGGTTTCAACAGTGTATGTTGTGAAAAACACTCTGTCTACCAACTTCCAGTGGGTTGCTAATTGGACAAACAGAAGATTATCAGTGCACCAAGCATCCCACGTATCTTGCTGTTGAGCATCCACGAACAAATTCCAACTCTTTTCCTTCTTGTTTACGTGAACCTCCACAGACCACGACTCCTGAAGCTTCTTCACAATCTCCCACTTAATGATGTTTGAAAACTTCTCAATGAAAGCCAAATCTTCCATGGATGGTCATTCTCTCTATTTCTGCTCTTCAGTTTGTTCCCAAACAATTTGCCACCAAGATGCAAGTTTCTGCTGCTTCAACAGGAAGAGGAAACAGTCCACCACATGGAGCATGCATCATGATGGTGACATGTTTCCGCCATTGTGGGATGAACTTCTTGTGGAAAGTGGCTTTGATAATGAGAATTTCCAACTCTTCAGTGGAATAAGGAACTTTGCAAACTTCCATTGAATTCTCCTCTTCTTGACAATGCCATTTCCTTCATAGTAGATATTGTACCATTTGATGTAAAAGCTAATATTTTATATAAATTTTTGATAAAAACCTTATTATTTTATGTGACAATATGAAAATAATAGCCTATTTTTGAAACGTGAGTAACCTGGTTTGGCATGACGACATTGGGAATTTCGTCTTTGCTTGCACTTGCATTCGCCACACTCGATGTTCCGTTGATAGTGGCAACTCTGAAAAATCTCGGGCGTTCCCATATCTTTGGCAATACTCGTTCTTTGATCGATTGCACTGGTTCTCATGGTCTTTCTACCTTGTCGCTTTGGAGCCATCATTCATGAGTGGGTTCGAGAGATAGAGAAGGTGGAATAAATTCAGGATGGGAGAGCGTGAGAATAGATGGCTTAGTCGAAGACCGAGAGAGGGGGGTTGAGCTAACTCTCTCCCTCTCTCTAACTCTCTCTCTAGCTTCCTTCCACAACCTCTCGGGGTCTCCCTTGCACCTCCCTAAACTAAGTAGAGGGCATGCCTTTATATAGCCAGAAGGGAGTGCAGGCTGTCTCTCCCTTCCCCTCTCTTTCTGCCCTCTTTGGGCAAAGACAGCTACTCCACTTAGAGTGGGGAGCTTATTTCTCTTTTTATTTTATTTATTTTTTTGAAGAACAAAAAGGGGGTATCAAGAGGCTGTCAATGCTAATTTTGGAGGTAAATGAGATATTTATGGCAAAGAAGATTTTGATGATTGTGACGATGAAGAAGATGATGATTATGAGGATGGTGAGGATGATTATGACAATGACAAAGAAGATGATGTTGTTGATGACGATGATGATGGTTAGGAGGGGGGCCTTTATGACGGCCGTTAGTTTGACAACCATCCCCCTTTTAATTTAAAATGTTAGTTTGTTAGTTTTTCTTAACGTTAGTTTATTAGTCGTTAGTTAGTTATTTAGTTATTAGTAACTAACTTACTAGTTATCAACTAACTTATCTAACTTACTTACTAACTCTTAACTAACTTTACTAACTTACTAACTACTACCCTCACTAATGTATAAGCTGGTTAACTAACTAGCTAACCTTACTAACTGATACTTTAACTAACTTTCGAACTAACCAACTAACTTTTATTGCATGGAAATATTACATCTACTCCCTTCATAACTATGAATTTTAGCAAAAAACTAGACACCTATAATCTTGATTGGCCAATCTTTTAAGGCTCCAAAGGGTCTAACTTTAAAGAGGTTGGCCAATGTTACATTGAAATGAGTAGTTTCCATAGGGGGATTGCCCCAAGATTGCATTACTGTAAAGCTTAGAACACTTACTCCTGCTCTAGTGCCTACTATTCCTCTTCAAGTCATATATTCTCATGCAATGATTGAAAGGATTGCATGCATTTTCACTACAAGGATACAGAGGCATAGCAACGGCACTTTTCGATGCAAATTAGCGGCGTCACTATTTGCATCGCAAATACAATGCAAATAGCGACGGTACTCACACGAAAAAACGTGGGCTGAAACTTGAGTGCGTTATTTTACGCGAACAAACGAAAGAGAGAGCGAAAGGGAGAGTGAAGTCCATCTTGCATTTGAGAGGGAGAGGGAGAGGAAGAGAAAGAGAGAAAGAGGGAAAGCTTCTTGCCGCCATCGCCGCCGTTTGTGAAGAAGACGAGGAAGTATACAGAGGGCGAAGAGGAGCCATCGTCATGGAAGAAGAGCCGTCGGGCCTTTGCGGTGAGTACATTGTTCCCTCTTGCTTTGTTTTTGTTTTTCTCCTTTTTTTTTACTTGTTTTTGTTAAAAATCATGTGTATTGAGAGAGAAAGAGAGGAAATCAGAGAGGGAGAGGAAGAGAGAAAAGGAAAGAAGGAAGGAGAGAGAGAGAGGGAGGGAGAAAACATTAAACATAATAGGGAAAGAGAGAAAGAGAGGGAGAGGGAGGGGTAGAGGGAGAGAGAGGTTGTTATTGTTGTTGATTTATTTCTTCTTTTCTTTTTTTCTTGTTTGTTGTTGTTGTGGTAGTCATAGTAGTAGTAGTGATAGTGGTAGTGGTGATGGTAGCGGTAGTGGTAGTGGTAGTGGTAGTTGTTGTTGTTTAATTTCTTATTTTCTTATTTGTTGTTGTTGTGGTAGTCGTAGTAGTAGTAGTGGTAGTGGTAGTGGTAGTGATAGTAGTACTTGTTGTTGTTTAATTTCTTCTTTTCTTGTTCGTTGTTGTTGTGGTAGTCGTAGTCGTGATCGTGGTCATTTAGTCGTGGTTGTAGTAGTAGTAGTACTAGTGGTAGTAATATTAGTTTTCTTATTTGTTGTTGTTATAGTAGTAGTAGTTTTTTTTTCTTTTCTTGTTTTGTTTTGTTTAGTTTTCTTGTTTATAGTAGTAGTAGTAGTAGTAGTAGTAGTAGTAGTAGTAGTAGTAGTAGTAGTAGTAGTAGTAGTAGTAGTAGTAGTAGTAGTAGTAGTAGTAGTAGTAGTAGTAGTAGTAGTAGTAGTAGTAGTAGTAGTAGTAGTAGTAGTAGTAGTAGTAGTAGTAGTAGTAGTAGTAGTAGTAGTAGTAGTAGTAGTAGTAGTAGTAGTAGTAGTAGTAGCAGCAGCAGCAGCTTTTTCTTATTTTCTTGTTTGTTGTTGTTGTTGTTGTAGCAGTAGTTATTATTGTTGTTATTTTTTCTTCTTTTCTTGTTTATTGTAGTGGTAGTGATAGTGGTAGTGGTAGTCATAGTCATAGTCGTAGTTGTCATAGTCATAGTCGTGGTTGTAGTAGTAGTAGTAGTAGTTTTCTTGTTTGTTATTATTGTTGTTGTTTTTTTCTTTTCTTTTCTTTTCTTTTCTTGTTTATTGTTGTTTAGTTTTCTTGTTTGTTGTTGTTGTTGTTGTTTTTTCTTCTTTTCTTGTTTATTGTAGTAGTAGTGGTAGTAGTAGAGAGAGAGAGAGATGTTTTGTTAAAGGAAATGAGAGAGGGGGAGGAAGAGAAAAAGAAAGAAGCAACGAGAGAGAGAGAGAATAAACATACAACATAATAAAGAAAGAGAAAAAGAGAGAGAGATGGAAGAAGAGAAGAGAATGAATGGATAAAAAACAAAGAGAGAGTGGTGGCGAGGTCCGGTGCAATACCACGAGACGGGAAACACTCCGACATACGTTAATTTGTGGGTAGGTGGAGACTTTACATACGTTAATTTTGTTGAGTTACAAGAGAAGAAATCCCTTCTCAAACAATTTAAAATAGAAAAAAAGAATGATAACAAAAACAAATTGTTTATCGTAACATAGACCAAATGGAAAACAATGAAGGTCGTGATGTTCAAGATTGCGAGGCATATCTTAATCAGTGTGTCCCATATCCTTGCTCTCAATGTAAGCTGGCAATTAGACAAAAATGTTGATTGTCTATAGACTACGTACGACGCTTCGACAAGTTTCAATCTGAGATCATTGATCACGCAATCTCAGATTTTGAGCAAACGGTAAGAAAAATATATGATCGTGCATGACTTTCCGAGATTTGGAGAGTGCTTAGGTAAGTAGGCTTCCTTTCTCGTTGGTAATATCTAACATAGCTCGTTCAAGTTTGTAATCACTGGATAGAGGTGTTGGGACAGGTCTGGTTACCTGAGGTTATCATGCATGTCCATTGTGTGGGCCACAATTAGACTCCCAAAGGTCATGAACCATGAAGAAGATGGTATATCAAGGACATGCCACTTTCTTGCCAGAGGGTCATTATCTCAGGGAAGGTTTTCTTGGACGACCTCCAGCATGTATGAATACCCAAAGCTAGTATGAGTTGAAAATGGTTCACACGGAGTCACATCCAAATGGAATGCGATGATTCTCAATTTTCTACGAGTTGCCATATTGGACCCATTTATAGATCAACCACTTGTTGGATCCCATGCATATTTTCAAAAACGTGAGCAGTTTGCTATGGGATCACATCACAGGAAAGAGAGACACTATAGGGGCACGAATGGATTTGAAGGAGGTAGGCAAGATGGAGGCGCTTTGGCCGTGGTCGAGTGCTGATGGTTGATTGCAGCTATCTCGCGCTCCTTGGGTTTTGTCCACTAAAGAAGAGCACATTGTGAAGCAAATAGTCAAGTCTATCCGCACTCCGATGGGTATGATACGTTTTCTCAGGTCCTCGTTTTCTAAAGACGATCAATTATCAGGGCTAAAATCCCATGAGTGGCATGAGATATGTCAGGTTTGTACTATGAATGGATTGTAAGTGGCCTGCATATTTTGCTATTTGGAGTTTGTACTATCGATCGTGATCGTAGGATACCTTACTCCAGAAATATGCGGGGGATTTATAGGTTGTCAACTTTAGTGCAATGGATCTCACAAAAGGAGATTAAGACGTCCTCTATTGAATCCGTAAGGAGAGGAGCAGTGTAGACTGTCTATCTCTTTGAGAAATACCTGCCTACCAACATGCTCACGATACAAATCCACCTTCTTGTGCATCTTATAGATGAAGTGGAGATTTCTTGACCTATCCATACGCGATGGATGTTCTTCTTGGAGCGCTTCATGAAAAGCCTGAAAGGCTTTGTGCGACGACGAGCTCAGCCAGAAGGTAGCATGGCTGAAGGTTAGTTGGTGTCTGAGGCATTAGTACATATTTCACAATGGCTACCAACAGTGGATTCAAACAACAGTATGCTATGGTCGCTGAAGGACGATGATAGACTAACCGGAGATGTGGTGGTTAGAAATGGGGTAGAAAAAAGAATGGATGTTGCAATGGAGGAGAAAGTGAATCACTTTTGTATGTTGCACCATGCCTCTATGGAGACGTGGCTCGCTAGGTACCAGCAAGCTAGGAAAGATCGAGAGGAAGCACAATCTGAATTTTGATGTAGTACGTGCCATCCACCAATTTGATATCCCGAGGGCATGGAGGAGATGTCGCAGTTTATGTCAACGCGATGGTTGCATGGAGCTTTGACCGCAGCGTCTTGTGAAGGGGCGGAGGTCTCAACCGAGGAGTGGGAATTCTCGAGGGGATGTAGTCTAAAGGTGATGACGTGTTTAGGGTTTTTCATATCTATATTTTATATGCGACAACTAATTGAGTGCTTCAATGTACATTACAAAATATATAGTGCGGTGTGGTCGCGCAGATAGCATTTCTGCGTAGAGCGTATTGACAAAATGCACTCCACAACAGATTGTGGTATCATGGCAAGGTTCAAGCAAGAGAGCCGATGATGAGCAATGGATCCAAACACGGTTATAGATGAGATGGAGTATTTTGGGAACTTGCAAAGTATTGTCACGGTGGATAACCGTAGCTTCTCCATGATCCTATTCGATGTGCAATGGTTCAAAGTGGTATTTGAAGAACCTGGAGCAATGATTCGATAAGGTCCATCTGAATTTCTCAAAATAGATTCCCAAAAAAAATGGACAGATTTGCACAACACATTTGTATTGTCGGCCCATTGTGAACAGGTGTATGAACTCATGTGTTTTTTAATTGTATTACGACATGGTACATGTCACAATAGTTAAAACTCTCTTGTACGTTATTTTGAACATGTAATTTTCTATCCAAACCCCTGACAACCTCAATGATGGTACATTATACCTTCAGCTCCCCGAAGTGCGAGAGTATATGATCAAAGCGAGTTCTGAGCATAGATGAGGACAGTATGCAAATAGAGGGGTTGATATTACAAGGGGTGGAGGCCACCGAAAGCTTGGAGCATGTAGAGGAGCCAACATCGGGCAACAATGATGAAAATATAGGAGTCCAAGAATTCTTTGAGAATGAGGTGGACTCATCCTTTTGTGGTGACATGTCTATCGACCTTCCAGTGTATGCGGAGTTGTGTCAAGAGATTGACATGGAACCATAGGGTACTTCATACTTGGAGCATCCACCTACTCAATTCGTTGACGAATCGCTTATAAGGGTACATAAGATATGCATTTTAAGTAAGATCATTTTTTTAAGATTTATATTTCCATACTTTGTATGATTTATATTGATTATGCTAACATCAATTTTTGTCTGTGCAGGTGACCTTTGTGGATATTTAGATCATCACGATGAGTTGAGGGATGAGCGATGAGGAGCTACAGGAGATCTTCACCCATATGTGTCCATACCAGATGGCGAGATTCAGAGATATGGCGGACCAAGAGCTGTCTCAAACACCACATGTCGTTCTATTAGATCTACTTTGGCGTGCTCTAATGCTTCAGTTTTCAGTAGACGAGGTTGACACTCCAAACTTGAACCAGATGGAGAGAGTGGTTCAGGGGGATGCTACAGAGATCTGGATGCAGTGAGCCCGCGGTCGGCTCGAAATACAAGTGCTACTCCTTGCTCTTGTGGAAGTTTAAGAGAGTGTGGCTTAGGTGGTAGCTATGGAGGTACCGACGTAGTGTCTCCATCTCGTCGTTCTACTGGAGTTGCATCACCCGTAGGATTTGTCACACCTGTGGGGATGTCTACTCCAGTCACTCCGGCTTTTGCTCAGTCATCCACAGGTGGCACCCCTATGGGGGACGTCTACTCCAGTCACTTTGGCTTTTGCTTAGATGTCCGCAGGTGGCACCCCTATGGGTGCTACTCCGAGAGATACTACCCCCGTAGGTACACTAGATGTACAGGGGTCTCCTAGATATGCCCAAGAGCGTGGTCACAGGTGGGAGAGGACCCATCTTAGGCATACCCCAAAGGGGTATACCTACCTTGTAGATGATAGGACAAGAGCCATCATCATGAATGATGAGGGGAGGAGGGTGATGGCTCGTATGAGAGAGTTGTGCCAACAAGTTTTTCGGCACAACGTCTTGGATCATTGGAAGAATATACCAGAGGGGAGCAAGGACTACATAGTAATATCCTTGCATGAGGAGTTTCTGGTACCAGCCACAGCAGATAGGTTTTCCATGGGTTGGATGATGGAGTGCATGCGTGCATACATGTCAAACAAACGATCGGACACACACAAGGCACTCAAGAGTGGGGCTTCAAAGCCCGAGTGGCTAGACACAGACGACTGGTGCTCACTCAAGGATGAGGCTACAGATTCTCCAGGACGTTGGAGACAGCAGTGCGAGGCAGCGAGGGCACGACTAGAGGTCGGAGTGGTCCATCATCTTGGGAGTGGCAGCCACAGGACATATCTGGAGAACTTTGTAAGTTTTTCTTTTGTTCTGCTTGCTTATTTTTTTGCAATATCCTTTGTACTGACAATCGTGTTTCTAACAGTTGTATTTTTTTTTCTTTGCAGTACTCTATTACAAACCATGATCCCACCGGCCTTGAGACTCGGTATGCAGAGAGGCACGGTCTCACTGCATTGATCGACCGATTATATGGACACGACGACCCTGTAAGTCACTCATCTTTCTTATACGTAGTTACTAAGTTTAATTAAAATGCATTATTGTATGGTGGACTGATGTGGAGTTATTTGTTTTTTTGCAAAGTTTGTTCGATGCTCCTTTTGCGACGGAACGAGGTTTCGGATGGTGAGGATCTATAGCTTGCCCTTGGATCCCTGGAGCTCACATACTCTTCTTTCTTGGTCACGTGATCTATGTAGACATTTTCTACGTAATAGTAGTATCTTGCCATGATTGTATCGATCGTTTTCATTACGTGATCCAGAATTTATTTCATGTATCAGTGTTATGATTTAAGTACACTTTGTCTTTATTTACACGAGCATTGTACACATTATTGAAACTATTTTGTATGGCCCAAATAAAGCACATAGTGCTAGCTACCTGCCACCAAAAAAAAAATCATGTTACTGTTGCTATTAGCATCGCAAATTTACTGCACACGTCGCTATTAGCATCACAAAATGCATCGCAAAGCGTCCTTATTAGCGTCGCTATTTGCGTTGGTATCAGCGTCACATTTGTGACGCTGATACCAATGTAAATAGCAACGCTCATAACGACGCTAATACTGACTGTTCTATGACGTCGCCAATAATGACTTTTTTGTGACGATGGGGCAAATTTCTTTATGAACATTTTTGTCGCTTTTAACGTTGGTATAAGGCCTATATCTTGTAGTGTTTTTTCCCCTTTCTAAAAGGCATTAATTTGTAATGAGCTTGGTACTTAGGTAAGTGTTACATTAGGTACATGAGTTTCATCGTTCTAGCTCTTCCACTAGTTTTGGTCTTTTTTTTTTAATCAACCCTTGCCTTGAAGGTCTACCACATGTTAAGATTTTGTCTCATCAATAGTCCAAGAGGTAATGACACTTGACTTGAGATGGTGGCTAGTAATCTTGCATCCATTTCATTATCACGATGCCCTCTAGGCTTCTGCACTCTATTATTCACACCATGATAGGACATGGTTGGTTCTTTTTGTTGTGCTCATTCAAGTGGGTCATCTCCTTGGCTTTTTATCAATGGAAATGGTCTAAATTTAAAGCTATTGGCCAATGTTATATTAAAACGAGTAGTTTCCATCGGGGGATTTCTCCAAGCTTGCATCACTGCTATAAAGCTCATAACACTTACTCCTAGTCCCATGCCTACTATTCCTCTTTGAGTCATATCTTCTAATGCGATGATTGAAAAGACTATATGCATTTTTTTCCTTCCCAAAAGGCATTAATTTGCAATGAGCTTGGTACTTGGGTAAGTATTACACTAGGTACATGAGTTCCATTGATTTGGCTCTTCCACTAGTTTTAGTCAAGTTTGTCTACCAATCCTTGCCTTGAAGGACTACCACATGTTAAGATTTTGTCTCCATTAGTCTAAGGGGTAATGGCACTTGACTTGAGATGGTGGCCAATAATCCTACATCCATTATAGTATCATGATGCCCTTTAGTCTTTTACACTCTATCATTCACAGCATGATAGGACATGCTTGGTTCTTTTTGTTATGCTCATTCAAATGGGTCAACTTCTTAGCTTTTTATCAATGGAATATACGTCAAAGAAGAGGGTGGTTCCATGCATGATAATTCTTGATCGTCGCATTCTAGTATAAAGTCTTCTATGTGCTACCTCTCCTACCTAGCCTCTTACCTTCTCGATTAGTTCCATTTTGTTGATCATGGTTGGAGTATTCTCCCACCTTAGTGCTCCCCTTCTTCTTAGTTCTGGGTGTTGAGGTTTCAAGTTCTACATCGGGTACTTTCCTCCTTGTGGTTAATCTGGTAGCATTGTCACTTTTCAAATTAACCTTTCCCTCTAGACTTCTCTTTTTCTTTTTTCTATTCTTTTTTCCAATTGAAGAAACATCCAAATTAATGGGTCCTAGTATCATCACTCCTACTTGTTTGGCTTGTGCTCTAGTCATCACATTGAGTGGAATGGGGATTACCTCATTATCTATTAGACTAAGGGTATTGATGGGATGACTACATTGCTCATGGAGGCTTTCCTCCTTGGATACGCATATACATGCAAGACACCACATAAAGGACATTTAAGTTCGGCCTTGTCTTTGTTGACTTGTTCCTTTTCAAGGATGTGTCCAAGAAGGTGGCCACAATTCCAATGGGTTACGAGCTCTTGAGGTGGCATTCCTCTAAAACATGGGCCCCTTCTTCTGCCCAATGTCATCACTAGGATTGGTCTATAGTCCATGAGAAATATATTGCCATTTACATTGTATGAGATGTAAGGATTAAGATATGACTCCTTTTCCAGTGGCTCATCCACATAGTAAATAGGCACATCAATTTCAAGAAGCATTATGATTGATGCACTGGGTTTTTCATATCCCAATCAAATTAATATCTACCCTAGGTGCAACTGTCTCTAGTCATTGGGTGCTTTGAGAGCTAACCAAACTCCCCTTCCATAGTAAAACTATCCATTCATTGGGTGTTATTATTGTGGATATTGTTGGGGATATGGTAGTCTTCTTGGCATTCGCCAATGGATGGCTTCATTATTGAATCTCCCATAGTTAGTGCAAGACCTTGATCAAGGTTGAGAGCATTTTGTTGGTGGTTACCTCCATAATGCACACATTGAACATTAGGTCTTATAGGTCATCTAAAGGCTTCTTGGATTTTAGCTAGTTTCAACTTAAGGTTTGGCATTTCTTGTCTTAGATCCACTCTCTTTCCTTTCTCATATACTTTAGACACTACTTGTTCATTGCCAATAGTCACTCTCACTATGGATTGTGATTATGCTTGCTAGTTGAATGGTCTTAATGTTTCTTCCCTTCAACAAGTTGTCAACTTGTATGGCTCCCTTAAACATACTACCTAATACACCTCACTACAAGCTAGAGTTGCTTGCCATGGCTTTATACAAATCTTTGTTCTTGATGCCACTTATGAATATTGTAGACACAGCTCTTGGTGTGGGTCCCTCAGTGGTAGAAATTCTTTTGTACAGACTTCACACATGTGATGTAGTCTTGGATCTCTTCCTTGTCCTTTTGGCTCACATTCATAAACTTGACAATCAAATCATCAACATATCCTACTTTTGAAAACCACATAACGAACAAGTTCTTAAGCACAGTAAAATTGTTCTTCTCAACATTATCTAGGCTAGTCAACCAATTTTGTCCTTTTTACCCAAACATATCCCAAAGGCTTTGTGCTCATTTATCCATGTCTAAGAGGTTATTCGCCTCATAGACTTGCTCAAACAATTCAAAAAAGTTATATGGGTCATCACCCACTCTATACTTATCAACTTGCTTTTTAATGATTGGTATCTTTGCATGACTCTTAAATCTCAATGTTACTCTTGATCCTCTTAAGAGTGAAGCAACTAAGGTAGTGTTGCCCTTCTTTGATGCAATTGTATCTAGTAATTGTTTGATAAGATGTTCAGAAGGGGTAAGGTCAATGTTTGATGGCCCAATAGCGTCCTGTTTGATCTCTTCGATTTCCATTCCTCTAGCCACCCAAAATTCATTAGACTTAGTTCAACTCTGCCTCCTTTATATGTCTACCTATTCTTTGGGCTCGCATAAACCTAGCCACTTGTATTATAAGATCCTTTCCTAGTATCCTTTTGGTTGTCAAATCTGCAAGTATATCCTCTACTAGTCTCCATGCATGCTCTATCATTATGTCTTGGTCATAGCGTGTGATTAGTTGTTGGATGTCTAAGGGGAATTCGGTCAAATCAAGATCTAGGCTAGCAATGTTTGGTGGGCTTGAGCCTGACATGATTTTAGGATTTTCTTGGTTGACTAGTGGCTCAATGAAACTAATGTGCTCAAGTAGGGGAATGGAGGTTCCAAGTTGGTCCCTTTAAGAAGACACATCTTCACTCTATGATAGTTATGGTTCTAATATACTTTTAGTACTAAGGTTTGATGGGCTCTTGGTTTTCCTACATGTGTTGGATATGGTCTTTTCCTATCACGGTATTTTCTACACATATATTCCAGGTGTGTTCTTGGTGATTCCTTATTCTTGTATCTCACTTTCTCTTTATGTTGTGTATCAAAAATTACTTCCTATAAGGGCTAGTTACCCTAGATCCTCTAAGGTGTTCTAGGTCATCACAAAGTCTGATCCCAGGTTAGTGTCAACTATTTGTCGTCCCTTTTCCTAGTTTATCTCTTCTTGCAATCTCTCTTTGTTTGCTTGTTTGTTTCCCCCTGTCCATCTATTATGATTGACAACCCTATTTGATTTGGTAGCACAAGGAGACCTTCTTACTATGGAGTAAGTTTCACAACCATGTAGGCCATGAAATGTTGTGCAAGATTATAGTAGCTTACTTTGAGAGAATTACTCTTAGTGCATTCACATCATTTAAGGTCAATAAGTCCTTATGGATTGATGTTTTTGTCATTGATCTATTTGTTGCTAATTGGGATCTCATGTGATTTGTGATTTTTTATGCATGATGAGACCTAGTTGAAGATGCATGTAGGATTTGGCTTTGTCCTCAGTTGTAGCAACCTATTGTTTTTCATATATGCATTCAGTAGCTCAAGGCATGAAAGCTTAGAAACCAACTCAATGAAACTTTGGTCTTCGAGATAGTGTGAGGCACTAGGCCAAGTTTATCACTTGATTCTTGGCCATGAGAGGAGTTGAATCTCTAGTTGGTCAACTAGCAAGTTGCAGGATACGTTTGGCATACTACCCATTCACCCAAAGCAAGGGGTACGGTTGTGATTCCCAAAGCAAGAGGTGCACTCAAGATGCTACAAGTGGAACTCCATTTTCAAGATGGGTTGAGGCACTAACTAACAATGGGTTGTTAGGGCAATGGTTGTGACTTCAATGTGAGAGAGGTCCAAGAAACTATCTCTACTAATATGGTTGTGAGGGTCACTTTGTAAAAGATGAGGCATGTGCTATTGGTATCTAGACTACTATATAGAGAATTTTTAAAAGCTTGACAAGAGCACAATTCTAGATAATAAATCTAAAATCTTAAAAGTGTAATTGAATGAGAGGTCATAGTCATAGACTCAAAGTTGGATTGGCACTTCTTTGTGGTAGCCTATTGTGTGGCCTCACTAGTTAGGTATTTGATTAATTTTTAAGTCCATTCTAGATTGATCCTGCTTCCAATAGGGTTGATGCCTCTTCTTAGCTTTCCTTATGGTGGTGACTCTTGTACTGAGGTCTCCATTGTGATCCTCTGATGAAGTATAGCAATGTTGGTGATGCTTCTCCAACAAGTAGGGTGGCTTTCTATCTCAAAGCAACTCAAGTTACCTTTAAGCATAGTTCAATGTGCCTCCTCTACATGCCATGATGTTGGACACTAGCTTTTGATGATCTTGATTATGGAGAGCCAATCACCTTAATAAATAGGCATGCATGGTAGCCAAGTTACAAGCAAAGACTACCTCAAGCAATTGCAAGCATAAAATCACCTCAAGTATGCATGTGTAGATCTCACATCGATCTTTGGGACAACTATTGGAGCATTGGAGTCGCCTCGTGTGCTACCAATCACCTCAAGTGCTACCAATCGCCTCGACCACAATAGTCACCTAGATTGTTGGAGATGACCTCAAGTAGGCCTACTGCTCAGGCAAGCCAATGTCTTATCAATATGGTGCTTTTTATGAAAAAGAATCATGTTCCTTGCAACCTTGATGCTTACTTTTTCATTTGCAAACTAATAATGCATTTATGCTCTTCTAGATCTTTTTGGGCTCAACTTGAGGTTTTTCCATATCACTTTGTGATGGTGATTTTTGTGATATCACTAAGTTAGGTGATTTTTATGACCTCGTTGTTCATCAAGCTTATTGTGTTGCCTTTCAAGCAAGCTAGGATGCTTACATGGCCTTGAATGGATAGATTGCACTATTGATCGTTGTGAAGATGGTGATCGTGGCAATGATGATCCTAATTAGCAACTCCTTCCCTTCACACATGAAGATCACTTCAAGAGCTTGAGCAAGGATCACATCAAGAGGATGATTGAGTCTCACCTCAAGAGAAAAAATCGGTTGCTCACCTCGAGCACAAATTACTCGAGCAATTGGGAAGGGTTTGCCTAGAGTGGCTCATGTATGGTCCTACCTTGAGCAAGGAGGATTTTACCTTGAATTGGTAAACTGAGTGGGCTCACCCAAGGTTGGAGTTGTGGCTCTTACTTTGAGACCTATGGCCAAGCAACCATGGGATTACTTCAAGTTGTTGATGTTAATAATATCCTTGAGTGGATACTACCTCAAGTTGGAGGGAGATAACTCACCTCGAATAAGGTTGAAGATAATCACCTTGATTCGATATTGTGGACTAGCTTGAGTTTGTGAAGAGCATGGTAGGAGGGGTGATCATGTCAATACTAGCCTTGTACTCAAGAAAATGACCATGGGGATGGAAATCAAATATATAGATGGAAGTGATGATGGGCTCAAAAATCCACTCTCTAATGTAGTGTCTAGGTAGTGGAGAGCACAAATCAAAAGAATGGTTAGCTCTCACTATATCCTTCCCAATGCATGTACCAAGGGAGAGTTCAAGTCACACCCTTTGACTCTATGGAATATGTGTGTCCAAGATGAGGCTTTGTCACTATGAGGCAAAGGAAGATGTAATGCAAGACTCAACATCATCTTTGGCAAGCCTCTCAAAGTAGCTAGCTTATCTATTAGATTATCAATTGCTATGCAACCATTGACGTGTCCTCAATGTCTAGGTTTGTCAATCGACTCCACAGTGGTGGCAAGCTCCCTCCTTCAATAATCAATAGGTTTTCAAAAAATTAGCTTTAAAAAAATCAGCATTAACCCGCAAGTCACAAGCATCTCAACCCACTCGAGCATCGAAGAAATAAGCCAATGACCTAGACTAGGACTTGAAAATCACTCCCAATCTCTTTATCATGTCCATTTAGATCAATGACAATGGGAAGTCCATAGCTAGTTCAAAAACCAAAATTTTTAGTCCTAAAACTAAAATTTATAATTTAAGGTGCTTTGTGGTTGATAGGGAACCCAAAGATGGTCAAAGTACGTGTTATCAAGGTCCCAAACTAGCTTATTGGTGTCCCGAGGAGCCCCGTGAGAGCATGCAGTTGGGTGAAAAAACTCAACTAATCATAACATCCATCAAATAAGAAATTTTTAGAGAAAAGGCTGAAGTATCATTAAATCACTAAGTATAAAAATATTTGGGCCTTTTTTCGCTGCAAAATCTCACACACATAAGTACTTTGACAATCCTAGTTCACTAGCTAGTCATGCCTCTTACTAGCTAATTTAGTACCAAACTTGCCCAAACCTCATGCTTATGTTATAATATAAAAATTTCAAAAAAATTAAAGTATTTTCAATAAAAAATAAAATAATTGAAATGTTAATTCACTTCATATCCATGTGTAATAAATCTTCCAATGTGATGCATATATTGATGACTAGCCAACTAGTCATAGTTGTACCTATCTTTATGGGTTGTTTAGTCCAAGATATCATAATTTCACAATTTTCTAAGAATAACCATCAATCCAATAATGATATTTATCCAACTATTCAATGATTCTTGACTTAACAATCCACTCCCACCACTGATGCATACACACTATCTTTTTGGGCCACCTAAAGTAGACTGCATCTAGCTACTTGTGGCCCACACATAATCCATGTCATGCTTTGAATTTCCCATGATAAAAGATTATAAAAATTAAAGAGAAAATAGTACACAACTTGAAATTTTCTAATTTTCCACATCTTTGAAGCATACAAAAATTCTAAGCACTCGTCGATCATGAAAATACATGTATCGATGACTACTTGACAAGTCATCCTAATCTATTTAAAAGATTCCAAGAATCCTCAGATTGGTTCTTTTCATTCTGTAATCCTATCCTATGACACGCAAGGATTCCGTATCGATCTCATCAATGTGAGAAAACCTATCTTGATCAAGCTTGGTATATTCCTCTTATGGTCTATAGTTGGGAAGATCTCTCGCATGAGATTCCATCAGGTCCCAAAAACAATAGAACCAAAATGTGGCTTTTATGAACTACCTTATTGGATTTAGGCATATGAGTCCATGTTGATTCATGCACCCTCACTCGATTTATTGCTTGCAATCTCTCAATCCTTAAGCTCTCCTACTTGCTTGGCTCATCACAAATAGAATCCATGACTCTACCAAGCTATGCAAAAATAATCTAGCCAATAGACAAAGTGAGACAACTCATTAGTTGTTGTAGTCTAGGTGTGCTAAGAGAGAGCTCCTAGATCTCGTCATCTACTCATTCCACCAAGCTCCATGTAACTTGATTCCCTCAATCTCATGCAAGACTCATCTCCTCGCTTGTTCCTCTAAACTAAGCAAGACTCTCTCTCTCTCTCTCTCTCTCTCTCTCTCTCTCTCTCTCTCTCTCTCTCTCTCTCTCTCTCTCTCTCTCTCTCTCTCTCTCTCTCTCTCTCTCTCTCTCTCTCTCTCTCTCTCTCTCTCTCTCTCTCTCTCTCTCTCTCTCTCTCTCTCTCATCTAGCTCTCCCACTCCTTCATGAAGTCTCTCTCTCTACCTCTCAAACTCAAGCATGACCTAAGAAGGTGAGGAGAGAAGATGGAGAATCTCACAACAATGGCTAGAGAAGCAAGACATGAGATACACTTCTTGCTTCAATCTCCAAGCCTGCATGTAGGGAGACATTGTCACAAAGAAGAGTTGTGAGATAAAGAGAAGGATAAGATTTGTTAATTTTCAACCACTATAATGTTTCATTAAGCTTCTTTTCCCACCTTAATTATGGGTGGTCTCTCTTACCTTGGGTTAAGTCAACTCCTTCAGTGTGCTTGTGGCAAGGAAATCCTAACCCATAGAGATTGTCTCAATTAACTTTACCTTGATCCCTTATTTTTTTCCACTTTTAAATACATATTAAACTTAGAAGGTGCATGGAAGTGAGCCTAATGGTAAAAAAATATTAAATGTTTAGGAAATTCTATTGAAATGTTTCATTAAGGTTTTTTTCCACCTTAAACATGGTTATCTCTCTCACATGTGGGTGTCAACTCTTCAATGTGCCCATGGCCAATAACTCATGACCCATCCAAATTGTCTCAATTAAATTTTCCTTCACTCAATTTTTCCCAGTTTTAAATACATATTAAACTTAGAAGGTGCATGGAGGTGATCTCAATGGTCAAGAAATATTAAATATTTAGGTAATTCCAATAATTAAATTCACTATCCTATATATTTTTGGGGTATCAAATATTTCTAGCTAGTTTTGGCTTTTGACACTTTAGTAGCTTCCATCTTGGATTCTCAATTCTTCTAGTATCTTTGCTTCTCAAAACTTTTAAATTTCTTGAGTCCTGCTTGTGACTCTTGGTTTGCTTTTGATCTTTTTGACTTTGCATAGGGCTCTACAATCTTGTCGGTCCTACATCAAGTTAACACTAACTTGGAAAAAGAGGCATCTGCAAAACAACCATACTAGCCTCTTTCTTCTTAACATCTTTTGTAGCCAATTTAGGACAGTTAATGGCATGATCTTTTTCCTTATAATACCTACAAAACATCTTACTCTCTTTTGTATTCTCATCCTTATTAGCTTATTTGTCTAAGAAGCATTTGTAGATATCTACTTACTAGTAGAAAATGAAGCTTTTCCTTTTCCCTTCTCACTAGCCACAAAACCTTGGCCTATAGCACATATAATGGACCTGTTCTATCTAGAATATTCTTCTTGCACCAATTTAAAAACCAATTCATTAAATGACAAAGCATTCAAATTACCTTTCATCATCAAATGAAGAGCAGATTCAAAACTCTATTAAGAATTAGAAGATTGTTGAGAATAATTTGCATAAGTGAACTATCTAGAAAAATCATAAGTAAGGTGGACCTCATTTCTTCCTCGATACAAATGTGCAAGACTATCCCATGTATCCTTAATTGTCTTGCATGAGTAAAAATGTGGAACCATATTGTTTTTAATAGGCAATGCATTCAAAGCATGAGCCTTTGCATCTTTGCCATCCTAAAAAATCTGCTTAGGAGTATGTGTTGGTGGTGCGACAACATTAATCAGATTAAAACTAAAACCTACATCATCCTCAACAGCACATGTTTATATTGCTTTTATTGTAGTTGCAACTTCTTAAAAACCACCAGGATGTCTTTCAATTCCATGTACAATGTTTCAAAGCCCATTTGTAGACCCATACATGCTACATCATGTCAGCCCACAAGGGATGGTTAGTTCCATCCAACTTGTCCTCAACAACCAACATACAAAATACATAATCATTTCCTACCATGGACATTGATTAGTACAAAAGCAAGACAAACCCAAATCAAAAATCTAATGATCCCAAGTTCTTAGGACTCACTCTAGTATTTATCACCTTGTGAATGCTTGTCAAACCTTGTCTCAATCTAAGGAAATCAAGCGGACGGTATTGAAAACTCTACCCAAAAGGTCAAAACCTACTTTGATACCAATAACTCTCTACTTATTGAGAGGTATCAATAGACAGTATTTACAAGACTAACTATGCCCTAATAGTGCATAGGCATAGATACAAGGCTAAGGAAAAAACCCTCATAAAGAGGGAAAAAAAGGTGTCATGGTGATCCTAAGTATGTTCACACACATCATTACCAAAATATAATAACAAAACATGTGCGACCTGCTACTCTTGGCTGCATATAAACCTATGAATCCTTCTTGAATGTTGCTTCTATCCATTGTCCATGTGTATCCTTCATGTTATGGAGACAAATACCACAGATGGAATTTTGAGAATGCTATTGATAACTTGTAGATGCCATTCAAGTAGGTTAAGGAAGAAGATGCCTGGAGCTTTTGCAAGGAATGAGGTAATGAATTGATGATAAGAAAGGGATGAATTGTTCCTGACTCGTTAGTTATGAATAAAATGCCAAAGATGCTATGGCTATGGCTGTGGAATGAAAGCTTTGATAGAAAAGTAAGAAAGAAAGGATTGTGGAGTAAATAAAGGAAAATATTCCTCAAAGAAGAAGCATCTTGGAGAAAAACACCAAGAAGCTTTTTTTGGAAGGAAGAAGTAGATGCTTTGAAAGGAAAAGTTGCTTCGTAGGTGTTGGATGCAAGACACCCCATGGGCCATAATTATGGAAGAAGTAGTACTAGGAAGAATAAGGTAATCTATGAGATGAGTGGAGACTAAAATGCACAAAAATTTCAAACTCCCAATTTATTTTCAAAAATAAGGCACAATGAATTATTGGCAACATTACTAAATCCTAAACAATGATTTTAAAGCATTGTAGAATTGACAACTACACTCTTCATATTTGCATGAAAGATAGCATTTTTTGGGCATGGTAATTTCAGCCTCCACTACTTGAGCAATTGGGAAGAAGGACTAGATCAATTCCTACTCTAGGGGCCTTCCAAATTCAACACTAGCCGAATGCTAAGGGGGGTGTTTTGATGAGTGATTCCTATCAATTTGTTATTTGTCCCATCAAGGCTAGAGTGCTTGCTTGGGACTATATTGTAATCAAATTGTGATCACTTATCTACAAAAGAGGTAGTGGTGAAAGCTACAAATTGCTCTTGATTGCAAAAAAAAGGGCCTCAGAACCCTTTAATACAAGGATGGTCAAAACCCTTCAATCAAAGGGGAAATTGATAGTAGTAGGGTAAGAGAGGTTTAGGGGATCTCTCCATCCCTAATGCCACACTTGGCAAAGCCTATAAACAATTTTGGTGCCTTATGCTCCATTTGAGTGATAGATTGTTCATCTGGTGGATAATTCAAGGAGTATTTCAACCTATAAGAAAATTGTAGAATAATATATTTCGAATGGCTAATGTAGTTGTGGTGTACCTAATACAATAAAGTAAATATTTTGGGATGGTTGTTTTGCTTTGCAAGTTTGGAATCATGTCCGACATCATTTGGGCAAAGGGCTCAAGGGGATACATGAATACTCCCTTATATCTTTGGTATTAGAGGCCCTAGGAGTCATTTCAAGAATTTGATCTTTAATTGCATTAGAATTCTAGTCCTTAGGAAACTTTGGAAGGCAAGGAATATCCTTTGTTTTGCAAGGTCTTAGGAAAGACATTACACAAAATTTTATAAAATATAAGGTTTTTAGTTACTGGAAGGCTACTCATGTTGTGGGGGTTTTTTAAAAAGATCACATAGCCAGACTTGAGTCACTTTTGTGCTAGCCCATACTTTGTATCCGATCAAAATTTTTAATTAATAAACTATCTATTTGTATGTAAAATTTAAAGAGGAAGGTTTAAAAGATTTTAGGTGTAAAAAAATTTAACCTACAAAAATAGAAAATAAATATTATTTGATTCAAAAATAGCAATGCAAAGGTTTACTAAAAAATGAATTGCAAATTTATTTAAACACCCTGAAAACTTAAAGAGGAAGATTTAAAATGTTTATTTCCAAAATTTTAGCTATAAAAATAGCGAATCTATATTATTTGATTTAAAAATCCCTCCAAATTTTTGAGGTAAAGGCTTTTGTATCTATTACTAAAATTATTTTTCATGCAACATTGATCAAAGTCACTAAATGCAAGGTGGGCCCTCAATAATGAGTTTGGAAGGCCAAAAGTGCAAGTTTACTAGCAACATGCTCAAGGCCAACCTTCATAAGGGCACTACCATGGTACCTTTATCATATAAAGTGCTTTACCAAATATGTGCAAGTTTTTTTTTTTTAATGGTATCTTCTCATGTTAAGCTTGGTAAGGAATCCTTCAAAAATAGAAATTGTTCCTTTTGCAGAATAGCAAAAGTTAAGTAACAAGTATGATTGTTTCACCATCTTCATCTACAATAGGAAGTCGTGGTCATACTAGTACCACACACACATGACCTATTGCACTAGTCACCTTATAATGGGGGAGGTGCTTCCAAACTTCATGGTTGTGAAGGAAACTTTCACATCCTTTTCATGTTCTTCTTTTATATAATTTTTTGTACAATATTTGAAGATATCCTTGAAGTCAACCACAACTATCGCCCATCTCTTTAGCATTGAATCTCTCAATTTTCCTCCTCTCCCACTACTTTTTTTTCATGACAAATGACCCATAAATTCACTTTCAACCCCTACTTTTGAAGGATTTTCATTTTTCTCTACCACTTTAGGACCATGAAGGAAGCCATGCCAATGTATTGCTCTCAAAACTAGTGAAGCAAGGCTAGTTTTCCCTCTCTTACTCTCCAATTTGTAAAAATTATGTGCGTGCGTGTGTGCGTGTGTGCGTGTGTGCGTGCGTGCGTACGTGCGTGTGTGTGTGTGTGTGTGTGTGTGTGGTACATCCTCTTCGTGTAAGAGTAAGAAATACTTCTCCTAACTCTCTAGTTGATTGTAATTAACCCTAATGAACTTAGGTTGAGTGAAATACATTACTTTGGACTAGGAGAGAAGGGTTTTCCATCTTCAAACCTCAATTTTTCCTCCATCTATTTTATGTATTTATGGTTGTAATCATTTTTAATCATTATCATTTTCAATTTCAATTTTTTTTGTTTCAAATAATCGTATTTTTTGTCTTAAAAGATGCAAATATCTAGTTGCTAATAATACTAGGTTGTATGGGGTGCTTACAATTTATATCATCCTAAGTATTTTGGCAAATGGTCTTACATGGAACATAAGATGAACTTGATATTGGAAGCAAATCTAGCTATATGATGCAGTGCTTATTTCCAAGTATTCATTGTATCAAATATTTTGGTATCCTTAGGTACAATCAAGTGCCTTACAGTGTGGCTGTCATGGAGTATGATGCTAGTTAGCATAAGATGTAACTAGATCATGGGTTGTAGCTATGCTTTCCTTTCCATCATTCACATGTTGTATGGATCTACAAATTGGCAAGAAGTCAATAGCATACTCAATGACAATCCATGTTTCCTACTCATAATGGCACGTCAACTTGATCGACATATGTTTGAAGCATATTCTCCATAGTTATGTTTGTAGTTTGGTTTCTGTAGATGCCTTGAAGATAGCACAAATCGGTGGAGCTTCAATTGCTAGAAAACCATCTAACAAATGGCTAATTGTGCATTGCACTTATGATGCGGCAAATTGGTCATGTGTAGGCATGTGGCACAATATGACAAACAAATTGTTGATGTGGTAGGAAAAATCCCTAAAATATATTTCCCGAAGGGGAAATGCCCCCCCCCCCTTTGCATGAAATTGTACTACATGTGGCATTTCCCCCTAGATCATCTTGGCAATTTCCAACAAAAAGCATAAACCATTATAGACTTACAAGATTTAGTATCCATTTACAACATCCACACTCTTCTTTTTCCCTCCATATATCTATATGGTCCCCTCTTTTAGCACATATTTGTCCCTCTTCTCCTATCCTTCCCTACTCTTTAATGATGTAGCACTTTTGTTTATATGTTCTCATATATTGTTGTTTTCATTTCCATTTTAGTTTCAGTTCAAAGTTTTCAACAACTGTGAACTATCTTTGTGAAAAGTTTCTCCTATAGGGTATTTTTGCAAACACATATTGGAGTTATACTGCATGGATAAATAGCACATATATACAACTATCTATTAATATACTTTGTGAGAGTATCAAAAAAGGCACTTCTTATTGATACATTGATATTTGATGATGCTTTATCAATGCAAGTTGAAGGGAAGACACATGTCTGGAGAAGTGTTGGAAGTGCATATGATATTACTACTTTGACTCATTTGGATCCATCTTGGGCATATCTTAATCGAGCTTCTCATGAGAGAGTGATATCATTAGTGTATCTTTTGAGGGATTCATTTGATTATGATATTCCTTATTCGAAAAAGGCCAATGAGATGTCATTCATAAAGGTGGACTTTTCATAACATCATGATAGCCCCCCCCCCCCTCTCTCTCTCTCTCTCTCTCTCTCTCTCTCTCTCTCTCTCTCTCTCTCTCTCTCTCTCTCTCTCTCTCTCTCTCTCTCTCTCTCTCTCTCTCTCTCTCTCTCTCTCTCTCTCTCTCTCTCTCTCTCTCTCTCTCTCTCTCTCTCTCTCTCCCTCCCCCCCACACACACACACACATGCATGTGCACATGCACACACACACATATGTACATGTATATGTATATGTATATGTATATGTATATGTATATGTATATGTATATGTATATGTATATGTATATGTATATGTATATGTATATGTATATGTATATGTATATGTATATGTATATGTATATGTATATGTATATGTATATGTATGTATGTATACTCCTCACTCCTTTGATACTCATCATCAAAAATCAATGGCTAATCATGCTCCATGCTTAATAGATGTTAACACAACCTCATTAATACTTTGAGGTGGGTGATCACAAAAATTGAAATCTATGTATGTATGTGCTACATGTATGATAGAGACTTTACATAAATCTTTAAAACTCTATAGTAATCGAGGATGTGCAAAGTTTGTGCACTCCCATCTTGACCATATTGCATTCTACCTTGATACATTACTGGCTCATAAACCTTATTTTTTAGCAATGACACTTCTTCCTCCTACAATCATCCACAACTCCTTTGTCCTCTCCTCCTGCTTGAAATCATTGACTTGCTCTCCCACCCCAAAATCATATGCTTCCTTTGTCATGCTCAATCTTGCCTTCAACCTCTAGTAGGAACTTATTAAGCTAGCCTAGTGAAAATGGATCCATGTAATCTCTACTACTAGTGACAATTGGCAATCTTGTAGTCTAAACTTTATTATGAAAGGCTTCCAATTATAGATCTTAATGTGAAGACATTTCTTCTCATCTTGTCAATGTCTTATCTTGGTAGTCCTATGCATGACCCACATCCCATGTAGGTTCCTTATATATTTTGGGTTTTGCACTTGTAGAATTAACTTGCAACATCCTAACCACATGCCTTCAATCTATTGCTATAGCATCTATTAATAATTTGCCAAACTCACAATTGTTTATGCTACTCTATGAAGTGTTATTGAGTTTAGAGTCTTGTCCGTGTGATTCCTCTTATGTCTCATCCCACTTATACCATATATATATAGGCAACCTTATTTTCCACCCCACACATTACCTACAATAATGAGCTTTATACTTGTAATAAATGGCATGGAGCACAAGTATGATGGGCACATGTGGACCAAACCATCCATGTTAAATATAGCAATGAATGGAATATGTTAATTTAGCCCTTGCCTTGGAAGTATGCAATTCGTGGATGTTACATGCCTCTAGTATGTGAATAATAGAAGTCACAATGATTCTCATTTCAAGGAAATGATGGAGAATGTAGTAGCTCAAGCTCTCCTTTTAACAGCAATGACGAAAAGGTTCTATATCATTAGTATACGAAGCTAGTGATGTGTTGCAAAAGTCGCTCATTCTTGGTGTATCATGCAATGCCAAATTATACCACCCTATCAAGATCGATGATTCATCTTGGCAAGCATTTTTTTTCCCTAACTAGAGATGACATAATATGATCAAGAGTATGTTGATATTTGCTTCACACCAAGTTTAAATTTGTGATAACCAATGCCAAGCAAGCCATTAAAGGACATATGGACTCAAAAAGGGACATTTAGATTAAGAGTCAATGACTCTCCTGATTGCATGAGATTCAAGGTACACCAATGGGGAAAATAAAGTGGATAAAATATGCACATGAGCCCCTCTCCTATTACATCATGGTCCCATATTAGATGGCCCCATTGGGCATCCAAAAACTAGGGGGTAGAAATTGATTTTCCCCACCCACTCCTTCTCAGGCTCTTTTCTTCAAAAGCTCATTTCATGTTGTATATCCTAACAATTTGCAATCCACCTTCATTCTTATCTTATTTGAGTTTATTTAGCTCAATTTTTACCAATTATCGATTCTTCCCATTTTGGCCCCATGAAAAGTGGCTAGGAAGTATTTTTTCAATGTTTCATCTTCATCGTTTAGTTCACATTGTATCTTTTTAGCCTCACTTACTCCAATGCCTAGAGGGAATCCCAAATACCTATAGATGATGCCCCCTCAACACAACTTTGCCTTGCCAACCCGAGTCTTACAACCTCTCCTTTGTTAGGCTAATTAGTTTGGACTTGTGGTAATTGATCTTACACCCTGTTGCTTCTTTGGAGGGATTTCTTGAAGTTTGATTTATTTGTTTGCAGCACCATCAACAAGTCATTTGCAAATCCTTGGCCTATTAGATGCTTTTCTCTATATTTGATCTCTTGTAGTTCACCCTCTTCTACAAGGTCTTCCATGAGATAGAAAAGTAAGTGGGATGCTATGGCAAAGAGCAATGGACTAATGGGACATTCCTATCTCACTCATGAGATGCAAAAGGACTTCAAAAGATGACCATTCATATTAACATAGGCTTATGCATTGCTGGCCAATCTCCCATTATAGCCCATGGCTAGTAGTGTCTACCTCAAACACTCCCATGATACTAAATCAAATGTATTTTCAATGTCTACTTGTAGTAGGACCATTGCTTGGTTAGTAGCCTCCACCCATTCACCTACTAATAACATATTTAGCACATTTTCAAATTTAATACATCCTTCTTGGATTGGAGTAAGCCTCATGGTTAGTCCTTTTGAGAAATTTTTATAAGCCACCCCTAGTAAAGCTATTTGTGGCTTCCAATGGTTTGACTAGGTACAATATTCTTGCTTAGGTACCAATGAGATTATGGACCTAGTCCGAGAATATGGAAGAGCTCCCTCATTCTAGTATTTGTTAATAATATTTGCGATATTTGCCTGTCATTATGAGGGCCAAAAATATAGGATTGCTTCAACTATGATTTCTTTCACCCTCGACTCTTTAAGGCTACTTCTAGCTCCTTTGTAGAGAAATCCCTTAGCATTTTCTCATTGTCATCAAGTGTTATGACCCTATGCACTAGATTCAGAATCACCTTCATTGCACGTGACGAGCAATGATTCTAGTTTAGGTATAAAGAGGCATAAAAGTTCCTGCAAGTTTTTGCTATTGACTATAGGTCAATTATCCATGTGTTGTCATCATTTTGCAGGGCCACGAGCTATTAACAAACTATAGAGAGATGCATTAGAAGTCATAGAAGGTCCTTCTTTTATAGATCATGCCAATTTTCTATACCTCTTATTAATGCTTCATTTTTAAATCTCTTTTCCTTTTAACAATACTTGGAGTTCTTCCCCTACTATCTTCTTCCTTTTCGCTTGACCTAAGAGGTGCTTGAGAACACACTCAACTCAAAGAGGTCATGCTTTTCCTTATTACACAATAAAAATCCTTGAGTTGAATGCATTGTTGCACCACCTCTATGAAACTACCCCAATGGTCATTTGCATCTCTTTCTGGTTTTTCAAACAATAGATTAATTACCCCTTCAACCATGTATTGAAAGGTGACTTGGTTGAAAAGCTTACTATTTGCAAGCTACTTGTGGTTGCTAATAAATTGTTTTAGTGCAAAGGAATCGAGATTGATTATGGCACACGAGTGGTCGAAGTTGAAGCATTCAATGTCGACTTTTAAGGTGACTATGGTAGGAAGCTAGGCTCCAACTTCGATGCAATACTATTGGTCCAAATGGGTGCAGTAACCAATGTGGGATAGGGGACTAAGTGTGAGTTGAGGGTTTTCATCTCGCAAGTAATCTGAAATATCAATTAGGCTATGATTGTGAGAAGCCCAATGCCAAGAGTCCACCAACTCCTGTCCTTGCAATATGAAAACATTAGTTGAAGCACCCAATACATTTACCACAATGTCCTTGCAATATGAAAACATTAATTGAAGTACCCAATACATTTACCACAATGTTAAAATTGCCCCCAATGAGGGCTCTACCAAGATCCAAATCATTGAGAACTTTCCATATTATTGTCTCACTCCTTTAGTCATTGTTGATGTAAATGTTAACTTGAGGTAGAGAAGCTCCTTCTTCTAATCGCTTTGCACCTCTTCACTAATAATAGGTTTGGTGGCTTTTGAGGGCTCGATTGCACCAAGCAGAGCAAGGGCACTGGAATGGCATCAAAATTTTATCCCACCCCCACTACATTTGTAGTCGCACTAGGGAGAGTAGGGGGAGGGATCCACTTTTAATATTAGCATTAAAAAACCTTTCCTTGGAGATGTCAGAAAGCAATGTTTTTTCTCTTGCCTCTATTTCTGCCATGACTTGTTTACTCTTTATACCCATAGCAAGCCCTCTTATGTTGTCCTACATTGTGTTGGTCTCCACCCACCTCTCTCTCTCTCTCTCTCTCTCTCTCTCTCTCTCTCTCTCTCTCTCTCTCTCTCTCTCTCTCTCTCTCTCTCTCTCTCTCTCTCTCTCTCTCTCTCTCTCTCTCTCTCTCTCTCTCTCTCTCTCTCTCTCTCTCTCTCTCTCTCTCTCTCTCTCTCTCTCTCTCTCTCTCTCCAGCCTTATTACCTACTACAATTAGTAGACTTGCTCCTTATTCAAGGTGCTGATGTGACCAAGGTGCTCTCTTAGCAAGTCTCCATATCTCTCTCCCTCTCTTCTCTCTCTCTCTATGTAGACCAATACTTACTCTAATTAGAAGACTTGATCATTGTTCAAGGTGTTGTTGTGAGCACTAGTACACTAGCTATACCTGCAAAAAGATAAAGTGATCCCAATCAAACCTACTACTTGCAGGAGCTACCCTGAAAGATGAGTTTGTGCAAAAGCTTGAAACCTTGAAGACATGGCAGCTACTATCACATGCATGAAGATCACCTCAACTATAGTTGTGAAACAAGGATACAAATGGTGTTGAAAGGCCAAACTCCCTTAGCAATGTCTAGAGCATTCACTATAGTAGACCCAACCTATCTATGATGTTGCATTGCCTACGCCTCACAACAAGGACAGTTGCAAGAAAATCCAAATATCAAATCATCAGAGATCAACAAGGAACATGGTATCGTTCATAGATACAATTAAATTTTTCTACTCTAACATATGCTAGATATGAGGCACATTTTGGCAAACAGTAATATTGAGCACATGATGTGCCTTTGAGAACTGAAACTCTACAAACCACCTTAGTGGATTGGTTAAAGGGAGCACAACATGCATGAAATTAAAAACCACTACTTGTACTTGCACGGATTTTCTCCAAGGATATGCAACAAGACTAGTTACATGCATGTTGTTGTGTTGATCCCTGCATGCTTGAGGTAAGACTCTACAATAGATTTATGTTATCATTGTTGGACCCATGCCATGTTAGTACTACATACAAGCCTTTACCTTCACTTTTTTTTTGTTGCAACCATGTATATTTTATTTTCTCACTTTGTCATATTCCTTGTCTATATGCATTGTTGCAATTAATGTAATATCTCTACCTCTATATCAACTCTCTCTAACATACAAATGCATGCAAGAAATGAGCAATCAATGACTCCACTACACTCAAGCATCATTGCTCAATGATGTTGATGCACATCGCAAGTGGATGAGAACCCAAGTGTAATGGGTTTTACCCCTCATTCAAGCAACCATTTGCCAGCTCTACTAATGACTTCCTAGGAGACTCTTTAGAGTTCTTCATCAATATGGAGCCCCAAGAGGAACACCAAGGAAAAGGGAATTCTCTTGCAAGAAAATATATCTTGTAACATCAACAATCTTTTTTATTAGGTTTTATATGATCACAATGAAGAAAATAACACCAAGCACAACAAATCTTCATGCAGCATCATGTAGATCTCCCACGGATTTGATAGAATCAACCATATTCTTCAATATCTTCACAAAATCCATCAATATAACAAAGAAAGCAAAGGAATACACCATCTTTGAATGGAAATACATCACATAGTATTCATCTTCAATATCTTCATAGTCTTCTCTCTCAATCTCTCACATATAATCACTCTGTTTTAGTAGAATTGGCTATCTTTGACTCTCTCTCTCTCTCTCCATCAATAATACATCATATCCTCACTAAAATCTCTCAAAATTACTCTCAATAATCCTTCTTAGGTCGTAGATACCCCTCCCAAGAGGTATGTCTGATATGAAGAGTCACCAGAGCCACTACAGTGTCTTTTCATAGCTCACTACTGTTATGTCACTTCAGTCTTTACTTGAGTCTTTAGCAGCTACTTCTTTCACTTCTTTTAGCTCTTTTGCACTTGTATTCACCTCTTTCCAAGGCTAGAAAACTTTCCCAAGCTACACTCTCATCCAACAGAACACATACAGAAGCATACAGAACAGTCACAATACAGTACCAGAACAGCTACAGTACAGAACAGAACAGAGACAGAAGCTCTACAAAAGACCTACAGAAGGTTACAGAAGGTCATCAAAACCACATAACTCATACTCAAACCATTCCAAACTCTCAAAAACTATTCAATAAGCTTTCACAATATCTCAATCTTCATCAATCAATACTCCATCCCTCCTTACAGAAGACAATCAGAACAAAACAGAACAAAACAGAAGCTATACAGAAGGTATACAGAACCAATCAGAACATCACAAAACCTCATATCTCCACTAATAAATATCATGAACTTCCAAAACACAATCAATATCATCCAAAACACTCTCAAACCACTTCCAAACCAATCAATCATCTCATAAAATCAACCATTCAGCTCTCAAAAACAACAAAAATCGGCCAAAAAACAAGTCATTTCAACACTCGACATATCCCCACACTTAATAAGGAAGCGTCCTCGCGACCCAGGAAAAAGGGAGTACAAATTTATTCAAAAGCTCAACTTTGATCTTCAATAAATCTTCAAAAATAATCCATCCAACCACGACCCCAACTTATAACATGTATCTGATATAAAAATACAACAAAAGGAAAACCCTTTATACATTAACACTTCTTATCAAACTAGAAATCACAACAAACTGGTAAAGGATATAAGAGGTTGTCTTCTTCTTCTTCTGTATCAGCATCTTCAACTCTCCAACCACGACCCCATCACCGCAATTCTCCAAAAATGTAGCTCGCACGAAAGCCAATCCAATAGGAAACCACCACGATGTTTTATATAAATCAACTCACAACACAAACACTACACACAACACAACCATCTGAATGACTCCTCCAAAAAGAGATTTTCATTAAAAAGCATCCACCATACATTGGAAAAGGTATCAATGAAGATGATCCCTCTTGAAAGATTGATGATTTCGGAAACGATCCATAGACAAGGATTCATCTACAAATGTTTTGGGAGGATTCTGAAAAAACTGAAGGCAGCACATCCTTTCCAACAGGACAAGGTATTTGCTAGGCAAACAAAGGGCATGAAAATACAATATATCCAGCTCTGCTGGGAATCAATGCTCATATTGACATTCATGCACAACTTTGGAATAGGCTTGGAATCATTATGAGAATACCTATGCATATACGCCAAGTACCAAGCAAAGTGAGCAGTTAATCTCACTGAAGGATCTGCAGACTGTGAATACTGCTGAGCAAAATGAATATAGTTTTGGTATGCTTGATAGGCAGCTGTCCATTCGCTTGGAATTACTGGCCAGTTTATTTGAGGTCCTGTAAGGGAATCATTCGAGCTCCATCCCCTTCTTCTGGAAATCTGATGATCAAACCCGTCATAGTCACTAACCAACTGAGGTGGGTGAGATATAGAAGTGTTAGGAGAGGGAAGTGGAATAAGGAAAAGTGGATGAAGTGAGGGATAGGCAAAATCATAAAAAGAAGAATAGTTTAAAGAAGGAGTGGCAGAAATTTGTATAGAATCACTTAAGAAGGGTGTTAACTGATAAATAGGAAAGGTGGAAGGTACATGAATGGATGGAGAAGGACATGGTGGAGAAGGGGAAAATACTCTATCCTCAATAAAGGAGCAGTATGTAAAAATGGGAATGTGAGGGAAAGAGGAAGGTTGGAAAAGAAGGGGTAAAATAGTTGTGAAATTGGATTGACAAAGGGAAAGATATATATGATATCGGTGAGCCATTTGTTGGTAATACAGGAGGGTAGGAACAGAAGGTCCTAAGATAGATCGTCAATGATAGGCATCAAAAAAGGTAGAATCAAATGGATTGTGTTTTGAAAGATAAGCTAAGAGATCCACCCTCAGTTGATTAGTACTCTGGGCATAGGTAGGGCCTGTGTTCTGTCTTTGATTCAGGACCACAGAATCAATCATGGGATGCCAGGAATTATCAAGACAATTAACCACTTTGGAGGAGTAACTCTGAAACATGTCATCTATGCGCAACTCCAAATGGTTGATATACAAAACATCTTGTAGAACCACGTCCCCCACATACCATGCTATATCCACCTCATCTGGAATTAACAAGTCTCCTCATAGATACATGTAGGACATCAACATGGTATCTGTCGTGACAGAATCTTCAAACACCATCCTTACCACCTCTGTCAGCAACTCAGCAGACCAAGCCCCACTCCATCCATCCTCTGGAAGAGGTAAATCCATCGTGGAAAGCTTCATGTAGAAGGCCAACTTCTATAATTGGTAGTGGACAAAGAAAGAATGGTCTGGTGGAACACATTCCTGAAACTGCTCAAATGTAGACCATAACAAATCCATTCTAGATTGCAATCTTTCCACTTTATCTTGGAATAGAGGACACAAGGTAGCCTGTCTCTAAAGAACTGCCAAGTCCTGCTGTGAGAGAGAAGGGATCAAGGGAACATGAGGGCTTGGAGGAACAGACCGTGACTTTGCCAATTGATCTTGCAACTGCTTGATTTGGGAAGCTTGTGATTCCACTGTGTCATTAGCAGTCTGTAAGGCTGAAAGTTTGACATCTAAAAGAGTTTGGAACTCTTGCGCTTCGCTGGACATCCTCTCCTTCTCCTCTGAGAGGCTAGTAACCTCTGATTGAGCCTCTATTAATTGAATCTTCAAAGAAGATATCTCATCTCTTTGGGTTGCAGCCAGTTGGGTTTGTTGCTCCATCTGCTTGAACAAATCTGCTAGGGTATCCTTAACAGAGGCTAACTCAGATGTTGCCTTATGCAATTGGTCCTTAGACTGCATTAGCTCTTCATAAAAGGAAGCGTACAGCTGTTGAACACAGGCTATCACTGACAATTCAATGGAACTCTGAATGTCTTTACATAGGAAAGGAATTGCATCTCTCGAGACTAGACTGTTCAGTGAGGGGACTGATATATCCAACGAACCTTCTCGATGTGCTCTGAATAGGTTATTACAGGTGAGATAACCAAGGAGATCACTGCCAGAGGTAGCAGGAATGGGCACTAAAAGAAGAACTGAAGGAGCTTTATCCGCTACCCGCTTCAAGCGTTTGCGCTGTATGACCAGGGGAGGCGGAGAATCATCATCCTCTATATCAATGGGTTCTGACTCATCTGAAGGTGGAGGAGGAGGTACTGGATCAGATGGAGGAGGTGGAGGCACACTCTTCTGTAAACTTGAATAGGTCAAGAAGGCAAACAAGTACGAGCCATAGGTGACATTGGTAACATTGCCCCTGGTGACTTTGACGAAATGTTGATCCATTTTAGTGAGTAGGTAAGTGCTTCAATCAATAGCGACTCCTTTCAACACCATCCTTGAAGCTGTGAAAAGCTCTTTGGACAAGTATTGGGATGGCGTTTTTGCAGGCATAAACCTGTCTTGGAGAAACTGACAAACCATCTTCCACACAGGATCAGTGATCATGGAAAAGGAAACTCCTGAAGAGTTGATCACCTTCTTAACATCCAGCATTTCCCTTGTCTGTTTTTGTAACAGCTTCAAAATCTCTTCATTAGAGAAAAGCTGGCAAGTGGTAACAAAGGGTTCACCTTTGGAGGGAAGAGAAAGAGCCTTCCCTAGGCCTCGAGGTGTCAAAGTCATAGAAATACCCTGGACCAGTCCCGACTTCTTGCTGTAGGAGGCCAAAAACTCGTCACACATCGATGGATCCTCTGGAAGCAATGGAAAGGAGGTAGCCACAAAAGCAGCGAGTCCCGCCTTCGTGAGAGGCTCAAAAGTGAGTAGGGAAGAGTAATCCCGACTAACTAGTGGGACATACTGGATAGGGGGAGGAGCGTGAGAAGGCGCCATTCAGATGGTTACACACACACCACAAACACAGACGATCAAGGAGAATGCCTGCAAAGCAACAGACAAAAAACCAAGGATAAGAGAACAACCAAAACGATAAAACGTGACTCGACCAACTATCCCCAAGCAAACCACAGCCTAGAAAAAATTTGATATGACCTTGAGACATATGCGACCGAAAGCTTCATGCTATGCAACATACAAACACCCAAATCCCCGTATCAGGCAATAAAGAAAAAAACTACACACCGTACCCTTAACCGGAACAAAGATACTAAACCAAAACATCACCACAACCTACACACATCAAGACCACAACTTGTGATAAACCGGTGTTGGACCATGGAGACAACACCAAAGACTTCACATACCTATCCCACGAAATCGGGTTTATTAAAAAGGGGAATTAAGTGCAGTGAGGGGAAAATTAATTTAATGAAAGGTTCATTTTAATAAATTATTAAGAAATGGGTGAAGTTTTATTAAGTGATAAAGCTTAGCAAGAAAATGACGGTTCCTTCTTAAAAATTTAATTACCAATTATTAGGGTAAAGCGGTGCTTTAATTCGAATCCCGGACTTCGATACCCAGACTGGGTCTCTAAATGCAAGTGCATTGATTACAAATTAAGATGATGTGGAGCGTTTTTTTGCCAGCGCGTGCTCTTGTGGCGGCTAGTTCTTTTTAATTAAAAATTTATTAAAGTGCCTCTTTAGCGCACTTAGCGCGTGAAGTGAACGGCGGGTTTATTTTTATTAAAAGAATGGTGTGTTTAGCGCGAATGCGCGGGCCATGGTGGTGTCGAGGGTTCATTTTTTTTATTATTTGTTTGTTTTTTTTTTGTGGTTTTTTGTTTTTTGTTTTTAATTTTTGAATTAACCGTGGGTTTTGGGGTAGCTGAAAAAATAACAAATAAAAGGGAAAATACCTGGTAGTGGGTGTATGGAAATGCAAAGAATGCGCTCTCCTCAATCCAGAAATATCTGGATGTGTTCTCTGGAGGGTTAGTGGGTATGTGGATGAAAAATGATTTTTTATTATATTTGTGTTTTTTGATTTTTATTGGTTGTTATTTGATGAATTTAGGTGTGTAATGAAGTAGTTTTGCAGCTTAGAAAATATGCCAAAAATAAGAAAAAATGTTAATGGAAGTGTGAGGAATTTTGTAAAAAATAATTGAGAATTTTTTAGCATTTTTAATTAAATTTTTTGCATTTTTTTAGTATATTTAAAAGAAGTGTGAATTTTAAAATGGTTGGAAAAAACATTTCTTGAAATTTACAGGCTTTAAAAAAAGGCAATGTGTGGCAGAAATAGTAGGAATTTTGCTAGATTTTTTGGGAATTTTTTCAGAATGTTAAGGGGTGTTTAATGTTTGTTTTTTTTTTATTTCAATGGTTTTGTTTTTTTGTGTTTTTTAAAAGGTTGCGGGTGTTTGAATTAAAAAAATCTGGGAAAATACCCAGAAATAAGCTGCGTGGCAGCAACCGACGAACAAACTCCCGCACCCGCGCACGATCACGAACAAGCTCAAGCCCCCACGCGCGCGTACACACCTACGCGTGTGTCCATGCCACGAGGGTGTATGCGGGTGGGACGGGGGTTTATGGAGGGGGTGTAGTAAGCTGTTGCGGGTTTGCTGAGGGGAACAGGGTTAACAAAGGGGTTATCTGGTGCGGGTGTGCCTGTGGGGGGGGGGGGGGGGGGGGGAACAGGAGCTTGGGGGGGTTTAGTGGGTTAGCTGCGGGGGAACAGGGGTAATGGAGGGGGAGTAGTGGGTTAGCTGCAAGGGAACAGGGGTAATGGAGGGGGGTAGTGGGTTAGCTGCGGGGGAACAGGGGTAATGGAGGGGGGGTAGTGGGAGTTTGGAGTGCTTAGGTGGGGGAAGGGAATAGGTGTGACGGGGGGGGAAAGGGGGTTTAAATAGGTGAATGGGTGTGTGACGTGTGCAATGGGGGGGAGGTGTGTAATGGGGGGGAATGGGGGTTTAGAAGGGGGGTGTGTGTTAGTGGGGGGTTGGATGGTGGGAAGGTGGGAAAGGGGGGTTAGTGGGGGGGTAATGGGAGGGGCACGTGGCAAGGAGGTAGGGAGGCAGCGGGTTGTCGGGGACAGGACGGCGGCTTGGCGACGGCAGCCGAGAGGGCGGGTGGAGCGCGGGTGGCACTGTCGAGGCGGGTGGGGTAGGCGTGGCACTGTCGAAGCAGGTGGGGCAGGCGTGGCACGAATGCAAGAGGTGCGGGCGGCGGAGACGCGGCCCACGAAGGCGAGCAGAGGGCGCTTGCGATGGCAGCTGGGAGGGCGGGCAGATGTCGCAGTCGGCGGACGGCACGGGCGGCAGAGGGCGTCAAGGAGCGAGGTGACGGGGCTGCGGCAGGACGAAGAGGAGGCGACCGTGGCGGGCGCAACAGAGGGCTGGCACGGCGGCTCGGGCGCTAGCGAGGGCGGGCAGACAAGCGTGGAGTAGGTAGGGGAGGAGGGGAGAAAGAGGAGGAGGAGGGTAGGTGGGAGAGGAGGGAGGGAGGAGAGGAGCAGGGATGAAGAAGAAGAGGAGGGAGAGAGGGGCACGACAGGGAGAAGGGAGAGGGAGAGAGGGAGGGAGGCGGTTGGAGGGGAAGGGGTCGAGGTAGGGGTAGGATAGGAAAGGGCATGGGGGGGTTGGAAAAGGGGTGGAGGGGATGGGCAGGGGCCCAGGGGGGGTAGGGGTAGGGGCAATGGGCGGGGGAGGGGTAATGGGCGGGGTAGGGTAGGGGTAGGGTGGGGTAGGGTAGGCCATAGGGGGGGTGCCCAAGGGGTGGAGTGGGGTAGGGTGGGGTAGGGTGGGGTAGGGTTATGGGCGGGGTAGGGTGGCTAGGGAGGGGTAGGGGTAGTGGTGGGATCCAAAAAGGAGGCGTACCCCCGTATGCGCGGGCACGGGGTAAAAAAAATTTACCGGGACGGGATTGAAAGGGCACCCGAATGCTGGGACGAGGCACGGGATGCGACCCGGGTGCGTTAAGACGCGTAAAATCGAACATGGGCGTGTTCACACGCGGGACGGGCGCGTGAAAACACATAAAAATAAAGAAAAATTAATAACTCCCAATCCGGATGTCAAACCGAAATGGCGTAAAAACAAAAAGTGGGCAGGACGACAGGGGGAAGACAGGAAAAATGTGCAATGGGAGTTCCGGGGGGGTAAAGGGCGGTCACGTGCAAAAAACACCAAAAACGGGTCCAAAAACACAATTAAAAATTAATATCGGAAGATTCGTGCATCGGAACGAGGTGCAAGAAAAAGGAAAAATGTGCAGAAAGACGTGTCTGACAATCCTATCATATCAAAACATAGTTTTGACTGAGATAAGATGCATTCACGTGGGAAAAACCCAAAAAAAAACCCGAAAATGGGATCGAAAATTAATATGGGACGAACCGTTCACCGGAATGACATGCAATAAGAAGGAAAAATGTCTGCAGGAAGGGGTGGCACAGGGTTGTCATGTGAAAACATAGTTCCGGTTGAAGTAGGAGGGGTTCACATGCAAAAAACACCAAAAATACACCCGAAAACACATTTAAAAATTAATAATTAAAAATCCAACAGGCGAAAGAGAGGGGAGAAAAAAGGAAAAAGGTGGGGAAAGGCACAGAGGACATGGCTATCAAATCAAATTGGGATTCCGATGCAAACAGGGCACGTTCACATGGAAAAATGTCAAAAAGACGCACGAAAAAGTCTTTAAAAAACCGGAAAATTAATATTGGACAAACCGTGCATCGGAATGACTCGGAGTAAAAAGGAAAAATGTCAGGGGAAAAGTGGTTGTCAGGGCTATGACATCAGATCACGGTTCCGAAGCAAGCAAAGCGCGTTCACATGGAAAATCGGCTAATTGGCGCAAAATGCGTCAAAAATTAATAACTCGAAAATCGTGCACCGGAACAGGGGTAGGTAAAAAGGAAAAATGTTCAGTTCAAAGGGAGGAACATGGTATAAGGTTGGATTTGGACTGCGGTGAATGTAGGATGCGTTCACATGGCAGGATCGCAAAATCAGGGAATTAAGGAGAACTGCAAGAGAACAGCCCCAAGGGTGGGTGGAAAATGAACGAGTAGGTGGGAAGGGACCCCATCAGGGTAAAAGCAAGTCATGGCATAGAGGCATTGGCAAGTTGAGGCATATGCAGAAGGGTAGGCAATGTAGATGCGCAGAGATGCGTCCCCACACTTAAGACCTTAATGGATAGGGTTAACCGAGCAACAGGGACCTAGGACCACGCCATAGACCATCCACTAACGTCACCACACTTAAGACATGAACGTCACTGAGAAACAGAAGGTATAGGGTTAGAAAAACTTGGCCCATGTTATAGAGAATCAAGGTTGATTGTCGATGGCACTTCCTGTGTCGTTGTCGACTGCTTGAGGTACCAAGGCATCTTTTCGGCACACGTCCTTCATGGCAAGGACCACGCAGCAGCACCCAGGGAGGTAGCTGGTTGAAGGAATCGTAGGAAATTCGTCGATGACAAGGGATATTGCACTCAACTCATAGGCACTCAAATGGAATGAAAGAATTGTCACTCGCCCCATAACTAATATCACTCGATGAATAATGATTGAAACCCATATCTTGTACCCGTTTAGAAATCGATAGGAAAAATGGTGCAGAAGGGGTATGCCAGGGTGCACAGTTGATGGTGCATTAGTGCGTCCAACCCATCTGGCATAAGTGCAAGGAGGAAGGCAAGGGAGCCTTACAATGCAGTGTACAGAACAGGGTGACGTGTCTTGTGATGATGACGGTAGAGACCCAGCCGGTGGGTGCATAGGGAAACGGAAACATACCTGACTCCAAGTGTCGTAACGTCCCTCAATCTCACCTCTCGGTAATTGATTGAAGAAACTCCAGTCACACTCAGCCCACCCTCTGTCTCACACTCTGTGGATAGATACAGGAGGGCAACCATGTCCTAAAACCCATTGATGTAATCCTCACGATCACGTGTGCAAAGGTTATATGCCTTGTGCGTATTTGATGGTGCAACTGTGCATCCCGCCTTGTGCCAGCATACGGTGCGAGAACGAAGGCCAGGGAGCCTTCTAGTGCAGTGCACAGAAACAAATTGTGCTTTGTGCATTGAGAGGCCCATCCCGTGCGTGCAACACTCCATTCACACTCCTCACCTCACATTTGATTTGAAGGGAAAAGACTGGTCACTCGCCCCACCCTCTGTCTCACTCGTTGTTGATAGTTATAGAGGACAACCATACTCACGTCCCCATCCGGTTAGGATGAAAGCTCACATCACTCGATTGTTTGTCGATGAAGATCGCGTCATCAGTTGTTGAAGAGGCGTACCCAGGGAGGTAGCCATCAAATCGAACATTGTGTTGGATAGAAGATATCGTCTGCTAGAGGACAGTTAGACGCTCTTGCAGAGAGACCCAGGACACAGCGTACCAAGGGAGGCAGCTTCGGAACTGGATCCTGGAAATTTCAATTAATGATGCCACTTTCTGGACTGCTGGGTGTTGCCACCTTTTCCACAGCCAGCTTCTCGGCCAAGGGTGTGTGCCACCTTTTCTTGGAACGAGGCCTGCTATGACAGGGAATTTTTTTCATTTTCTCCCATAACAGATTTGTTTTTTTTTTCTTTTTTTTTCTCTTGTTCTCCTACTCCCGAGGGTGTTTCCACCTTTTCTCGAAGAATAGGTCGGCATGACAGGGACCTAAGTCCTTTTCTCCCATGACCAATATGTATTTTTTCATTTTTTTTCTTTTCTTTTCTTTCTATTCGAATTAAGCAAGGGAATGGTAGAAAGACCATGTATCAGAACCAACCTCGCCACTGTCGCTAGTGGAAAATAGAGGATAAGAGATCAAGGCTGGAAGGTGGGGTTGAGGGGACAGAGGGTTGTGTCCACCTCATCAGGAATGGCTGAAGAACGGCTATCAGAATTAACATCATAAGAAGTACAGTGCCGCGCCAACGAGGGAAAGGATCAGGTGACCATGATTGTCAAGATCCCCAAGGAGGGAAGTACTTCTTCAGGTGATATCCATTGATCAGAAAGGGATCATCAAAGGCATCAACGGTCTGCACTTGGACAGAGCCATTAGGGTTGACAGCAAGTACCTTATATGGGCCCATCCACCGTTGGAGCTTGCCAGGAAACTTGCCAAATCGTGAATCATAAGCTAGGACCAAATCACCTTCTTTGAACTCCTTGTGCTTGATGAAGCTGTCATGGTAAGCCTTGTGTCGAGCTTGCGTGGCTTCCATGCACTGTAGAGCCATCCTACGAGTTTCGTCCAAACATTCCAGGTGCAGGAGACGGCGTTGCAGTGAATCATTGTCCCCCAAATGCTCTTTGATAGCCACTCTCAAAGAGGGTGATTCCAGTTCAACAGGAAAAACAGCTTCTGTACCATACACCAGCTAGAAGGGTGTCTGTCATGTTGCTGCTTTATGGGAGGTTCTGTACGCCCAGAGGGCCTCTGTAAGTCGATCATCCCAGTCATGATGATGTGCGGCAATCATTCTTTTTAGGATCGAGCAGAGGATGCGATTGGTGACTTCGACTTGGCCGTTGGCTCTAGGGTAATAAGGAGTGGACTTGCAATGGCGGATCTTATACAACTCTATCAACTCTTCCATGACTTTATTAATGAAATCAGTGCCTCTGTCACTTACCAGCTCTAAGGGACTGCCAAAACAGGTGATGATATTCTCGTACATGAATAGGGCCATGCTGTTACCATCGTCCCGCTTTAGGGCTTTAGCTTCACACCACTTTGTGACATAATCCGTACATACCAGGATGTATCAGTTCTGCTTCCTTCTAGTAGGAGGATCGATCGGACCTACGAAGTCGATGCCCCACTTCTCAAATGGCTTTAAGGGAAGAATAGGCTGCAGTGGCATGGCACTTGTCTTCCTGGTTTTCCCCATTCATTGACAAGCATCACATCTTTTACAGTAATCATAGGAATCCTTGTGAATGGTAGGCTACCAGTATCCTGCTAGCAAAGCCTTCCTGGCTGTGGCTTCTCCTGCAAAGTGGCCTCCACATGGCTCGTCATGGCAAGCCTTCAAAACAATCCCAATCTCATCTCCTGCAACACATCTTCGGAGCACTTCATCTTTGCCTTTCTTGTACAGTGCGCTACCTAGCAGGGTGCGGGTGCGGGTTGCCAGCAGATTGGCAATTTCTCTATACCAGGGAGTTAGAGTTTCTACCAGGAATAGGGAAGCATCAGGGAGGTCTGGATCATCCTGCTCCTCTTCTGCAGTTTGTGGGATACGCGACAGATGATCAGCCAGAACATGGGAACGACCAGGTTTGGTAATTACCTCAAAGTCGAACTCCTGAAATAGAAGGAGCCATCTCATCATTCGTCCTTTCACATCTGCTTTGTTCATCAGGAAGGACAGGGCCTCATGATCGACATAAAATTTAAAGTGGGTGGATAATAGATAGTGGCGAAACTTTTCTAAGGCAAACACCATTGCCAAGCACTCAAGCTCTGTCACTGTATAGTTCCGTTCTCTATCTGTGACTTTTCGGCTTGCGTAATAGATGGGTTGATCCAGCTTTGAGGAGCCCTTCCGGCATAGGACAGCGCCTAAGCCTTCAATTGATGCATCAGTGTGGACATGAAACTCTTTCGTCCAATCAGGAGGTTGCAGAATGGGTGCCTCAATCAGACACTGCTTCAGAGTGTTGAAGACTATGTCACATTCTTCCGTCCAAACAAACTCTGCATCTTTCCTCAGAAGCTTGTGCAAGGAGGTTGTCTTTGTTGCAAAATGGGCTATGAACCTTCTGTAGTAACCCACATGGCCTAGGAATCCCCTCAACTGTTTGAGGTTGGTGGGTGCTGTCAGAGCTGCGATCTTTTCGATTTTTGTAGGGTCTGTTGATATCCCTTGTGCAGAGACAATGTGGCCCAACAGAACTCCAGAAGAGACCCCAAAGATGCATTTGTCGGGGTTGAGGGAAATCCCATACTCCCGGCATCGGTCAAAGCATTGTTCCAAATGTCCCCAATGTTCACAAATCAAACTATAGACACAGAAGTCATCCAAATATACCTCAATAAAGCCATGCAAATGATTTTGGAATGCGGCCATCATGACTCGCTGGAAAGTAGCAGGGGCATTGCAGAGCCCAAATGGCATCACTCGGTAAGCGTAGGTCCCCCATTCTGTGGTGAAGGTTGTTTTGGACTGGTCTTCTTCTGCGATTTGGACTTGGTTGTATCCGCTAAATCCATCCAGAAGGGAATAAAGCTCATGTCCTGCCATTGTGTCCAACAGTTGGTCTGTGAAAGGGATAGGAAAGTGATCCTTCTTCATCTTGGAATTGAGCTTTCGAAAGTCAACACATATTTGAAGCTTGCCATTCTTCTTGGGTATAACCATGATGGGTGAAACCCATTCACTATTTGCCACTGGATAGATGAACTCGACTTCCAGAAGCTTCAGCAGCTCTACTTTTACCAATGTGGAGTAATTCGGGTTCATTCACCACTGTCGTTGTCGTACTGGCTTGGCATCAGGCTCCAAGTCAATATGATGCTGACATATTGTGGGATCAATCCCCTTTAGGTCTTTGTAGGACCACGCAAACATGTCCAAATTTTCTTTCAACAAGTTGTACAAGGTTGACAACTCCAATTCTGGGAGACTGCTACCCACCTTCAAGTGGCGTTCAGTGCCATCTGCATCCACAAAAGTTAACTACCTTTCACCTTCTACTTCACGGATGAAGGTCCCACGGACTGCTTTTGGATACAGATCCGACTCCTTCAAGGGAGTGGTGTCCTCTTCTGATGTTCCACTAGAACCAATTTCTTCTCTTGGTGGAGACTTAGGTTGCTCCTTGAGATGTTGAAATGGGATTAAGGCCATTTTGGGTTTGGTTTCACGATTAATTACCTCTTGGATTGAAGACTCATCTTCTGATGACACATCCAGAAACGTCACATAACAGGGACCCTCTGATGCCTGTTGGAATCGTGGGACTAGTGCTTGTTGGCATGGTGCATCATCATCATCTTTCTTTGGCAAGGATGGGTTAGGACGGCATGAGCCACTGCTGAAAGACGGCTTATTATTCTTAATCCATTCCTTATAAAGATTTTACATATAAGAAGATCCATTTACCAGACCAAATGGTACCATCGTCATTCTGTCCCATAGCATGAGCTCGTCTACTTCTTATGCTTCTGGAACTTCTTCTTCATATATATCCTCTTCGGGTGGGATAGATTCTTCCGTCTCGCTTTCATAACCTTCTTCGTCCATATCATATCCATCCTCTTCTGTCTCTGTCTCTGTCTCTGTCTCTGCTTCTGTCTCTGTAGGAGCTCTGTAAGAGAAGAACAGGTTCTTTGTTTCCTCTTCTGCCTCTGTCTCTGGCTCTGCTATGGCCATGTAACAGGGAGAGCAGTACATCCATGCTTCTATCTCACTGTCAGAAGTGATTTCGGAAATCGTTCCTGGTTCAGGCAGGAAATATTCTCCCATTGATAATGGCTTTGCATCTTTTGGGAGCTGGCTTACAGTATCCACTGTTAAGGAACGTGCCACTGTTTTCTTGGGAAGGATCTGTTTAATAGCATCTTCATCTGCTAATGTTCCATCTGTAGCCTCAATAGGGGAGTCAGAAGATAATTCCAAGGAGGTTGATCCATGTCCTTTTTGAGAACCATATAGCTTCAGCACCACTTTATTGGGTCCTCTTCCCAAGGTCAAGGTTCCTTTGAACCAATCCGTCCTTGCTCTGGCTTCAAAAAGCCATGGTCTGCCCAGTAACAGAGGGTAGGCTGTACCATAAGAGTTTGGCTTCACCACCAGATAGGTTAGCCAATAATCTTTTCCAGCCACTGTAGTCTTCACATATGGGAGAATGCCCAAAGGCTTGATTCTGCTCTAATTCGCCAGTCTAATGAGCCATTGGGTTGGTTGCACACCTTGTAGGCCTAGATCCTTCATTGTTACATCCGTCATAATGTTCACTGATGACTCCCCATCAATCAGTGCATTTGCAATAAAGCATCCTTCTATCCACACGCCAGTCTCTGGGGTACCCGGATCTAGGAAGGCATTAGCTATGTCCACTTCTTTAACAGGCTCTGGAGCTTTATTGGACTTTGTTGCTGTTGAGGGAGCAATCCTTAAGCCACGTCGTCTTGTCAGTATACTTTTGAACCTTTTTCGACAACTGGGAGACAACATCAATAATTGTCGGAATGTGAGGTTTGGTTTAAAGGTATCTAGATCTCTGACCAGATCGTATTCCTTAATAGGATCCACTGGCTTCTCTAACCGGTTAGGGAATGGGGCGACACCCATTTTCATTTTCCTTTGTTTTTCCAACAGGGGAATCATAGGAACTTCTTCTGCCCCTTGTGGCACCTTCTCCTCTTCTATCTCCTGGACCTCTGGTCCTGTCTCTGGAACTGTCTCTGTGACTCTCTGTGGCACTGTAGTGCTCTGTACGGCACTGTCAGGCTCTGTTCTGTTCTGTTTTTCTGGTGGAAGATTGAACTTCACTGTTCTGGTAGGAAGATTATTTTCTTTCTGGATAGGTGGTTCCTTCTTCTTTGCACGTGTGATGGCAGCAACTTCCAATTCCACTAAATTGAATGTAGGCTCTTGGGCCTTGGCCGGACTATCAGTAGCACTGTTTTTCACTGGGGCTGGGCTTGGACAGTCTTTTGCAGTGTGACCTTCTCCTTTGCATCGACTGTATAAGGGCTTGTAATCCACTAACCTTCTGGGATTTGGACAATTTGGTGAGATGTGTCCCTTTTCTCCACATCTGTAACACTCCACTTCTGATCTCTGACCACCGCCAGACTGTCTTCCCCTGTAACTTTGGGATGGAAATCTTCTGGGTCCGAAATTAGAACCAAACTCTCTAGGCTTGGGTCCAATATCCTGTGTTGTCATTTTGGATTCCAGCAAGTTGAATCTTGTGTCTTCTTCCTTCCTTCTCCTATCATGCATCTCCTTCAGAGAGCAAATGTCCTCTGTATGGTTCTTCCGCAAACAGTAGGAACAGAAAGCTCCAGGAATGGTTGGTTTTCATGTGTATTCAATGGCTAAATGGCCTGCTTGATGACACTTACCACACCAAGTATTCGACCGCATCACATCTCTTCCTACTCCTGCAACGTTGAATATGCTAGCGGTATTCACTTTCAGTGTCTGTAGCTGCTCTGTAATCACATCCATCAACTCCTTTTTGATACTTGCAACTGAGTTGGATAAATAATCCTTCAAGCTTTCTCCTCCTGAGGTACTGGCAGTAGGGTTTTGAGGAGTCTCTATAATCACTGCATAAACAGGTTGGGCTGGTGCAGAGGAATCTCTATTCTGGTTCTGATTCAGAGCTCCTGTTTGAACTGTTGGCTGTTGGCTCCAGTTGGTAGGGTTCCACTATTGCTGCTGATTTGGCATTGGGGAAATTGGTTGGGACCATTATTGTTGTGGTTGAACCATCATTTGAGGCATGGATTGTGGCCAGTGTGGATTTGGTGCACTGTACTGTGATACAGGGGGCATCTGTTGGTAGGGGTAAGGGACTGTCCCTGGGACTGCATTTGGTGGGTATATCATTCCTGGCATCAGAGGAGGTAGGACTCCTCTTCCTGTATTCATTGCCAATCTAGCTTCCACTTCATCGTGCAGTCTTGCACCTTCTGTCGTAGCTTGCAGTGTGGCTGGTCTTTACAGCTCCACAAACTTACGGGCTTCTGGTTGTAATCCTCTGAGAAATACCCCCTTCTGAATGCCATCATCTAGATTATGGTTAGTCCATCTCTTCAGGATGGATTCCATTCGTGAGACATAAGCTTCTACTCTTTCTCCAGAGGACTGACTTAGGTTCATAAATTCCTCTCGCATCCGCTCTTCAAAACCTTCACGCAAGCTTATGTCAAAAGTAGCTGCATTGATTGCGTACACTCTTGTTAAATATCTTGTCAAATCTTCCTTAATAGGGAAAGTTGAAAGAGAATGAATAGTATAGAAAGAAGAGGAGTCATGCAATATCTACATTTTCATGGTTTTCTTCAATTATGGACTCAGCTTTGAATTGGGCAACATCTAGTTTATTAGCAATATATGCTTCTTACTCGGGGTCTAAACATTCCTCTACATCCTTCTCATTTTCCACCTCATCCAAAAGGCAAAAGCTTGTCGTTCCATGTGCCAAAAGTTCCTGCTGCTTGTCTTTCATACCACTGAAACGCCGCGCCCTTGAAAGTGGCGGCGGGGAATATTGCCAACCAATGCTCAGGGGTTCTGGCATTGTTAGCCACACATGCTACCATAAACTCTGCTACATGAAGATCGGGGTCTTCATTGTACTCTCCCTTAAAAACTGGCAATGGAACTACATTCGCTGGCTTGTCATCAATATTTCCAAGACGGATCTGGCTTGGAAGTGGACCTCCAGCAGGAGGAGGAAGGGCTTGATGTGCCATTGGGACTTCTGTAAAGAGTTCCGCAAGGGCGTCAAAGGCGGCTTCTGCTGCGAGCTCGTTCTCGGTTCTGATTTTTGCTTTCTCTCTTCTCACGTACCTCTGGACTCGTTCTAATGCTTGCCTCTTTATTACGTCATTCATTAGGGGGTTGGCTCCACTATGTTGTTAGTGCTCCACAGAGGGTTAACAGAAGGCTTCAGTCTCTGAAGGACTCTCTTTCCAACATTTCTTCTACTTCTTCCTTTTCAACGTCTCCGAATTCTGCTTTCATGCCACTGCACAAAGGAAGGTATTCGGTTCTGAAGGTGTCAAAATGCATACGTTTGAGCATTGTGGTGGTGCCATCATCATAGTAATGCCAGCTTCTGATGGTTTCAACAGTGTATGTTGTAAAGAACACTCTGTCTACCAACTTCCAGTGGGTTGCTAATTGAACAAACAGAAGATTATTAGTGCACCAAGCATCCCATGTATCTTGCTGTTGAGCATCCACGAACAAATTCCAACTCTTTTCCTTCTTGTCTTTGTGAACCTCTACAGACCAAGACTCCTGAAGCTTCTTCACAATATCCCACTTGATGATGTCTGGAAACTTCTCAATGAATGCCAAATCTTCCATGGATGGTCATTCTTTCTGTTTCTGCTCTTCAGTTTGTTCCCAAACAGTTTGCCACCAAGATGCAAGTTTCTGCTGCTTCATCAGGAAGAGGAAACTGTCCACTACATAGAGCATGTATCATGATGGTGATATGCTTCCGCCATTGTGGGATGAACTTCTTGTGGAAAGTGGCTTTGATTATGAGAAATTCCAACTCTTCAGTGGAAGAAGGAACTTTACAAACATCCACTGAATTCTTCTCTTCTTGGCAATGCCATTTCCTTCATTTTCAGCCTCTTCTAGTGCTTGTTGATGGCAAGTTTCCCCGGCTGCGCACCAAAAACATGGAGCCCCAAGAGGAACACCAAGGAAAAGGGAATTCTCTTGCAAGAAAATCTATCTTGTAACATCAACAAGCTTTTTTATTAGGTTTTATATGATCACAATGAAGAAAAGAACACCAGGCACAACAAATCTTCATGCAGCATCATGTAGATCTCCCACGGATTTGATAGAATCAACCATATTCTTCAATATCTTCACAAGATCCATCAATATAACAAAGAAAGCAAAGTAATACACCATCTTTGAATGGAAATACATCACATAGTATTCATCTTCAATATCTTCATAGTCTTCTCTCTCAATCTCTCACATACAATCACTCTGTTTTAGTAGAATTGGCTATCTCTGACTCTCTCTCTCTCTCTCTCTCTCTCTCTCTCTCTCTCTCTCCATCAATAATACATCATATCCTCACTACAATCTCTCAAAATCACTCTCAATAATCCTTCTTAGGTCGTGGATACCCCTCCCAAGAGGTATGTCTGATATGAAGAGTCACCAGAGCCACTACAGTGTCTTTTCATAGCTCACTACTGTCACTTCACTTCAGTCTTTACTTGAGTCTTCAGCAGCTACTTCTTTCACTTCTTTTAGCTCTTTTGCACTTGTATTCACCTCTTTCCAAGGCTAGAAAACTTTCCCAAGCTACGCTCTCATCCAACAGAACACATACAGAAGCATACAAGACAGTCACAATACAGTACCAGAACAACTATAGTATAGAACAGAACAGAGACAGAAGCTCTACAAAAGGCCTACAGAAGGTTACAGAAGGTCATCAAAACCACATAACTCATACTCAAACCATTCCAAACTCTCAAAAACTATTCAATAATCTTTCACAATATCTCAATCTTCATCAATCAATACTCCATCCCTCCTTACAGAAGACAATCAGAACAAAACAGAACAAAACAGAAGCTATACAGAAGGTATACAGAACCAATCAGAACCTATCAGAACATCACAGAACCTCATACCTCCACTAATAAACATCATGAACTTCCAAAACACAATCAATATCATCCAAAACACTCTCAAACCACTTCCAAACCAATCAATCATCTCATAAAATCAACCATTCAACTCTCAAAAACAACAAAAATCGGCCAAAAAACAAGTCATTTCAACACTCAACACAATAGTTGTGACTCCTTGGGTGCATGAAGGAGAGATAATTTGATAGATTCATTCACATAGCCTTTCCTTCCTTTGTTGTGGGGTGCATTGGCAATAGTTTGTAGATGGCTCCCCTTTGCCATTATGCACAATGAGGACATTTTGTGATGGTACATCAAGGTGCAGTCCTCTATTGCAACGACATCGTAGAATACATCCACATGAGAGGGTTATGAGCCAATGTTTTTGTACTCCATCAATTAATCATATCCCTATCAATGAATGTGTTCTTCATATGAGTATTTGAATACATGTTTGTGTGCCTATCATGCATTTAAAAATATGCCAAATGGTGCATAAAATTGCTACATGTTGTGTCTGAGATCTTTAGAGTAGCATAAATAGTTTTAATTTAGAGTTAAAACCAATCACTTTATGATGTAGATTGGGAGGACAATATGGAGTGGCAATATGATTTGATGTTTAGAGCTTCATGTTGTGAGTTGGTTAGAAAGCTTTTGATATCTATGTTGAGAAATGTGCAATCACATCCACCAAAGCCTCTTTCTTTGGAACAAACAAGGCAAAGAAACAGACTGCAAATAAAGCCTTTGACTAGGTCATGTATGCATGGTTTATTAAAACCATAGTTGGTGAATACCATGGTCACTTTCAACCTATCTCTACCTACCAATACCACCTAATGTAAGCCTATAAAATGCACTCATCCCCACACTCATTCTATCAGTCATTATCAATCAGTTGTACTTGCATTATGCTTGGATAATATTAGTTGTTCTTCTTTTTCAATGCTTCTGCCTCATTATGATTGTTTATTTGCTCATCAGTGATCCTCCATAGCATGAATTCTCAATATTTTAACATGGTATCAGAGTGGATTTTAAGGTAGTGAGTCATCAGGCCACTAATTGAGTCATTCTAGTTTGAATTTCTGGCTCCCTCCACTTTTCCATGAATCTCTCACCTACCTCCATAGCTACCCACCTTCAATGGAGGACTTGAATCTCCCTCTCCATACCATTTCAGCTCGTGGTTTCTTCTAGGCAAATACTCCCTGACTCAGGGCACTCCTGCCCATCACATCAAACCCTGACATTGGTGGTTCTACTGTCCGACATTGCATGGAATCTTAGTCACAGGCTAGTTTGCGCCCTTTGTTGTTCGCACAGTTCAGTTGGACTGCATACATCGTGATGCTAACAAGCATCATAGGGCTTTGATACCCTATCTCTTAAGCTTCATTTCTATAAAGAAATTTTTGAAAATGATCAAGTATTCAATTCACGTGAGCTAAAAAACCAAGCTACCCCCAGAAACCCTAATGCAGACTCCATTGCCATCAACCTCAAAGCTCAATTTTTTCTTCATTTTCCTACTTCCTTTGGCTCAGTAATTTCACTGACTCTCTGATCTACAACACTGATTTCCCAGCTAGATTACCATTTCAAATCAGCAAGAAGAAGATTCAACATCAAGTGCCAAATACATTGTATCTCTTAATACTAGTGTTTATTAACACTAATCCTCTTGTGTCCTTTGATACACTCAAATTCAACACTTCTGCTGGACTACTCTTAGTGTTTTTTGGCAACTCCAGCATCAAATCAAGGAGGGGAAGACTCGGACTTGCAAGATCTTGAAGATTCCAAGTTCAAGGGCATCATAGTCACCAATCACCTAGTATCTCTTGACACTAATCACCTAGTGCTTCTTGGCACTTGTGCTCAACTGAAAATTGAATTTTTTGGAGCCGATTTGCTGCTGATCTTAAAGGACTCATCAACATCCCAATTCAATGGTGTTGGATTCCATACATGGCAAACTAGGGCTCATGGTTAATCAACATTGTTTTTGTGTCAGTGCTAAGTTGCGTGAAGGAACCCGTGATTAATTTGATTAATTAAGGAAGCTGCTTTTGCATGTCAAAACATAATGTGGTAGGTAATTAGATAACTAAAGCAAATTGAGGAAAGTGCAGTGGACATGACTTAGGTCCGTTCTACGGAAGGGTGGTCCCGGTTAGCTAGGAACTTCTCAAATGATGAGATAACAAGACTATGAAAACCTAGTAGATGTAGAATCTTGTTTTATTCTGTTTTAGGAGAAAGGAATGGGACTATGCTGTATGGCAGAGAGGTTGAGTTTCACATCCCTCTCGTTTCCCATTCCCCATGACCCAAGTGCATCATGAATCTGCTTTGATTCTGTTGTTCCTATGCAAAGTGGTACATTTGGAGCTCGATGCTAGCTTCTTCCCAAAGACTTTGCTGATAGGAAAGGAACACTGACCTCAGGTCAAGAAAAGAAACCAAGGGAAGCTACACTTTCAGTCATATGGGATAAAAATGATGATAAGGCTCAGCTATATTCATCATGTTGATGACTGTGAAACCTCTTACGCAATATGGGATCCATTAGAAACCCTGTTTGAAGCTCATTCAAAATCCTCCAAATATGGCTTACTGATTGAATTTTTTAGGCTCGACATGCAAAATAATACCTCACTTGCAACTCATTTGAATTATATGGAAAGCTTGTTGACACAACTTGCAAGAATCAACTTGAATATGGATGAAGACATTTGTATTGGACTGCTTCTCAAGAGCCTTCCACCTAAGTTTGATAATGTCTCCACCACATTAATTAACATGCCAAAGCCAAAACTTGTGGACATCAAAGCCTCTCTCCTAGAAGAGGAGAAGAAGATCAAGAACAAGGGAGAAACAAGCATCCCAAGAGGAGACCAACAACTCCTCTATGTGAAAGGGAAGAAGAGTGTAGTCTGTGATTTTTGTAAGAAAACTAGGCATATTGAGAAATTTTGGTATGCTTAGAAAAGGTCTCAATGAGCATATCTTGGTACAGTCAAAGAAGATGAAGACAACATTGAAGAAAAAGGAGAAGAAGAACCCCAAGAACAAAAGGATAGGACTCACTAGTCCCTCTTTTGTAGCTCATTTTTTGATAGACTTTTTTAAAAGGTTAAAAATGTGGACTTGCCTAATGTTCCCACCATAAGCTCCTATACTCCTCATGTAACCTCTACGCACACTACAGTCTCTACACACTTAGTGAGGCCTTGTAACAGCCTCTAGCTTTGTATGGTTGTCTTTGTTTCTTCCATGTCTACACTTAGCAAGGTTCTACTCACGATAGCCTCTATATACTTAGTGTCTTTTCCGGTTTTGATTGAGGAGGGGTGTTGAGAAATGTGCAATCACATCCATTAAATCCTCTTTGTCTGGAACAAACAAGGCAAAGAAACAGACTGCAAATAAAGCCTTAGACTAGGTCATGTATGCATGGTTTATTAAAACCATAGTTGGTGAATACCATGGTCACTTTCCACCTATCTCCACCTACCAATACCACCTCCTGTAAGCCTATAAAAGGCACTCATCCCCACACTCATTTGATCAGTCATTATCAATCAGTTGTACTTGCATTATGCTTGGATAATATTAGTTGTTCTTCTTTGTCAATGCATCTACCTCATTATGATTGTTTATTTGCTCATTAGTGATCCTCCATAGCATGCATTCTCAACATTTTAACAATCTACAACTCAACATATGTCAATTGGAAGGGGAATGATCCTTGTTATATCGTTACACCATATCCCTATACTTGGGATCTCTCGTTATGGTACTATCCTCAAGATCTCGTGTCACATGTTATTAAACCATTAAGAGCCTTTATATGGAACCCAGATATGGAGTGCTTTGTTAGTACATGAACTCTTAATAAAACTAAACACCTTTGGGAGTGCAAGAGATGCAAAAGATAAATCATGTTCATTGGAAATAAGCTATCACATGTTCTAGATGGGGCGCACAAGACAATTGCTAGGTGAATGCAAAAACAAGACCTAAGCCATTGTAGAGAAGCTACATTTTCTCAGTCATCATCCTCACTACTACTGCCATTCTCTAGACACCATCGGCAAATTTCACTAACACATCAAGCTTGTTTAACTTGATGTCCACCATCTCCTTATGTTGTTGTGCATATGCATCCATTACATTGTCATGCCTCTCCTTCTTTGAGGCCTTGTAAAGATCATGGCTTGAGTCAAAGTCCTTAGTGGCCTCATTCAGGCCAACATCAAAGTTGTGGGTCGACTTTCAAGCCTTTTTCGCAACGCCACATTTGTCTAGGATTTTGTCAACGAAGTCGATAGCATTGTCACCACTTGACAATATAAACTATGGCCACGTGGATGAAGTAGTAGCTAAAAAGGGAAATCTTGTGAAAGGATTCATCCAAAGTGTTAGGAAGAATTTAAATGTCTCAAAACAATTCAAATAAACATGGCTAGGACTCACCATTAGTACTATCTAAAACTATTGCGATTGAATTCACAATTCAATCTTGCCTGAAGAACTCCTCCATTAGGTTAAAGATGTCTTTGTTGAAGTTGTTGTGGCTAAATCTATATTTGGCTTGGTGCTCCCCTGTTATCATCATCTAGTAGCTATCTTTGCTAGATGGTATGTTGTGCTCTGAGTGTCTGAGATCTCTATGTAGCATATGGACATCCTTTGGAACTTGTCATAGGCTTGCTTCCAATCAACCTCCATACCAATCTTAGTACAAAGGCTAACCACATCCACCCACTGATCCTCAGTAGTCTTGATCTTTTGGCACAAGTCTCCAACCATGTGTCTATAAGCAAACCTCTTTTTGCACTATAGAAGAGTTATGGTGCTATGCATGGCCTAGTGGTGACTTCTTGTTGGGGCCTTCTTTGCCTTGCCAACATTTGATTTTCTACCCTGTGCATTGCAGCACCTAGTTTGGGATAGTGTCTCTAATTGAGATTGTGAGCCCTCATCACCGCTATCTAGTGGGATGGAAGTTGTGCCATCCTTACTTACATTTGAAGGAGTGAACCATGAAGGGGGTTGAGTGGAAGGGTGGGTTTAGTGATTCCCTATTGATTGAGTTGAGGGAGGGGTGGATGGGTAGCTTTGATGGCTACCAAGTGTGGCAAAATTTGGGAGAATATGGGTTGAGGCAAGCATTGAATCGAGATCGGAGAGGTGGGAATATTGGGAGAGATTGGTGGGGTGGATGCATTTGGAGCATGGGATGGGGGAAATTGTGTGTCGAAAGAGGGCACATACACATCATCCACACACCATAAAAGGTTAAAGCAGGGTTGTTGCTCAGTAAAACAACCAAAGATTCCCAGCTATCAAGCAAAGTCATCAATAAGAAAATAGCCTTGAGTTTATCATTGAAGGGTTGCAAACCAAAGTCTTGCAAACTAACTCAAAATCCCAAAAAAAACTGACAATGAGACACATAGTTTAAATAACCATTATACAACCCAACAATCCTACAATTCTAGCACTTTTAAAGAGAATATTCCAATGATCACAAAGCATGACATTTATTCATGTTTGTGTAATTTATCATGTGCTTCAAATGCAAATAAATGTCGGCTCAACTCATATATATGCACTTCACATGAGAAGGGTTTTAAAAAAAGTTGAATTTTGAGGTGGACATCGATAAGAGGGAGCAACATTAAATAATGCAATGTCTCACATTAAAGACATGAAACATGGGGAGGACATGGAAAAGACCAAATCTACATGAAGAACACACTACTCCCAGATAATAGAGCATGACATTCTATAACAAATTATTAGACAAAGCTGATGGCAAGCAAATTACTTTAAACGCCTCCATAGGGGTAGCAAATGCATTAAGTCATTTCCACTTGAAAAGGGTGTTGCCCATTAAGCATCATCACTATGGGATCAAGAAACACATAGCATTCCAAACATGAAAGATGCTTTAAAACACAAGTGATTTCTTTTAACAATTGTCCACATAAACATGTATGCATTTGTCACAAATAATCAAAATGCCGCAACACTGATTAATGAAAAGTAATATCCACATTTGAATACATAGACCTCAATCTTTAGACATGCAGATGAAAGATAAACATAAAAACTATTATGAGATTGCAAGGACAGCAACGATTAGATGACCAATGAAACATGAGAGCCTCAACTCCATTAGTTTATTTTAGCTTCCAAGCAAACCCCCCTACTTCCCCCTCCAGAGACCCAATGCCTCCAATCATGCACACATCAATTACATGGCCAATGAAATATGAAAGCATTGGTATTTCATTTCTAGACAATTTATATGCTTTAAAGCACAAGCAATTGCTTTCAACAAGTGTCCACATAAATGAGTATGCCTTTGTCATGGCCAATCAAAAGGCCACTACACCGATCAATGAAAAATGATATCCACATTTCGATACATAAACCCCAATCTTTAGAGACTAGGACAAAAGATACACATGAAATCTATTATGAGCTTGCAAGGACAGCAATCAATGTGACAGCCAATGAAACATGAGAGCTTCCAAGCATCCCCCCCCCCCCACGCATCATTCACAAACCAACCAACAACAAAAGTGGCCATGAATTTGGCCATGAATCCAATGTGGTTTCCATCTGTGTCAATCGTGTGTGCATATCATCATGGCATCCATGCATGCAATGATTAGGGGCAGCATAGGGAGAAACCATGCAGGCATACCACAAATTCAACAATTTACACATTCTCTAAGTTTGTTGTCCTATCTACCTCTGTTATCAGTCAAGTCCAAGACTAAATTCCTCCCCCTCACTTGGGATGGACCGATCTGCCGGGTGGATAATCAATTATGGCTTTAAAGTATTTAAACCAAGGGAGATAGTCAAATATTTAGGGCTCCTTGGGGCTCACGATTAGGTAACTGGTATTATGAGAAGATACAATCTAAGGTTGCTAAGTGGAACAGTGTCCCCCTATGTCTAGTAAGCAAGGTGTCAGTACTTAAAAGCATCATGATCTCTATGACATTCTACATGGCGCCATTATTTTCATTCAATAAATTAGCATGGGACCAAATTGAGAAACTCTTATGGCAATTTCTCTAGTCTAGAGGTGACAAGGAACAAATGGTACAAGTGAGCTGGGATGTCATGACTATTGCGACCAATGAAGAGGGTGGTGCATGACTAGAATTCTTTGCAGACAAATCAAGTAGGCTCAATCTTAAGCAAGTTAGTAGAATGGATCACTTCCTTGGTGTTTGAAGTATGGATCACTTCCTTGGTCTAAAAAGGGAATGCTTGTTGGCATGACTTGTCTTGGTGTTAACCCTCAAAATGACATAAGTGCAAAGAAGGCTTAAGAAGGAACATAAGAAGACAATGTGATGGAAAAAGAAGACCAAGAAGCATGGGGAAATTTTTAAAATCAAGAACAGGGCACACAAGAGATAAAACACATTTTAGTCCTTTATAAAAGAGTGCCATGCTCTCTCCTGTGCAAGTTGTAAACAAAAAAGCACATGTAAAGGAGCCATGAGAATAATAAAGAATTGGAAAAAAGTGAAAAAGAGGACCAAGGCTAGATAGCCGGTCATGGAAATGGGTTGGGTGCCTAAGGGGAGAAGGACATGTACAAAAGCCAAAAAGTTAATGGATAAGCTCATTCTTGATGTGTGTGCTAACTAGCTCTCTTCTTATTCTTGCTTCTTCCTTGTGCATGAGAGAGGGAGAGAGAGTATATGAGAAAGGGAGAGTGTGAGTGTGTGAGAGTGAGGAACTGTAGAGAAGCTCTTCTTCTCTTCTCATCTTCTCCTTCTTCTCTTCCCTTTTCTCGCACATGCGGCTATGGAGCTTGGAGCTTGGAGCATGGAGATGGAACTTGCTTGAGCTAGCACCTTGAATTGTGGAGTCACCGAAGGATTCCAGAAAGAGGACTACAACAATCAGATTCAATAGTAAGCTCACTACATCCTTGTGTGAAAGTGTGCACGGCTATGTGAGAGGCAGCCATTGCCACTTGCTTGAAATGCTTGACTTGATAAGCGGTATGTAGAGTCTCGACAATTGCTAGTAATAATAACAAAAGTTTAGTTTCGTTTGCCAGGACAAACAAATTCAAGCTTGAGCACTTGTGCACTCCAAATCGAGTGTGACGAAATAGGAATTCATCTCCAAAATGGTGCTTGATGTAAGTAGAAATTGAGGGAGTCAAAAGGTATTCTATCTCCTTTGCCGAATAGTTTAGGTTTTGGAACATTTAGGAATTCTAGTTAGATCAGTGCTATGGTGCTTTTCATTAATAGTATGCATTAAGGTTGAGAAAATAAGAAAAAATAAAGAAAAGACAAGTTTCTATAACAACCAGGAAGCATGGAAAGAAAAGAAAAGAGATTTTGTATACCTTACATGAAAAACAAAGAGTAAGGGAAGAAAGAGAGAGCATTAAAAGAAGAGAAAAGGGGGAAAAGGATCATCATTTTAGCATGTGAGAGATTGAGAGAGAGCAGCAGGCCATGAGAGAGTAATAGGTCAAGAGAGCAATAGCATCAGAAATCCATTGTATAATCACTCTCGATGATTCTAGGTATGCTCAAAATCTTCCTTGTTGATTGAAGAATAAGGATAGGATCAAAGCTGGGTACACATGTGATTTTGTGAGCCATTTGTTTCATTGATTTTTATCATTCAGTGTTTTTTTCGCCGCTCAAACTGTGCCCCAAGCCTTAAATGGTCACCGGCTCCTCGGACAATCCCTTTCGAATGGTCCCACTCGAACAGCTCTCACTTGGATGACCTCAATGTAAGAAGTTGGGGAGAATAGATGTTTAGTGTAGAATTAATAATAATACCTTGTCTGCTGATTTATTAGAGTAGCATGCTATTGCCATGTTGATATTCCCACACTAAGGAAAAATGTGGATGCCATGGGAGATAGTGGGACAATAGAGAGGTGACCCTCCCCCCTATTAAAGATCCCAAAGGAGTGCAACAAATCAACTCGGGGGAGACTTTGTCCACCTCTCGGTGATTCGGAGCCCATTTAGGGATCCTGTCCCACCATTTTATCCCTCACATAGGTACAACAAGTGGTAAATTGAAGATTGAAGCACTCTCAAAGATTCAAGTACCTTGAAGATCAAAATAGAGTGAAATAAGGATTTTATAGGACATTGCAGGGTATATATAAGTTATTATGGGTATCTTCTTCATCATTGAAGTATAGATGCAAGTACTACGGGTTACCCACAAGTCAAATCTAGCTCTCCATAGGGTTTGGTAGCCATTAGGTACTATAATTTTACTCTCATTGGTGGAAATAGGATACTTACAGGTTAAAATAGGCAAGCATGGACAGTTCAGCTTGAGAGATTAAATTGAATAATTTTTTTGTCCTAAACCTATTATGATGTAAGGCCCAAGATGAATTTTTTGATAGGGGATATTGCATGACTATACTACTATGGCAGGTCATAAGAGAAAGAGTAAGGCCAAATATGAATACGCTCAGCAAATTAGAGATTCTATGTTGGAAAATACACCTCAAGAGAGCCTTGAAGAGCCTCATAAGAGAAAGAGTAAGGCCAAAGATGAATATGCTCAGCAAATTAGAGATTCTATGTTGGAAAATACACCTCAAGAAAGCCTTGAAGAGCCTCATATGCAAGGAAAAATTAGTGCACTTAATGGTACCATGTGTGAACACGAGAGTAGGCATGCTCAAAGGCATATGGAGCTATTATCTAGAGTTGAACAGATGGTATTGTCTACTAATCAAATAAAGTCTTCTATTTAGAAGTTGGTGGATTCCACCACCCCAATGAAGGCTTCGATTGACAATTTAGTAGAATCCAATATTCAAATAATTGCTCAATTCTCCCAATGGATGCAAATGCAAATGGGAACCAAGGAAGCTAGGGAGAAAGCTCATTTAAACAGTGATCCCTCAGTTCCACTTCAACCATCTAACCAAAATGGCTAAGGTTATGGAATCGTTGGATGAAGGTGCATTCTTAATAGTCAATATGAAGTAGGTGAGATTTCACAAAGGCATGATGACTATTTGGGTAGTATGAACGGTACTAATTCCCAAGCTTATGGGTTGAATCCCCAACTCCCTATAGGTCCTCTAACATTAGGAAGGTTTCACACTAGTTATCAACCACCTATTGGAAGAGTACCATCTTATTTTGAAGGTTCAATACCTACTAACCATGAGTACTCTATTTTGGGACAGCAACCCTTTCATGAAAGGGAGTTGAAGGATAAAATCATTTTGGAAAAGTAAAATGGGCAATCATCTTCACTATCCAATCTAGAGAAATGGATTTCAAAATTAGAATCCTATTTTGATATATTCCCTAATATTGATGACATGAAGATTCATTTTGCATCCTTACATTTGGGAGAATTTGCACATACTTGGTGGAGATACATCAAGAAAGAGAACATACTTGTAGAGAATTAGGATATGCATTCAAGACACTTATGGCTGAAGTCTTTGTCGCTCCTCTTGAAAAAGAAAATTTGGCACAGAGATGGTATGGATTAGAGCAAAGAGGCCCAAGTGTATAAGATTATACAAACCAATTCCTCAACCTTACCATGTATGTAGAGAGCATTAGTGATGAAGCTAAACTCCACGAGTATATGTATGGTTTAGAACCTTCTTTATTAAAGCTGATGATGTTATGGCACAAAACCCTACCAATCTTTTCAAAGCCATTAAGCTCGCAGAACATTATAAAAGAAAGTATAGAAGGGAGTCTTCATTTCAACCTAGTTATGGACAGCCAAGGATTGTTTTAAAATAGAGACAAGTTGGTAATGTTTATGGCAACAATCATGCACCAAGTGAGAGTTTAAGAGTGCCAACTTATCCATCATTCAATTCTTTAAGATCTCAAGGCAATTTCAGAATAGCAAATAGTCCAAGAGTGGATTTTAAACAAGGGGACATCAAGTTTAGATCTACTTCAACCAATGTGAATCCAAAGTCTATTCCTATGGACATCAAAGAAAAGAAAGAAAATGGCTTATGTTTTAAATGTGGAGAAAAGTATATAGTTGATCATGTAACGACGTGCGTATATAAAAATGCAAAAGCTAAGATTCATAGTATGTTAATCTTTGAAGATTCAAAGGATGACACTGATGAGGTCAATGCATTTGTAACTACCACTAAAAATGAGGATATTGAGCAAGAATGCTTTTATAATCCTACCGACACTTTTTCTTTTGATCTAGGTGATAGTGTTCCTTTTGATCCAAGAGGAAGTCATGATGAGCCGCTTGTTGCCACTAATTATTCCATTTCTATGGATGCTTAGACAGGTTCCAAGATCCCTAATACACTTCATATGAAGGGCAATATTAATGGAAAGGATGTGTTTATTTTGATAGATAGTGGCAATACACACAGTTTTGTGAATAAGTCCATTGTGGATAAATTGAATTATCTTCGCATTGATTTACAACAACCCATAAGAGTTCAAATAGCAAATGGTAAAGAAGAAATCAATGCTCAAATATGCCCACATGTTTCTTTATAGCTGGTTGAAAATTATAAAAGCAAACCCGATTATTTTGAAAATGGGATGTTGTACGTGGGTGTGATTGGCTGATGACATTGGGAAAAATTACAATGGATTTCTCATAACTATATATGGAGTTTATCTTTGATGGACAACTCATCCATTTACAAGGAATCTCTAGTAAATCAAATTTTCAACTTATCGCCGTTCAGCAACTCGAGTACAAGAGGCACTCACAAATTTTTGTTCTACACTTGAATAAAGAGGTTGAAGATTATTCCAAAAATTTAACAAATCATCTAGCTTTGAAAGCTCTTCTTAAGGAGTATAGGGATTTGTTTGAAGTACCTACTTCATTTCCTCCTAAGAGAGCAATAGATTACCCGATCAATTTGGAGCCTAACTCAAAATCAATTAATAAACCACCCTATAGATTGTCTAAGTGTGAGCATGAAGAAGTAGCCAAGCAAATCAAGGAGCTTCTTGAGATGGGATTCATTGAGCCTAGTTCTTTACCTTATGCATCTTTAGTCTTGTTAGTGAAGAAGAAATATAGATCCTTCAGAATGTATATTGACAACAAGGATCTAAACAAGATTAGAATGACGAACATGTACCCAATACCCAGAATTGATGATTTGCTTAACGAGCTTAAGGGGGCTAGATTCTTTACAAAGATTGACTTGAGGTCAAGGTATCATCAAAACTATATGTGAGAGGTTGATGCAATCAAGACTGCCTTTAGGACCAATGGAGGGCTATACCATTTTCTAGTGATGTCATTTAGGCTTACTAATGCTCCAGCTACCTTTTAGAGTCTGATGAACAAAATTTTGCATTCTTTCCTCTTTCAATTTGTCCTAGTCTTCTTTGATGAAACTTTGATTTATAACAAGACTCTTCAGGACCATTTATCACATATGAGGAAGGTTTTTTATGTATTGAGACATCACAGATTCTTTGCTAAGGAGAAGAAATACTCTTTCATACAAACTAAGGTAGAGTACTTGGGATATATCTTAGTAAAAAAAAGGATCTAGGTTGACCTCAAGAAGGTGCAGTGTGTTGCCAACACCTACTACCACTACTTCATTTAGAGAGTTTCTTGGTCTATCATCATTTTATTGCCAATTCATTGAGCATTATGTGACTATTGCAGCTCCTTTGACTGATAGATTGAAGAAGAAAGTTTTATTTTGGGATACACTTACAGATAGTAGCTTCAACCAGTTAAAGGAACTCCTTACTTCTACTCTTACTCTAGTATGCCCTGATTTTTCAAATGAGTTTACCATATATTGTGATGCCAACTGGTTGAGGCGGCATAGGGGTTGTTTTGTTACAAGAGCATGGAGCGATTGCCTTTGAAAGTCATAAGCTTATAAATAAGGAAATGGCTATGAATATCTATGACTAAGATATATTAACTATATTATATGCAATAAAGAAATGGCACCATTATTTGTATGGCAGTTGGTTTAGAGTTCAAAGTGATCATAGGGTCCTAAAGTATTTCCTCACTTAGTCCAATCTTACTTCTAAGCAATGTAGGTGTGGGTAGCAACTTTACAAAATTATGATTTTGATATCACTTATATGAGGGGAAAAGACAATGTAGTAGCTGATTCTCTTTCTCGTACGTGGGCATGTAAAGTTTCAGCTATGACTAAATTACATATTGACTGCATTGAATAATTACATGAAGCCTATCTTTTGGATGAAGAGCTCAGTCATGTTTTTCAAAAATTACAACAAGGTCTCATGGAGGAAAACTCACATGATCAACTAAAAAATGGCCTAATTTGGTTAAATGACAAGATTGTCGTTCCCTCTACTTCTTTTTTCACATGAAAATTTATGGAGGAGTTGCATTCTTCACCTTTAGTTGGACATCTTGGAGTTTTTAAAACGTATGATAAGGTCAGCAAAAGCTTTTATTGGAAAGGATTGCAGAAATGTGTAAAAGAATTTATTATGCAGTGTATGCCTTGTGAACAGAATAAGGACAACATCCATGAGCTAGGTGGTTTGTTGCAGCCATTATCTATCCATGTGGACAAGTGGATGCATATACCATGGGCTTCAATATTGGTTTTCCTACTACCAAAAAGGGATAGAATAGTATATATGTGGTGGTGGATAGACTCACCAAAGCTTCCATCTTTCTCTCTCCTTTTCTAGTCTTTCTCTCTCCTCATCACTCTCTTTTTCTCTCTTCTACACTTCATCTTCTTTCTCTTTTGTAGTCTTCTCTCTCCTCTCTCTCTCTCTCTCCAATCCTCTCCTTGACACTCGAACAACCGAATTGTCCACTCGAATGCACTCTCTCGAGCTCAGACAGGCACCCCTATTTGAGTCAAACCACAAGGGTAGGCCAAATTCACCACTCAGATGGACGAGTCTAGGACTCGGATGGACAAAGACTTGCAACTTGCACGTCCTAATTTGCAGACAACCTAAACCATAACACATTTTTAGGGACCATTTAGACCCCCAAAACATACCAAAGGCTGTGAGCTAATTACTCGGTGACTCTAGCTAGATCCCAGACTTGCAAGTATGACCATAGAGTTGACCAACACTGGAATTTACCCTTATAAGCCCAAGAATTAACCAAATTAGTCGGTCACTTGCAATTTACTTCCCAATAGGGACACTATTTGACTTCCTGGGTAGAGCACCCATCAGGATTCTATAGAGGATGAAAATTGACTGCTAGGTGTGATTGCAGCTCGCGTAAAAGAGCTACAATCATACAAAATTGACTAGCTCGTGTAAAAGAGCTACAATCATATAGAACTGACTAGCAAGTTGTGTATGTAAATGATTTCATTTAAGGTTGCACATTGCATCGTAGATACTTAGGTGCATGAGAAAAGTTGAAAGCCAGTATGCACAGCTCACCTTGCATTGCACATCCAAGTGTGTGAGTGAATGAAAACTTGTGAAGTGATCTAATTAACAAGAAACACACTAAAGGGAAATTAAGCTAAGAAATGAGCCCACCAATAAAACTTACTAAACCTGTAGGACCACAGAAACAAACCAAGAAACCCAACATTGAGAAGTGAACAATCTCAAACCATCTGATAAAACTAAGTGAAAAGAGGAATGAATGACAATTAGAAATGTGTCCTTAGCCGACCTAATAACCCTCATTGACACCGTAGTGGTTCAAGAGGCCACCAATATGGTAGGTGCTAGCACGGATACAAACAATGAAGTCCTTGACTTAGGAGATTCATCAGTCGACATATAGCAACTCATATCACGATACGACTGTCATACAAATATAGCACACCACGGGAGATTCGTAGATGAAATGATAGCTAATCTTGAGGAGGAGAGAAGGTTAGTAAGAATTTCCCTACAACGCATAGCCAACTATAAAACTAGGAGCAATGTGCTCAGACGCTATGCCAAGAGATAGAGTTCCATGAGATTCAACAAGTCCTAGCCATCACATGCAAAAACAGAGCAGGAGGAAATTCCAATAAGGAGATAACATTAGAAGCAAATCTCACATTGAGTGAGCTTCTCACAAAGAGATTGTTAGATAACACAGCCGCAGAGCAAAGAAGAGCTTAGCAACTTCGTTGCTAGATGGATTGGAAATCACCCCAAACGCTAGAAGCCAGGCCAAGATACCTATAGTTACAAAGAAACTTGAGAAGTATCAATCATGTAACAATCCTTACAACTTCATTGAGCAGTTCAAGCAAGTGTGTGAGACAAACAACCTCATGGACCCCACTCAACATGCACAAGCTTTTGGACTCTACCTAGGAGACAAGGGACAAAATTGGTTGACTAGCCTAGAGAACAATGAGCACAACAACTTCAATAGCCTAAATGATCTTTTCATTAAGAGATTTTCTAAAGCTGAGTACTCAAACAACCTCATTGTTAGGTTAATGGATGTCAACCAAAAAAAGACAAGGAGGAAATTCGATACTATGTCACTCACGTGAGAAGTCTCTACAAGAGGATTCCAATGATGGAGTGACCCAATGAGTCATGAGTCTCCAATGTGTTTATCAATATAATTCGAAACGAAGAACTCTACAAAACCTTAGCTAGTAACTCAAAGTTACAAAGGAATATATTAGCCAAGGTCTTTGAAGAAGCAATATGCGTGAATGACTTGCTTAGAGAGAGAAGATCAAGAGTCAAAGCACAAGAGAATACCACCTCTAGGAACATCGAGAGAACCACAACCCTTAGTAAGTGATCAAGCCTTAGCATGCAAGATAAGGGAAAAAACATCGACCAAACTGACTTAAATTTAGAGTTGGTCAAGCTATAAGAGATGTTGAGAAGGCCAGTGAAACCCCACATGTAGTGTGTGCATTGTGGCGGGAACCATTTTTAGCTGAATGTCCAGACCCTAGATCACAACCTCGTGCTAACTGCGGGAGATTTGGATATGATGCAATGCACTGTCAATAGCCAAGAAGGCTCCCATTCCCACAACCTATACTTAGTCCTACTATCTAGGGAATAGGTAGCCCAACTTTGAAAGAGGAGCTCCATTATGTGAGGTGCCTCCTCCAATAGACCTGCAGGAGTCCTCTTAGTAGTCGACTGAAATTCATATCCATGCACATCACAATCTAGTCTCCCCGTGGGAAACCTAGGACTTAGTTGAACATGGGAATCTTGATTCTACTTCTCAAGGGAAGCGCAGACAAGTCGCCCGTAACAACAATCTAATGACCTAAGAAGACCACTTTGTAATCAATCAAAGGCAGGGGTGAGGTTAACACCACACTTGGTTCAAAGAGAGTGAGAGATGGGGGACAGTGTAACTTGATCCCCCTACCCATAAGGTAAAATCTCAACTCCAACCCCCTAAAACATTATTAAAACTAGTAACTAATCCTACCGATATTGGGAGAGTCATGGTTTAACCAACTCTATCTACTGTTAAAAAGTTACCTGACTTATCTGGTCCAACCAGCCATAGGCATTCGATTGTCAAGATCGAAGCCTTCCACTTTCCTCAATTGGGTTTGCTTTAGTTTTCTAATTAACAAAGCATACTACCATGCTATTTGGACATATAAAAACAGCTTCCTTTTATTACTCCATTAAACTGGGTTCATTAAACTCAATCTTTAGCACATAATAAACAATTCAAAAAGCAGATACTTTATTTCATAATAACAAGTAGATCCATCACTCCCCAGAGTGGTATAAAGATGTCTTTTCATAGAAAGACACTGTTCAACCTAGGATAGGACCTTCCAATCCCTTGTGATTGGGCTATATGTGATCGCACTCCATCTGTGGTCAATAGGGAATTTACTGGCTCAGAGCCCCTCTAAGCTTCCCTGAGCCTCAAGAGCCATCCTACATAACAAGCTCAAGTAATCAAAAACCAAAAACACCTACCTCCCTCAGGAGCATAGGACCCCCACCTGCAGGTGAGTTTTTCCACAATCCACAGAGTGTTAGGGAGCATTGGGTTGGGGACCCCAATGTCCCCAACCACCACAATCCACAACTCGTCTGGCTAATACAAGCCCGAAATCATAAGAGACATAATTTATCATTCACAAATCCAAAAGCAATCATAACCATAAAATATTTTTAATACACTTGTCAATGTATGCAATACATAGAATCTATCTTCCTCATCAATTCCCGTGTTCTTTCCTAAAAAGCAATTGATAATACTAACATGCTTTTGTAAGTTTGAGTACATTCTAACTAATCGTAATCTATGTAACAGACTTATCCTATGGGCTTTTCTAACATTACTAACTTATCCCTCATTTTATCGTAAGATGCAAAAAAGTAATAGAAAAATTAGAAAGTTGTAGATAGCTTAAAAGTAATCTTTTTCTTATGTACTAAACTTGATTATCTCTGTTCAACCATCCATCGTGATTAGGTTATGGCCACAACATCGATTTGTTGTGGAAGAATCGGTCCTTTGGGTTAAATGGATTCAGGGGTAACTTTTGCTTGCGCTTCAGCTTTGTGTTGAGTTCCCTCAATATAGCGACTACTTCCTTGCATTGGGGAGCTCTCCGAGCATGACCTCACTCACCAACTCGACGTCTCTTGGGAGCCATGGGAGAAGTTTGATGGATTTGAGCAGTGCTTCCGCATAAGTGTGGAGAGAGAGAGATAGAGAGAGAGAGAGAGAGAGAGAGAGGCTCGGATGATTGTAGCAGAGCTTTGTGGCATCAACAACATAGAGACCTCTACATGGGTTATTGTTCTAACGCGATGCTCTACTCATGTTTATATAGTAATACGGGGGGGTAAAGAGAGAATGCATGCTTTTAGCATTTTTAATGACATCATCGATGATAAAGAGAGAACAATTGCTTTTAGCATTTTTCGATGATATCATCGATGATGTCAAGGAGGGGGCTTTGTTTTTGGAGCATGAAGATAAAAATTTATGAACATACGAGCAAGCACCACGTGTCACGTCATTGGGCAAGTGTCACTCTAGGGCATAGACCTTGGCATACTTGGCAATGGGCTACAAAGGCTTCATTGTTGGTGCCATTGGCTATGCGTGAGAAGCTCCCACTAGCTTGTAGGAAAATCTTCGTGCGAGGTCACCCATCCCAACAGTGTCATCATCCAAGTGCACTTAACTGCCAAGTGACTATCCACTAGGCTAGTTCTTTTGGTTGTTCTATACTACAAACATAGTTTTAATAAGCTTGTCTTGGGAGGGTTTCCCAAGCCTTCCTTCCATGAATTGGTATTAATACCTCATCAATTATCTTCAAATGTGCAATCTTTACCATTTTGTTTTCAACATAAATCAAATTTTGGAATGTATACGCACATTGTTTATTATTAAAATAAACTAAGTAATGGGGATATTACACATTAGCTCTACCAGCGCCCTATGAATCAAAGCCAACTGCCCCTAGGATTAATATCAACCCCATGGGAATCCCTAGGTCACCTGGATCCATAGTGACCCATCCACTTAGCGATGCTCCGATACACTTTGTAGAGGAGCCATTGGAGAATGAAAATTGTGCCATCACTACCATTGGACTCTTTAGTGTCGAAACACCTGATGATGAAGCTAGACCAATCCCACTAAATTTCATGACTCAAGCTCAAGCAAAGCAGGCCAATATCGCATTTCCTAGACCTAGCAACCTAAATGCTACATCTGATGGAAAGAAGAGCTTGAGGAGGAGGAGAAAGAGGGCAAACACCAAAATAACACTCAAAACTGATAAAAGGAAAATAGGTTATAGACACGGAGACAGAAACATCTGCTCCTAAGATAGTGGAAAAGGAAAGTGCCAAGGTTGGAGAATACCCGATCCAAAACACCAATTAGAAGTTGTGGACAAAGTCAAAGAGTGGGTGAAAGAAGTTCAAGCGCACCTGCAAGATGCAGAGCATGTCATGGAGGATGAGATTAATGAGCTTTCTAGCATGAGTCCACTAGTTTTCCTCCCTACGCACTTGAGATCAAGAGGCACATCAACACCCATGTAGCACCACACGAGCATAATCTAGATGCCACAAATAGATGAGCTATCCAAGAGCATTGGCAGAAAGGCCTTAAATTAGAGGAAAAGGAAAATGTTGGCAATTTTCTCATGACACTGATATCAACTCATACAACCTTACCATTAAGAGAAATGCTTAGGCCAAATCCCCCTATGCCACAGAAACGCCACCTCCCACCACTCTTTTTTTATTTCAATGTCGGCATAGATAGTTGTGCAATGGCTAGGCTAATGATGCGCACTGCCCTCCTACCTTCTTTTTGCATAGCCCTCTTAGAGGATATGAGCGACAATCGTTTCACTAGCTACAACTATCCCTTCCTATCCACGGTTGTCGCTCATAGCCCTCTTAGAGGATATGAGCGACAACCTTTTCACTAGCTACAACTATCCCTTCCTATCCACCATCCCTCTTAATGCTCAACTAGGCCTAAAAGGATACATCCAAAGTAGACAATTTCTTAGCAAATCCATTAAGCCTCCAACCCCTCCCTCTCATATCTCCAATGACAAGAACTGAATCTTTGTCTATTTATTCTTTTATTATTTTAAAAAAAAGAAGAAGAAAAAGAAAAAGAAAGGAACGGACCAGGAGAGACAACACAAAGAAAAGAGAAAAGCAAAGGAATAGAATAAGATATCACGAAAGGAAATCACAAAAAAGAGCAACCAAACGATCTCGCTCCATGTAGGCCATACACATTGCACCTAGGGGTCCTCAAGTTAGCAACGTTCAGTAGCTTTGATTGGTCGGTTTTGTCTCTAACCCCCTAGCCCATTTTGATTCCCCACATCACGCTTAGGGCACATCAAGGGCAGGACATACCGAGGTGGGTCACACTCAAGACCTATCTCCCTAAGCCACACACCATACCCCCCCAAACTGGGTCCTCAAGTGTGGGACAACACCGAGGATTATGCTTGTGGTTCGACCCAACTCCTAGTTCTACTAGCAAGAGCACAGTGCACCACATGATAAAGCAAACACACCCCCAGGTAGTGCACCTTCTTTTCTTTTCGAGTACAAACAAAGGCTACAACCCACCAACCTTGGAGGCCCCATCACTCTATTTCCTTCTGCAAGGACCAAGTGGCTTACTAGGGCTCTTATTCTTTCTTCGCTGCTGTTCACCCATTCATCTACTTTTTCCCTCATATCCTCCAAGCTTTCATTATGCCTGCAAGCTAATGCCCTTAGTCATCTCTCTTGTTCTTCGATTTCCCTTTCCAAGCATTGTTGTTCTTCAAGCTCCGAGGCTAGCCTTTGTTCCAAATTTTCTATATGCTTTAGGTGTCGTCGGCTTTTTTATTTTTCTATTGCTGCTAGTTGCTCTGCGGCATCACGGATTTCTTAATTTTCTTATTGCAACCCTTTGTACAGCACCACCAGCTCATCAAAATTGCATTGTAGGCTCATAAGGTTGTGTTCTTTTGCCACGAGTCTTGCTTGCCATCTCTCATCTTCTCCTTCCTTGGCCTCGAGCTTCTCTTTTAGCTCCTTGTTCTCTTATTGATAGAGGGCCACTTGATGGGTTCTTTCCAACTGAGAGGCTGCCATTATCTCCCTTTCGGCCTTGAGCTTAGCTACGACGATCTTTTTGTCTTCCTTTGCCCGTTCCAGGCTCCAGCTCTAACAGGAGTTCCTACATATAGGTGTCGTAGGTTGTGGATAAGGGCAGTGCAGAGGGACTAGTGGTTGTAGATGTTTCAATCTTTAGTCGTTTGAGGTCCCATCTAGATTCTACATCTGCAAACATATGCATGTCTTCTTGCTCCCGCCATAGGGGTTCTTGCACTCGCACCTTGAGTTGCCTCCTTGTTGACCAGGAACTGCACCCATGCCACAAGATTGCTAGCATCTACCATGGTAGAGGAGTCTTGGGTGGGTGCAGTGACCAGGGTGACAAGTAGTAGGATGGTTGGGATAGGGTGGATAAAACCCTTGCCCTTTCCCTCAATCACTAGGGGCAGTAGGTTTTTGAAGGTCTTGGAGCTAGTGCTTGGATTTTTGTGTCAAGGTGGGCTCATGGCTACCAACTCTTCTTGTCTTGAAGGTTGCTACTGAGAGGTGGATAATGAGGGCTATGTCTTCTTCCTCCTTCTTCCTAAGCTCCGCCTCTTCCTCCTCGGCTCTTCTCTTTCTCTCTACCTCAGCTCTTCTAGATTTCTGCTTTATTCTCTTTGCCTCATCCCTTTCTTCTTTCTTTCTTCGTTCTTTCGTGCCTTTGGGCTCTGCATAGGTCTGCTCCCTCTTTCAGCTGGCCTTCTTTTTCTGTGGAGTCTCTCTCTTTGACTTTGTGGCCCCTCCTTGGCCAGAGATTGTGATTGTTGCCCTCCTTGGTCCTCACTCACAGTCCTTTCACTTGACTGCTCATGTCCTTGGTGCGAAAGGGACCCGTCCCCAACTGCCTCTCCTTCTTATCTTTTCCTAGTGCTTCTCTTATGATGGTGGTTGTCAAGATTTCTCCGAAGCCAATGGTGGAGGCCTTTGAGGATGACTATTTCCTAGCTTTAGAGGATGGGGATTCTCCCCCTACGGGTCTTCTGTCCAGTGGCTACGGATTTTGCTGACGTCTCTATCGTCTTCCTCACGAAGCCATTGAGGTTTACCTCATCGAAGGACCAGGTATCAATGGTCTCTATCATTAGTATGTTGATTCTATTCATCAATGCATTATACCACTAACTGGAGAACAGAGCATGCACCATTTTGGCTTGGATTTGCACCTCGGGGTTGGGGATGTCGACTAGGCTGATGTCATCTTTTGTGTGGACTATCACTTTGTCCATCCCCAGCATGTCATACACATCTCGCTTTGGTCATTTTTCCACTTTGTTTGGTAAGCCCAGTGCTTTCTGTACCAGTTTAAGGGCTCAGCTTGATTTCTACTTGGCGGGCTTCATTCTCTAGGTGTACTGTGACAGTGCCCCAGTTTTTGTTGAAGGTTTGAAGGAACTCGGTGCACTTTTCATTTTCAATGGCATGGCCCACCTTTTCCACGTACTTCTGCAGCCTGCACTACTTCACCAGTTGCTGGATGGCCTGTTCCTCCCCGACTATGTTTTCTAGATTCAAGATATACCTGAACTTGAGATGATTATAAGCCCTTGTCTCCAACGAGAGGCTATATTTTGCTTGCTCCTCCTCAAAGAATGGAAGTTTGCTACTTTTGTCTTGACCTACTATAGTGGGTACCTATCATAATGCCATAGTTCACCATTAGTGTCCTCAATGTAATTTCTTGCAAAAAGGTAAGCATGAATTAATTGTGCTTTCATGGAAAGACTAAATTGCTTAAGTTTAAAAAGAGAATTTTCTTTCAAGCGATCCATTCATTCCAAAGATTTTACGACTTTTCATCAGTCTCGCAAGTTGATTTTTATCCACTCTCTTTCGCTTTTGGTCTCACTGATGGAGGTTTCATTCATGTGTTTCCTTTACCTTACATGTTCACATGTTTGATTCCACCTTGCCCCAAAATCCTTTCTAGCATTAAGGTTTGAGGGGTCGAGGGAATTCAACACTGGCTTAGGGTGGTTTACTTCCACATGAGCCAATCATAGAAGGTTTGACTATATTTGAGATTAGCATAGTGGTCCATGTCGAAAGGACGGATGCCTACTTGAGTGATGTAGGTGAGAACATCCATGAGGAAGTCACCAGAGTTGATCCTGCTAGCAATGTGTAACTCTTCCTCAATCATAGTTCGTTCTAAGTATGGGTGGCTCATGACATGATCTTCAAGCGAATCATAAGTGGGATCGTACTCGAAGGTCTTAATGGCGCGTCGTTGCTCACCGTCAGTCGTGATTTGGCAACCTTCTTGTTCCCACTGGAGTCTGAGAGCATACCACTTCCTTAAGAAAGACGAGTCATTATTGGCTAACTTGTGGAGTTCGAAGCTTCATCTTGTGATAGTGACTCTACTCTTGTTGTAGGAAGTGATAATTGAGGGCTTGATCTCAAGATATCTCAATCAATTCCTCTATGACCATGGAAGTTTTTACCGCCACGAATTCGTATTCCTCCCAAGTGCATGGCATGGTGCAGACTTCCAATGCTAAGGATGGATCAAGTAGACACAAGTCTAAGTATTCATAGCTCTTAGCAAGTAGAGTGAAAGTGGAATCTAAGCGCTTGATGTAAATGACCAAGTCATCTACTATGTTATCAACCAGGTCTTTAGCCAATGTGAGGATTGATTGTTGTTCGTAGGATGGGACCTTTGCTTGGTGGGTAAGGCTTGACCAAACTAGATAACTTGGTAGCTAATGGCTACGGCTCTGGTTGTTTCCAAGAGTGTGGTTGGACTCCTTGTGTGATGGGATTGGTTAGAGTCGGGGATGTTATGCTACTAGACACTAGCAAGGTCGTAGGGGTGCTAGTAGGACTAGGCTGAGGCAGTGTGTGACTAGTAGGGTGCGGCTTTGGTCTATAAACTTGTTTAGTCTTCACCAGCTTCTGCGTTTGAGGCTCTGTGGATTTTGTGGTTTGAGCCTTTTGTGACATTGGTGCCTTGTCTGTCACGTGGCTTTGTGCGGTTAAGTTTGGGAGTGGCGTTGGAGTAGAATCCTTGGCCATTCTAGTTTTAGGTACCCAAATCCAAGTGTTACCCTCGTAGTAGCATTGTGCTTGCAACAAGATCTTGGGGACCCATCGTTGCTTGACCGTTCGTCGATGCCTATAGTTCCTTCTCTACCTCCTAGGTTTTGAATATGAGCTCCTAGGCTTGTGAGGTCATGATTGGGTGCTCCTAGGCAGCGGTCTTGGATGTTTCGGTGCCCATTTGAACTGTGGTGCATGGGCTTTGGCTTTGATTTTAGCGGTTTGATGGCTTTGACGTTTAACAGGTTGTGATAAGTCACGACCCCCCTCCTTAGCCTTGGTGGTGGGTTTCTCTACCAGTGGCCTCACGAGCTTGGATGGAGTTGTGTTGCCCTTGCTGAAGGTGATGATTACTTGTATATTACCAATAGCAAGGTGAATGCCTTGGGAATCGTAGTCAACGTTGCAGAGTTCTGCTTTTCAAATATACATCCTAACAGTGATTCCAAACTTGCATCCCTAGCATTCAATAACACATAAAAGATTAAGGATATGCTTTCAGACTAGATAGAGACTGCAACCTTGCACTTTCCGAGAAGTGCATGTGGTCAATTGGGTTGAGTTTGGTGTTGGTGGACTATAACTGTGGTCTGCCAATTTGAACCCAATGATTGTCAGTCAAGATGTTAAAACCAGTGCCCTCATCGATCAATGCATCAAATATGTGTGTTTCCTTGGCAGTGATAGTCAAGCACAGGTAAGCCAAAGCTACGGCTTCCTCATCTTCATATTCAATTTCCATGATAGTGGCCACTCATAGCTTGACAAGGGATTCTAGCAATGGAGGCTCATGTAGCGGGTAGTAGCAGTACTCGGCGGTGAAGGAGTAGCAGTCCTCATATTCACTCTCGTCACTGAAGGAGTAGCAATCCTCATATTTGCTATCGTCCCACTGAAGGAGTAGCAGTCCTTGTATTTTTCATGAGAACTATCCTCATCTGCTCATCATCTCCTAAGTCTTGATGCGGTGTTTCCTTTTTCTCAATGACTAAGGCTCGATTAAGTTAGGTTGTGCACCTTAGTCCATCTCCACTTGGGTTCATTTAAGAGATCTTGGAGAGGTTTAAGGTTAGCGGCTAGATTGCCAACTAGCTTGGAGAGGTTTAAGGTTAGGGGCAGCTAGATTGCCAGCTAGCATGCTTTGTCCAATATTCTAGGATCTCTAGGAGTTCTCGCTTGTTACTTGGGATGTGGAGTTTGATGGGGTTGGATTGTTTGTTTGAGATTTTGGCCATCATGTAGATTGGCACTAAAAATGTGCTTCTGGGCTTATCAGTTGTCCTAATGGCTTGCTCGTATTCTTCACTGCTCGAGAATGGCAGATCAATAGTGGTGAGCATGTGCATCCAATCTCGCTCGTCTTCGGGGTAGGAGGTATATTTGGTCAGTGGCCCGTAAGATTTCTTAATCTGTGCATCACCCTTCAGCATGGTGGAGATGGCATCCATGTTGACTGGTGTGGTCTTCCATGTATCCATCTCTACTTTCACTGCCTTAGTTCGATTGCCTAAGAATATTAGACCGTTACCCTAGTCTTCTATGACCCGTGCATTGCACATCTAGGACCGGCCTAATAGGATGTCATAGTCCACTCCTTTCATGACTATAAAGTCAACGGAGAATTGGATTCCTACAATCTTCAAGGGCCAATTCTTTAATACTCCAAATGGCTACACTTTTATTCCATTGGCTAGGGTGACGTTAAGCCTAGCATTCTCAACATGCGGGTTGCCCTAGTCTTGGAGTACTGCATGGCTCAACACACTAACTCTAGCTCCCGTATCTACAATTCCCTTTCTCATGGTGTCACCTAGAGCTAGGACTCGAAGACTGCATGCCTTTTGGTGCCTTCTCAAAAATCATTGACGTGCAAGGACTTGGGCACCGAGTGTAGCATTAGACTGGGCATCTGAGTTACCACATCATGATCATGTAGATCAGCTACCCCTTGCTCCATTGGTCCTTCAACCCACTACTTTAGCTCTTGCCATAGCATCGGATACTACCTAAGCAGATCCCCTAGGCTTAGAGTCACTGGGGTGGTCACTAGCATGGTGAGGAGGTCATTAGCTGCTTGCCTCTCTCCTAACTCTGTGTTTCTTGGCCAATGGTCCTGATTGATTTTTTGGCTCATAGTGTGTAGACTCTATTTAAGCAGCATTGCTTGTGGCACAACCGCATCCCTCAACTTTGGTCGTGGAGGCGATGCCGGTGTGCTTACACTTGAGAGATCATCAATCTCATCTTTCAATATGGGCTCAACATCCTTTAGGTGCTCCCGCATTTCTTTCACCTACTTGACCTTTTTGATGGTCCCGAGTTGGCATTTTGAGTTGGGGTACTCCCCGACCTTTGCACTCCACTTCTCGACCATCTTTGGAGCTGACGTTTCTACCTCTTCATTTGTCACCTTTTTCTCGGTAGGTAGCATCGTGGCACTCTCTATTTTTAGTGTCATCTTTCTTTTCTCCTTCACCTCCAACTTTTCTTTCAGATTGGGGTTGCATCTAAGTTGTTAGGTCCATGCAGTGATATACCAACCTGCTTTGTTTGTGCACGGGTCATGACATGCAACATGATGGGTGTGTCCTCTCCGTTAAATGTCTCAACTCTAAAGAACCCAAAGTTACAAATGGCTCGTTTGCCGCACTAAAGGGTGGTCTTCATCCCTTGGGAAACAGGTGAGTGATTCCACACTCTGGATATCTAAGATCGGCCTTTTTCCGATTAGCATGCTCTCGTTTGGGGCAACATGAGGAGATATGCTCTGGGTGTCCATAAGTGATTGGTTCTTGGATCTGCCCTCCAAAGCCTATGTCTCTACCTCTACCTAATGCCATCACCGATATAGATCGGTAATCCATAAGGATTACATTTCCCTCTTCGTCATATGACATGTAAGGGTGCACATAAGGCTCTTCATCGTTTAGCTCCTCCACATAGTGGACTGGAGTGTCACTTGGTGGATGGGTCACATAGGGTCCAAGTGATCTAGGTATGCTTGTGGGGTTTATCTCCATCCTAGGAATGGCTGGTTTGGCATCATTAGGTGTCGAGAGAGCCAATGGGGCTTCCCTCTTAAAAATGTTTTGTGGCCTATTCGCTAAGTAAGGTTGCTTGTATGGTTGCGGATATGGAAGTCTCCTCGGTAGCCTACAATGCAAGGTATCATGACCGAACCTACCACAATTGGTGCAAGGTCGAGACCTCGGGTCCTGACACTCAGCCGGCAAGTGATTTTCGCCACAATACACGCATTGGATGTGAGGGTGTGTTGGTCGACTCATCATTTCTTGTAATTTGGCTAGCTCTATCTTCATCTCTGCTAGCTCGGGACTTGCGTTTGTGCCCTTCCCTTTATCCTAAGTACTTGGACCTTTATCTTTCACTTGACATTGAAACCCTCTCAGAGTTTCTAGCATTTGTCTCCTCTTGGGTTGAGATCTTGGGTTGAGTTTCTAGCATTTGTCTCCTCTTGGGTTGAGATCTTTGAGTTGGTTGTCCACTCCAATTGCCTTGTCAAAGATCCTAGCTAGCGCGTCTCGCTGCAGGCTTGAATTGCCTGCCAAGGCCTTGTAGAGTTCCTCACTGTGTATCCCATTGATGAAGACTGTGGAGACCACTCTTTCGGTGGTTCACTCACTAGTTGGGATCCTCTTGAAGGGACTTCGTACATGGGTGACGTAGTCTCTTATGTCCTCCTTGTCTTTCTGCTTGACATTCAAATTAGTCGCATTAAAGGGTTATCGAAGTACCTAGGCTCATAGAATCTATTGATGAAGAGACCCTTGAGGTTGTTAAAGTCAGTTCACTCAGCAACGTCCAGACTCATATACCAGGTGTCCTATCCTTATCTCCTAAGCATAGACCAAAAGCTTGTGAGCGTAGCATAAGATCGGTGAGGCCAAAGGCCGCTGGCCTCACAGACATGCTCGAACTTCTCTATGAAACTATATGGGTCATCGATTGGCTAGTACTTGTCTAACTACTTAGCTATGACAGGGATTCTTGATTGGCTCTTAGATCCCTACTTAACTCCTAATCCTGCAAGCAACAAGACTGCCATTACAGCTATGCTCTACTCTGCTGCCGAGTTGTCTAGCAATCACTTCGTAATAAGATCGCTCAATGTGAGATCGCCTTCTAGAGCTCTTTCCCTCTCTGCATTAGGGCCTGTCCTATTTCTGCTTGCTAGGGCTAGCACTCGCTGAATCTTGCGTATTTTTATGCTCAACCGCAAGCTTCTGGCTTGTTGTTCCTTATTGTAGGTCACTATGCCTTGCAAAGCTTCCTGTGCTAGTCTACTCTCCTCTTCGAGGTCTGCTATGATGTCCTCGAACGTCCTACCATGGTGGTCGGGTCCAGGTCTGTAGATCATAATTGGCGACTAGTCACTGGATTTCCGTCGAGAAACCGCCTAGGTCAAGCTCTTCGCCATGTCTATGGTTAGTGTTTGACTCTGCCATGTTTGCGGTCTCATGCTCCACCAAGTTGTTGATGAGATTAATCAAGTTGGGTAGATCCACTTCTCCAATGGTGTTAGTTCTTGTAGCGTTTAATACCTAGGTCGCATTTACACTTTGTCCTATACTTAGGGTTCTTGATCACCCGACTACGTTTTAAGGTCTTCTCCTACCAATGGGTTCGTTCTGATTGTTAGGTTTGAGTGAGTTCCTTATCATTTACAAACATTCCTTAATTAAACTCACTTGGTGTGTGTGCGCATGCTTTCTTTCATGCACCGTGCGAAATTAGGCTTTCAACTTTTCTTAAGTGCACTTCAAGTGTTGGAAAATAATGTGGGTGCGAATACAAGATGATGATTGCACCTCTCACACTCTCGTCTACATAGGGTCAAATGGGGTTTGCTAGTTAGCCTATGGGTCTAAGTGTGTCGAATATGCTAATATGAGTGTCAGCACTATGCTTGGCCATTTGGCTGCAACTTCTAGGGTTAGATTTTTCTGTAAGGCTTGCAATGAATTCTCTTGTTGCGGGTTGCACTCTCAGTCGTCTTGGACACACTAAATTTGTCAATTTTAATGTGTCAAAATCTAGTTCGATTCTGCAATGTCCGATTTAGAAATCAAACATCTGATTTGACAGGTGTTCGATTCTAATAAGTCCGATTTCCGTGTCTGATTCTAGGTTGTTCGATTCTGGGAATTGGACATGGTGTGTCCAATGATTGGACATGTCAGGCTGGTCCAATTTGAGTGTATCCAATTCTAGGAATGGGACAATGTGGTCCGTGTATGATTTTCAAAATCGGAGAGGGTCAAGTCGTCCGAGTGTCTGATCCTCAGGATCAGACGCATGATAGTGGTCCAATTATTGGGGTGTCCAATTTGGTCTAATTGGCTGATCGGATAGATCGGTATGAGTCTGAGTGTTCTAATTTCGGTTGGTCCGATTGTAGGCCATTTGATTCTAGGAATTGGACAAACCTAGGGCCTCCGAGCATTTGATTCTGGGAATTGGACGCATGCGGATTGCGTTTGATTCCGTCGGTGCATAAACCGCAAGAATCAAAATTGCTTCGTGCCACCGATTTTTTGCCACACTTACAAGCAAGTCTCACCAAGATCAAAGCTTAGATGCACAGAAAGGTTTCTACACACTTGATCCAAGTGATAAACCCTATGGCCTTCGATCGATCTGTTGGAAGCACCAAGTCTTGCACAAGCTCTCAAGCTCTCTTTCTCTCTCTCTATTGCAGAACCTGAAAATGAGGTCTCCCCTTGCCTCCAACCCTTGCTAGGACTCAACCTTAATCTAGCCGATCACTCCCTATGCGATTCTAACACCTCCAAACACTCTTATTTCCCATTATTCTCCCTATTTGTGCCTTGTTTGGGTCGATTCAATAGCAGAAACCCTAAAGCTTTTTCCTTCAATTTCTTGGTCGTCCTAACCTACTTTAAATGCAACAAAAATTAAAAACAAAAAATAGAAATGCTTCCTCCTACTTGCCTAATCATCAAAAAACCAAAATACTTACTTGTTGTTGTTGCCAAGGTTAAAAACCTAAAACTTCTTACCTATCTCAAGCTCATATTCGGGGATGAAACCCTTACTTTGTTGCTTGATTTGAGGTGCACAAGTGCTCACGCTTGAATCCGTTGTCTCGGCAATGAAACCAAAATGTAGAGGCAAGCTCACACTCAACCGCCAAGAACTACATACCACTTATTCTTTCAAGCATTTCAAGCGAACACCTATGATTATCTCTCACCTAGTCGACACACCTTTGATCCTACCAGGGGTGTAGTGAGCTTACCTTGATGCCCAAAGGAGTTGCCTCCGCCCTCAAGCACACCGATAGCTCCACGATTCGTGATGCTTGCATTTAAGAATGCACTTCTGCCTTTGACTTAGCTTTTGAGGCCGCCCTTGCACTTTTGGTCGTTTCCCTTCTTGGTTCTTCCGTTGTGTTTGATTTCCTTTTGGGCCACCTCTTTTAGGTCCCGACTTGTGCTTTTCCACTTTTTACGCTTTCCTCTTGTGCTGAGGTTAACACAAACCATATGTCTTACATAACCATAGGAGAAGCAGCTCAACAAGGTGCTATAGATGACCTACTCGATGCACATTTGTTTAAAATGTCCAGCGAAATAGATTTGTTTAGAGCAGACCTTACACCTTATGGGGCATGCAACATAGTCCACATCCTAGAACATGGATTACCTAAACATCCAATTGAGAAGGCTAGGCTACAATGTCTCATTCTAAAGATTCAACCTTATCAATTGATTGCTAGTGTGGCTAACTCTACTAATTAGGATAGGATGGACTGTTGAGGAGATGTGTCTGTGAGCATGAGATGCATGATGTGCTTATAGAAGCTCATGGTGGAATTGTTGGAGGACACTTCAATGGGGACACTACAACACGTAAGGTGCTCTAGTCTCAATTGTGGTGGCCTACACTATTCCACAATGCAACTAAGTTTGTGAAGCATTGCGATGAGTGCCAATGAACCAATGCCCCTATTCATAAAGGATAAGACAGAGTTGATCCTAGTGATAGCACGCCAACCATTTGGAAAATGGAGGATTGATTTCATTGGTCCAATTAGTCATGTAGCATAACACTCACAAGTGAGGTATATAATCATAGCCAGAGACTATCTCACCAAATGGGCTAAACCTTCAGCAACTTGAAAAAATGACTCTAGGACCACTGCAAATTTCTTTGGGAGCAAGTGATCTCATGGTTTGGATGTCCCATAGAATTAGTTAGTGATTAAGGCATGCACTTCATCAATAAAGTGATTGCCCACTTGTTATCCACCTTCTTGATAATCCATTGAAAATCCTCATCGTATTATCCTCAAGTCAACAGTCAAGCTAAAGCCACAAATAAAATCCTAGTGACTGTCCTAACCAAGGTGGTATCTACCTCACATAGTGACTGGAAAAATAAGCTAATGGCATCATTGTGGGCTTACATGACAGTCTACAAGACAACCATAGGACATACGCCATTCAAGCGGACCTCTTACTAGTTGAGTTCTTTGTTCCAAGCTTGAGAATAGAGATCCAAGAGAGATGGAATGGCAAGGAAGCATTGAGAAATTGCTTGGTAGAGCTAGAACACCTATTTGAAACTTGGCTCATTACAATCCATATCCTAATCTGTGAGAAGGCATGATGTAAGAGTTGGTTCGACAAACATGTCAAACAACACGACTTTGAACAAGGAGACTTAGTACTATTGCACTCTATAAAGGGTCACAAACAAAAGATGAAGTTCAAGGGATTGGGACCTTTCACAGTCTGTAACAGTGGCAGAACATGCAACGTGGAGCTTGAAACCCTAGAAGGAGAGGGTATGAGCTTTTTCAATGGCAGATGCATCAAGAAGTACTACCCTCCATCACACCCAACTACATGAGCCTCCAATGATAACACCACCTATGAATGTTAGAGTGGCAACTATCATCGCCATCGAGGAGTCTTGAACAAATAAAAGAGAAAGCTGAAGGATAGGCAGAAAGGAACAATGCAAGAATCAAAGATTTAGCAGAGTACCTGGTGCTATCAGAAAGCGAGTGCATAATTGTTGAAGGAAAAGTAGAAGCAGTAGAGACAGGGATGCTAGCACAACAACATGCTTTCTTAAACATTGTGCTACATATCACTCACGCGGAAGGAGAAGAAACAATTGATAGGCTCAAAAGAAAATTAGAACTCACAAGAAGAGCATTGAGATATGGTCTCCATGAAAAGACACCCATGGCCAGCACTAGTCTAAGTATGGAAGAGCAAAGGGAACCTTTGATCAAGGTAGGGTTGTCTAGGTAAGAGCTGACCTATTGGGATTTGGTGAATAAGAGTAGTAAGCACAACCCCCTACTAAGGAGCCTATAGAGCCAATTCTTGAAGAAGGGCCCGATTTTGAGCAAGAGGATAATGAGGAAGAGTAGCTCAATGTGCCAAGTCCACCCCCACAATCAGAGTCACAGACAGAAGCACATGACGAAGACTCCACTGCCCTAGAGAGAATTGTGGAAATGAGATGCAGAAGGAGAGAATTGGAAGAGTTGTCGCAAAGAAAGCTTAGTGCCAAGCCTCAATTAGTGTGTGAAGCCCCCTATCCCTCAATGTGAAGAGTACTTTCCAATCAACTGAGCATAAGAATTGACCCTATGGGAGCAATATGAAAGCCGCTACAACCCATTCAAATTCATCTTCTCCTACCCTTGATCACTTGATCAAGTATTGTCACCAAGGGTGGTGAAGGAGGTGATTAAGCTTTCAATGCGGTTGGGCAAAAGGTGACTAGAATAAAGGGCAAGGCAACCAATGCTATGGCAGAGATAACTAGGTAGATATTGAGAGGATAAAGTGATGGATGAACATAGGACAATTAAGGGCTGTGAATCATAGCCGAAGTGGAGAAGGAACATAAGGGATGACAATATGGATGCATGGATGGCTTTTCGTAACACATTGCCATATGAAAGGAATAATTCAATCTATATGTCCTACCCAAGGAGGTACGAAGTAGATTTTGATCTGGAGGTGCATGGAAGATACGATTTTCCATGAATTTACAATGTAATGATGACCCCTGAGGAGTGCATATTTGCCCATCTATTGTGTACTTCCTCAAGGATTTTTCTTCATGTTCAGATTTGTCATTTATTACCACTTGTAACTATCTATGTCTCCTAAGAATCCTTCTTAAGTAAAAGCCTACTACAGAGAAAGAGTGACTATTGCCCCTCTTCTTTGATATAAATGCGAGTATAGATAGTTGTGCTATGATTAGACTCCTGCTGAGAGCTACCTTATTGCATGTCTTTTGTATGAACTTACTAGAGGACATGAGTAATAGTCAATTCAGGAGGTGTAACCACCCATTTTTGTCTAGTATACCTCTGAACATGAGAGTTAACTTAAAAGGCTATATGTTAAGTTGGTTCTTTCTAAGCAAGTCACTTAAACATCCACCCAGCTCTGCCCTTACAAGAGAACAAGATGCAACTTAGTATTATCTCTTGTAACAGAACAAAATTTTCTCATTTGTAATGTATAAGTACCACGAACACTGCATCTAGGGACCATTAAATCTCTAGCCCCTCCCCACTTCATTCACTTAGGGCACATCAAGTGTAGAACATTGTGATAGATGTGTCTCCTTCAGTCACACACAACACCTCCCCCTTCCACGAATTGGATCCTCAAGTGTGGGACAACACCTCAGGCTTTGACCCATCTCCTAGTTCCACCACCACTTTCACAATGCATTGCATGGTAAGATAGACACACCCCCTAAGTAGTGCACGTATTCTTCCTTTACAAGTACATTTTGCAACTGTGTAGCTAGCCAACAATTTCGGAGGCCCTCTTTGATCAGTCAACATATCTTTAGCACCAACAATCTTTGCTCATATGTCATACCTTATCCTACATGACCGATTTTTCAAAAGCCCCAAGTACCATTTCACAAATCACCCTCAAATTCTCCGATCCATATTGTCTAGTGCCATGGGACTGGCAATAAGCTAGAAGGGGGTAATGTTAACCCTCGGAATGATACAAGGCGCAAAGAAGGCTTAAGAAGGAGCATAAGAAGACAACATGATTCAAAAAGAAGACGAAGAAGCGCGAGAAAAAATTTAAAATCAAGAATATGGCATAAAAGAGATAAAGCACATTTTATTCCTTTGTAAAAGAGCGCCATGCTTCCTCCTATTCAAGTTCTAAACGAAAAGGCACATATAAAGGAGCCATGAGAATAGCAAAAGAGTGGAAAAGAGGACCAAGATTGGATAGCCAGTCATGGAAATGGGTTGGGTGCCCAAGGGGAGAAGGGCATGTATAAAAGCCAAAAAGTTAATGGATAAGCTTCGTCTTGGTATGTGTGCAAACTAGCTCTCTTCTTGTTCTTGTTCTTGCTTGTGTATGAGAGAGGGAGAGAGGGAGTGTGAGAAAGGGAGAGTGTGAGTGTGTGAAAGTGAGGGACCATGGAGAAGCTCTTCTTCTATTCTTCTCCTCTTCTCATCATCTCCTTCTTCTCTTCTCTTTTCTCGTGTGCCTGGCTATGGAGGTCAGACCTTGGAGCATGGAGATGGAGCTTGCTTGAGCTAGCACCTTGAATTGTGGAGCCATCGAAGGATTCGAGGAAGAGGATTACAATGATCGGATTCAACAATAAGCTCACTACATCCTTGTGTGAGAGCATGCATGGCTATGTGAGGTAGCCATTGCCACTCGCTTGAAATGCTTGACTTGATAAGCGGTTTGTAGTGTCAAGATTGTGGGAGAGAAGGAAGGAGTCTCACTTGTAGCTTTCTCACTTACACAATGGGGGAATACACACAAAGGTGGAGGCTGAAAATAGTTTTCCTCTTCTTAGTTGTGTAAGCCAAAAGAACTCTAGTATAGAGAAATAGAAGAACCCTATATATGGGTCTCAAACCAAACTCAACTAACTAAGGTGGCATACTAACTGAGCCACGAGCTAGAGTAGATAAGGATAGCTGTCATCTAGCTATTATTCATGGGCGGTGTACCAACCGCATCTGCAGCTAACAAGTCGGTGACATAAATGCACAACGGTCACCCTGGCATATCACGAGTGGAGCTCGATATCTCAACACTTCCCCTCGAGCTCAATCCCAATTCCTGCACACCAAGCAGGTCTCTGAACTTGTGCAACTTCTCTGCGCCCAATGCCTTCGTGAATATGTCAGCTACTTGATCCTCTGTGCTGACATGAACTAGATCAATAAGACCTAGTAAAACCCTCTCTCGCACATAGTGATAATGCACCTCAATGTGCTTTGTTCTAGCATGATAGACTGGGTTATTTGCCAAGTGTATACTACTCATGTTGTCACAATAAATGACAACTGGCCTATCTATAGGCTGATGCATATCATAAAGTAGCTTATGCAACCAAGCTACCTCACATGCAGCCATTGCTGCACCCCTGTACTGAGCCTCTATGCTCGACAAGGCAACAGTAGGCTATTTCTTGTTGCTCCAAGTGACTGCAGCACTCCCAAAAGAGAACACATATCCACTGGTAGATCGTCTATCAGAAATACTACCAGCCCAATCAGCATCAGTGTATCCATGCAATTGTATCTGAACCCCAGTCTCATAAAATAGTCCATACTGCAATGTGGACTTCACATACCTGAGTATGCGTCTAGCCACATCCAAATGTGATTTCCTTGGAGCCTGCATAAACTGACTTACCAATCCAATAGCATAGCTCAAATCTGGCCTGGTAATAGTAATATAAATCAAACTTCCTACTATGCGTCTGTACATAGTAGGGTCTTCGAGAAGCTCACCTGCATCTGCACTCAGCTTCACATTTTGCTCCAAAGGAACTGAAATAGGCTTACAGCCTGTCATCCCATATTTGGACAGCATGTCCAATCCATACTGCCTCTGCAAGAGCCGTATCCCACTTGGTGATCTAATCACCTCAATGCCCAAGAAATAACGCAGCTCTCCCAAATCCTTCATCTCAAACTTCTGCTTCAATAGCATTTTCACATGAAGGATATCTTCATCACTATCACCTGTGATAATCAAATCATCAACATAAATAACAAGCAGCATAATACCTTTCTCTAGTTTTCTCACATAAAGTGAGAAATCTGCCTTGGAAATCTGAAAGCCAATAGTGACAAGATACTGTCCTATCTTGTCAGACCATGCTCTAGGTGCTTGTTTCAAGCCATACAAGGCTTTCTTCAACCTGCAAACAAACTCAGGATGAACAGCATGCACATAACCTGGTGGCTACTCCATATAGACCTCTTCTTGCAAATCACCATGCAAGAAGGCATTCTTTACATCCATCTGATGTAAAGACCATCCCTTTGATGCAGCCATAGCAATGACTGCTCTTACGATTGCCATCCTTGCAACCGGACTGAATGTTTCTTCATAATCAATGCCATATGTTTGTGCATACCCCTTGACTACTAATCTTGCCTTGTGTCTGTTCATAGAACCATCTGCATTGTGCTTCACCTTATGAACCCACTTACAACCAATTGCATTCTTATCTTTAGGCAAAGGTACCAATTCCCATGTAGCATTTGCTTCCAAGGCGCCCATTTCTTCATCCATGGCTTTCTCCTATTTTTCTTTTCCCATGGCTTGCTCAAAAGAAGTGGGTTCTGGTTCCTGTATCACTTTGACTATATAGGCATAGTGAATGGCTGTAAATCCATCATATTTTAGCCTATCCACAGGATACCTAGCTCTGGTAGACCTACGCAAAGTAGGCTCACTTATAGGTACTCTCAAAACATCCCTGGTCTTCCTTACTCCAGGTGTAACAATAGAAGGAATACCCAACTCATCATCAATGCTCTGTTCTGAGCCACTAGATTCACCATCCACATAATAGTGACCTGCATTCACATCAAACATGGGCTGATCTACCTTCTCTTTTCCTTTTCGTGAAACCTGCATACCACTATTTGCATTGCTTTGAGAAGATTCTCCTGATCTCAATCTGCCTGTCCATGGCGAAGAATGTGAACCACTGCTAGAGGACACTCCAGGTCCACTAATATCTTGTGACTGCTGTTGTGAATTCTGTGCAGCATTACCATTTTGTGCATCTACATTATCAATCACATTTACTGGTTTATACTAGCTACTCATCTCACCAAAAACAACATCTTTGCTCACTGTAAACTTACGAGTAGAAGGGTTATAACATCTATACCCTTTCTGCTGTGCAGAGAGTAACCAATAAAGATGCACTTCTCAGCTTTTGGATCTCAACTCATCTGGCACATGAACATAGGCAATGCAACCAAAAATTTTCAAATGAGAAATATCTGGTTTCCTACCAGTATACCTCTCCTCTGGAGTCATGCCATGTATTGATGCAGTGGGAGTCCTGCTTCATTATATAGACTGCTGTAGCAACTGCTTCGGCCCAGTAAAAATCTGGCAAGTCTTTTTCGTTGAGCATGGCACGAGATACCTCTCCAATATGCCTGTTTTTCCTTTCTGCAATTCCATTTTGTTGTGGGGTATGACTGCATGAATATTGCTGCTTTATGCCATGCTCTTGCAGGAACCTTGCAAACTCATTTGAGAGGTACTCTCCCTCTCCATCTGACCTTAGGCATTTTATTTGCAGGCCTGTTTCTTTTTCAACCATAGCTTTAAGAGTTTTGAAATGCCCAAACACTTCACTTTTCTTTTTCATAAAATACACCCAAACTTTTCTGCTATAGTCATCAATAAAAGTGGCAAAATAATGACAACCTCCAATAGATGCAACTTTAGTAGTCCACGCATCAGAGTGGATTAATTCCAATGGCTTCTTACTCTCTTGAACATGTCTAGGAAATGGTTTCCTTGCCTGTTTTCCAAATTGACAGGCTTCACATACCTTATGCATTTTTGCAACCTTGAATTTAGGCAATCCTGCAACAATATTTTGGGCTTGCATTGATCTAAGTCGATGTACATTAACATGACCAATGCATTTATGCTAGATATCAATATCTGCAACTACACTGGTCCCATGTGCAAACATTGCTGCACTCAATTCAGGCATGTCTGCATCCAACATAAACATTCTGCCCTTCTTCTTTCCTTTTGCTATCAAGCGACCTTTATTTTTCATATCCTCAACAAAGCATCCATGAGAATTAAATCTGACCTGCAAGCCCTGCTCAACCATTTGACCAACAGAAACCAGGTTCTTGGTGATATTCGGGACATGAAATACATCCGACGGGTATTTCTTTTTCCCATCCTGCATAGACAAAGGAAATTTTCCAATCTGCACAATAGGATGTGCAGTATCATCACCAGTCTCCATAAATCCTGGTTTTTCCATTTTCCTTGCATCCTGCATCCATTCTGCATGACCTGCCATGTGGTTTGATGCACCTGAGTCAACATACCACACATCGTTGCTTTCTTTCGCACTAGTCACAGAATTGGTCATGTGTTGCACCATAAACAAATGCTCATTTTTGTCATCACCTTGTCTACTAGAAGATGCATAATTCCCTTATTGCAATTTTCCATTCATGATGTCATTCTGCTTTTTATAGTAGTCTTTAGCCATATGACCCATTTTACCACGATAGTAGTATTCAACATTGCTTTTTGCATTTTGGCCTCTTTGCCATCCACCACGACCTCTTTGGCTCCCCCTGCCTCTAGAGTTACCACGTCCTCCTCCATAGGACTGGTTTTCTTGAGTTTGTTGCATATTCTGATTTCTACCACGGCCTCCAGATCGGCCTCCTCTACCTCTGCCTCTACCTCTTCCAGCATTTGAGTAGAAGACAGCTTCTTTTGAAGTTCCTCCTGAAGAAGATGCACCACCATTTCTCTGCTCCTCAAAAATTAGAAGAGCAATCAACTCCTCAAAATCAGGAAATCTTTCACGGACAGAAATCGATGTTCAGAACTGTGCATAATCCTTTCCTAGACCATTCAAGGTAACAAACTAAATCATCATCTTCCACTGGCGACCCAATGGAAGCAAGTACATCTGCAATCTTCTTCACCTTCATGTGGAAGTCATTGATGCTCATACTTTCTCTTTGCACATTGTGCAACTCTTTCTTGAGCTGCATTTTCCTGGCTTGCATATTTGTGCTATACATTTTTGGTGTCCCATGTCTCCTTTGGCGTACTTGCATCCTGAATATGCACAATCATAGAGTCTAAAATACTGATAGACAGCCAGTACATAACTTTTCTGGCTCTCTCATGCCATCCTTTAAATGCCTGCATTTGTTGTTGATTGGGAACATCAGAAAGAACTAGTTCTTCTTCGTTTCCTGCAACAAATTCCCAATATCCTTTTCCCATAAGGAAATTCGTCATTCTAAACTTCCATACTTGGAAGTTATTCTTGTCAAGCTTTTCAGTGACAATCAGTGAAAGAGAATCAGACGCCATTATAGAACACTGCAAAAAATTCTGTCACTGCAAAAAACACAGCTTCAGCCTCACAAGGGCAAATCTGCAAAACTGAGGAAAGTGGTATTTGACCACACAGTCACTTCCTAGTGACGATTTTGCATCAACAGGCAACAAGGATGATTCTGTAACTCCCAATGTCTTTGCGCATAGGCATACGATGCAATTTCTACGGTAACTTTTCACCGACTTGTAGAACAGTGGTCGCACAACAAAAAATAGGGCCTTTTCCTGAGTGCGTGCGGAAAACTTCCGCCTCCAAAACAGGCCTCGAAATGGCCTCGAATAAAAAAAACAGGGCAACCAAGGGCTAAAGCCCTTGCCCGCAGCATATACTGCCCTATTGCTACACCGCGAAGGGCGTCTCAATTTGAGACAATGCACTCTTGCACTTTCCGGCTGTGCTACCTGCAGAGACTTGCTCCCAAACTTGAAAAATGAAAGTAACATTGGTCCTCTTACCAGAACACCGCGAACTTGGTTTGCTTTCTTGAGCTCCTTACCACGAACCAGGCTCTGATACCATGCCAAGATTGTGGGAGAGAAGGAAGGAGTCTCACTTGTAGCTTTCTTACTTACACAATGGGGGAATACACACAAAGGTGGAGGCTGAAAACAGTTTTCCTCTTCTTAGTTGTGTAAGCCAAAAGAACTCTAGTACAGAGAAATAGAAGAACCCTATATATGGGTCTCAAACCAAACTTAACTAACTAAGGTGGCATACTAACTGAGCCACGAACTAGAGTAGATAAGGATAGCTGTCATCTAGCTATTATTCATGGGCGGTGTACCAACCGCATCTGCAGCTAACAAGTTGGTGACATAAATGCACAACGGTCACCCTGCCATATCACGAGTGGAGCTCGATATCTCAACATGTAGTAGGGTCTTGGCAATTGTTAGTGATAGTGACGACACTTGGCAATACATAGTATGCAACTACATGCAACCAGTCAGGATCCCCTAGTTGGATCTTGCCCAAGCAATGGTTCGAATTCAGTAGTTAGTTGATAGCACAAGTTGAGTGGTCCTCAGACCACCATAGCAGAATCGGTGACCCCTCATTGATCACCAACATTTGGTACAACCCATTTGCGTATGAGCCTCCAACAACTCCGATTCTTGCTAACTATGCCCTTGCCAAGAGCATTTCCCAGAAAGGTCTAAAAACATGGGAATAGATTTGGGATAAGTCTGCCTCATGTTAGTACTCCATTGAGACAATTAGTGTTAGATTCAATTTGTTTGCAATGGAAGTTGCATGGTTTCACCATCTCCTTGGTTCACTAAGGATGGATTGGCCTACATCAACTACATCTAGCAACTCCCCTCCCCTTTTGGCTTTGAAGAGCCTCATAGGCAAGCAAGTGATCAAATGTAGCAAATGGGCAGATCTTTATCCCTCCTCCCCCTTATCAGCTATCTCCCTTACCCCCACCACACATTGGAAGGGGTGCTTCCCAATGGCTAACTCTTCGACATTGCAACATCGGTTGATGTGCCTTTGGAGGATCACTCCTTTCTACCGAATGATTTTTTTAGGTAGCGACTTCTCTTATAGATACTCCCACATAGATGTAGATTATCCAAGAAGATCCTTGTGACCCCTCTCTGCATATTCTATAAAAGGCATCCAAAGGATGAAAAACATCTCTTTTGGGACTGCCCAGCAGTCAAACCTATATGGCACAGGATTAGAAAATGGTTGAAAGGTGCCAATAGTGGCTTCACCACGGCCCTTTTTGGCGACCAAAGCACCTTGGATGATGCTTCTAGAAAATTGATTGTACTTATATCTACGGTGGTAGTGAAGTTTATTTGAGTCAAGAGGAATAGCATGGCCTTTAAAGAGAGTCCCTAATGGCCTCCTGCTGAATGTATCAACTCTATGTGCTAACTTGATCTCCTTGCTAAAAGCATTTGAATCTTGCCATTTGATCTTCAAATTGTTTGGTCGTGCTAGCTCCGTTTTCTTTTGGCCCCTAGCCTGTTGCACCTTATTGGTGATGTAAATATTCATCTATTGAAATACAATAAAACATCACGCATTATAAAAGAACGTTACGTGAGTGAACTTTTTATTCTCTAACTTGCTGTTTAAATTTTGGTGGTGTTTTCGAATCAAAAAAATTAGCGATTCGTTTTACATTGAACGTGGTGAGCACCGATAGTCTACGATTCGAACGCAGGCGCGTCCTCGTTATACCTACCATAGCTGCTCGTCGCTTCCGCTTACGTAGCTAACCTGAGCCAGTGTCCGGGGAGGATGAAAAGGAAAAGAAAGAATGAACCGCAAGTGCCCGTGTCATCATCGTCAGAGGTCCGGTGGGCAGATTTGATGGCAAGCAAATCATCAAAGAAGCATCAGCTCAGGGAAGCACCTGTCGAGAGCAAACTCCTTCAGAGAGGCCCTTTTGACGCGAAGGATGATCTCGAGAATAGCCTTCTCCAATGCTATCTCAATCTGCAATCCCAGCTTACCCCCCCCTATCAGCCTCCGTCGCAGAACACTGCGGACATGACTGTGCTGAACAGAGCATTGATATACGCTATCCTTACTCAACCTCGGACATCGCAGTCCCTCTTCAAGCATCTTGCGGCTATAACTACTGACGGTTATGCCCTGTTTGTGTCCATTCTTATCCAGCTTGTGAACGAATCGTACCCAAAGTTGTACGACCACTCTCGCATCCAGCTCCTGTGGCTTGTCAGACAGCTGATCAGTTTCTCTGCCGCTAATGTGGACAATTTGTGCCTTTGTTTGCTACGGCGCATTGTGGGAGGTAACCTGAGCCAGTTGAATCTGTGGCTTTCTATTCAAATGCTGGATACACTGCGTAGCAATTTTGGCTGGATGGTGAGCAATCCTGGTCTTTTGACGACCACACTTTTCACCTACCTGCGGCTTTTACCGGACCATTTCATGACGAAGGACCCTGCACTGCACGACTTGAGGCAGGGAGAGGTGTCTCTCTGTGTGAAAATACTTAGAGAACATTTCCAGGACTGCCTCGTAATAGGCCGAGACCTGGTTCGTCTCTTGCAGGACGTAGCTTTCATCCCAGAGTTCAAGTCCATCTGGATAGATCTGCTGTCAAATCCTTCTGCTTTCCATTTGCCAGAATTTTCAGATATAAAACAATTATACACTGTTCGCACACCCAGTCGGTATATAACTTCTCGCTTAACCCCGGAGATGGAGGCACAGATCAGGTTTCTACTGACATTTGTCCGTATGGGGAATCAGAGGCGTTACCAATCATGGTTTGCCCAGCGGTTCTTGTCAATGCAAGGTAGTGAGACTTTGGTGTGTGACTTGATTCGCTTCATATGCTGTGCCCATCATCCATCTAACCAGATCCTTCAATCTGACATTGTACCAAGGTGGGCAGTAGTAGGGTGGTTGCTGCAGTGTTGTAAAAGTCATCATGTTGAGGCGAATGCAAAGCTTGCTTTGTTTTATGATTGGCTATTCTTCACAACTAAGACAGACAACATAATGAATATTGAGCCAGCCATACTGCTCATGGTGCACTCAATTCCAAAGTATATGGATATTACACACTCCTTATTAGAATTTTTGTTTCTCTGCATTGATAACTACGATCCTTTCAGGAAGGACTTGATTTTGCATGGTGTGACAGCATCCATAAACATATTGGTATGCAAAGGAGTTGTGGGGTCCTTGGAGCCTCTTTCATCCAGCCCATATGTTGCCTCTTGGCTAAGACAGAAAATTACCACATATTTTCCAACATATTGCAAAGCCCACACGTTCAAGGTTGCAAAGCATGCTCCATGTGAAAGTGTTACTAATTCTGTTCCTTCAGTCAAGAAAGGCAGTTCATTCGGATCTGAGAAAGAATTTCCCAGCAAAACTAATGATGTTCAAGGTCTAGATGAGATTGTCATAGCTGAGGAGAAGCAGACAATAGTAGGTCCAAAGTCTGCAAACCAGTCTGACTATGATAATTCAGCCCAACCACCATCTTCCAAGAAAAGGCGTGTTGAGGTAGTAACGGTCGAAGACCTTTTGGAAGCATTGACCAGGTCTCAACACGAGGCTGTCAGTGTGCTAGAAAAGCTATTGGAATCAATAATATCAGCGGCGGACAGCAAATCTCGGACTTCAAATGAAACCGGTTCCACACTTCTAGCTAATCGTGATGAGGGAAAGATTGTGTACTTTACTTGCCAGCTATCTGATATTTTGAAAGAAATTGGCCATGGTTTGTTTATGCCAGTCTCTGGCTTTTCACTGGATTGCCTTGAAGCTGATGAAGTAAATTCATTGACATCGGCTGTCCTTAGAATGTACCTAAGGTCACAGCATCCATTACTGCTGAAAATGCTCTTATCCTGGGAGAAGAAGGGGTTGGCAGTTGGTGCTCGTATTCTCTGTTATGTGTCCAGGCTTGTGGAGGATTTGGATGCTTTGACAGCCTCAGTGCCTCCAAGTTGCAGTGGTCAGCAGGATGCACATGCAGGAGCTGGGATAGGAGTGACCACGTGTCTGAGTAGCCGATCCCAGGCATTTCTACAGCAAAGGACTGCAGCATCAGCTTTGTCCTGGCATTTAGGTCTTGAGGAGGTATCTGATGAAAAATCAGGAGAAACGATTGTGATCGACTCAGAAGTAAAGGGCAATATCCTAGCTTGCTGCCACTCAACTCTTAGAGATTCTTTCAAAGCTTACAAGGGCTATCTTAAGAGTATTTCAGAACTATTGTTGCATCCCTCTCAGGGGATTAACTGCACTGAAGCTGGGAATTCTGGAGAATGCAACCAAAGCAGCGGAACCATATGTTTGGCAGCCCAAGTTGAAAGTGAGGATGAGCTGGTTATGGTGCTGCTCAAGGATTTGGAGACATGCCTGACTTGGAATGTTAATAGGCTTTTAGGAGTGCTTCCTGTTGCCTTTAGTCACCTCCCAGAGCTGGCCAGAGGGAGAGAACAAATGCTTAAATTGCTAGTGTCTGTTTTGGATCCACTGGAGTTATTCAAATTTGAATGTAAACTGAGTCTTAAGGAGGTTTCAGTTTTTGGTCAAGATCTAGTGTCCATTTCAAAGTTATTAGAAAGGTCACTTAAGTGGGATTGCTATGAGCAGCAAGCTTTCTGGCGATTGCTTATTGCAGAGTTGCAAGCTGTTGCACCTATCTTTGCTGCAGATTTTGTGAAAGCTTGTGCTGTCTCCCTGAAACCTTCACTACATTTTGATGCCATATCTGGTCTCCTCCTCTTCCTCAAATTGCAGTGGCCCACACCGTACCTAGTGATGATAATGCTCTTTCTGCCTCAAGACTTTGGAAGGTTGGTTGCTGCAGTGTTCGAAACTTGGCTGTCACTGGATGTAAAAAAGTTATCTGCTTGCTTAAACACTTTGATTCTATCCAACTTAGAGGTATGTGATAAATTGGATCAGAAGTTTCTCTCAGATAAAAAGACTTCAGTTGTCTTTTCAAATATGTCAAACCTTCTAGAGGGCCTTTTAAAAGCAAGAAGCTGGATGGATGAAGCTGAGAAAGTAGAAGCTTTACAGGTAAAGCAGATGCTTCTTGATGTATGCAGACGTGCCAAAAACTTAAACAAGGAATGACATCGCAGAAGAATCATGATTTACATGTGCAAGTTGAGTGGAAGATATTCTTGCTAATTTCTCTCCAACACTGTCTGTGGCATTTCAAGTCATGTGGCTGTATTGCAGATAGGGACTGAAGTTGGTTGTACAGGAGCAACTTGAGATGCATTAAGTGAGGCATCAGTGTCATGATTGCCTTGCTCTGGTGCCATTGTGGTGCGTTTTCTGCCACTTCATAATTGTTAGCCAAGGATCTGAATAATTACTCTTGAAAGATGAGAGAGTACATTTGTCAGGTTTACATGGACTAGGTCTCTTGGAGTTATATTCGTCATCCATGAAGTCCATCTTCTTTTGGATGATGCTAGTCCACTACTAAGTGTCTACAGTCTGCAACAAAGATTATATACACGGGACTAAAGATGGAGGACATTCGGCACATCATCTTTGTTTCTGGTAATGGCATTTTGGCATTCAGCCAATGAGTGTATCTTTATGTCCTCATCAATATTGATCATTGGAGTATGATCCTTATGCTAGGCAGTTTTGTTGCTATTACACAAAAGCTTTTTCTAAGATCTTATTTTCCTAGCTCATTGATATGTCAGGCTTGGGTTACTTCAAATCACTTGGGTTAGTTGAAAACGCGATGGAGATTCAGAATGCTGTTATTCCCATTGTTATCTGCTCTCTCAAAATGCGCTTGGTGGTAGCAACACATTAATCAGGTAATCTTTCTTTACATTCTGTAATGGTGTCAAGACATGTATGATTCTTTTTATGTCAATGCAATGAAACACTTACTAGACTTTAGAAAGTGCTTATACAAGTCTCAAGTGCTAATGCTGACCCAACACTGCAGAGAGCCCAATCTGGACCATGGTTCAGTCTATGCAGTCCTGAGCTTGAAGGTCTTCCAATGGTGCAAATGCTCTCAGCTTACACAGGTCAGTGCGCATTTGCTCACATAATTGAGCACTTCAAAGCACACCTTTATGTAGTTCAATAACTTGTGAAGAGAGTGATGATGAGGCAGAAGAAGTAGCTTGTAGACTTGATGATTGAGCATAGTAGAACATACAAAGCAGTGACACCAACCAAAAAAATACTAGAGTGAAGAAATCCTAACCATGGCTTGTGAGTGATATAAGAGCTTGATGTAGAAGTTCATGTGTTATGGTATTATGTATGATGAAATATGAAGAAGTTTCTGTTGAGGCATCCATTATGATGACTGCTGGATAACATATGATCTATGTGTGTGCATGTGGGATAATAGTGAACTGAAAAGGACAAGCTTGTGTTTAAGTGACATGTGCTAAATGTCCAGATTTGTGAAAAGTGAGTTACTTTTAAATTGCCCATGTGGATTAAAAAACTCAACACTACTCTTGTGTTTGCGTAGAACAATTGTGCAGCTAATAGCCTTGTACCAAGATCTTTTCTACATGTGTGTGGCTCTATGTTTGAAGGTGTTTGTGTGGCTGTGTTGCTGGATAGATTGCTCAGTGTGCTTTATAGTTGAGTGGTAGAGTTTGTTAAAGAGTGTATTCACTGGTAGAGGTTCTCTGTTTGTAGCTTACACCTTTTCTCTATATTCTTGTGGAGTAGAGCAAAAGATACAAAATGTTAGCAGCATTGTGTGATGCCATACTTGGAGCTCTTGTGATCTTGCTTGATTAGCACAGCTACACCATGCTCCTTACATGACCACATCATCTTTGAGATGGGTGCACCATAATCCACCTCTACTGCACCTTGTGTGTGACAGCAGGGCACCCTTGAGGCAACATGGGATTCAAAGAAGAAGACAGAGACCAATGTTGCCGATGCTTGCTTCTACTATGATCGTATAGCTTCCTATGCTGCAAGGTAAACTTAAGAATGCTATTTGTCTAAATATTACAAATGTTATGTTCTAAAACAATTCTACTGCTTCTTTTCATAAATATTGGCTCTATTATGTGTACCTTAAGGTTAGAGTATTTTAAGGTAGTGGTGAAGAAAATTGAGGAATATGGCCCCACATATGTGCCACCATCACTGGAGACTCTAGACATTATATTGCTGGAGAAGGAGAGATGCCTTGTGGAGAAAACCCTTGAGAATACAAAGCAACTATTGGAATGCAATGGAGTTACTGCCATTGCAGATGGCTGGAGTGAAACATGCAAGAGATCTATCCATGGGTATGTGGCATACTCAAGAGATGAGCTGTACTTTGTTAGCATTGTCCATTAGGGCATATGGTTTCACAGTGATGTAGTGGCATGGTGAAATGTTATTGAAAATTTACTCCTAGAGAGAAAAAGTAGCTATTGCGTTTTGGAATTGGAGGGTTGGGAATGAAGAAAGTGTTAGCTTGCATTTTGTTAGTTTGTCATCTCTTGGTTGTGAGCTCCATTACAGTTTGATGGAGACATAGGAGCTCTAGCCCATTTTGTTTGTGTGCATTTCTTTTTCAATGAGTTTTGGGTGTGTTCACATTGTTAGAGGTTAGTTTCTAGCCTTTGCATTTCTTTTTCAGTGGTGGTTTGAGGATTTGTTCACACTGGTCAAGTGTTGATTTTATGTTGGAGGCTGTGATCAGTATTTTCCCTGGCGGTTAGCATTATTTTATTCCCGGATTCAAATCAACCAGCATTTTCACCTCTTGTTTGACGAGCTTGGCTAGTTTTGAATAGTTTCTTCTAGACGATTTTGACTGCAACATTCATTCACAGGTTTTCTATTGTAGATCACTTCAGCACACTCTGACTTCAGTCTCTCCTTCGTCTTTGGTGCTGTCGTTGGTTATCATCTTGATCCGGTGTCCTCGCTGGTGCCTTGGGTTGCGTGCAAGGACTAATTAGTCGATTATTGTATTCAACTTTTCATTCAAATTCAATGTAGAGTTATCACTTCATTCTCTTTTCTCTTTGTAGTTTTCTCTTCCCTTCTCTCTACTTGTTCGTGTTTCTCTTTTGTTGCGCACTCTCACATGGTATCATCGCTAAAGTGAGGACTTGGAGACTTTATGCAAACAAGACTACACTTAGGTTGCTGCTTAGAGCATATTTGTCGCCAAGAATGCAACCTTGCTGTCTTGTTTGGGCCTTCTACAAAGTGTGCGGGACATTGATAATTTCTTTTTGTAGGGTGTAGCTGATTTTCCCTCCATTCGGGCTGCCCAACATAAAAAACACAGATTTTTGGAGTGTCTTTATAGGCCTATTAGAGTTATGGAGTACCAACGGTTCAATGGATTTGATGACTCAGATGAAGAGTTTGTTTATTCTTTAGAAGATAGGTGTTTATATCTATCAGATCATTGCAATGAGGATAGAAGAGCAGAGGCATCTCATTTTGATAGGTCTCGAAGATTGGAACGACATTCTTTTCCTCCCGCTTCTTTAATGTTTCTCATAGGGCCCATACTTTTAGCCCTTGGATCGCCATTTTGGCACCCTCCGTATAGGTGTCGATTCTTCCTTCCTTACCAAAAGAAGATCGACTTGATGAGTTGAACTACTTCCTTCAGTCTTGCAAAGTGGAGTGCATTTTTGACACCTTTGATCTATGGTCTTTTGTTACTACCCCTAATCCTTGATTGGTGGAAGATCCCAAGATTGGTTCTATGATGTATTTTTTTCTTGTCCATGTGTGTAGACTTTGGATAGCCTGCAGAAGTATGGATCAAGCTCTCTTCTCTCTACCATGAGAAGACATTTGCTCACCATATTACCTTAGAGAAAAAGTTTCAAATACTCTCTATCAACGATACTCCTTGTATGAAGGATCACATCAATAAGTTGGAGGATATGCAGGATGAGCTTGCATCCCTTGGTGGGATTATCTCATTGGAGGACATGCCAATGGTTCTCCTCATCTAGTTTCTATCTCCAAACTATGACATTTTTTACACCAACTTGCTTACCTCTAAGGCTTGTGAGACACCTCTTTGGGAAGAGCTAGCTTTTATTGTCTTTAGAGTAGGATGAGAGAGACTCAAGGAGATAGGAGCTAGTGAATTTGGCTTCACAAAGGTATTTACTACAAGTGTAGGAGGAGGAAACAAGAAGGCTAATAATAAGAAGCAGGATGATAAGAGCTTCTTCTACCCCTGGTTGTCTTAGAAGGTTCTCTAACGGTTGCAGATAAGACCAATAGTCTCTTGTTTCTCTCTTGCAAGCTGAATGCTCTCAATGACTCTCTTCAACCTCCAAAAACGTTTTTTAGTCTTGTATTGGTATTTTTGCCAAGTGGTAACCTTCTAAATTCATTTTTTTAGCATTATCCAACCATTAAATTAATTTTCAAAATTAAATAATTTTAAATATTAAATTCAACCCTTTTGACCTTGTTGAAAATTAAATATGCCCATCCATAATTTAATTGGCTAGGCCATTTGCAACTTGAAGTGTTCCCAATCTTTGTTGATCTTTAGATTGCCATTAATTAATTAATTAATGCTAGTCCCTAGGATCACCATTAATATTTATTGGCTAATTAACTATCTTAGGGTCAAAACTGACAGAAATTGATCCCCAAAGCTTAATTGGCATAACTTATCACAACTTTATGTAGTTATGGATCACACACTCTAGGTGGAGAAAATTTCTAATTTTTATCCACTTTTGAGAGAAGTGTGAAAATACAAGATATTGCATTGATTTCTCTCTTCATATTCTTTTTGTTTACTTCCACTTGTTTTTTCTCTATGCCATTAAGTGTTACTTATTGCCTCTTCAAAGTAAACTCCATAAATATCCATTTAAGATCCAAGGATAACTTTTCAATATTTTTAAGCTAATTGCAGCTAACAATGATGTCTATGGGATCCATATCTTTGACATCCACTACATCCTTGGGGTCCTTAGTCTGTTACCATGAAATAATTGCTATGTGCTACACGTGCTAAACAACCTTGCACATTTGATTAATAATTGAATCAAATGTTATCAACAAGATTAAAGCATCTCGAAATTTCACGTCCTTGTGATAGACCTCCCCCTTGAAATGCCTGCAATCGTCCTTGATTGCATTGCATTGTGCCAAAGGAAAAATATACTACATTTGAATTTCATAAGGCATCACAGTCACAACATTGTGCATTGTTGTCTAACCATGCTATATGCCCCAAACTCGTAGAAAAATTTCAACCAACATAAACATAACATAAATCTGAAATACAAACCAAAATTGTTGCTAGAAATCCATTGGATACATTTATAACTCATGTTTCTTAACTGTTCTGACTATGAACCATAGAAAAGCATCAATTCAGCATAAACCATGGTTGAAACTATCAAAAGTACTTACCAACATGCTGTTGTCCATGGAACCAAGTTGCAAACTATTGAAAATTGAGCATAAACTGATCACTTGCTGATTTGAGAGCTGATCACAAACTGCTGCAAATGTGATCCCAAATTGATTGCAAACTCATTGCAAAAATCGATGATTAATCAATGCAAAAACTGATGCAAAATTGATCTTAAAAGTGACCATTAATGATTCTCAAGTTGATTAAAAAATTGAGTTGAAATTGATTAGAATTTTTATCTCAAAATTGAGGCAAAATTCATGCTAAACTAATCATAAGCTGATGTAAAAGTATAGTTTTGGTGTTGAGATGAAACTCATACTCATCTGCATACATCTCACAGTGACTAGTATACTAAGTAGCGATCTCATGGCAAACAAAGTGTCAACACAATACTTGGGATACATGCTAAATACATCCGAGATCTACTACATACGAGAGCTGTCCATAACTGGTGGCGTGGAAGTGCTACCTTTCCCTTGAGCATCATGCAATACTTTGGACCCTTACTTTGTTGAACCTGTTTGAGTTGGTCTAATTGAAAGACATCTAGGTAATGCTACAATAGTTGAGGATGGTTTGCCAAGTCATCCTCTTCCATCCATTTGGTATCCATTGGTGAATAATTTTAAAATTTCACCAAGTGTCTCATGGAAACTTTATCTTTGACATTTCTTTTCTTATATGCCAAAATTTACTCGAGTATCAAAATCTCATCTAGCTCCTTAACCTTAGGTTGAATTTCTATAGACGTATTCTCTAGGATATCACCACGAAAAGGCCTTAACAAACTGACAAGAAAGGCATTATGTATTTGCGAATGTGGTGATAGTTTAAGTCGATATGCCACATTATTGATCTTCTTCAATACTTAGAAGCGCATGTGGTATCTCATATTCAACTTTAATATCTTCCTTTCATCTTTTTCAGGCTTGCCATTTCAAAATATAGCAATACACAATAGCTCTTTGTAAATTTCAAAGCACGCTTGTGCCGATCAACTGTTTTCTTTTACTTTTTCTATGATCTTTGAAGTGCATACTTTTATCTTTGCATAAGCAGCATTCAAGTTTTCCACATAATGCTTAGCCTCAAAGATCTTATCCTTAGTTTGCAAAATATATAGTATCTTCTTGCCACTATTAACCACCTCAAATTGAGCTTTGCCAGTGGAACTATGCACTGTGTTGTTGTAAGCAAACTCAACCAAGGGTAAATATTGCTCCCATTGTATCTTGTGGTTTGAAACATAGCAGCTCAAAAGATCTAACACTGTGGAATTTGCTTCCTCAAATAGACCATCTGTCTACGAAGGGTGTCCCATCAGTATTAATTGTTTCACTTTATTAGCATCTTTGGGGCCTCCTTATACCTTTAAGGCCTTGCATCTTGCCCAATAACAATATTTTTTAGCTTTTTGTCTATGGTTCGAGTCTTGTCCAAGATTAGACATTACATTTCCTTCATTTCCATGTGAATGTTCATACCGAGAGGCATCATCATTGCTTGATTACATCTCATTGTACGAAGACATGTTGTTGTAATTTCTTAGTTGCGAGCAGAAATCAGCACTAGCACAAGGCTTTGGCTTGTAATTGGGTAACTCAGGTCCACTAAATCAAAGGATTGAGTGGTCCTAGAAATGGAACCATGAAATCAACCTTTCTTCTTAGAAAGGGTAGTAATTCCCTGATCAAGCACACTTAATTACAACAATTAGCAAATGAACATAACTTAAATTGCACAAATTACCTTAATAATCTTGAACATTGGACACTGTGTTGGCCCCAAAATTGGTGTCTCTTTTTGTATTTCTTTAACTTGATTGCTAATGGAATGAGTACAAGTTGAGATTCACAATCTCCTTTGCTGTTTTAAAAGCTCTTTGCTATAGCAACAATCAACAATCAATTCGGGCCAATTGTCCCTTAAATTTTTACCCAAGCTTTGCATAAATGGAACCATTAATTGGCCAAATGTTACCCCAAATTATAATGAATGGGTTGCTATATGAATTCCTTGACAATTTCATAGATTTCAGGTACTAAATTCAGATATACAATGCCTTTGCCAATTGGCATCGGTCTCGAGGTGGCTGTTAAACCCTAATTTTTGCAAAAATTTAGGGTTTACAACAGAGATCTCTTTGTTGTCCACCAAATTTGATTGAAATCTAATTCAAAAGGCGGTTGAGAAATGTGGAGATTGATTGAGGACAAGTTGGAGAAGCTGAGAGAATGGTAAAAGAGAGAAATTCCAGAATTCTTCACGAGAAAGGCTTGAAATGTGATTGTTGTATTTATTGGGCAATATTTAATGTTGTCACCTACTGCGAGGAGGGCCCAAAACTGCTGTCGCTAGCTCCTTGAAAGGCCAGAATTGTTGTTGTCTAGTCCAGTTTGGGTCTTCTCCTACCCATGATTCCCTTAAAAGGTTCTCCAACGGCTACATATCAGACTAGGAGTCCCTCTCCTTTCTCTCTCTTGCAGGTTGAATGCTCTGAATGACTCTCTCTAGCCTCTCAAAACGTATTTCAGTCTTGCATGGGTATTTTTACCAAGTGACAACCTTTTAAATGTATTTTTCAGCATTATCTAGTTATTGCATTCATTTTTAAAATTAATTTCAAAAATTCAATTAAACTCTTCTGACCTTGTCCAAAATTAAATATATCCATCAATAATTTAATTGGCTAGGCCATATGCAACCTTTGTTGACCCTTAGACTGGCATTAATTTAATCTAATGATAGTCTCTAGTGTTACCACCAATAAATGTTGGCCAAATAACTATCCTAGGGTCAAAATTGACACCAATTGATCCCCAAAGCCCATCTGACATAACTTATCACAACTTTTGTCTTTGACACCCACTATATCCTCAGGGTCCTTGGCCTGTTACCATGAATAAGAACTACTATGTGCAACATGTGCTAAATAACCTTGCACATTTGATTAATAACTTGATCAAATGTTATGAGTAAGATCAAAGCTTGTCAAAGTTTCATGTCCTTGTGACAATCACCATCTTGGACTTGCCATCTTGGACTTGGGGTCTATGGGGCATGAAATGAACTTACACTCAGCCATATCAGATAAGCTTCAAAAGAAGCGTGGAGATATAAATCTTAAGACCAAGGAAGAAGTTTAGGATCCGACAGTACATCATGTCAAACTCTTGTCGCCAAATCTATTGACTCTAATCCACTTGCTATGAGTCAGTATTTGTGATATTAAGTCATCCATATAGGCAATAACCTAAGCATACCTATTGCCCTCAACCTTATAATTAAGGTGGGGGTCATGATTGAAATGATTGAAACTACTCTAAAGGAACAACAGATCAATTCGTCGGTACTAAGCCCTATGAACTTTGCTTTAGGCCATAGAGAGCCTTTCTTAACCTATAGACATGATTCTCCTTCCATTGTACACGAAAATTGGGAGGTCGAGCAATATAAATCTCCTCCTCTAAGATGCCATTCAATAAGGTAGACTTTACATCCATCTGGTAAATTAATCATGGGTGATGAGTTGTACGAGCCAAAACAACCCGAGTAGCAAGCCTACCAGATGTGGGTGCTAATGTCTTGGAGTAGTCCAAGCTTGCCCTCTGTGCTAAATTCTTGGCAACAAGCCTAGCGTTATGCTTGTCCAAGGTATCGTTTGCTAAGTATTTAGTCTTATAAATCCACTTCACACTAATTATCTTTCACTTCTATGGATGCGAAACCAACTTTCAAGTTTAATTATGCTCGATGGAATTGAACAACTTCTACATAGCATGGCGACATACATCCTTTGCAAGAGCCTCATCGATGTAGTAGACTCATGATTTTGTAAAATTTGCGATATGAGAGTATAGTTCACATAGAGTGAACTACCTTGTCGAGCATGTATCCTAGTTGATTTATGCGGGCTCATCAACGTAGCAAGAAAGTTGGAAACACCTACATCTTGCATAAGTTGTTTGTACCATAGTGGAATAACAATAGGCTCATCTTGCTATGATGGAATGGCGAGGCCTCAAATACATGTAGTGCAGTTGTTTAGGATAAAGACTCAGCCTAACTAGGTAGAGGTACATCCCCCACATCAAAAGAAGAGCTTCACCTTAGACGACTCAATCTCCCTTGAAGACACCTTATGGGATGGAAAATGAGTAAAAATACTCCAGGATTGAGTAGGAGCCATCAAAGGTGAAAGGGTAGTTAAAGAGGGAGAAGGCGGGGATGGAGGGAAAGGGGCTACAAATAAAGGAGGACTATTGATGGGTAACTTGAAAGGAAGGGGAGGGGTCGATTTGGGGGAGGGAAAATCAATTGATGATGTATTATGGGGATGTGAAATTTTGAGATGCTTTAATCTAGCTAGTAACATTTGATTTACTAATCAAATGTGCAAGGTTGTTAAGCATATGTGTCGCACATGGTAGTTATTTCATGGTAACAAGCCAAGGATCTCAAGGATGCAATGGGTGTCAAAGGAAAATGTTGTGATAAGTTATACTAGTTGGGCTTTGGTGGTTAGTTGGTGCCAATTTGGATCCTAGAATAGTTGTTTGGCAATTAAGTGTGTTAGTGGTGATACTAGGAACTAGGTATTAATTAATTAATACTTAGTTCTATGTAGAGTCAAAAGGGTTGAAATTAATATTTAGAATTATATAGTTTGAAAATTTGATTTAATGATTGGGTAATGTTGGAAAATGGGTTTAGAAGATTGCCACTTGGCATAAATATCCATGCAAATTGAGAAAACGTTTTGGGTTGATGGAGGGGCATTGAGTGTTTTTTCACACAGAGAGAGAGAGAGAGAGAGAGAGAGAGAGAGAGAGAGAGAGAGAGAGAGAGAGAGAGAGAGAGAGAGAGAGAGAGAGAGAGAGAGAGAGAGAGAATTGTTGGTCCATTTTTTGTAGAGAAAACAACCAATAAACACGAGTCATTTAGGACTAAGCAACAATAGTTTGGTGTCTTTTAGGAGTTGTCGATATTTGTTGAGAGATGACAACAACATTTCAAGGTCTCTAGGCAATAGATTAGTGCACATTTTACTCAGGTAGCAAGTAGATTACATGGTTTTTTGATGAGAAAACTTTGAGTTTTCTCTTCTCTCAGCATTCTCTCTCTCTCTAGTCCATTCTCAAAGGATCTCAGCATTTCCCAACCATTTGGAGTAGGTGTCAATCACATTTGGTGAATTGCAAATAAAAAATTGTTGTAAACCTTAAATTTTCATAGAAATTAGGATTTAGCAGCTACCTTGGGACATGTACCATAAGTCAAAGGCATCATACATTGAAATCAGTATCTAAAATTCGTGGAATTGTTAGGGATTTTAATTGCCAATCCATCCATTGTGAATTTGAGGCAACATTTAGACAGTTGGGATCCCATTAGAGTAAGTCTTGGGTAAAATTCAAGGGGCAATTGGCCCAAAGTGCTTGGTGTTTATTTGTACAGCAAGGGCCTTTGGATCAATAAAGGAGATTGTAGAATCTTAGCTTGTACTCAATCCATTAGCTAATAAAGTTAAAGAAATATTGAAAGGGGCGCCAGTCTTGGGGCCAACAAGGTGTCTATTGTCCAAAAATATTAAGGTAAAGTGTGCGTTTGAGTTTACCTTGTAACCCTTCGTGGTCATACTATAACAAATCAAAATAAACTTCTTCGACTTCGAGACAAGCTTGCTCCATTTCTTCTTGTTCACAGAAACATAGACATTGCATCCAAAGAATGGAAAATGAGACATGAAAGGCTCTTTCCCAAATAAAGTCTTATGTGGAGGTGTATGCTACAATACCGAAGTCAGAGATCTATTGTAAATTTGGATCGTTGTAGCAATTGCTTCATACCAAAGGAAATGAGGAAGACTTCGGTACTCCAACATCGAATGGGCCATCTCAAGCATGATCTTTTGGTATACTCTACCATATTGTTCATAGATACAAGTTGATATGCACTAACTCAAGTGTAGTAGTCTTGTAGGAAAGCAACATGTGGATGAGGTTGTTTATATGCTATTTGTTCCATAAGTAAGTAGGGAATAATGTGTGAATGGAGGGAGAATTTGAAACATTAGAGAAAATACGGACTAAAATAGAGCCTCGTAAAAAATTGATTAGGAATCCTTAATCTTGGGGTAGTCTTTCTTCCATGGTCATCATTGTATGTTTTTTTGTCCCTTGGTCCCTCAACATTACTAGGCTCCATTCTATTTTTTGTTGTAGGCTCCATTTAGAAAGTAGTTTTTTTTTCACCCTAGTAACTAGCCTTTATCATCATCCAACTATTCTTCAAAAAGTGCCACATCAACAACTCAGATTTATTTTTGGGCCAAAAAATAAAATTTAAAATTTCTCATAAAAAATGATTTTTTTTCTCTCAAAAGGTGCTCAATCATATTGCAAGTTGAAATACTCATTTTTAATGCAACTTTTTGCATTGAATAGCTCTTGGGACCTTGCAAAGGTAGTTGCATACCCTCTTTATGCCCCACTACTACTTCTAAGTGCTACATCAGCAATGCAGATTAATTATGAACCAAAAAAGCGACTTTTTTTCTCCTCTTAAAACGGGCATTTTCTACCTCTAATGGTGTGTGACTATATTATATACACATCTAAGCATTTTTTATGTATTTTTTTTCTCTCTAATCATTCTAAATCATTATTATTGTGACAAACTTACTCTACATATCAGCAATGCATATTAATTTTAACCCCCAAAAGTGACTTTTTTTCTCCTCTTAAAAATTGGCATTTTCTACCTCTAATGGTACGTAACTATATTATATACAGATCTAGGCATTTTTCATGTATTGTTTTGCTCTCTAATCATTCTAAATCATTATTATTGTGACAAACTTACTCTACTCCATTCTATCATCTACCTTGCATTTCCTAGTGGAATTGCTTAGAGATAGAAGTAATTGCAAGAGGAAAGTGGATTTGTATGTTCTAATGGATAAAGAGTATGCTCTTACAAATACCTCTTATAGCAAGTGTGATCAATATATAACAACTGCATTCCAATATCATTTAGAGGAAAAGAAAAATATCGATCTTTGGATAGAGAGTTTCGTCTATCCTAACGACCCTAGTACTAGGCTAAATTCAACTTTTAATTTAACTTTTTCATTGCTTACATTTATTGGGGATGGTGAACAAGGGGGCTACTAGGTTATTGAAAATGCTTGGGTGACAATCTTCAACTGCATTAATTTATCAATCAATGTTATACAAGACTTACTAATCTTTGTTACAATCCCAAAGTTCTCTAAATGTGTTGCAAAAAGCCCTTCAAGATCAAGAAAGCATCGTATAGAAACTTGAAGAAGAATTGAAGCAATGTGAATATAAGGAAGAAGAGAAGGCAAAGGATATGCAACAAACTTTGACCTTGGAAGAGGAGAATGCTTTATTGAGATCATGTTTGGAGCAAATGGAGAATGATCAGAGCATTACAAATACGAAGTTGCAAAGGTGCAAGCAACTCACTTGGATTACAAGGAAAGAAATCATCGACTATGGAGCCCCGAAAGGAACACCAAGAAAAAGGGAATTCTCTTGCAAGAAAATCTATCTTGTAACATCAACAAGCTTGTTTATCATGTTTCATATGATCACAATGAAGAAAAGAACACCAGGCACAACAAATCTTCATGCAGCATTATGTAGATCTCCCACGGTTTTTAATAGAATCAACCATATTTTTCAATATCTTCATAAAATCCATCAATAGAACAAAGAAAGCAAAGAAATACACCATCTTTGAATGGAAATACATCACATAGTATTCATCTTCAATATCTTCATAGTCTTCTCTCTCAATCTCTCATATGCAATCACTCTGTTTCAGTAGAATTGGCTATCTCTGATTCTCTCTCTCTCTCTCTATCAATAATACATCATATCCTCACTATAATCTCTCAAAATTACTCTCAATAATCCTTCTTAGGTCGTGGATACCCCTCCCAAGAGGTATGTCTGATATGAAGAGTCACCAGAGCCACTACAGTGTCTTTTCATAGCTCACTACTGTCACTTCACTCTAGTCTTCACTTGAGTCTTTGGCAGCTACTTTTTCCACTTCTTTCAGCTCTTTTGCACTTGTATTCACCTCTTTCCAAGGCTAGAAAACTTTCCCAAAGTCACACATACATTCCACAGAACACATACAGAAGTATACAGAACAGTCTACAGAACAGTACCAGAACAGCTACAGTACAGAACAGAACAGAAACAGAACAGAACAGAAACAGAACAGAAGCAGAAGCTCTACAGAAGACCTACAGAAGGTTACAGAAGGTCATCAAAACCACATAACTCATTCTCAAATCATTCCAAACTCTCAAAAACTATTCAATAAACTTTCACAATATCTCAATCTTCATCAATCAATACTCCATCACTCCTTACAGAAGACAATCAGAACAAAACAGAGCAAAACATAGCAAAACAGAAGGTATACAGAACCATTCAGAACCTATCAGAACATCACAGAACCACCAATAAACATCATGATCTTCCAAAACACAATCATTATCATCTAAAATACTCTCAAACCACTTCCAAATCAATCAATCATCTCATAAAATCAACCATTCAGCTCTCAAAAACAACAAAAATCAGCCAAAAAACAAGTCATTTCAATACTCAACATATCCCCACACTTAATGAGGAAGCGTCCTCGCGACCCAGGAAAAAGGGAATACAAGGCATTGAAAAGCTCAACTTTAATCTTCAATATCTTCTCAAAAAGAATCCATCCACCACGACCCCAACTTATAACCTGCTTCTAAGATAAACATACAAAGAAAGGAAAACCCTTTATACATTAACACCTCTTATCAAACTAAAAATCACAACAAATTTGTAAAGGATATAAGAGTTTTCTTCGTCTTCATCAGCATCAGCTTCAACTCTGCAACCACGACCCCAACACCATAATTCTCCAAAACGTAGCTCGTACACGAAAGCCAATAGGAAACCACCACGTTCGTATGACATAAATGAACTCACAACACAAACACGACACAACACAACCATCTGAATGACTCCTTCAAAAAGAGAGTTTTTCATTAGAAAGCTTCCATTATACATTGGAAAGGTATCAATGAAGATGATCCCTTTTAAAAGATTGATGTTGTCGGAATCGATCCATAGATAAGGATTCATCTACAAAGTTTTTGGGAGGATTTTGAAAAAATTGGAGACAGCACATCCTTTCCAACAAGACCAAGTATCTGCTAGGCAAACAAAGGGCATGAAAATACATAATCTCCAGCTATTGGGAATCAATGCTAACATTGACATTCATGCACAACTTTGGAATAGGCTTGGAATCATTATGAGAGTGCCTATGCATATACGCCAGGTACCAAGCAAAGTGAGCAGTTAATCTCACTGAGGGATCTGCAGACTGTGAATATTACTGGGCAAAATGAACATAGTTCTGATAAGCTTGACTGGAAGCTGTCCATTCTCCTGGAATTACTGGCCAATTAATCTGCGGTCCTGTAAGGCAATCATTCGAACTCCATCCCCTTCTTCTGGAAATCTGATTATCAAACCCGTCACAGTCACTAACCAACTGAGGTGGTTGAGATATGGAAGTGTTAGGAGAGGGTAGTGGAATAAGGGAAAGTGGATGAAGGGAAGGATATGAAAAATCATAAAAGGAAGAAAAGGTTAAAGAAGGAGTGGCAGAAATTTGGAAGGAATCACTAAGGAACGGTGTTAACTGATAAATATGAAACGTGGAGGGTATATTAATGGATGGTGAAGGACATGGCGGAGAAGGGGAAAATACCCTATCCTCAATAAAGGAACAATAAGTAAAAATGGGAATTTGAGGGAAAGATGAAGGTTGGAAAAGAAGGGGTAAAATAGTGGTGGAATTAGATTGACAAAGGGAAAGATATATAGCATAGCGGTGAGCCATTTGTTGGTAATAGAGGAGGGTAGGAACAGAAGGTCCTAAGAGAGATCGTCTATAATAAGCATCAAAGAAAGGAGCATCAAATGGATTATGTTTGGAAAGATAGACTAAGAGATCAATTCTCAGTTGATTAGTACTCTGGGCAAAGGTAGGAGCGGTGTTTTGTCTTTGATTTAGGACCACCAAATCAATTATGGGATGCCACGAATTATCATGACAATCAGCCACTTTGGAGAAATAACTTTGAAACATGTCAGCGATGCGCAACTCCAAATGATTGACATACAAAACAGCCTGTAAGACTACATCCCCCACATACCATGCCATATCCACCTCATCTGGAATTAACAAGTCTCCTCGTAGATACATGTATGACATCAACATGGTATCTGGTGTGACAGAATCTTCAAAGATCATTCTGACTACCTCTGTCAACAACTCAGCAGACCAAGCCCCACTCCAGTCATCCTCTGGAAAAGGTAAATCCATCGTGGAAAGCTTCATGTAGAAGACCAACTTCTGTAAGTGGTAGTGGACAAAGAAAGAATGGTCTGGTAAGACATATTCCTGAAATTGTTCAAAGGTAGACCATAACAAGTCCATTCTGGACTGCAATCTTTCCATTTTATCTTGGAATAGAGGACACAAAGTAGCCTGTCTCTGAAGGGCAGCCAAGTCCTGCTGTGAAAGAGAAGGAATCAATGGAACATTAGGGCTTGGAGGAACAGAGCGAAACTTTGCAAGTTGATCTTGCAACTGCTAGATTTGGGAGGCTTGGTTGGCCACTGTGTCATTAGTCATCTGTAAAGCTGAAAGTTTGTCATCTAAGATAGCTTGGAATTCCTTCGCTTCGCTGGACATCCTCTTCTTCTCCTCTGAAAGGCTAGTAACCTGGGATTGAGCCTCTAATAACTGGGTCTTCAAAGAAAAAATCTCATCGCTTTGGGTGGCAACCAGTTGGGTTTGTTGTTCCATTTGCTTAAATAAATCTGCTAGGGTATCCTTAGCAGAAGCTAACTCAGATGTTGCCTTATGTAACTGGTCCTTGGACTGCATGAGCTCTTCATAAAAGGACGCGTACAGCTGTTGAACACAGGTTGTCGCTGACAACTCAATGGAACTTTGAATATCCTTACAGAGGAAAGGAATGACATCTCCTGAGACGAGACTGTTCAGGGAAGGAACTGAGATTTCCAAAGAGCCTTCTCGATGTGCTCTGAACAGGTTATTACAAGTGAGATACCCAGGGAGTTCACTGCCAGAGGTAGCAGGGATAGGCACTGAGGGAAGTACAGAAGGAGCTTTATCCGCTACCCTCTTCAAGCGTTTGCGCTGTATGACCAAGGGAGGTGGAGAATCATCATCCTCTATGTCAATGGGTTCTGACTCTTCTGAAGGTGGAGGAGGAGATACTGGATCTGATGGAGGAGGTGGAGGCACAGTCTTCTGTAAACCTGAATAGGTTAAGAATGCAGACAAATATGATCCATATGTGACATTGGTAACATTACCTCTGGTGACTTAAACAAAATGCTGATCCATTTTAGTGAGGAGGTAAGTGCTCCAATCAATAGCAACTCCTTTCAACACCATCCTGGAAGCGGTGAAAAGCTCTTTGGACAAATAGTGGGATGGCGTTTTGGCAAGCATAAACCTGTCTTGAAGAAACTGACAGAGCGTCTTCTATACGTGATCAGTGATCATAGAAAAGGAAACTCCGGAAGAGTTTATCACCTTTTTAACATCGAGGAGTTCCCTTGTCTGCTTCTGCAACAGCTTGAGAATCTCGTCATTAGAGAAAAGCTGACGAGTGGTCACAAAAGGTTCACCTTTGAAGGGTAAAGATAGAGCCTTCCCTAAGCCTCGAGATGTCAAAGTTATAGACATGCCCTGGACTAGGCCTGTCTTCTTGCTGTAAGAGGCTAGGAACTCATCACATAACGACGGATCCTCTGGAAGCAATGGAAAAGGAGTGGCTATAAAAGCAGCAAGCCCCGCCCTCGTGAGGGGCTCAAAAGTAAGTAGGGAAGAGTAATCCCTACTAACTAATGGGACGTACTGGATAGGGGGAGGAGCATGAGAAGGCGCCATTCAGACACACACCACAAACATAGACAATCAAGGAGAATGCCTGCAAAGCAACAGACAAAAACCAAGGATAAGAGAATAACCAATAAAACGTGATACGACCAACTAACCCCAAGCAAACCACATCCTAGAAAAAATTTGACATGACCTTGAGACAAATGCGACCGAAAGCTTCATGCGATGCATCAGACAAACACCCAGAACCCTGTATCAGGCAATAAAAGAAAAAAAAAACGGCATACCGTACCCGTAACCGGAACAAAGACAGGAAACCAAAACAATACCATATTCGACACATATCAATACTACATCTGTGATAAACCAAGACTGGACCATTGAAAATAACGCTAATGACTGCGCATACCCCTCCCACAAAACGGTTCATTAAAAAGGGGAATTAAGTGCAGTGAGGGGGAATTAATTTAATGAAGGGTTTATTTTAATAAATTATTAAGAATGGGTGAAATTTTTATTAGGTGATAAACCTTAGCAAGAAAACGGCGGTTCCTTATTATAAATTAAATTACTAATTATTAGGTGAAGCGGTGCAGTTATTCGATTCCCGGACTTCGATACCCGACTGGGTCTCTAAATGCAATTCATTGATTACAAATTAAGATGATGTGGAGCGTTTTTTTGCCAGCGCGTGCTCATGTGACGGTTGGTTCATTTTAATTAAAAAGTGCCTCTGTAGCGCACGTAGCGCGTGTTAAGTGAACGGCGGGTGTATTTTAATTAAAAAGTATGTGTGTGTAGCGTAAATGCGCGTGCCATGGTGGTGTGTAGGTTTCATTTATGTTAATTATTTGGGTGTTTGTTTGTGTTTCGTTTTTTCGTGGTGGGGTGTTGTATTTTTCTATTAACCGTGGGTTTTGGGGGAGCTTTTGTTAAAAAAAAAAAACAAATAAAATGAAAAATACCTGATAGTGGGTGTATGAAAATGCAAAGAATGCGCTCTCCTCAATCCAAAAATATTTGGATTTTTTTCTAGACGGTTAGTTGGTGTTTGGATGGAAAAGGTATTGTTTGTTTGTTTTTTTTAAATTTAAATGTGAATTTTCAAGGAATTTATGTGTGAAAGAAAGAATGATAATAGCTGAGAAAAATATGCCAAAAATAAATAAAAATGTTAAGGAAAGTGTTAGGAATTTTTCAAAAATTAATTTGAAAATTTTTAGCATTTTTAATGAATTTTTATCATATTTTTGGGTATTGTGAAAGATTTTGGAATTTGTAAAATGGGCAAAAATATTTGTTTTTGAAATTTACAGGTTTAGAACAATAGGGCCATGGGTTGCAAAAATAATTGGAAAGTGTGCTAGATTTCTCGGGATTTTTTTCAGAATTGAAAGTAGTTTTTAATGTTTTGTTTTGTATTTTTCAATGTTTGTGTTTGTTTTTTTGTTTTTTTTTTTTGTGTTTTTTTTTTGGGTAAATTGTAAAAGGGTTTGCGGGTGTGTGAATTAAAAAGCTGGGAAAATACCCAGCAATAAGCTGCGTGGCAGCTGCGTGGCAGCAACCAACGATCAAAATCCCGGAGCCGCGTACGAACAACCGCACGATCAACTACAAGCGCGTACACATCCGCACGCATGTCGACGTCTCGAAGGAAATCCGGCGTGTGGATGGGGCGGTGGGCAAGGTGCCGCGTGTCGGGGGGTTAAGGAGAGGTCAGGTGCTGCGAGGCTGCTGGGGTAGGACAACGGACTTACAGAAGGATAGGGGGGGTGGGTGTGTGCAAAGGTGGAGGGAAAGAGGGCCTGGGGAGTGTTGGGGGTGTGCGTGTGGGAAGGGGGTATGAAAGGGGACTAGTGTGGAGTAAGAGAGGTAGTGGGTGCAGGGGGCAGGAACAAGGATTAAGGGAGGTGGTGGGGTTATGTGTGTGTCGGGGGAAGGGTAGGGGGATGGGTGGGAAAGGGGTTTAGTGGGGGGGTTAATGGGGGTGGGGTTATGATGGGTGGGAAGGGGGGTTAGTAGGGAGGGTTGTGTAGAAGAGGGTAGTAGGGAATATCGGGTAGGAAGGGGGGCTAGTGGGGAGGGTTGATGGGGGTTTGTTTTTTCGAATGGCAGGAAGGCGGGAGGGAACGTGGCCTGGGCGTGGTAGGAGGCGCAGGGAGCTGCAACAGAGGCGGCGGACGACGGGCAGGGCGGCGACTGGCGACGAGGGGGCGGCTGGAACGGCGTCCAGGAGGCGGGCCGGACGGCAAAGCAGGCGGCCGGGGCTTGCTGCAGGGCGGCGATGGGCTGGAGGCGGCCGATGACGACTAGGGGTGGCACGGGGCGGCACTGGCGAGGAAGGAGGCGGGCGGGGCGTAGGACGTTGCACGGCGGGGCGCTGCAACGGCGTCCTCACGACGAACAGGGGCGACACTGGCGAGGAAGGAGGCGCAGGAAGCTGCAGCAGAGGCGGCGAGAGAGAGGGAAGGAGGAGAATGGGAAGGAGAGGAGGTGGAGATGGAGGGAGAGGAGGGAATGAGGAGGGGAAGGAGAAGATGGAGGGGAGGGGAGGACGACGCAAGAAAGGGAGAGGGAGAGGTACTTAGAGGAGGGAAAGAGTCGGGGTAGAGGGGGGATAGGGAAGGGTGTGGGGTAGGGGTAGGGGTAGGGGTTAGGGCATAGGGGGGGGTGCCCAAGGGGTGGGGTAGGGGTTAGTGGGCGGGATGTCCAAAAAGGAGGCGTATCCCCCCCGTCCCGCGCGCATGCGCGTGGCGGGGATAAAAAAATTTGCCGTGACGGGAGTGAAAAGGCGCCGGAATGCGGGGACGAGGCACGCGGATGCGACCGGGGCGCGTTAAGACGCGTAAAATCGAAAACAGGGGCGTTCACGCGCGGGACGGGGCGCGCGAAAACACATAAAAATAAAGAAAAATTAATAACTCCAAATCTGATCATCAAAATGAAATGGCGTAAAAACAAAAAGTGGGCAAGACGACAGGGGGAAGACCGAAAAAATATGCAACGGAGGTTCCGGGAGGGGAAAAGGGTGGTCACGTGCAAAAAACACAAAAAACGAACCAAAAAACGCAGTTAAAAATTAATATCGAAAAATCTGTGTAGCGGAATGAGGTGCATAAAAAAGGAAAATCGTGCAGAAAGATGTGCACGACAATCCTATCACATCAAAACATAATTCCGACGGAGATAAGACGAGTTCACATGGGAAAAACCCAAAAAACAAACTTGGAAATGGGATCAAAAATTAATATCGGACGAACCATTCACCGGAATGACATGCAGTAAGAATGAAAAATGTCTGCAAAAAGGAGTGGCACAGGGTTATTACGTTAAACTGCAGTTCCGGTGGAAGGAGGAGGGGTTCACATGTGAAAAACTCCAAAAATACTCTCGAAAACGCATTTAAAAATTAATAAGTAAAAATCCGGAAGTCGAAAGAAGGTGGAGGGAAAAGGAAAAAGGTGGGGGAAGGCACAGGGGACACAATTGTCGGATTAAATTGGAAATTTGATGCAAACATGGTAAGTTCACATGGAAAAATGTCAAAAATACACATGAAAAAGTCGTAAAAAATCGGAAAATTAATAACGGACAAACCGTGTATCGGAATGATGTGCAGTAAGAAGAAAAAATATCAGGGGAAAAATGGTTGGCAGGGCTAGGACATCAGATCAGAGTTCCGAAGCAAGAAAAACGCGTTCACATGGAAAATCGACTAAATTGCGCAAAATGCTGCAAAAATTAATAACGCAAAAACCGTGCACCGGAACAGGGGTAGGTAAAAAGGAAAAATGGCCAGTTCAACGGGAGGAACATGGCTATAAGGTTGGATTGTGGACTTCGGTGAACGTAGGGTGCATTCACATGGCAGGACCTCAAAATCAGGGAATGAAGGAAAACTGCAAGGGAACAGCTCCAAGGGTGGGGGGAACATAACCGGGTGGGTGGGAAGGGACCTCATCAGGATAACAACAAGGCATGGCATACATGCATGAGCAGGGTAAGGCAAATGCAGAGGGGTATACACTGTAGACGCACAGGGACACGTCCCCACACTTAAGACCTTAACGGATAGGGTTAACTGAGCAACAGGGACCTAGGACCACGCCACAGACCATCCACTAACGTCCCCACACTTAAAACATGACTGTCACGAAGAAACCAAAGTGTAGGGTTAGAAAAACTTGGCCCGTTTCTTCAAGAATCAAGGTTGAGTGTCGACGGCACGTCCAGTGTTGTCGGCGCTGGAGGTACCAAGGCCTCTTCTCGGTATACGTTCGTCATGGCAGGGACCACGCGGCAGCACCCAGGGAGGTAGCTGGTTGAAGGAATCGCAGGAAATGCGTTGATGATGAGGGATACTACACTCAACTCACAATCACTCAATTGAAATGAAAGAACAGTCACTCGTCCCATGACTAATATCACTTGAGGAATAATGATGGAAACCCATATCTCATACCCGATTGAGGAATCGACAAGGGGGGAATGGCGCAGGAGTATGCCAGGGTGCACAGTTGATGGTGCATTAGTGCGTCCAATCCATCTGGCATAAGTGCAAGGAGGAAGGCAAGGGAGCCTTATGGTGCAGTGTACAGAACAGGGTGACGTGTCTTGTGATGACAGCAAAGACCCATCCCGTTGGTGCATAGGGAAAGTGGAACATACCTGACTCCAAGTGTCGTAACGTCCCTCAATCTCACCTCTCGGTAATTGATTGAAAAAACTCCAGTCACACTCAACCCACCCTCTGTCTCACTCTCTGTTGATAGATACAGGAGGGCAGCCTTTTCCTGAAACCCATTAATGTAATCCTCACGGTCACTTGTGCAAAAATTGTATGCCTTGTGCGCATTTGATGGTGCAACGGTGCATCCCGCCCTGTGCCGGCATACGGTGCGAGAAGGAAGGCCAGGGAGCCTTATAGTGCAGTGCACAGAAACAAATTGTGCTTTGTGCATTGAGAGGCCCATCACATGCGTGCAACACTTCATTCACACTACTCACCTCTCATTTGATTCGAAGGGAAAAGACTGGTCTCTCGTCCCACCCTCTGTCTCACTCTCTGTTGATAATTACAGAGGGTAACCATACTCACTTCCCCATCCGATTAGGATGAAAGCTCACATCACTCAAGGGGTTGTCGATGAAGATCGCTTCATCAATTGTTGAAGAGGCGTACCCAGGGAGGTAGCCATCAAATCGAACGTTTTATTGGACAGGAACATGTCGTCTGCTAGAGGACAGGTAGTCACTTTGCAGAGAGACCCAGGACACAGCGTACCAAGGGAGGCAACTTCGGAATTGGATCCTGGAGATATCAATTAATGAATCCACTTTCTGGACTGCTGGGTGTTACCACCTTTTCCACAGCCAGCTTCTCGCCCAAGGGTGTGTACCACCTTTTCCTGGAACGAGGCCTGCTATGACAGGGAATTGCTTCCTTTTCTCTCATAACAGATTTGTTTTGTTTTTTTTTTCTCTTTTTCTTGTTTTCCCCTATTCTCGAGGGTGTTTCCACCTTTTCTCAAAGAATAGGTCGGCATGACAGGGACCTAAGTCCTTTTCTCCCATGACCGATATGTTTTTTTTTTTCTCTCTTTTTTTTTCTTCAAATTGAGCAAAGGAATGGTAGAAAAACCATTTGTCAGAACCCACCTCGCCACTGTCGCTGGTGGAAAATAAAGGATAAGAGATTAAGGCTGGAAGGGGGGTTTGAGGGGATAGAGGGTTGCGTCCACTTCATCAGGAATGACTGAAGAACGGTTATCAGAAGTAGCATCATAACAAGTACAGTGCCGCGCCAATAAGAGAAAGAATCAAGTGATCGTAATTGTCAAGATCCCCAAGGAGGAAAGTACTTCTTCAGGCGATATCCATTGATCAGAAAGGGATAATCAGAGGCATCAACGGTCTGCACTTGGACAGAACCATTAGGGTTGACGGCAAGTACCTTATAGGGGCCCATCCACCGCTGCTGGAGCTTGCCAGGAAACTTGCCAAAACGTGAATCATAGGCTAGGACCAAATCACCTTCTTTGAACTCCTTGTGCTTGATGAAACTGTCATGGTAAGCCTTACGTCGGGCTTGCGTGGCTTCCATGCATTGTAGAGCCATCCTATGAATTTCGTCCAAACATTCCAGGTGCAGGAGACGGCGTTGCAGTGAATCATCATCCCCCAAACGCTCTTTGATAGCCACTCTCAAAGAGGGTAGTTCCAGTTCAACAGGAAAAACTGCTTCTGTTCCATACACCAGCTGGAAGGGTGTCTGTCCTGTTGCTGCTTTATGGGAGGTTCTATACGCCCAGAGGGCCTCTGTAAGTCGATCATCCCAATCACGACGATGTGCAGCAATCGTTCTTGTCAGAATCGAGCAGAGGATGCGATTGGTAACTTCGACTTGGCCGTTGGCTCTAGGGTAATAGGGAGTGGACTTGCGATGGCGGATCTTATACAACTCTGTCAACTCCTCCATGACTTTGTTAAGGAAATGAGTGCCTCTGTCACTTACCAGCTCTAAGGGACTACCAAAACGGGTGATGATATTCTCGTACATGAACAGGGCCATGCTGTTACCATCGTCCCGCTTTAGGGCTTTAGCTTCATACCACTTTGTGACATAATCCGTACATACGAGGATGTATCGGTTCTGTTTCCTTCTGGTAGGAGGATCGATCGGACCTACGAAGTCAATGTCCCACTTCTCAAACGGCTTCAAAGGAAGGATAAGTTGCAGTGGCATGGCACTTGTCTTCGTGGGTTTCCCCATTCTTTGACAAGCATCACATCTTTTACAGTAATCATAGGCATCTTTGTGAATTGTAGGCCACCAATATCCTGCTAGCAGAGCCTTCCTGGTTGTAGCTTCTTTTGCAAAGTGACCTCCACATGGCTCGTCATGGCAAGCCTTCAGAACAATCCCAATCTCATTTCCTGCAACACATCTTCGGAGCACTTCATCTTTGCCTTTCTTGTACAGTGCACCACCTAGCAGGGTGTATGGGGCTGATTCTAGCATGAGCTTCTTCCTTTCCTGACTAGAAATACCAGGAGGGTACTGTTGGGTTGCCAGCAGGTTGGCAATGTCTGCATACCAGGGAGTGACAGTTTCTACCAAGAACAGGGAAGCATCAGGGAGGTCTGGATCATCCTGCTCCTCGTCTGCAGTTTGTGGGATACGCGGCAGATGATAAGCCAGAACATGGGAACGACCAGGCTTAGTAATCACCTCAAAGTCGAACTCCTGGAATAGGAGCCATCTCATCATTCGTCCTTTCACATCTGCTTTGTTCATCAGGAAGGACAGGGCCTCATGATCCACATAAAATTTAAAGTGGATAGATAGGAGGTAGTGGCGAAACTTTTCCAAGGCAAACACCATTGCCAAGCACTCCAGCTCTGTCACTGTATAGTTCCGTTCCCTATCAGTGACTTTTCGGCTTGCATAATAGATCGGTTGATCCAACTTCGAGGAGCCCTTTTGGCAGAGGACAACACCTAAGCCTTCAATTGATGCATTAGTGTGTACATGGAACTCTTTCGTCCAATCAGGAGGTTGCAGAATGGGTGCCTCAATCAGACACTGCTTCAGAGTGTGGAAGGCTTTGTCACATTCTTCTGTCCAAGTAAACTCTGCATCTTTCCTCAGAAGCTTGTGCAAGGAAGTTGCCTTTGTCGCAAAATGGGCTATAAACCTTCTGTAGTAACCCACATGGCCTAGGAATCCCCTCAACTGTTTGAGGTTGGTGGGTGCTTGCAAAGCTGCAATCTTTTCAATCTTTGCAGGGTCTGTTGATATCCCTTGTGCAGAGACAATGTGGCCCAACAGAACTCCGGAAGAGACTCCAAAGATGCATTTGTCGGGGTTGAGGGAAATCCCATACTCCCGGCATCGGTCAAAACATTGTTCCAGGTGCTCCCAGTGTTCACGGATCAAACTATAGACACAAAAGTCATCCAAATATACCTCAATGAAGTCGTGTAGATGATTTTGAAATGCGGCCATCATGACTCATTGGAAAGTAGCAGGGGCATTGCAGAGCCCAAATGGCATCACTCGGTAAGCGTAGGTTCCCCATTCTGTGGTGAAGGTTATTTTGGATTGGTCTTCTTCTGCGATTTGGACTTGGTTATATCCGCTGAATCCATCCAGAAGAGAATAAAGTTCATGTCCTGCCACTGTGTCCAACAGTTGGTCTGTGAAAGGGATAGGAAAGTGATCCTTCTTCGTCTTGGAATTAAGCTTTCGGAAATCCACACATATACGAAGCTTGCCATTCTTCTTGGGTACAATCACGATGGGTGAAACCCATTCACTATTTGCCACTGGATAGATGAACTCGGCTTCTAGAAGCTTTAGCAGCTCCGCTTTCACCAATGTGGAATAATTCGGGTTCATTCGCCTCTGTCGTTGCCGTACTGGCTTGGCATCCGGCTCCAAGTCAATATGATGTTGACATATTGTGGGATCAATCCCCTTTAGGTCTTTGTAGGACCACGCAAATACGTCCAAATTCTCTTTCAACAACTTGTACAAGGTTGACAACTCCTCTTCTGGGAGACTGCTACCTACCTTCAAGTGGCGTTCAATGCCTTTTGCATCCACAAAGGTTAACTGCCTTTCACCTTCTACTTCACGGATGAAGGTTCCACGGACTACTTCTGGATACAGATCCGACTCCTTCAAGGGAGTGATGTCCTCTTCTGATGTCCCACTAGAACCAACTTCTTCTTTTGCTGGAGACTTAGGTTGCTCCTTGAGATGTTGAAATGGGATTAGAGTTGTTTCGGGTTTGGTTTCAAGAGTAATTACCTCTTGGCTTGAAGACTCATCTTCTGATGATACATCCAGGAACGTCACATAACAGGGACCCTCTGATGCCTGTTGGATTGGTGGAACTGGTACTTGTTGGCACGGTGCATCATCATCATCTTTCTTTGGCAAGGATGGGTTAGGACGGCAGGAGCCACTCTTGAAAGACGGCTTGTTCTTCTTAATCCATTCCTTATAAAGGTTTTGCATATGAGAAGATCCATTTACTAGACCAAATGGTACCATCACCATTCTGTCCCGTAGCATGAGGTCGTCTGTTTCTGATGCTTCTGGAACTTCTTCTTCGAATGTATCCTCTTCAGGTGGGATAGATTCTTCTGTTTCACTTTCATAATCTTCTTCGTCCATATTATATCCATCCTCTTCTGTCTCTGTCTCTGCTTCTACTTCTGCTTCTGCTTCTGTTATTGCTTTTGCTTCTGTAGGAGCTCTGTAACAGAAGAATAGATTCTCTGTTTTCTCTCCTGTCTCTGTCTCTGTTTCTGCTATGGCCATGTAACAGGGAGAGCAGTACATCTATGCTTCTATCTCACTGTCAGAAGTGATTTCAAAAGTCATTCCTGGTTCAGGCAGGAAGTATTCACCCATTGATAATGGCTTTGCCTCTTTTGAAAGTCGGCTTACAGTATCCACTGTTAAGGAATGTGCCACTGTTTTCTTGGGAAGGATCTGTTTGACAGCATCTTCGTCTGCTGATGTTCCATCCGCAACCTCATTAGGGAAGTCAGAAGATAATTACAAGGAGGTGGATCCATGTCCTTTTTGAGAACCATACAGTTTCAGCACCACTTTGTTGGGTCCTCTACCCAAGGTCAAGGTTCCTTTGAACCAATCCGTCCTTGCTCGAGCTTCAAAAAGCCATGGTCTGCCCAGTAACAGAGGATAGGATGTACCATAAGAGTTTGGCTTCACCACCAGATAGGTTAGCCAATAATCTTTTCCAGCCACTGTAGTCTTCATATATGGGAGAATGCCCAAAGGCTTGATTCTACTCTAATCCGCCAGTCTGATGAGCCATTGGGTGGGTTGCACACCTTGTAGGCCTAAATTCTTCATTGTAACATCCGTCATAATATTTACTGATGAACCACCATCAATCAGTGCATTTGAAATGAAGCAACCTTCTATCCATACGCCAGTCTCTGGAGTACCTGGATCTAGGAAAGCGTTAGCCACATCTGCTTCTTTTATAGGCTCTGGAGCCTTGTTGGATTTTGTTGTTGTTGAGGGAGCAATCCTTAAACCACGTCTTTTTGTCAGTATACTTTTGAACCTTTTCCGGCAACTGGGAGACAACATCAATAATTGTCGGTATGTGAGGTTTGGTTTAAAGGTATCTAGATCTCTAACTAGATCGTATTCCTTAATAGGATCCACTGGCTTTTCTAACCGGTTAGGGAATGGGGCAACACCCATTTTCATTTTCCCTCTTTCTTCCAACAGAGGAATTACAGGAACTTCTTCTGTCACTTGTGGCACTTCCTCCTCTTCTGTCTCCTGGACCTCTGGTCCTGTCTCTGTAACTTTCTGTGGCACTGTAGGGCTCTGTACGGCACTGTTAGGCTCTGTTCTGTTCTGTTTTTCTGGTGGAAGATTGAACTTCACTGTTCTGGCAGGAGGGTTATTTTCTTTCTGGACAGGTGGTTCCTTTTGCTTTGCACGAGTGATGGCAGTAACTTTCAATTCCACTAAATTGGAGGTAGGCTCTTGGGCCTTGGACGGACTATCAATAGCACCGTTTTTCACTGGGGCTGGGCTTGGACAGTCTTTTGCAGTGTGGCCTTCTCCTTTACATCGACTGCATAAGGGCTTGTAATCCACTGACCTTCGAGGATTTGGACAATTTGGTGAGATGTGTCCCTTTTCTCCGCATCTGTAACATTCTACTTCTGATCTCTGACCACCGCCAGACTGTCTTCCTCTGTAACTTTGGGAAGGAAATCTTCTGGGTCCGAAATTAGGACCAAACTCTCTAGGCTTGGGTCCAATATCTTGTGTTGTCATTTTGGATTCCAATAAGTTAAATCTTGCGTCTTCTTCCTTCCTTCTCCTATCATGCATCTCCTTCAGAGAGCAAATGTCCTCTGTATGGTTCTTCCGCAAACAGTAGGAACAGAAGGCTCCAGGAATGGTTGGTTTTCGTGTACATTCAGTGGCTAAATGGCCTGCTTGATGACACTTATCACACCAAGTATTTGACCGTATCACATCTCTGCCTGCTCCTGCAACATTGGATATGCTAGCGGTATTCACTTTCAACGTCTGTAGTTGTTCTGTAATCACATCCATCAACTCCTTTTTGATATTTGCAACTGAGTTGGATAAGTAATCCTTCAAGCTTTCTCCTCCGGACGTATTGGTAGGAGGGTTTTGAGGAGTCTCTGTAATCACTGCATAAACGGGTTGGGCTGGTACAGAGGGGTCTCTGTTCTGGTTCTGATTCAGGGCTCCTGTTTGAACTGTTGGCTGTTGACTCCAGTGGGTAGGGTTCCACGGTTGCTGCTGATTTGTCATTGAGGAAATTGGTTGGGACCATTGTTGTTGTGGTTGAGCCATCATTTGAGGCATGGGTTGTGGCCACTATGGATTTGGTGCACTGCACTGTGATATCGGGGGCATCTGTTGGTAGGGATAGGGAACAATCCCTGGAACTGCATTTGGTGGGTACATCATTCCTGGCATCAGAGGAGGTAGGACTCCTCTTCCTGTATTCATCGCTAATCTAGCTTCCACTTCATTGTACAGTCTTGCACCTTCTGTTGCAGCTTGCAGTGTGGCTGGTCTTTGCAGCTCCACAAACTTACGGACTTCTGGTTGTAATCCTCTGAGAAACACCCCCTTTTGAATGCCATCATCTAGATTATGGTTAGTCCATCTCTTCAGGATGGATTCCATTCGTGAGACATAAGCTTCCACTCTTTCTCCAGAGGACTGACTTAGGTTCATAAATTCCTCTCTCATCCGCTCTTCAAAACCTTCACGCCTGAATTTAGTGAGGAAGGCCAACTTCAGGTCGTCCCATGTGCCAAAAGTTCCTGCTGCTTGTCTCTCATACCACTGAAACGCCGCGCCCTTGAAAGTGGCGGGAAATATTGCTAACCAATGCTCAGGGGTTCTGGCATTGTTAGCCACACACGCTACCATAAACTCTGCTACATGAAGATCGGGGTCTTCATTGTACTCCCCCTTAAAGACTGGCAATGGAACTATATTCGCTGGCCTGTCATCAATATTTCCAGGACGGATCTGGCTTGGAAGTGAATCTCCAGCAGGAGGAGGAAGGGCTTGATGTGCCATTGGGACTTCTGTAAAGAGTTCCGTAAGGGCGTCAAAGGCGGCTTCTGCTGCGAGCTCGCTCTCGGCTCTGATTTTTGCTCTCTCTCTTCTCACGTACCTCTGGACTCGTTCTAATGCTTGCCTCTTTATTGCGTCATTCATCAGGGGTGTGGCTCCACTATGTTGTTAGTGCTCCACAGAGGGTTAACAGAAGACTTCAGTCTCTGGAGGACTCTCTTGCCAACATTTCTTCTACTTCTTTCTTTTCAACGTCCCTGAATTCTGCTTTCATGTCACTGGACAGAGGAAGGTATTCGGTTCTGAAGGTGTCAAAATGCATACGTCTGAGCATTGTGGTGGTGCCATCATCATAGTAATGCCAACTTCTGATGGTTTCAACAGTGTATGTTGTGAAAAACACTCTGTCTACCAACTTCCAGTGGGTTGCTAATTGAACAAACAGAAGATTATCAGTACACCAAATATCCCATGTATCTTACTGTTGAGCGTCCACGAACAAATTCCAACTCTTTTCCTTCTTATCTTTGTGAACCTCTACAGACCAAGACTCCTGAAGCTTCTTCACAATCTCCCACTTGATGTTGTCTGGAAACTTCTCAATGAATGCCAAATCTTCCTTGGATGGTCATTCTCTCTGTTTCTGCTCTTCAGTTTGTTCCCAAACAGTTTGTCACCAAGATGCAAGTTTCTGCTGCTTCAACAGGAAGAGGAAACTGTCCACCACCTAGAGCATGCATCATGATGGTGATGTGTTTCCGCCATCGTGGGATAAACTTCTTGTGGAAAGTGGCTTTGATTATGAGGAATTCCAACTCTTCAGTGGAAGAAGGAACTTTACAAACATCCATTGAATTCTTCTCTTCTTGGCAATGCCATTTCCTTCATTTTCAGCTTCTTTTGGTGCTTGTTGATGGCAAGTTTCCCCGGCTCTGCACAAAAAACATGGAGCCCCGAAAGAAACACCAAGAAAAAGGGAATTCTCTTGCAAGAAAATCTATCTTGTAACATCAACAAGCTTGTTTATCATGTTTCATATGATCACAATGAAGAAAAGAACACCAGGCACAACAAATCTTCATGCAGCATTATGTAGATCTCCCACGGTTTTTAATAGAATCAACCATATTCTTCAATATCTTCATAAAATCCATCAATAGAACAAAGAAAGCAAAGAAATACACCATCTTTGAATGGAAATACATCACATAGTATTCATCTTCAATATCTTCATAGTCTTCTCTCTCAATCTCTCATATACAATCACTCTGTTTCAGTAGAATTGGCTATCTCTGATTCTCTCTCTCTCTCTCTATCAATAATACATCATATCCTCACTATAATCTCTCAAAATTACTCTCAATAATCCTTCTTAGGTCGTGGATACCCCTCCCAAGAGGTATGTCTAATATGAAGAGTCACCAGAGCCACTACAGTGTCTTTTCATAGCTCACTACTGTCACTTCACTCTAGTCTTCACTTGAGTCTTTGGCAGCTACTTCTTCCACTTCTTTCAGCTCTTTTGCACTTGTATTCACCTCTTTCCAAGGCTAGAAAACTTTCCCAAAGTCACACATACATTCCACAGAACACCTACAGAAGTATACAGAACAGTCTACAGAACAGTACCAGAACAGCTACAGTACAGAACAGAACAGAAACAGAACAGAAGCAGAAGCTCTACAGAAGACCTACAGAAGGTTACAGAAGGTCATCAAAACCACATAACTCATTCTCAAATCATTCCAAACTCTCAAAAACTATTCAATAAACTTTCACAATATCTCAATCTTCATCAATCAATACTCCATCACTCCTTACAGAAGACAATCAGAACAAAACAGAGCAAAACAGAGCAAAACAGAAGGTATACAGAACCATTCAGAACCTATCAGAACATCGCAGAACCACCAATAAACATCATGATCTTCCAAAACACAATCATTATCATCTAAAATACTCTCAAACCACTTCCAAATCAATCAATCATCTCATAAAATCAACCATTCAGCTCTCAAAAACAACAAAAATAAGCCAAAAAACAAGTCATTTCAACACTCAACAGACTATTACCAATATTGTCACTGTCCATTAACGGTCGAGTACGAAAAAGAGGTGTGCAAACATTAAGGTTCGTGATCTCTTGGTGACTAAAATTCAATTTAAAAATAACTACATTCCTTAATAATGTGCGCTTGTTTTAAAGAAACTTTTTTTATGATACTAAAGGCCAATGTGAGGGTGAGTAGTAGGAGTTTCTAAAGGTGTTTTTAAAATGTAAGCATCTAATTGCAATCTTGAGAGACCCTCAACATCGAGCCCTTTGCCTTGCTTCTTTGAATGCGGCTCTTAAGGATGTTCTTATTAGCTTATGGGTGGAAGAAGTTGAAATCACATGCGATACAGTTGGGGTTATTCGACAAGGTTACGATGTCATACACAACATGATAACAAATGCACTAGCTCGCAACAAGATAAAACATATGGACTTGCTTCGTCCATTTTGACTTAGATCCATGCAACGAACACAAAATGCATCAATTGGAGAGTTAGTTGAACAATACGTTTGTATCATGGAGTAGATGGAAGTAGAAGGTAGCAAACTTGGAAAAACAATATTTTTGTTGACTGAATGAAGTTGTAGTGTACAATGGCTCATTTTTACAAGGTGTAATACACATAAGGTATTAACTTGTAATATAATATTAATGATACGATCCAATGCACTCATACTGTAATATGCTTATGATTTAGCATGTTTATTACATACAATGGTTCAATTTTGGAGTTTGTTGTTGTAAAGGGAGGCAAGTTGGAAAGAGCAGGCATTATGCTTATGAATTATGCAATGGCCTATGTTAAAGATGAAACACTTGTTTTTCATTTAGTGTGTAATTGGAAAAGAAAATTTGGTGGCTAGTAGTACTTGAGGTACGTGGTCTCATGCACATATTTGACAAGCTCTTAAAGTTGCACATCAATTATGTGTACACAATAAAATCTCCATGTAGGTGCCAAGTAGCTATGGAGAAAATTGAGGATATTGAATTTCATAGGCGTGTATGGAGGCAAGGCTAAGATCCAAAAGGAGCAAAAGGCATCAGGGCTAACTTATGATTTATGTAGCCCAAAAGATATCTATTAGTGGAGGAAAGGCCAACAGATTCCTAAGTAACATGACTAGTAAGTCATGAATGTTGAAGTGGGAGCCTTGGAAATATCTATGTCGATATAGTACGAACTTAGAAAGAAATCCCAACATTAAGAATGCTCGAGTCAAAGTTTGGCATTTCTTTGATAAACTTGTATCCATCATGTTGAAACCCTCAACAATTCTTCAGCATGACGAGAATTCCATGAAGTAGTAGGTGATTTTTCAAAATCTATTGTCAATGTATGGGAGGGGGGAACGAACATCACCCATTACATGTTACTAAATTGGCTTTTTTGGTTGTACTTTATTTTGTGAGTATAATTTGGTATTATAAATCTAATGTTAATAGCCCATATTTTTGCAGCATATATTGTATACCAACAGATCATACTTTTTGGACAAGTATGGATCCTTGAAAATGTGGAGCGTAGAAGGAATGGAGGTCACATTACCATGCTCATGGTGCTTATTTTAATAATACTTCCCATGGAGGAGATTGCCAACGAATTAGCTACCTTGCTCAAATGTTCAATTGGTTCTATAGATGCACATTCGTTTGTTCAACTACATTAGAAAATGCGAGGGTCATTATTTAAGCAAAATCTATGAGAAATGAATATGAGCTCATAACAGTGAAAGATTGTAAACTATTAATGTAGCAAATACATATACCACATGGTGGAGTAGAAGATGACGTGATAGCTCTAGATGGACTTATCTCTAAATCCCATATATTACCATCCTCGGCTACCTCCCCTACCCTCTCAACTAACTTACCCCTTTAATAGAAAGTAGGAAGTTTATTCTTATACGTCACTCTTGTTTACTTGTAGGTCTTTGAACTTCCTTTCTTTGCAAGAATGGCTCGTACAAAGTAAATCACGCAATGCCATTTGCTTCCTGGGTGAAGAAACCAAAAGCTATCATCGTGGGATGGATGAGAATTTTCAAACTTCTTATGCCACAAAGACTCATCCTTAATCTCGAGGCAGAGTCACACATCAACTACAAGGAAGATCGTGCTTGAATAGTACAAGGAAAAAAGGTCATGAAAGGACAACAACAATGACACCTCCATTGAGGATGAAATACACATGCCATCCGACGAGAGTGCAGATGTGGAGCATGCAGATCAACAAGAAAATGATAAGGAGCATAAAGATGAGTAGCAACAAGATCAAGAGGAGGGTTCAACAAGCAAGGAGACACACATTGATCAAGAGGAAGGAGATAAAAATATGCACGACTTGTAATCCATTTATGGAGCCTTTTGTTTTTACTTCAATGAAATGTAATTCTTTTTTATTATACATATTCTTTTGTATCTATTAGAGAGTTTTTAGTAATGTGTATTTTCACTTACATTGATCAATCAATTTATGTGATGAATCATGGATATTGTATGAATTTGATGTCTTCTTGATAAGGTATCAGCTACCTTATTTTGCTTTCTAGGAATACACAATATTTGAAAGTTAAATTGAGCTAAATAATTGGCCCATTGAATATGCTTTTCAAAAATCTTTGGTTGCTTGAGAAAATGTCTCAAACTTTCATGGTCTATCTTCATGAGAAATTCTCCATCTAAAAGATAGTGTCTCCAATCTTTTAAAGCTTGAATGATGACAATTAACTTCTTTTCATAGGTAGTAGCATTTCTTTGTACAATTTGCAATCTTTTGCTTATATAAGCAATTGCATGTCCTTCTTGGTTTAAAACTGTACCAATGTAGTCTCCTGAAGCATCACATTCCAAAAAGAAAGGTTTCGATAAATTAGGTATAATCAAAACATGTCCTTTTGCTAATATAGAACTTTGGAGCTTCAAAAGCTTTCCTCTCTAGTTTGATCCATTGGAATGCCACTGCTTTCTTGGTTAAATCATGCAATGGTCTAGTAACCATTGCAAACCATTTAATGAATCTCTTGTAATAAGAGCATAATTCCAAGAAAAGAACTTTATGAACACTAGTCAATTTTGGCCATTTTACAATAGCCTTGTCTTTTTCTAGATCTATATGAATATCTTCTTTGGATACAATATGGCCTAAATAGTGAATCTCTTCTAAGAAAAAATAACTATTTTTGCCATTCACATAAAGTTTGTGTTTGCAAAGCTCTTGAAATACTATTTTCAAGTGTTACTTATGCTTTTTTTCATATTTTAAATAAACTAAAATATCATCAAAGAAAGTACATGTAAACTTTCGATGTGCACTAAAGATTCTTTCCATCATTCTATTAGAGGTTATAGCACAAGAAACTCATAGAAACCAAAAGTTATTCTAAATGCTGTTTTTTGAATATCTTAAGGAGTAATATTTATTTGATGGTAGCTACTCTTCAAGTCAATCTGGTTGAATACTTTGGATCCATCAAATCTATCCAAGATATTATCAATTCTTGGAATGGAAAACATATTTCGAATTGTAATTTTAGTGAAGACCGTGTAGTCCACACATATGCGCCAAGATCCATCTTTTTTGTGCAGTAAGAGGACTCTAGAGCAAAAAGGTGAGAAACTTGGTCTTATTAGACGATTCTTCAAGAGCTCATTCACTTGCTTCATGATCTCCTCTTGTTGTATTGGACTCACATGATAGGGTGGCCTATTTGGAGGTGAGTTTTTAGGAATGTGATTAACGTGATGATCTTTTGGTCTCTCTAGTGGTAACTCATCAGGTAAAGTGTTTGCAAAACAATCTTCATACTCCTTTAAGAAACTCATTTGGTCCTTGCTCATATGTGAGATAGACTCTTCGATTCTAGACCCTTTGTTAGAATCTTTAACAAAATCAAGTATAAGGAAATAGACTTTTTCATTGCTTTACAAATTTGTACATGGGATAAGATGGGAATAGAGTTTCCTTCGACTCCCACATCAAAAGATAAGTGAATCTAAATTTATTTTGATTCCAATCAATGGCTAGATCTATTCTTGTATGCCAATGTATTCCTAATACAACATCACAATGACTAAGATCTCCCATGACAAAACTCTCATGATCTACGTAATATCCTATATCTATTCGTAGTTTCCTAAGAATGGGAGTAACTTCAGACTCCATTCCTTGAAGAGCAGTACTTGACATTTCTGGTGTTTCAAATATTTCCTTTGGTAGATGTAGAGCTTCAATAATCTGAGGATGGATATAATGATATGTATCCCCTGTATCAAAATGAATGAGAATAGCTCGATTAGAAATCTTACCCCAAGCCATAAAAAGCTTCCTTTTCTCTAACGGAGTTTCATCTTGTTGTAAGGATTCCTTAGGTACATCATTTGCTTGAGGTGTTTTTTGGGGCTGGTTTTCCTTCTTGGCCTTATTTGGACATTGACAAGCCATGTGTCCTTTTTCTCCACAAGAGAAACACGGTCCTTCTCTTGTATATTGTACTAGTTGTGCTGATATGTTAGCTTCTTTTCGGATGGCAAAGATGGTCTACCTCCATCCTTATGCTTTGGTTCTCGTTTATCTCACTTCTTCTGGTCAAGCATCTTGATTTTCTTTCTTTGTGGTTTTTCTTTTGAGGCTTTACCAAGCATCCATGGCATATGTAGTCCCTCACCTTCCAAGGCCGCATCTTGACAATGTTTTTGTCATCTATATGACTCTAAAATTTTTCCCATAATGCAAAACATGTTGACTAATGATTTAGATGTTTTATATAACCCAAGGGAAAAGTCACTTCTTGAAAAAGGTCTTAACCACATCCCCTCGTAGTCATGCAATCCATACCTTGTAGAAAAATCTTTAATAATAGAAGCATTCACGAGCTTCCTTGAGTTATATAAAACAAATAAATTACACTTGATTCCTCTATTTAAGAATTTTATTTATAAGAAACTTGAAACCATCTCATATTATGATCTATGTGACCATGATGAATTGAACTATTTATTCAAGGACCTAACTTATCATTTTTTTAAATTTATTGTTGGGCTAGATAAAACATGTTGTGACTAATCATTTAGATGTTATATATAATCCAAGGGAAAATCCACTTCTCGAAAAAGGTCCTAACCACATCCCCTCATAGTCATGCAATCCATACCTTGTGGAAAAATCTTTAATACAAGCATTCACTAGCTTCCTTGAGTTATGCAAAACAAATAAATTACACGCGATTCCTCTATTTAAGACTTTTATTCATAAGAAACTCGAAAAACTCTCATATTATGATCTATGTGACCATGATGAATTAAACTATTTATTTACAACCTAATTAATCATTTTTTTTCTTTATTGTTGGGTTAGATAAAGCACCAAACAATGCTGCTTTGATTTGCAATTTTTATTTTTATTTTTTGTAAGAGGCATTTGATAGAATAAACGTGCTTCATTTTTGAACACACATCTAAAAATAAAAGGAATAAACGGGCTTTATTTTTGAACGGGCTCCTTTTAAGGCAATAAAAGGAATATTGACTCTTTTTCAACCATCTCTTCCTTTTCTTAAGGCTTCATACAAGGCACATAAAATGGACTTCACATGGCTTACCAACGTTGCTATATGCATGTACTAAAACATATCTAGTATTTGTGCTTTGCTATTACTCTCATGCATATAAGGCATTCAAGAAAAATGCAAGATATTCAATGATCATATATTCCTAACTTTTGGATTGAAGATCCAAACTAATTGGTATATTGAATCCTTGATCTATCCTCAACTTACCAGAAATAAACTATAGTGCCTGTTCAAATGACATTTAAAAAATGTTGAAATTGTATCCCACATAATGGAGATGATGGCCTTAAGAGCATTATTGCCACCATTATAAAGTGGTAATTTGATCATAATGAAACAAAATTAAATGTTCTTTAATGGATTTTCTACCAATTGTTGTAGTGGAACATGGTCTAAAACAAAAGGATCACTCTCTTTCAAGTTGGAAGAGACCATCAAGAAAACCATTGGCTTGTAGATTAGAGATTGGACATAAGATTTTTCGATAAACTTGTATATCCCTATGGGTTTCCCATGCTCTCCAACAAGGTGTAACCTTTATCCATCCTACTTTGAGTTTGTATTTTGCCAAAAATTGGTTAGAAACCAAACATGGAATCTACTAAGATGGTTTTCTCACTATTATAGATATTGTGATGGCATTCTTTCACTCACTATCCTTCACCCAACTATATTCCTTAACACATCAACACTGCTAAGGACTCTTCCAAGTTTATCCAAAAGAAAACATATACTTTAACTACACTAAAAACCAATTCCATGTCTTTCCATCGGGTGACTTCATGTCCACACAAGTAACATTTCTTTAATAATGAGATAATTGTTAGGGAAATGGACCGTCTCATAAAACCCTTTGACAAAAGGAATCTCATTATCAAATTCATTCAAGATAATAGCAATAGGCCCTTCTATTGGTCACACAATATCATTGTATCACAAATTTGCTCTCATGTTCATTCCACCAATTCAAATGTAGAAGCAACATTAAGCATTTGAAAAACCATAAAGCCATTTTGCAACAATGGTTTTAATAAGACACACATATGGACATTAGTAATTTCATACCTAACAAAAGACTTTTCTTGATTTCTTCTTGACATTAGGAAACTTTGCGGGCTTCTCCATAAGGATGTGCATACGAGGAAATCCATGCCAAATAGGTAGATTCCTTTATGTGATATGTAAGATGTAACTCATGAAAAAGTTGTTTGAATTGTAGGTAAAAGAGGGATTTATTATTGCCTCCCATGTTAACAAATTCAGCATCATATTCAGCTAGATGCAGGTTGAAAACTTGAAATTTGAAGGTGAGGTTAAGGCAATCTTTTTATTGTATTCCTTGCTTGCATCATGGAACATATTTAAAACAACCATTAATAATTCAACTCCATATGGTGAATTGAAGTTTAATGATATTGTGGGTAGTTTATTGGTTAAAGAGATGTATAGAAAATCCATAGGTCAAGGAGAAAATAATAAGGCATTGGAAACTTGGGAAGAAAGAGACAGAAAATAGTATAAAGGAAAAAACTAGGATTGTGGGTAGTTAGTAGCAAATCTAGGTCCAAGAAAGGCATTGAATGCTTCCATTGTGGTGAAACAAATCATATCAATAAGTACTATTACAAGTGAAAGTGAAAGTAAAAAGATAAAACGAAGGATAAGGATGTTAGCAGAAAAGAAGGTAAAGGAAAGATAAAGATTGAAGAAATAAATGTAATGACTGCATAATGATGATGGTGAAGTGCTATTTACTTCTACTTTTCTTCCACATATGCTAATTACAACAGATCGAAAACCAGCTCAAGATTAGATACTTAATGTTAGTGCATCTTTTCATGTGACTCCTCATAAGGAGTGATTCTATTCATATGAGGGTAGCAAGTGTGTATCAACCTACCATCTTGTGAATGACTATGTGTGTGATTTAGTTGGCATAGATGATATGCACTTTGCTTCTCAAAATGGGTCTACCTTTACTTTTTGGAATGTATGCTATGTACCTACCAAGCTTACAAAGAGCTTGACATCTACTAGTTAGTTGGATGACTTGGGATACTCTGCTACTTTTGGGAGTCAATCATGAAAAGTCCACAAGGGATTATTTATTGTTGTTAAAGGAGACAAATATGACACTTTGTATTCCCTTCATGTATCTTTGTAAAAAATCATGTAAATGCAATAATTAAGCAACCAGATGTAACTTCATGGCAATGTCAATTGGGACATATATCCACAAAAGGAATGAAAATGCTATCTCATTTGGATTACTTATCTTCTCTTGATTTTTCTCATATTTCTGTTTGTGAGCATTGTATATATGGAAAGCATGCACATTCAACCCCATAAGGAAAATTTAAACAAAAAAGTGTATAACAATACATGTGAACCTATGCCTACAAAGTTTATAGATAGCATCTTATTTTATCACATTCATTAACGATACAACTAGGAAAGTGTGGGCTTTCACTGTGGCTAGGAAAGATAAGGCTTTTGTCTTGTTTTAAAAAAAATTTAGCACTTGCAAAAAATTAGTCTAGCAAGAGTCTTAAGTGTCTTAGAATTGATAATGGTGGAGATTTGTCTCTCATGGCTTTATACATTTTTGCTAAGCACATGGATAAAAAGGGAACTCACTACACTCGGTAACCTTGCCCAAAATGGTATTGTAGGGAGTATGAATTTGATGATAAATGAAAGGATGTTGAGTATACTATCTAAGGTTGTTCTTACTCGAGGATTTTGGGTTGAGATTATTGTATATTTGATAAACAAGTTACCTAATGATACTTGGATGGTGGCATTCTTGAAGAGCCATAGTCGAGCAAGAAACCCTCTTATGATCACTTCATAATATTTGGCTATGAAGCTTATGTGTATGTACGAAAGCAAAAGTGCAAAAAGTCAGAGCCAAAATCCACTAAATGTATATTTTTGGACTATTGACAGATTGATGAGATGGGTTATTGCCTTTGAGATCCAAAAGTAGAAAGATTGTTTGTAGTAATAATATGACCTTCAATGAGAAGAATGTGTATGTATAGTCTCTTAAGGAAGAATGTGAGAAAAATGTGCACGAGTAGACCCTTTAGGAAGTGAAAACAAGAAAGGTTAGTTTTGAAGATGCAATGCCACCTATTATTTTGCTACTACATAGGACAAGTGCTAGTACACCAATCATGCAAAAAGAGGGCATAAGCAATGCTTTATCTAGTACTCCATTTTCTCTATATGTAAAACTTACTATTGATGATTGTCCCAAATCTAATGAGGGGAGGGCCAAAATGGCCAAGGTTTCATATTCATCATGTGTGGACATTCTCATATATATCATGATTGCCACTCACTTGGATATTGCTTTTGCAATGGGAGTAGTGAGTAGGTATATATCAAATCGTAGCAAGAAGCATTGGGAAGAAGTGAAAAGCATCTTGAGGTACTTGAGTGGTACAAGAGGTATGCACATATACTTTGGGAGAAGTAGTAGTGAAGCACTTTGATAGATAGATACAAACTATATAAGAAATGTCAACAACTGAAAGTCAACCTCATGATATGTTTTTACCTTGTGTGGTGGTGCAATCTTATGGATGCCTCATTTGCAAAAATGCGTGTCATTAACTACCACCAAAGTTGAGTATATTGTAGCCACAAAGGCATGCAAGAAGCCATATAGCTTACTCATTTAGTGGGAGACTTGGGCCTTGGTGAAGATATGTAATTGTTACACAACAACGATAGTTAGAGTGGCACCATGTTGGCAAAGAGTCCTATGTTTCATGTGAAAACCAAGCACATAGAAGTAAGGTATTACTTCATTTGTAAGGTGCTTTAGGACACTCGAGTTGGGTTTGTCAAGGTTCATATCGATGATAACCTTGAAGACTTTCTCACTAAGAGTTTGCCCTTTGAAAAGTTTGCACGTTGTAAGGAGTTGATGGGCATTGGGTGAGGATACCTTATATGTATTTACCTCACACATTTTCTTATTCTTCTGTCTTCCTTAAGGCATATTGGCTTTTAAGTGGGAGGTTATTGAGGGTAAAGACCAATGTGGCTAGTTGCCTATCTTACTCATTAATCCCAACTATACTTACAAGTACTCATTCTTTATTATTTGGTTGAGAAGGCAATAAGGTGTTACTCACAAGAAAGCCAATGGAGGCACCACAAATATATCAACTGTGTGTGTGTCTATGTGCACGTGCTCGCAATCTCCATTCTCCTAGTAGGTCCAACAAACACATCTATATTCATATGCAAGACTACTATCTACACATTTCTATGGCACAGATGGTTGATTATGTATCTGTCTAGTTATATGCCATACTCATAGCATACCTACTCATATTAGACCTACAATAGTATTTGGTCATTATGGGGTATTTTTAGGACACTAGTTCTCTATCTCTATCTCTGTCTCTGTCTTTGTCTCTCTGTCTCTCTCTCTCTCTCTACCATTCATGAGATTAATGTCTCAACACTTAGATATAGTATCCATCGTACCCATCATAGTCAATGATGCCAAGACATAGATGTTTCTCATATTTGTATGGATTGTATAATCCCATGAGGATACTATTGCATACATATTGAGAAAGGTTGTTTTTTCTTAATCTTTCATTAGGTTAACCCTAGGGCATTTTTCAAGCAACGAAATAATAGTAATTCGACCATGCTATGCTAAATGAGTCTTATATGAGTTGTTTTTACATGACACTCCAAGCAAACATGCCTCACATAACTTGATAGCTTTATCTCTTAAACCTTTGGCAATTTCATGATATGGTATTATGTATCATACAAAGACATAATGATCCTTGAGGGAGCATGCATACATGGAATCATATATGATTGTTTATATTTATTGTGAGCATTTTGTACTATGCTCAAATTCTTCTTATAACTTATTATATTTGAGTAAACTAACATACAACATATGCAAATTATGTAACTATCTTTACAACCTACATGGCTTGAAAAGCCATTCATGGCCTTGTTTTTAAGGGTTGATGCCCATACTCAAAGCGTGATTGTACTTTAAAGTACCATTAGCAAATTTGTCTCTTCAAAAGATTTCTTTCTTTATTTGTAGCTAATGATAATGCATAACATGGCAACATTAGATGATTATTGCAATATCCAATCACTTATACTATATTTTGAAAATTGAAAATATACATTATGCGCTCATTCTTGCATTATAATATATAATGTTAATACTTTATGTGGCTACTTTGGCGCCCTCTACATTGTAAATCTTGACGTTTGATAAGTTGATTACTATATTTTATAATTTTATAGCACATTTTAGACTACAGTGTTTCATATAGCTATAGTGATCAAGAATTTCTCATAATCTAGTATTCCAAAAAATAAATCACATATCATTTTTTGTGTGAATTTCAAAATTCATGGTTGGATAAAGTGACCATGCTTGGATATGGGCATCCCTTGCCTCCACCTTGAACATTTGTCCGATGAATTTTCATATGTATCAAATATGCAAATTTTCATAGGTTTATCATTGGCACATACAAGAATACTCTTTGTGAGGATGCTGATTCAAAATCACTGCTATTATTGTAGTTGGATATAGCTTATTGACTGAAACTTTACTAAATTGGCATCACTAATCTATAGATTGCCATTGCAAAACTAGTGGTGTTACCACAAGATCTCCACAAATTTATGGAGGAGGACGACCAAGTGCATATTGAATGGTTGGAATCTTCAAAAAAGTTTGTAAGAAGTGTTTCACAAGTTCCCTTTGCATTTGAAAATCCAATGCTATGCTAACCTTTGAAATCCTTTCTCCTTCCCCCAATGTGAGAACAATAGTATGCACTTTTTTGATTTCGCTAGCATTTAAGGAAGAGAAGGCTAGTATTCTCCCATTTCTTTGGAAACATTGAAATGGGCATAGAAAAGGATGAACCAATATATCTGATGCCTTCATCACTCCAAGATAGCTTGAAATTTTGCTTCCAACAAAAAATAGTCAAGCATGGAATTTCAATACCCATACATTGGTTGGGATTTCGTATCTCCAAGATAACTTGAAATTTTGCTTCCAACAAAAATAAATAAAGCATGGAATTTTGGTACCTACACTTTGTTGGCACCCATTCCCTTCTTCACTTGGGAGAAAAAGGCTACATGTCATTGCCTTGAATACTCCAAACTTCCTTAAGAGGGTGTCTCATCTCTCTCTCTCTCTAGTAGGCCCATTCTCTATCTAGACATTTGAAGGAGGAAGATGCCCATCCCCATAGGTTACATGTCACCACTAAGGCACATAAAGAACCTAATGACAAGAAGGACATGATTTTTTTGTATGGATGAATGAACTATTTTAGACCATTTATAAAATTTGTATGTGATACAATTTGTCATAGAGTTGAGTATAAGCATAGCACTATATTGTGGTTTCGACCATGCACTATGGTTCATTATCCACAATATGGACAAAATCTTTGGAAAAGTCACTTTAGGAATCCAAGAGTCTCTTCTCTTCAAATGGATTAATGATGCACATGATTTCATCAAAGCCTCTTTGGTTTTTGCCTACTACTAGAAGGAATTGGTCCTCATGGTCATGAAAGAGTCTCCTTCATTTAGGGATGGAAGCTTATTTGGACACCTTAAAGAAGATGGCATAAAGCTTATCAACAAATGTATCTTCTTTCTTTAAGGAAACAACTTGGAAGCTACTCCCCATTCTACAAAAAGAGGGAACTCACAATCAATGTTTCTCTCATGTGGAGTAGACATACACACAATGGTGCAAAGCCAAAAAATTGTGGCAATAGAATGGAGCTACATGAACATCTAGGAATGCCACTTTTGGTAATCTTAAAAAAAGGGTGTTTCTCTAGATGATTGTAGTAGCATAATTAAAAAAACGAACATGATTGATGCATGCTCAATTTTTGGAGTTGCCATATGGATGGACAACTTCACAACAATCCATATATTGTACCCAACCCACCTTATGAGCAGATTCCACTTCAAATCCTTATTAAAGGAGTTTTCCTTCTCCCAAGCCATATCTTTATCTAGCAACATTTGGCTTTTAGTTTTGTTTGGATGGTCTTTTGTCCCCTCTTTGAAAGATACATTGTATCAACCTAAAGGATGCTTCTTGAATGCTAATGAACAATAATGTTCTTGCCACCTATATGACTCCAAATTTTGTTTTTCCCATAATGAAAAACATGTTGTGATCGATGATTTTGATGTTATATCTAACCTAAAGGAAAAGTCACTTCTTGAAAGAGGTCTCAACAACCACATCCCTTCATAGTCATGCAATCCATATCTTGTAGAAAATTCTTTAACAGAAGTATTCACTAGCTCCCTTGAGTTATGTAGCACATATCAATTACACTTGATTCCTCTATTAAAGACCTTTATTTGTAACAGACTTGAAACCATATCAGATTTTGATCTATGTGACCATGATTAATTGAACTATTTATTCAAGGATCTAACTAATCATTTCTTTATTGTTGGGCTCTAAAAAACGCAAACAATGCTACTTTGGTTTGCAAAAAAATTATTTTGCAAAAGGCATCTAATAGAGTAAACTGGCTTGATTTTGAACACACGTCTCATAATAGTGAGGATGTAGGTAAGTTGCTCCTTAATCTTACCGAGGCATTAAAAGCAATATTGACTCCTTTCCAACCATCCCTTCCCTCGCTTGTTGCTTCATACAAAGCACATAAAATGGACTTCAGATGGCTTACCAGCGCTACACAATGTATCTACTCAGAGATGTCCACTCTTTGTGCTTTTTTATATTCTCATGCAAAGAAGACAAGTGTAAGATATTCAATAATCATATATTCCTGACTTTGAGATTGAAGATCTAAACTACATGGGTTATTGGATGCTCGCTAGAATATGTCCTCAACTTACCAAAAAGAAACTTTAGTGCTTGTTCAGTTGAAAAGCATTATGAATGTAGCCCATATAATGGATATTATGGCATTAAGACCATTATTGCCACTATTATAAAGCAATCATTTGATCAAAAAGTATTTGTCATTTAACAGATGCTCCACCTATTGTAGGAGTGGAGCTTGGTCTTTTGGAAAAAGATCATTCTCTTTCAACTTGGAAGAGACTTTCAAGATAAACCACTAGCTCATAGATAATACATTTATGTAGCTTGGACATAGGATGTTTTAACAAACTTATGATATTCCTATGGGTTTCCTATGCTCTCCACTATGGTGTAACCTTGACCTACTCTACTTTGAGTTTGCATTCTGGCAAAACTTGGTTAGAAACTAAAGATGGGATCTACTAAGATGGTCTTCTCACTACTATAGATACTGTGATCACATTTTTTACTCAATGTCTTTAACCCAACTATCCTCCTTAACACAATCAACCCTATAAGGACTCTTACTCCCAAACTTGCTCCTAATCCCCCCCGCCCCCCCCCCCCCCCCCCACACACACACACTCTCTCTCTCTCTCTCGGAGGGAGAAGAGGAGCACGAGAAAGGAAGCGTGAATGCGGTCGCTTGCATCAGACCTCCCTTGCCATGTCTAGGTTTCCTTCTAGCAGCGCTGCAGGTTGAAGACAGCGAGACACAGAGCTACAGGCCAGCAGGATCGTCAGCAACTTCGGGCAGATTAGGGCAAACAAAGTAGCGCAGTTCAGACCAAGAGGGCAGGTGCGTGCAGGACAGGAACGTGTGGTATCCTTCTAGCAGCGTTGCAGGTTGAAGACAGCGAGACACAGAGCTACATGCCAGCAGGATCGTCAGCAACTTCGGGCAGATTAGGGCAAACAAAGTAGCGCAGTTCAGACTTAGAGGGCAGGTGCGTGCAGGACAGGAACGTGTGGTAGAAGGGCGTAGCGATCAGAGACCAGATTGACCTGCTCCATCTTAGATTGACACGACAAACTAGAGATTGATGTCCCTACATCTCAACGACTGCCTGACAAACAGTCCCATATGATCTCAAGGTTGCGCGACTGCAAACCTTCACGTTGCAGCTCAGTCAGACAAGCAGAAAGAGAGAAATGAAAAGGCTGACCAGTCCTCAACCTAGATAGTCCTGGTACATTCATGCAAATGCGGGCAAGGCATCCACCTTATCGAACAGTGAGCATCTGGTCACTGGTGGCGGTCTTGGGAACATATATTTTATTGCAACATGTTTTGCTTCATTGAATGCATTCCTCTCATTACTCGTATCAGTGCCTGCCTTGGGGTATGCTTTCATGTGCTGATTTGGTAAACTAAGATGGAAATCGATACATGTAGGCTCCTTTAATGGAGGACCTTTATGATGGGTTGAAACTTGAAAGGATTCTTTGAGGTTATCTTCTGTACCCCACAAGGTTGCACTCAGATAATGCAAAGTATCCCTTTGTTTTTTGATGGCCCATTAGTTCATGTTGTTCCGCGGTAGCCCTTGGAGGAATAACAAGATGTATTTAGACAGGCATGTCCTATCTGGGTGGAAGTTGTCAACTTCCCTTTGCATCTCCTGTGGCTTCTTCCATCGGTCGTCCGCACTACAGGGTAGGTATTTATGGAACTTCGCTTGGCTTCCCACAACAGAAATTGTGTCTGTTTGCTTTGGGATACTAGTAAAGTTCATCTGATTGAAATACATTATCAAGCTGGAGCACTTGTTTTATGAGTTGAGATGGGGGACATTTGTAGGGCACTACTTTAGATGTGGACAATTGGAACACTTTATGTCAAGATCATGAGGAATCACAGCGTCATATGGATTCAGAAGAGGAGATGTACATGCAAGTGAAAGAGCTTCAACCTTTGTCTAAGGAGCAACATGTATCTCCTCTTCCACTTGATGGACTTAAGGATTTGCATGATGATAGACTTGTGGATAAGCCTTGACCCTCCTATCGTGATCAAGCTTTTAAGGAAGCTCCTAAGGTGACATTGGTGAAGTGTTAGGCTTACTAGGACTCTTGTTTGACTCCTATGTGCGTCCCCCACAAAATGTTACTCAAACGCTTCAAAGAAGGAAAAAGAGATTTTATTTTGGTTCCAATTGTTTCATTTGTCTACAACATGTGTGGGAGGAAAAAAATCTTTGGGTTTTTCCTTGCGGTTTGGTTTTTGGGGGAAGATTGCTTCCACTAAGGGAAGCTCTTCATACTTAGGAACAACAATTTCCTTCTCAAGCGTCAATTGTTGATTTGCAAAAATAGTTGACCTCATAGATGTCACTCGTGGTGAAATGGAGAGATTGTAGGCTAGTAAAACTACAGATGAGATGCCAAAGGAAAGGCATTGCAACAATAGTTTTCTCTTGCCTATTTAATCATGAGGATAATATTATGGAATGGTGTTTTGTTTACTAGCAAAATATATAGATTGTGGAGGATTATTTTTGCTAGAAGGTGGGATGTTTTATGTACAATGGAGCACAAGCAACATGCAATGGTTGGTTCCACTTATGTAAAAAAGGATTTTACTATTTTTTTTAGTGGTCAAGCACTTGGTAGATTTGGGGTCATGCTCATTTGCTCTTACGTAAAGCCTTCCTTGATTTGCCAAGATGCTTGAGACAAGTTTATGATTGTGGAGACTATGCATGAGGGAGATGCTATTTGGCTGGTGGGGGTATATGCTATCTATACAACTCGGAATCATTGATAGGGGGTTTGTGATTGGGTGATTTTAATACTTCTGAGTATGTAGAGGAAGCACCTTTGTCTCATTTTGTGATGGATGGCTTGGAATGCTAGACTTGGGATGCTTTGACAATCTCACCATTGAAACAAGATATGTGATCCTAGCTCCATCCTTTAGAACCAAGATTTAACTTTCATTTCCTTCAACATGCTAGAACTTGCACTAGATTGGACAACATGTATGTTTATTAAAGAGATTCTTTCCTCTTGACAATGCTTAATATGTGGGTGGCGAGATCGTGTCATCTTAGACCATTATCCTGTGATCTTGGAAATGATTCATCACTTGGTGGATGCCTTTAAGGCCCATCTTGGGCATACTTGAGATTCAATCAATCTTTCATATTTTTGAGATTCAATGAATCTTTCATATTGTATGATCAGTTTTGAGGTTACATGTTATAATTGATAGCTTCATTTGGTAGAGAGGTTCTATCTGAGGGGTTGGATGCATTGGAAATCTTTCAAAATAATGCACATGCTTTGTCTAGATATTATGGGATTCAACAAGCATATGCATTTGATACTAAATTATAGCATGTGGAATCGTTATTGGAATAATACTTGCAAATAAGTTGGGGACTCATCAAATGAGTTGACGACTTACTCAGAATGGTTGAAATGTAGAGTATGAGCTCTCTATGATCAACAATATGCAAAATATAAACTATGGCTTGTTTGGATGCCTTATATGGTAGCAATTGCCAAACTGGTCAGTTTTATGCTCATCTTCGTAAAAAATATACACACGAGAATATTGTGCACTTGTTGGATTCACAAAATTGAGTTGGTCACTTAGCCTCATTCTATAATATTAATGTGCCTCTCATGTTATAAATCTTTGTTGGGTCCTCAAGAAATTCTTACTAATGTGGTTGATGCTGCCCACAATTATGTTGTGGGCATGGTGCATGACTAGGTGAAATTGTGTATAGATTTTATGAAGGCTAATATCATTGAGAAGGTTGGGGAGATGGTGTCTCATATGCCTCGGGAAAAGCCTTCGTTGGAATGGCATGCCTAATGAGTTATTCTTGACATATGTGGATCAATGTAAGGTTCCATTAGGGCCCATCTTCGCCAACAACTTTGGCAATCAGGTTGCATGCCCTCATATTGAAAAATTGCAACCCTTCTTTACTATCAAAGGTTCCCTCACCTCAAACTTTAAAGCAGTGGAGATCCATTTTTATTATGGGATCTTTACGTATAATCTTTTCTAAGATTATTGTGAATAGACTTCAAATTTTTTTCCCACAATTGATTCACTGGCAACAATACTCTTTCATTAAGGGACATATTATGATTCAATTAGATATTGAAAAGGCTCTTGATCATGTTAGTCTTCAACATTTAATGTCTACCATGGGTTTTGGGCCTTGAATGACATCTCTTATTGATACTATTAGCACTAATGTAGTGGTGCATATTGTGCTTAATGGGGAAGTAATTAATGAGATTGTTCTTTCTCGCTTGCTTCATCATGGAGGTCCCCTTAATCCCTTATTGTTTTCTTTTGATGCTCTCTTTGCTAGATAAGTTGACTATTAATGATGAGATAATTGGACCGACTCTTTCCAATGGAGAATAGCTTTTGGGATAGTCTCTCATTGATGATTCCTTTATGCTCCTTAAAGTTGAAAGATCTAACTTGGAAAGAGCAATGGTGATATGGAGTCTATTTGGTCTCACTTCGGGCTTGCATATCAATGTGCAAAGTTAGTTGTATAGAGAGTGATGTGAATAATTTGGGTTGGTAGGGGGACATGATTCTTTGAGGTGAGATAAGTCTACATTTGGGTTATCCCATACAGTTGGATGTGGATCCTTGTGCTTTGCTTGAGTAGATGTCTTCACGCATTCATGATAAGTTAATGTATTGAAAGTCCCAAGGTTGGCTTTTGCATGTGATTCAAAGGGGCCCAAACAATCATGATCAATATGATTTCTTATTTTTTGGTGTGCCTTTATCGTCACATACAAAGCTTCGCAAAATTGTGTCATGAAGGGCATACCTTATGCATCAGCTTGTGGATCTTTGATGTATGCCATGGTTGCAACTTGCCGTGACATTGCTAATGCAGTGGGAGTTGTTAGTAGATTCATGTCTAACCTTGGCAAACCACAATGGGAAGCAGTGAAATGTATCTTCAAATACTTAAAAGGTACACAATATAGGTGTATATGCTATGAAAAGGGTACACTAGAGTTGTAGGGATTTTGTGATTCAAACATGGCAGGAGATCTTGACACTAGAAAATCTACTAGTGGTTATGTCTTTACTTTGGCTGGTGGGGCTATCTCTTGGTGTTTAAGGTTGTAGAAAATTATGGCATTAAGTACTATAGAGACTGAATATATTTTGGCCACAGAAGATTTAGGTCTCTCTTCACATACTCCAGTGCTTGGTTGTGATAGCCAGAGTTCAGTATGCCTAGCTAAGAATGCCATGTTTCATGCACGTACCAAACACATAGATGTTTGATACCACTTCATTCGATAGGTAGTCTTGTCACAGTGACTAAGATCAAAACCCAAGATAACCTTGTAGATGGTCTCACTAAGAGTCTTGCAAAGGCTCAGTATGAGCATTGCATCTGATTAGTGAGATTTGGATAACTTAAAGGTATAACTCTAGGCCTTTAAGTGGGAGGTTGTTGGGTGTAAAGTCCCTTTTGCATCCTGTCCTTCCATAGATCAAAGCTAGTGCCATCAAACCTCTTAATTTCAAGAAGGGATTTAGTGTCTACTCTACTAGAGGCATTAGTGGCCATTTTTCAGCAAAGTGCCAAGTACCAATGGTGTATTTTATGATAGTAAATAACACATTGAATATTCAGCTAATTTCAGTCCAAATTTTCAATAAATAAGAGTAAGATTTGATCCAAAGACATGTATAGTAATAGAAATAATGACTTTTATCAATGTAACTGAGATTTCATCATACATTCCATGCATACACCATTGCAAGCTGACTCCCACTTCAGCAATATCACCAAAAATACATTTGCAATAATCCTAGATATGTAAATGATCACTAAGGCTATTGCACCATGAATATTCAACAATGCATCAACTCAATAGGAGTTGCCTTACATGTGTACTACATATATATGTGCCCAAAAGCACCTCTGATACACAAAACACCAAAATTCTCTACAATTTCTTCAAAATGTGACAAGTGGGAGATAATAAAATCGAAATACACTACTTATAGTACCAAGATTGCTTGACCGATGTTCCCAAAGTGCATTTCAAACATCAATTTTGCCAAAATCCACAAATTTCAGCAAAAGCCCCAAAATTTCACTAACCAATCTACCCCAATTACATTAATACATGAACGTGAGATAAAATAGGAAATTTTAGCAAAATTTTGTAAAAGTCCCAAATTTCTTGGGTCCAAATGTGCACCAATGTCAATAAACTTGGCTTAGCTTAGCAAAATTTCACTAATACATGAAAAGCCCCAAAATTTCAATGCCAATGTGCACAATTTTTGCAAATTTTGGGTCAAATGTCACTGTTTTGCATAAACAACATCAAATCTGGGTAAAGCCCCAAATTTTTGGGCATAAATATACACAAATTGTAGAACTTTGCTTACACACGCGAACCCCTGTTAGGTGAGTAGGGGGTGACGAATCAGGTTTGAAAATGTGTTGAGATGACCAACTTGACCTGTTAGATGATGTCGCTTGCTATCACACGTTGACTGTTGCCTGCTTCGTCAACTGTTGGGTGCTGCTTTTAGGCCGTCATCTACCTATCATGCTATCACCTAGTCTGCTTGGTCACATTGGTCTCCCCTAGTCATGCTGATTGCTGAAGACACTGTTGCCTACCTTGCAAAAGTGATGACCTACAACTGTCTTCGCACGCATGATGGAAGTGGCTCACACTGTTCTCAGGAAGCGCGCACACATTTGCCTCTGATACCAGTTTGTCGGAATGAGTGCGCAATGGGAATGCGAGACAGAAGTGAAGCAGTGTTGAGTGTGAGAGAGAGAATCCCAAAATGAGCGCACCAGCTCATCACGATACACAAAGAATAAAATGTATTTATATGTTAGGGTATATATAAGAGTGTATTCACATCCGTATAAGTTTATACACCGAGATTAAGGGACTTTACACCCAACAATACCTATCCATTCTTGGGTTTTAGGCAAGATCCCATCCATAACAATGTTACAATCTCATCTTCCTTACCTCTTTCACTTCACGTAATGAATTAGTCTTTAACACTCATAACGCATTTATCATTGATTCAGCATTAGGTATCTGTAGCCATATGGAATGAGTGCAAGGCTTGGTTTTACATTAGATTTCTTTTATGATTTTAGTTGGCCTCATAATTGGAGAGGTGGCTCATCCATTCTTGGATATTGTTTGCTCCACCCTTGTTGTGCGCTCTTCATGATCCTCTTCTTTTGTTGAGAATAAGAGATCTGATCCTCATGTTGAGAATAAGAGATCCATAAACTTCAACATGTTCGTTATTCCCTTGTATTATACTTAGACTTATCAAAATGAGCTACCAACTCAACCTACTCATGCAATAAGCTTTTCCCTTGATGGCATGAGATTGTTAAGTGCATCACAAGCTCTTGCTTCCAATCATTCTCTGGACTACCAAGGATGTGAAGTGCAATGAGAAGACTCAAAGGAACCACTGAAGAAATACCAAAAGTAAGGAGGAGAAGATGTTGTAATCTTTGACTTCAAGGTCTCAAAAGAAAGGAAAGTTCAAAAGGCTCTACCCCCAAGCATAATGTAGACATTGATCATGGTTGGCAAGAGTATCGAGAAGCTTGTCAACTTCAAATGGGCAAGCCTCAAAGGAAAAATATAGTCGTAAGTTTGTGAGAATTCTAAAAGCTTCAACTAGAATGGTGGTATGATATCCGAGAATCTAACGACATTTGAATGTTAGCATTCTAATATACAAAGAACCATTAAATAGTTGATGTGCTACATTACCCTTAATTTAGGGGACACACACTTTATGATCCATAGTGCCATGGTTGGTACAACTTTTCCAAGTATCCCAATATCAATGCTCCAACATGTGACAAGTTGTACTTGTTCCAACCATGAGACCTTCGATCCTCCTTCTACAAGTCCCTCAAAAACTTCACCAACTACCTTGAACCTGCCTTCATCACCACATGTGATGACCTTTGGCTTCAGGATCAAGTTATTGGAGCTAGTGTCAATGCATATGAAGATGGACTACACCCATTTTTTATAAAACATCAATGTAGGTATAGACAAAGTAGCCATGAATCAACTACACTTTCACATCATACTCTTTCCACTCTATTGTTTGGTGCGACTCTAAGACATGGTGGACAATTAGTTCACCTTATGTACCTATCCATTCTATAGAGTCTTCCATCGAGCCATAAGAAGTAGTAAATGAGTACATGCTCTAAGGGATGTCTCAATTGTACCCTATAGCTACTCCTCCCTGAAGAGTAAAGTCACCACAAAAGAAAAGAAAAGCAAAATATAAGAGAGCAAAAGATCCAATTTAGAGAGGTGCATTACATAATTACTACAGCAAGAGTCCTCAAGTTAGGCACATCCAATGTCCTTGGCTAACTGGTTCTTCTTCTAAACCTAACCCCTTTCCCCATAACATAACCTGAAGACACCCCATGCATGCTCAGACAACCTGTTACCTTGAGACTTGCACTGCACAATAAAATTAGATGGGATTGGGTCCTCAAGTGTGGAACAATGCCCCAAGCTTGCTTAGAGCTCAACCTATCTCCCAGTTACACTTGCACAGCATGAGAACTACACAATAAGGTAAACATACCCCTAGGAAGAGCACTCTCATTACAGGTCTGTTGAAGACCAAAGGAGTACTTGACAACATCAATAGCCATATGTCCTCTGCAGCAACTCTACATTCATGGAACCATCTTTCACCTCCTTGACTATTGTCACCAATGCTACAAGAGCAATCTTACTATACCATTAAGAACTACTACCACCTCCCTAGAAGAACCATCTCACCATGACCATCCTTTCTATGAAGTTCTACCCTATTGTGTACCATGGGACTAGCACACATCTAGGAGAGAGGTAATGTTAACCCCACTTTGGAGCTTTGGAGCAAAGAGGAAGAACAAAGAAAGCACCAAGAAATTGAGAAATAAATCTACCAATGAAAATACTACAATCTCATCCAACAAAAATGTTTGTAATTATTTTTTCAAAGATATTGAGTTGAATGTGAAAATGAGAGCAGACTCACTCCTATGCAAATAGTAATGATTTTAGTTTGGAGTAGAGCCTTGCTTACATCTCTAAATTCATGTATTGCAAAATTTGGTCATGAAGCCACAATAATGGGTTAGATGCCCAAGAAGGGTGAAAATCCTAAAGCCCACACGGAATGGAACAATTATTTATGTGTGTGCAAACATATGGACTCCTTGTTCATCATTATCTTTTCATGCTTTTGTGAGAGTGAAGGAGAGGGAGAGCGTGTGTAAGAGTGAGGGTCTTGGCGAGACAAGCTCTTGCTATTTTACTTTCTCCTAATCTATCTTTCTATGGTGAGAGGTGAGATTAAGGAAGTATGCATGATGTAGAGTTGAGAGGGAGTGAGTGATGCATTGAGAAGCTAACTTTACTCTACCTGTCCCCTTGTTCTTTATCTTTTCTTCTCCATATATCACAAGAAAAGGTGGATTAAAAGACATGAAGCAACCAAGGAGCATTACATGGATTGTGGGGCTTGCTTGTCGAGATGTTCTAACTACAATGAGGTAAGTTGATAAGTAACTCACTTATCAATACATCACATGGATCGTGGAGCTTTCTTGTTGAGATATTGTGACAATGAGATAAGTTGGTAAGTATACTCTCTACACTTGTGCTTCAAGTCATTCTATTGTACAGGTGGTAGATAGATTTGTCATCTTGGATATGAGTTGGCTAGGTGGCTAGTCATGACTACATATGTTGTGCCCTTGAAAAAATAAGGGTTGTGTCCAAAGGCTTGATGTTGAGCTCATGGAGTGCAACATAATTCTCATGCAAATCTACATGTAAGAAAGTTATCTTGACATCCATCTATACAAGCTCCATATTCTCCTTGGCAACTAATGCAAGCACCATACAAAGTGTGATCGTCTTCACTATTGGTGAACAAATCTCATCAAAACTATCCCCTTATCTTGGTTGAATCGCTTGGCTATCAATCTTGCTTGTACTTAGGCACTGCATAAGATGGAGACATTTTCAACTTGTAAACCCATTTGCATCGTAATGTACACTTTTCTTAGGCAAAGGAACCAACTTCCAAGTAGCATTCTAACCAAAGAGTTTACCTCTAACTACATAGCCTTCTTTCGATTATGACTGCTATCCTTGTTCATAGCATTAGTATGACATGAAGGCTCTCCATAACCTGTCACTATGACATAATTAAGAGATGGAGTATACCTCTCTGGTGGTCTAGAGACTCTCTAGGTCATGAAATAAGTGATAGTGGGATGGATTCAATTGAATGAGAGAGAGAGAGAGAGAGAGAGAGAGAGAGAGAGAGAGAGAGAGAGAGAGAGAGAGAGAGAGAGAGAGAGAGAGAGAGAGAGAGAGTGTGTGTGTGTGTGTGTGTGTGTGTGTGTGATCAAAGCACACAACCAATTTTTTGGTGGGTACATAGTTGAACCCTTATTCTTCATTATCTTCACATATATATGATTATAGAATGTCTAATAGTACAAGGAGCACCCCTCCAATCTTTGGCCTTTTTCCTTGTAGACAATTATTGGCTTCATTTGTTTCTTTGTTATTGGTTTAGGGGTTTTACCTAATATTGTGTGGAACCATTTGAAGAGTCCTTGGTAGGTCAAGAGGAGTGGATAATTTATGATGATCTCAATAAGTAATTAGTGCCATATTGATAAATGATATAATTGCCATGCTAACCAGCAATGTGATTGTTGAAGTTTTGGTAGCCAAATTTATCCGTTTTCAGACTAGTAACCTCGGGCACACAATAAGATCTTGGGGAACCATCACTTCATCCTCTGATACCAATGGTGCAATACTCTTGGGCACTTGCTTGTTTTGTAAAATAAACCACCTCACTTTGTTGGTGCTTTTTGCCTTAAGAATCCACTTCTTTGGGGTTGGTTATCTTACTTACACTAGCTATTGTTTTTCCTCTTACGCTTTCACTTAGGTGTTTGAGTAGGGCTTTACTCCCCTCATTCGAGATGCCATTATGTTTTGTTGAAAATATCAATGGTGTATTCTTATTTGAAGAAAAAACATTGCCCTTAGTGAAAACCATGATGATTTTAATATTTGGTAAGGCTAAAAGTATGGATTAAGCATTGTATTCAAGAGTGTACTTGGCACATTCTTTGAAAGTCCTAACCAATAGATTTTCTTTCCCAACTCCCATTTCATTTGGCTATACATAAATATATACAGGGCAACTTTTAGAGTCAATGATTAGCATTATCTTGTTTTTTCCTAGTAGGGTATATAGCTTACCCTCGTGTGTGTTGTTTTTTGCAATTGTTAGAATCAATTGAAGTTGCTCAATTTGCATCCAAGCATTATAAATCAAAACATTTTAATTGGCTCCCTTGTTAATGAGAATGTTAATTATGTTCTCCCTTTTTGTTGTGACTGTGACCCTAGTATAAGTAGGTGATATTGATTCCCTGTCTCCATGGTCAAGTCACGTGCTACTCCTTGTGCAAATAGCAATTGATTCATCATTAGTGTGCTTATCTTTTGAGTCCCCTTCTTTGAATGAATCACTTTCAATTTTTTCATAATTAGTTAAAGCTTCATCTTTCTCTAGAAGGTCACAGTTGTACATGAGATTTGGGTCATGCACCTCCTTGTCCACTTCCATTTGTGAGCTTCTAGGAGTCCTTCTAGGGGCTTTAAATTTGCTTTGTTGGGTTGTACTTGAAGGCTCCTATAAGAAACTTAAGGAACCTTGATTAGCTCTAGCCTATTAGTAGGTACTTGAAAACTCATACTAGATTCCTTTAATCGCACTATCTGCCATCATGCAAATAGGTATGATGGTAGGAATTTGTCTAATAAGGCTTTATCTATACTTATGGCATTTATTTGTCCATTTTCTTTCTCAATCTCTTTCTTATAAGAAAGGCAAGTTGATGATTGCAAGGATATGCATCCAATCATGCTCATCCTTTGGACAAGGAATGTACTTAGTGAGAGGTCCATGGTTAGGCATACTTCACGAATCTCCTTTAAGCATTGCAGAATGGCATCTAGATTAATTGATGACTTCTTCTAAGTGTCCATCTCTATGTTGTTTGCCTTTGTTTTATTTCCAAAAAATTCAAAATACCCCATTCCTCAATACCTTGAGCACACCTCATCCATGGTCTATCGGGTAAGATATCATAGTCCACTTCATGACAATGAAGTTCACAAAGAATTAGACACTTGTACTTTTCACTTTCTTCTTTTCTATCCAAGAAGGTACTAGGTTACTCAAATGAGGTAATGACACTCTCATATTCCTTGTTTGTGCTCTAGTCTCATTATATTAAGCAAAATCAAGGTTGTTTATTTGTTTAAATATTCAATTCCAAAGAGGCCTAAAGGCGCAAATGGGATGATTGTGCTACTAGTGGAAGCTTTCTCTTTTGGGCAAGAATTATATAGGTGCATGATACCACATCTAGGGTATCTCAACTCCATCTTATCTCATATTCCTTGTTTGTGCTCTAGTCTCATTATATTAAGCAAAATCAAGGTTGTTTATTTGTTTAAATATTCAATTCCAAAGAGGCCTAAAGGCACAAATGGGATGATTGTGCTACTAGTGGAAGCTTTCTCTTTTGGGCAAGAATTATATAGGTGCATGATACCACATCTAGGGTATCTCAACTCCATCTTATCTCTATTAGCATGCTCTGTTTTTGGGCGTCAAGATGAGATGTGCCTAGAGTGGCCACAATTCCAATAGGTCACTACATCATGAGATTGCATGCCTCCAAACCTACAGCCCCTTCCTCTACCTAGCACCATTAGTGGGACTAATCTATAGTCCATAAGGATTACATTTCCCTCTTTGTCAAATGATATGTTTGGGAGAGATCTATCCGCTTGCCCTTCTCTCGCTCATTTCTATTAATGCATAGTGGCTCTTTTTCTAGGAATTGTAATAATTCTTACTAGTTGAATGGCTTATTGTTCTTCTCCTTCAAGAGATTATCCATTTTTATCTTTTGAGCTCCTCAAAGGACAACAAAGGCAAGAAGAAGACATCATTCTCAAAAGCTTCAAGACAGTAAGAAGTTCCCAAACAAGAGCCATTGTGGCCTCAAGATGCATCAAATGTTGGTAATAGCAAGAAGTAGATGATGTCAGCGAGGCAAGCTATGCAAATGCAAGGCCATCTTAGCAGTGCCAATCCAATGAGTTTTAGATAGCAAGGCATGCATGCAAATATGGGGCACCAATGGGGTTTTTAAAAAAATTGTGTCTGCCAATATCTCTTACCCTAATCTCCTTGTATTCTCTATTCTTATCTGGTGGTCATACTAAGTGATAAGCCGCTAGATAGCTTGAGGGAATTTCATGGCCAAACCCTAGGATTCCAACATTTGAGCTTGATTCATGCATTATGCTTGGGTCTTCTTTAGGTATTAGGGCTTCCATTTGATTTATAAGAGCAAGAAAGGGGATGGAAGTAGCACTCTTCTTTCTCAATGAAAATACTTCTTACTTTGGATTTGGTCAGAATACTGGGCTCTTTAGCACTCTCGGTGCTACGAAATGTTGCCTTGTTGTCCTTTTTTTGTTGGATCGGCACAATCAGCTCTTTATGTGTCTGACTATGGTGAGGCTTTCTCACCTCTTCTTAGGTTGATGTATTTATGGGTTACTTCTCTTACTATGGAGGTTGACCTAGGTTCTCTAAATCTACTTGGATTGTGGTGTCAGGTCCTAAGTTTGTGCCTTGGGGATATATAAGCTCTCTTTTGTAGTAGTTACCTCCCCAACTATTCCTTCTTGCTGCTTAAAGTAAAAATATACATTTTTTTCATCATTCTAGGTTGATCTAGCCTAGGATAAGGTATTACATTCTATATGTTTGCTTGGATTATATTTGTGTCTAGCTCCTATGAGGGGGGGGGGGGGTGTGAGGGGGAGGTGGGGGGAGGGTTAAAATTCCCATAATTTCTAGACTTTAGTAGCATGAGAGTATTCTTACCGGGCAAAGCTCACAACCATCTAGGTCATGAAAGGTGGGTTAAGTCCATATAAGACCTAAAGGTAACTTGCTGCAATACGAGTGCTCTCAGTTCTCACAATTTTATTTGTGTGTCTCAACATCTCAAGCTCAAGACAACTCAAAGTGTGTTTTTGAAGTTCATGTTAGACTTATCATGTTCCTCCTAAGTTTTGGTATGAACACTCTCTTATCCATAATCACTTTTTACCTTTTAGATGGAGAAGGGTCATGCGAACACCCGTCAATAGGTGTGATACTTAGTACCTTAAGGAATGTACTTTCATATCATTTTCACATATTGGATATGACATTATACCATCTCTTCTCTCTTGATGTTCACTTGTTCATTGTGAGTGAGTGAGTGAGTGTGTGTGTGTGTGCGTGCGTGCGCGCACACGTGCGTGCATGCTATTGAACCTAAGAGTGGTATCATGTCATACATTTTAGCCACCACCATCACTGCTAGAGCCACATTGAGCCTTACACTTGGCTACTCTTCTCCTTGCTAATGGTCCCTGCAAAACTTGCCCACAAAGCTTCCCAACTTACTTAGCCTCTCTGACAGATTTGGCACCTACTGCCACTAAATCTACCCCAATAACTAGCCATCTTTTCATCTAGCATTCCGTCCTACACCTAGCAGCTTGCATCAGTTGCGTTTCATCAACCGATAGTCCCCACCTTCCCTACACACCCTCAACAATCTTTGCATTGACCATCATGACATGGGAGCCCAACTTTCCTACTTGATAGATTGCACAACAACTCTATTTCATCTACAATGACTTGTTTATTGTCACATTGTCCAACAAGTGCCCAATAGCTCTCCAACCGATAGTTGCTCAATGCATTGACTACCCTATGCACATGATCTATCAGTCATCTTCAACAATAACATTAAAATATTTTTTTCATTTAGCCTTAATCAACATTATCCATATAAACAAACTACTGTTCATGCACAACCCTCTTACCAAGCATAGATTTGGGGATTTTTACGGCCATCTCTAATTTCCACTCAATTTCAACAAAACATTTGGGGTGTTTGCCTAAAATCCAATACTAAGGCATACACATTTGATGGGTTGGCATCACTGTGATTGCAAGAAGAGTAACCAAGGGTGAATCACTCTAACATAAGTATGGGCAATCAAGCATTTGCAACCAACCACCATCGAAACGAAGGGAAGCCGTGGCAGCCCTCAAACTCAAAGGACAAAGACAAGCCAGTTTCTTTCATGGACTCCTCAAACTCAAAGGATAAAGACAAGTTAGCTTCTTCCATGGTCTCCTCAAGCACCAAGGATGACGGTGCTAAGAAAAAGAGATGCAATTATTGCAAAAAAAAAAGGAGTATCTTATTGAAGAATACAAAAACAATATGGCATGAGTATTGCTGAAAATTCAACAAGAACAAAGGATGCAACAACACATTTAGCAAGCTTGGACAATCTTATACTTTTGTTGTGTGTTGTCTGTATGATCCTTCTTCACATGAACAAAGTCTTTCAGTGATTGAAAATTGTAGCACATGGCATTTTGACAATGGAGCTTCCAAGTATATAACGTTCTTTCGTGACTTGTTTGCATCATATGCAAATTTACAAAAGAGGGATTTGTTGGAAGTGTAAATAATGCTTCACATACAATTCAAGGAGTTAGATAGATTTTCATGATTGTAGTAGACATGAAAACTATCATGTTTGAAAATGCCTTGTATGTGCCAAGCATAAAGAAAAATTTGCTTTCAGTTTTAACCATTGCATGTGGTAGCTTTATGGTTAAATTCCACATGAATAGATATAGTGTCTATGATTGTAGTAATGAGGATGCCCTTATTATTGTCACTAGTTCATTCTTTATTTTCTATCTTCTTTTCTCCCCCTCCTAGCTTTTTATAATTCTCTCTCTTTTTAATCTTCTTCTTCTTATTCTTCTCTCTCTCTCTCTCTCTCTCTCTCTCTCTCTCTCTCTCTCTCTCTCTCTCTCTCTCTCTCTCTCTCTCCTCTATCCTTTCATTCTCTCTTTTAAATTTATATTTTCTCTCTCTATAATTCTCTATCTTTTTTAAAATTTTAAAAAAATAAAAAAAAGTTAAATTTAAAATAATAATAAATTTTTAATATTTTAAATAAAAGAGGAAAAAAAGGGAAAAAAAGAGAGAAGTTTAAATTAAAAAGTTCAATATGACACTAAGTTATGTCATACTTGGTTTGGCCATCTTAATTATGGCAATTTGCTTCACCTAAAAAGAAAAAATATGGTGCTTAATCTCCCTCTGTTGAAAGCACCTACTCACAATGCATGTGAAAGTTGTATACTTAGTAAAATATATTGTGCTTTGTTTCCCAAAGGTGGATCTGTAAGTGCTAATAAAAAATTGCAGCTTGTGTATAGTGATGTTTGTGGACCCATGCATGTCAAATCCATTGAGCTATACTCGTACTTTGTTACCTTCATTGATAACATGACTTGTCATTATTGGACATATGCTTTGAGGTAGAAATAAGAAGTGTTTCTTTGCTTGGCCTTGGCTAAAAATGGCAATGGATACAAGTTGATTACATTATCTAACAATGAAGGTGGGAAATACATGTCACAAGAGTTTAATTCATTTTTGGTTGAAAGAGGCATAACGTATTAGTGGACTATGCCTTATGCACCTCAACAAAATAGTATGGATAAAAGAATAAATGTACTTTGATGGAAATGGCACATTGTATGCTTTCATACAATAAGCTATCCTAAAGTTTAGGTTTGATGCTATTATGTGTGCAATGTATGTGTTGAATTGTAGCCCCACCAAAGCATTGGTTGAATGTATGCCTTATGAGGCTTGGAATGGCCAAAAACCAACCGTGTCATATATTTGTGTATTTAGTTATTTAGCATATGCTTTGGTGCAATAGCCATAAAGACATAAATTGCAAGACAAGGCTATCAAATGCATTTTTATTAGTTACAATGCAAAAAGTAGAGGATACTGATTGTACCAACCCTCCACCAATAAGATTTTTGCTCGTAGAGATGTAGTATTTGCTAAACATGCTGGTTAGCCCTTCATAGAATGAAAAAATTAATCCAATGTGGGGCCTATAGACATGTTTGCGTTTTGTTGCCATTTTTCTAGCAAATTACACTTGATTTTGGTCAATTTTAGTAACCTATTGAGTGTTTACAATAGCAAACACATGGTAAACAATCATCTAAATTTTTAGCCCATTGATCAAGGCACTACTAATGATGAAGTGGACAAGGAGAGAATTGTTATTCGAGAAGCCAAAATAGTCCCTAGATGGCTATTAAGGCCAAAGATCCCAATGATGATTAAAAATGGTCACATTATCAACAGACAAAAAATAGTGTGTTCCACTTCTCAATAGAACTAGATCAGCCACTTGCCATGCACAGTAAACTTGGTTGTGCAAGGACTTGTAGCTACCACATGCAATGGAACTTGTTTCTTTACACGATGCTTTGCAGAATGAACATTGGATAGTAGCTATGTAATAAAAAATGGACTCTCTTCATAAAAATGTCACATGATAGTAATGTGACTTCCCTATTAGTAAGCATGTTATAGAAAAAAAGTGGGTTTACAAATTAAAACGTAGATCTAATGGTAGTACTGATTGCTACAAGGTACATCTTGTTACCAAAGCATATGCTCAACAACATGGGATTGGCTATGATGAGATGTTTACACCCACTTCACATATGACCACCATTCACAATGCCATTGCTTTGGCTGCTCATTTTGATTGGCATGTGCATCAATTGGATGAAGTTTGTTTTCTTGAATTGTGATCTTTAAGAGGAGGTTTAAACCACACAATCTCCTAGTCTTGTTCAAAAAGGCTTAGAAAGCAAAGTGTGTCAGTTGCATAATGCCCTCTATGGCTTAAAGCAGGCACCTAGGGCATAGTATAAAAAGACACATGCATATTTACTTGCTCTTGACTTCAGTAATTCACACACTAAAACTTAGTACCTTAGGGGATTGTACTTTTATATCATTCTCACATAGTGGATGTGGCATTCTAGCACTCTATTTTCTCTTGATGTTCACTTGTGTGTGTGTGTGTGTGCGCGCACGCATGCACACACACATACACACACACATACTACTGAACTCTAACCTAACAATTAGGGTGTGTGCACCTAGATCAAAACACTTTCTTCTTTTGTCTCAAGCCACTCTTGTGAGGGGAGGCAATGTTTATCTCTTCAAGGATGAAATGTGTCTCACAAAGTGCATTCTATTAGTGCTCTCAAGAAAATACAAGTGGGTCACAATTTCACAATCAAGAAGTTCCAAAAGAAGTATATTGGAAGCAACTTGAGATAAGTTTAAGTATATAAGCAAACTTAGGTTAGTGTCAACTTGAGATAGAAGGTTACTCCCAACTCGAGGTAAATGACAGCTTAAGGTATTTGATCAACTTGAGGTAGATGTGTGATTAGGGGGAGAAAGGTTTTTCATTACCAAAGCAAGTATTATCATACCTTTGTGGCCTCGACACTAGAAGCCCTGCTGTCTGCCTACCTCAAGTTGCTAATTGGCCTACCACCTTGAGTTGCTCAAGTCTCTCTTTGGGGCCTCTCTTAAACTTAAAAAGATACCTAGCACACTCTGGAACACCTATAAGGTTTCAACACCTTACAAGGAGGGCATGATCTCTACTTCTCTAGAGTGCAAAAATACAATCATGGAGCTCCCCTCTTGCACTAGAGGACTTGCACCTACCTTGAGTTGATTACCTCAAGTGCTCACGCTTACCTTGTGTTGCATACTTCAAGCTACTACTTTCAAGTAGCATACTTGCCATATACTTGGAGTTTGACCACATATCTACCTACCTCAAATTGGTGAAATGCTTGCCACTCACTGCAAGTCACTTATTCTCTCACCTTGCCCACTTACCTCAAGTTGGCTTATTCCACTATCTCAAGTTGACCTCATGCCACTTACTTCTAGTAGTATTTGTACCTTGAGTGGGTCTCAACCCACATATCTCAAGTTGAACTCACCTCAATAGGCACTTAACTCAAGCCATCACACCTTCACTTGCCTCAACTTACACCTTTACTTATAAATGACCTACCTCTAGTTGGCCACTTGCACTATCACAAGTTGGCCTCATTTTACATACCTAGAGTTGGTCATCCCCTTACGTTGAGTAGTATCACTTTAATCCTCATGTGCATGCTTGGCACTTACTTCAAATTGACATAACCACATACCTCAAGTGAAGCTTAAAACTTCACTACCTCAAGTTGGCACTACCCTTGTTACTTTGAGTGCTCCACACTTACCTCAAGTTCGTTTTATGGCCTATCTCAATTTGGTCTTTCCTTAAGTGGTCACGCACTTAGGTCCTCCCTGGAACTACAACATTGCATGCATGCATACATACATACATACATATGTCTATCACACACACACACACACACACACACACATGTATATGCTTGAGTTGGTGGTTGTGAGAGGATCACATCTTTAGTTTCCTTGAGAGGCCTACTCACCTTGAGTTTGTCATATACAACTTACCTTGATAGCTGCATGCATACCTCAAGTTGGTTTTACTTTGAATTGGCCTTATGAATACATCAAGCGGAGGTCATACATTCATTTACCTCAAGTTCGACTCATCTACATTCACTTACCTCAATTCTCAACTCACTTGCCTCAAGTCTCACATGCCTTGAGTGTATATTCATGGGCACAGGCCACTTACCTAGAGTCTCAAATTACTTAACTCGAGTGCATGTCTAGTACTTATCTCGAGTTCCCCACATGCCTTGAGTGGATCCATATACACAAATACCTACCTTGATTGTCATATACCTTGAGTTAGTGCTCACCTCAAGTAGCACCTACCTTGAGTTGTCACATACTTTTATTACCTCAAGTTGGTGGTTGTGAGATTTACACCTTCATTACCTTGAGTTGACACAACCACCTACCTTGAATGAAGCTTACTCCTTCGCTATATTTTGTGGGAGTTGGTCACAACTTACCTACCTTGAGGGAGCACATCCACATATCTCAAGCTAGGTCTATGACCTACCTCGAGTTGGTCTCTCATCACTTACCTCGAGTGACACTACCTTGAGCTAATCTCAACTAAAGTGGCACCTACCTCACGATAGCACCTACATCCTCCTACCTTGAGTGAAGCTCAACCTTGACTACCTCAAGTGATACCACTTTGAGTTGGGGCATTCATCTACCTTGAGTAAGCCCACCCACTTACCTAAAGTTGGTCTCATACCACTATCTTGAGTTAGCCTCATCTTATTTACCTTGCATCCTACCTTCACTTACCTTAAGTGGCACCTACCTTGAGTTACCACATACATTGACTACTCAACTCACTTACCTCAATTGATACTTACACATTCACTACCTCAAGTTATCTCATTCAAAAAACCCAATAAAAACTAAAAAAGTCAATTAAAAATCAGCACAACTTTTTGTTTAGGGCATTAGCACACTCCATGTGTCAAGAATCCTAGCCTATGTCCTAATTTAGGTCCTATGGATCACTATTAGACCACTGCTTGGGTTTAGTTTTGAGTAGATGAAGGTCAAATATGTTCCAAAAATTGAGTTTTTGGTCTAAAAATTTGCATCACATAGCAAGATTATTTCAACATCATGGGAGTCTCACAGACAACCAAGCTACACACTAATGGGGTCAAACTAGCTCGTTGAGCAATTCCGGGAGTCTCCAAAAGCATATCTAGTTGCAACAAATAAAAAAGTAAGTGTTTCAAGCCTAAAAAGCAGTAAAAATCAACAAATAATTGATATCACATGACTATTCAAATCCTTATTGAACATGGCCTATGGAGCCTAAACTATGCATGTATTGTTGACTTGATAGGAGTTAGTCAAGCTCTATCACTATGCCATGATTTTCTAATGCATAACCATTTTGTTGCAAGCATATGCACCTCAAAAACTTAGTAGAGCCTACTATGGATGCAACAAATATTCTAATCACAAAAGTCCAATCATTATATACACCTACAATCAGGTCACATTTGGGATTAGCTAATCAAATTTAGTACTTGTCCTAAACACATGAATGCATAAAGGTGATGTTAAATCAAAATTTTCAAATAATAACTAATACATATGAAATATTTTTTAACTAATTCCCTAAAGTAAAAAATTTTCAACATAAAATTTCAACCGATGCAAATAACTACAAGCAGTCTATGACTGCCTAATCAAGCAGCCAACTAGGTAGTCATACATTAATGGTATCCCCATGATATTCCATGATCATATTTAGGAAAAAAATCTATAAATTCACTAAAAACGTAGCAAAAGATCAAGGATCTATTGATCACACAATATCATCATGACACGCAAAGGATTTATGTCTCTTGCATAGCCCATTCATTCATATACATTTTGATAATGCTAAATAAGAGGGTGGTCTATTTTTAGAGTTTTTTTCTTTCTTTTGTTTAAGTGAAAGAAGGGCTCCTTGTCCAACGTACAAGTTAGCGAATCAATTCTACTCTAATCTACCACTCATGGATTGGTTGCCTTCCAATCCATTGTTCCTACTCTACGTCAATGAGGTTTTGGCTATGGATGCTCCATCACAAGATCCATGTCTCACTCGCATCTATGAGCTATTCCTCTAATCAATTATGAGAATATATGGATTGCACAAAAGTCCATCTATGGTCCTAGAAAAAGAACCAAACTATAGGCCACAAACCCACACTTTTTGGATCTAGATGAGCGTGAGCATATCAATCCTGCTCTCTTGAACACTCCATGCTTTCTCTCATGGACTCTTGCACCATGAAAGATTTCTCATCATACTAATTTCACAAGCCTTGTCTAATCTAGAATCTAATAAATGGTTAAGTAAGGCTCTCAAATCAAACAAAGAAGATAAACGGGGACAAGGCTCACCGAGTTGCAGTCAAGAGATGTGTTGATGAGCTTCAAGACTCTCACCAATTTCAATAGTTATGCCTCCTAGCAGATTTGTGCTCCTTAATCCCCACAAGTGCTACATGCAAAAGATTGAACTTCACAAGTAGTTCCTCTAAGTTGAGATCTCTCTCTCTCTCTCTCTCTCTCTCTCTATATATATATATATATATATATATATATATATATATGATTGTGATAGATAAAAGAATGCAAGATGAAGGAGAAAACAGCCATGTGGAGAGAAAGCTTTCATCCTTCTCTCAAATGCAAGAGATGCTGACACCTTCTTCTCACAGATTATGGGTGCACAAGAGAATGCAACAAAGAAGCTAGAAAGGGTAGGGAGATAAGCCACAATTGAATTTGCAACCAATGGAATGTTTCCTTTGTTTTTCTTCCATCTTGAATATGGACATATGTGCAAAGTTGTGATATTACAACTTTATTTTCAATCTTCCCAACTTCTCACAAATTGGACTTGAAGAATTCTAAACCATTAAACAGAGGAAGTCTTGAGCAAAATAGTCCAAGGTTTGTAACCCGACATTTTCCCAGATTTCGATGGTCAAACAGAGTGGGTCAACCTAGTCATTGAAGACATATTGAGAGCTTATTGTAATAGGGAGCCCAAACGGTGTATCCAATACCTACCCTTAGTTGAATTCACCTACAATGCATCATACCATCAAAGTATTCAAATGATACCTTTTCAAGCACTATATGGGCAAGATTGTCTTACACCATTAAATTTTTCTAATCCTAGCCTATGGGTAGAAGCATCTAGGCAAATTCTGGAAGAAATGGATAAGCAAAGTGAAGGTTATAAGGCAAGATATTCAAGTCTCCAAGGATCGACATAAGGCATATGCCGATCAATGAAGGCAAGAACACATTTTCAAAGAAGGTGACATGGTTTTCCTTACGAGCTCGTCCAAAGAAAAGTTCCTTATCTTTGGGGGAATTCAAGAATATAAGTCCCAGGTATTGTGGGCCATATAAGGTGGTAAAGTGTCTAGGACCAAATGTCTATAAGTTGCAACTCCCTAATAACTTGAAAGTACATAATGCATTTCATGTCAAGCTATTCAAAGCTTATGTTCCTAACCCAAACCATGTACTTAACGACCAACAAATTGTAATGCTGCCAAGTCAAGGAGTCTTGAACTTCAACCAGAAAAGATACTTGACATGCGGGAGAAGACTCTAAGAAGCAAAACCCTTAGAGAGTATCTCGTCCAGTGAAAATACTACCTTGAAGAGGATGCTGCTTCGGTTGACAAAAAATCACTACGTAACCAATACCCCCAATTTCATTCAAGATGAGGACATCTCGATGCATCGAAGAGGATGTGATATTCGGACGTTATTTTCAATCCTCCCGACTTCTCGCAAATTAGACTTAAAGAATTCTAAACCATTAAATAGAGGAAGTCTCGAGCAAAATAGTCCGAGGTTCATAATCTGGCATTTTCCCTGATTGATAGGGACTGTAGCCATTCGTCATAGAAGTTATCACGCGAACGCGAGTTATGGGCCATAAGTCGAAATTGATCATATGCATTTAAAACTTAGCAAACAAACAAGTCTCAAAGCTTTAAGCTTTAAAGCTTTAGAAGAAAATAAGAAGAAGAAGAAAACGACGACATGCCGCCCCCTCCCCCCCCCCCCCTCCCCTTTTTCATTTTCAAAAAACAGTGCATGATAATCCCAATTGAAGCAAGATCATCCAAGAGCCAGGCGAATCGGTCAAAGCATCTCTTGTAGCCTCTCTGGACCTCAAAGATCAAATCGCTAGCATCAGATTGCATCTTAAAAGCTTCTAGATTGATGATTTGCCAAGATGCCCTCCATAAAGAGCTCTTCTTCTTGGCCACAACCCTTATTCTTCAATTTAGCTATAAATACAAGGTATAAGGAGCCATTGGGGGGCAGTCTGAGCAAGAGAGGAGAGGCCCTTCTCAGGAGTATAGAGCAAGAGGGAGTGGGGTGAGAGAAGCATGAGGACGGGAATTCTCATTACGAAGACAAGGAGGATACTCCACGAGCTCTTGAATTCGAATCCTCCATCCCTTCAATCCTACTTCCCTGTGGAATCAAGACTCTTCTCGATCTTTCTAAATTCCTAGTGATCGCCAACTCCCATCAATCAAATTTCCATCAATCTAATTGCGACGACCCCAAGCTCTATTGCCCAAAATCCCCTCTATGATCTCACGATTAAAGACCATGGCCCCGAAGAAGAAAGTTATGAAGGTCGCGGAGGGAATACTGTGGATATAATCACTTCAAACAAAATGACGAGCACTAGGATTACAAATGAAACTGCGAATACCCTCAACCAAACACTTGTCATGGATCGCCGAGTACTATATTTTTATAATAAAGGCATCTAGTAGGCCATTATTCCATGAATTGGAAACAAAAGTTGCATTCATAAAATAAGATTTTATTCATTTCCTACATATAATCCTTTAAAGGACTTCTTAACCGCAAATTCCAAGGGGTAACTTGGGTTTGTACAAGATGAACCAAAGCGAGTGGAAGGAAGATACTGCGTCACTAAAAGACTTAATATTTTTTATTTGTCATGATCTAACAAAACCTCTTATGGATAATAATGGATGCTAATTCTCAATATTTAAAAGACCTTGTGATGGAATTATCGAAAGAATACTTTTCGTAATTAAACTAACCAAGATTTTTTAAATCACGGACAAGGGCCCACAAAACTCCAAGGGAGTTATTCTCAAGAATAGAATTGTTGTTTAGTCCAAACTAGATCCTATGGAAGGAAAATCCGAGAAGACTACTAGAAGGTATTGCCACTTACACTAAGTTTTGCATTGATGTTATTATTTTTGGAAAGAAAGGATTTGTCTTGGAAATAAATGTGTTAAAATTTTATGTATAATGCATTTAAAATAAGGTATTTGTGATTGTAAGTTAGGAACTAATCTTTTCTAAAATCATCAAGCTAAGAGATGGATGATTGAGTACAGTCGTTGACTAAGGTAGTATTCCGGTGAGCACAAAATGCCGACCGAGGCACTGCTCTTGATGACGCTAGACCTCCCCAAGGCCAGCGTGAATAAAACCTACTCCAAGGGGTTTTCTCTTTTTTGTTTCACGTTAGTGAGTATAGACCAATCATGACGTGAAAGGTCCTGTTGTAAGGGAACTCTAGTCAGCTGGAGGAGGTAAGGATACTAGGGGCCTCTAGCCATAAACTCCTTAGGCTCTTACGAACTGCCAACTACTCTTCAATTTCCAGACAATATTCTGGAAGTTCCAATACTAGTTGAGAAACTAAACTTGGAAAGAATAATACCTTTGGGTTGACATCATTCTAGTTAGAATAGAAAACATTGTAAAAAGTTATTTTTCTTAAAGGAACCTATTGATAAGGGATTGCTTTATTCTATTTTTGTGCTGTGAATTAAAGGCGTGTAGTAACGAATTTATATCATGAAATAATTCAAAGAAGCTGTTTTTATATGTTGAACCTAAGGTGGTAGGTAATTAGGTAATTAAAAATACTCTCTCGAGGGAAGCGGAAGAATGGACCCTCGACGGATCCAAACCTATGGTTGGATGGTCTTGATAAGCCAAAAGCTTTCTTAAGAAGGAATAAAAATCTCATTTTTGATGGACCATTAGAGATCAGAAAGCCTAACTCGCATCATTTTGGAACCATGGGCAAAAGGGATCAAAGTGCCATACTTCCCTTCATTTCCCATTCTCTTTGAACCTAGCACAACGTAAGCTCGTTTCAGTCAGTAATTTCTATAAGGGATGGAATCTCGAACCACTGATGCTAGTCAACTGCTAGTAGCAGATTTGACAAAAAAAAAACTCAGGTCGATCCTCATGGGAATGGCCAAAACTTCCACTGTGCGATAGACTCAAGTAAGCCTAGTTAGCAATCTCCGAGGGTTTTCATCAAAATCTTGGACGACGCTTTCTAGGACATCTCTTGATGGGCTACTAAGAACGTACCGCCAAGGAAACTAGCGGGCACGTTACAAAAATCACTTGCTTTTGGACCCACCAACTGAACATTGTGGCATAAAACACGAGGGTAATTTGAGGGGTAATTGAACAATGATACACATTAGATTTAATTCCACAGATTTACAAATTCATGGCATCTTTATGTGCACACAAATTTAATTCATAACTTGCACGATGATGAGCTCAGTTATCTAAAAAAATATTACAATGAATGTTCATGGATCCTAGACATTAAATTTAATTTGCTAAATTATCCTACATCCCTTAATGTACTATTTTTAGCTTTTTACATTTTGAAGTGGTTTTCACTTCCAATCTCATTTTTTATCACCTTGAAGCAAGTAGTATACTTCTAGGCATCTCTATGTCCCATGTCGACCTTTAGTTTTTTCCACCACTATTTTTAGTGTGACTTGTAATTTTTAGTGTGCCTTGATTTGTACTTTTTTTAATAGCAACTTTGAAAAGATTTAGCAATTTTTGGAAAACTTCAAACTCAAATGCATGGATCCCTTTTAGATTGTTCAAGCCACCCATGAATGATTCACCCATCTACACTTGTTTATTAATCAAAGAAATCCTCTCAAGGGAAATGGATGAAAATGGGGGTTTAGTATTTGTTAGACCGTCACTTTTTTGGGGACTCAATGATTGAAAAAGTCTTACAAGCAAGCTGATGGGAGCCTAACTTGTTCGGGGATGGTTGGTGTTTCACTTGACAATGTTATGTCTCCTAGTAGGTGGATCAACTAACACTAGAGGTTCAAATGTCCCATAATCTTATAATACCTCTAGGGCCTTTTCAAAGTGGGATCTAGATTTTGGCAATCCAATCAAACCCCTAGCCAAGTACATAAATTTGCAACATATTACTGCATGAAGTGGTGGGTGGAAGGTTGTGCCTGAAAGGATACTATGGCCCAATCTACTACTAGACTTTGGTAAGAAGCCATCATGACTTAATTTGCATGTCCAACGGAACTAGTAAGTGATTCAAAGTACTCATTTTTGGAATTAGATCGTTTAGGAGCTTACTAACTATCATATTATTATTCACAAGAAGTAAGATCTTCAAACACATCCTAAACAAAGTTGATTAATGAGTCCTTAACTAATCAAGATGCAATGTTAGGCTAAGCTTTCTAGATGCATTGGATTGTACTTAAGGTGGACATCAACTATTCACCTTTCAAGTCAGTTTACATATTGGAAGTTGTAATGCCAATGAAGCATAATGTCATTCTAAGTCTTAGTTTGTAGTTACAATAAATTGATGAAGGATGAGTCTTTAAAATGCCAAATTTAAGATTTGGATCTATTTGAGAAGAGTGGAATCATGCCCACTAGATTGTGAATGCCATTGAAAAGTAGAATAAGAAATGGATAGACCTCCAATCGGCCCTTATTTTCCATTGACAAACATGTGTAGACAAGATAATTGCTACACATCACATAATCCAAATTTTTGTGGCACATCATTTGTAGACACTTTTATGCCTTAGTATGCTTGCTCCATTGCAAGGCAAGGGTTAACATTGCTCTATTACAAGGCAAGGGTAAGCATTACCCCCCTCCTAGATGAGTATTAGTCCCATGGCACACCATGTAGGATCTAGTGCGCCGGGGATGGTCGTGGTAGCATGATTATACTAGAAGGTTATATTCATCCAAGAGGGTATGGTATAGGTATCGTTTGCAATTCTATTGACGGTGCTTAAGAAGGTAGAAGAAGGCTTGCGGATGTAGTATTGATGTAGAGGATGACTAGCCATCGATGTCTTAGGATCTTCAATGGATTCTTCAATAACATAAAATCAAGGTGCTCTCCCTGGGGATGTCTCTACCTTATTGTGCAGTGCTTGTGCTCATACAAGTGTAATTAGGAGGTGGATCAAGCTAGGCTTGGCACTTTGTCACACACTTGAGGACCTAAGTTTTATTATACAATGAGGGCTCAGGGTGATGGATCATCCAAGCAAGCTCAAGGTGTCTTGCCCTTGATGTGCCCTAAGATTGTAATGTGGGGAAAGGGCTAAGTGGAGCTAGCCAACTGAGGCCATTGGATGCACCTAACTTGAGGACCCCTAGGTGTAGTGTTCATGCTAGGCACCTATCTATAGTAGAGTTTTGGCTCTCTTTTTATTTTATTTTCTCTTTTTCCTTTTTATTTTTTAACTTTATTCCTCTAGGAGTGGTTGCAAGATGAGGTTGAGACATCACATAGCTTGATAAAAGAGTCTAGATAAAAGAGATGGGTACATAAAGCAAATTGGTTGTCTACCATGTCCTCTAGTAGCACCACATAGTAGGATGGCAAAAAGGGTAGCACATAGGTGCAATTGTATCATGGCCACTTGTCTATGCCTGCATTGATGTCAAAGAATAAAGGGGGCACTCTTTCCTTGTAAGGGGTAATATCTTGCTCTAGTAGCTTGACCAAAAGGTGAAGGTAATTGCAAGTGAAAATGAAGGCAAGATTAGGGTAGTTGATGAAGTATCTGAGAAATGTGGAAATTGAACATTGCAAGTCCCTAGTTTGGAAGAAATGCAACTTTTCTCACACCATGGCATTGACATTAGATATCTTTGGAAAGTTGTACCAGCCATGGACTTTTGGATTATAATATGCATGCCACTTAGGGTAAGGATAGTAAAGCTCATTTTCCCTCTTGTAGCTTTCAACATAGTAAAATGTCAATCTTGCAATGTCATCCATCTCTACGACAGCATACCACCACTATGGCTGAAGCTTCTATATTTATTGCGATTGATAAATTAAGTGCCCACCTTAGCATTTGCCTTCTTGAAGATGAGAAGGTCACCAATAAAGGGGATCTCCATCCTGTTCCTCCCTCCATTTTTTCATAATGCTCGTAGCTATTTGAATCATTGTCTACATAGTTCTTAGGGATAGAGCCTTTCATAGCCTTATTTCATCACATACCTTAAAATCAAACACTATGATCTGATCTCTTTCTAGCTCTTGGTATGTTTTTACTAGTTCATCTAGATCTTCTCATTGCTCTTCATATCCTTATAGTCAAGAGGATGATCAACCACTTTTTGAGAAGGAGTTTTTAGCACATTCAACAATCTTAGGTGGGATTCATGCAGTTCTGGTGGCAACTCCATCATTGGCTGCAATTCTATAGGCATTTCATCTATCCTATCCCTTGGGTCATCAAACGCTTGCAGCTCATTAAATTCTATTGAGGAAGACATGATTTCTAGTGGCTTTATGGGAAAGAACAAGTCTAATCTAGAAGGTTTTGGTCCTCTTAGCCATATGGCTCTTAGCTTTTACTCTTTATACCCAATGTTCTTTAAATGACTTCTTAGGGCTTCTTTGGTTGGATCTAGGGTTGAAAGCTCATGCACTTGGCCAAAATCCCAATTACTCAATGCTACATTGGCCAAGCTTAATTGTAACTTTAGCTCTACTACGTCATTAGTGCTATAGGTGTGATTTCATGGATTATCTTTTTGTAGAGCTCCTATTGTTGTGACATTTTTTCTTAGTAGTAGAGCTGCTACTAGTTCCTCAAAGGTGCTCCATCATTAGAGCTTGAGCTAAGTGAACTTTCCTTGATCTCCTCTTTATTCCTATCTTTCTTGTGTTGGCTACTATATTTTGTACTAGAAGTTTGGCTTCTTCTTTCTTGCTCTCTTTGCCTTTTTTCAGCTTGTTGATCTCTCTCTCTCTCTCTCTCTCTCTCTCTCTCTCTCTCTCTCTCTCTCTCTCTCTCTCTCTCTCTCTCTCTCTCTCTCTCTCTCTCTCTCTCTCTCTCTCTCTCTCTCTCTCTCTCTCTCTCTCTCTCTCTCTCTCTCTAGGTCCTAATTATGAGAACCAAGGACCATTTAGTATGGTTGACATCAAAAGACAATTCAATATGTTGACCACAATGGTTTGTCATTATAGCACAAATTTGCATGATTGAATACGGTTTCTCTCCCCTCTTAGTGAAGATAGACAACTTCCTAGCTATATATAGGCTGGGTTTAATATGTATATGGGTTTTATTTTGTTTTTATTTTTTTATAAATATAATTATAAATAAATTTTGTTTTTAGATGTACAAAAGGTGTGTATATTAAGAAGCATTGCTTGATGTGGTGGTTTGAGGAAGCCAGCTATTGAAGAATTTGGGATTAAATTAGAGTTCGACAAGTGCATCTAAATCAAATGGTTAGCATGGTAGTTTGTAGAGGTAGGTCAATAAGTCTATGAGTAGATTTTGGCCTTCCAGTCAGCTTACTACGTGACGTCCTTCTTCCAACAACACTTTGTCCAACACGGGATGTTGCCCCAATTCAAAAGGGTGTGCAAATCTTGCATGATGAGGACGACACTATGAAAAATTCCATTGTAGTGTCTAAGGCCATATCGCATGTTTTAATGAGTGTTGCTCTTTTGCATTGGTCATCAAGTGACTATCATTATTGGCAATGTCAAGGTGATGATTATATCAAACCCTTATGAACAAATGTTGTGATTTATATTTTTGTTTGATTTCAACCACTTTAGTAGGCCTATTTGCCTTTGTGATTGTAGCCAAACTTGAGATTAGGCACATGGTTTTAGTGCTCAATTTTGGAAGCATCGTGAAAATAGTTTTTTGAATTGCTTCACTCTTGTAAAAGATATGTTTGCTATCCTCCCACATGTAGTCTTCCTGCAGGAGACAATGTTTATCATTTGCTTGCTCTAGTAATTCCAAGATCAATCATTTCATATACTCAAGTGAGTGTTTCAAATGCATCATCACGTTGAGTGAAACAATCTACTACTAGAAGATTAACCTTACTAGCCACATTTGTGACCATTTGGTAAATTGATGAGCAAGTGGAATATGGCTTTAATCCAACTAGGTGATGGTGGCTTTGTGACACTTGTCAAGGGTACTATAGTAGCAATCTCTAATTCATTGTTGGTCACAACATTATTTTTATCTTTGGGTTGAGTGGGCCTCTTGATTGCAGCCTTTACATCCTCATGGGTGGGGGGTTTGAAGATGATTTCTCTCTCACTGGTTGTGATTGAATTACAATCTTTTCGAGTGCGGGGGGCAAAGTTGTAGCTATACTCAAATAGTTTGCTTAGGTACAGTCATGGTGTCACAAGTTTTAGGCTTACGAATTGATTGGTTGCATTTTGATTGCATATGGCAAGGCTTTGTTGATTATGTCCACAAGCATAAGACACTCATTTGGGGACCTAGATGAATCAATCACCCTGATAACAGTATCCTTATGAATGTCGTAGAAACTTAGATATCCATATGGAACTGATGTGGGATTTAAGTCTAATCTATTGGCGGTTCTCCCATGGCTCATGGTAAGTTCCTTAGATCAATTTGCATAGATTGCCATACTATTGTCAATTTTTGAACTACTAATCAATAAGAGCTATTTATCTTGAGCCAAAGAAAGTTCTTTCGATAGGCCTTTTGTTTGTTTTGTAGGTATCACTGGTTGGTTAGGTTTGCTGTAGGACACATTAGTTTATCAATGAACTCTCCCTTACTAAAGAGAGATAATTTTGGTCCCACTAAGATTTAGGTGAATATGTTGCTCCATAAAATCAACTTGACATTGTGTTTTATACTTGAATGGATGGCCTAGAAAGATTTCTCATCCCACATTGTCTTAATTTGGGAGAACTCCAAAAAAAAGCTTCGGGATGCTTCCAGTATCAATGGTCAATATTAACTTGTCCTTGCCTAATATTGAGTACAGTGGGCCTTTGAATAGATTCAATTTGCATCAAATGATATCAACAAGGATTGTCCAATTTGTTGCTAGAACTCACAAGGCAAGATATTAAAGTTTGCTCCTTTATAAATGGGAGAATTCATGAGAATCTCTATCGGCTTGAGATGTAAATATGCCTATGGTATAATTATTTCCCCCTCCTCATCCAAGTCAATGAATGATTGAGAATTCTCAAATGTGGAGAGTTTGATATGTGGTCATGTTGTGTGTGGATTCTATTGTTTCATTTTGAATTTTGGCACTATTTGTTAGCATTTCTCATGTTGAGGATGTCCAAGGGGCAATAATTTTTTATGCAGCTCCCATTAAAGTAGGCAATCCCTTCCCTATCGAGAGGTTTGAGATCTACATTTCTTATGTTGTTCATGGCATGAATGCAATAGGGCCCTAACCCCTTGAATCTCAACTTTTGTTTGTGTCCCTTAAGTGAATAAAGGAGGACCAAGTATCCTTGTTCAAATGATTTTTGCTCTACATTTCTTGTATTGTTCATGGCATGAATGCGATAGGGCCCTAACCCCCTAAATCTCATTGTGTCCCTTAAGCGAATAAAGGAGGACCAAGTATCCTTGTTCAAATGATTTTTGCTACAATTTTTATCAAACCAAGCATTCTTGTAAGGCTTTTTCTATAATCAATGTATGTCAACAACTCTAACTTAGAGATATGCTTAACCTAGGCTTTGCTTCCTTCCCGTCCTTCTTGCAAAATTATGCGGCTCCCATTAAAGTAGCCAATCCCTTCCCCATCAAGAGATTTGAGATCTATATTTCCTATTTGGTTGATGGTACGAATGTGTTAGGGCCATGATCCCCTAAATTTCAACTTTTGTTTGTGTCCCTTAAGCAAATAAAGGGGGACCAAGTTTCCTTGTTCAAATGATTTTTGCTACACATTTTTATGAAACCAAGTGTTCATGTAGGCTTTTTCTACAATCAATGTAGGTCAATAGCTCTAACTTAGAGAGATGCTCAACCCAAGCTTTGTTTCATTCCTGTCATTCTTGAATTGCAACACACAAGCTAGGAGAAACTCCACTAACACGATAATGTATGTAGCATAGGTCAACCTAGAAGAAGTCTATCCTATGGCCATTCTCTAGGCAATACAATATGCCTAGAGTATTGCCATCAATTTATTATCCCACTTTGACCTTGCCTATGGCATAATTCTAGTTAATATGCTAATCAAGGTTTTGATTGTTGACTCAACTTGGCAGTTCACATGCAAATAGTAGGGAGCTAACTTTCTATGGATGATCAAGAATTTAGAGAGCAAGTGCTCTACTACTTCATTAATGAAATGAGTTCATCGATCACTCATAATATCTATTGGGTATTCAAACCTTGATATCACTTGTTTCCACATGAATGTGGTCATTGTTCTTACATCATTCTTTTTGGTGGCACATGTCTTACCCCATTCTGTCATATGTATTTTTCTTGGTATTACTAAGCAGCAGGGCTAATGGGTGCCATAAAATCAATTCTCCATTTTATAAAGGGTTGACAATGAGCGAGCATTGATACAAGCTCCATTCTATCCTTCTTGATAGGCACTTTCATGTGCTGATATTTGCCACAATGTTTTACAAGCCATCTTGCATCCTTGAATAGAGTTGGCCACCATAGTTGGGATTGTAAAACCTCACGTGTTGTGGTTGTGGCATCAAAGTGGCATCTAGCTATTCTAGCATATGCTTCTTATAGCACTTCTTCAATTTCATGCTCATATACATATCTCCTTAGCAATCCATCTTGCCCTAGCCTATAGAAGTATCCTACAATGAGCTAAGAAGGCCTTTTTTAATGATTAAATGTGCAAGGTGAGCCTTTTCAATCCGGAATTTGCATAGTTTGTTTGTCAACATGTCCACAATATCATCAAACTAATAAGGTGTTGGGTGTCATCTTTGTAAAGTTGAGCCTTTTAGTGAAGAATAAAAAATCGTTAATCTAGGATATTATTATCGATTCTAATTGCTTTATATCCCATTGTCACTCTTGACATGTGGTCTCCAATGTAGTGTTGTTTGCCCTTCCTCACATAGAAACATTAAGTTGAACTCAAGCAACAAGAACAATAGCCATCTAACAATACGTCCTATGGTGCATAGCTTATTTACCAAATATAGCAAGGCTTGACAATCTACAAAGAATGTGGAAAGGGGTGGCAAGGAGAAAATGATAGAACATTTTCACAATTTACACCATGCCAAGTCCTTCTTGTTCTGTGATTAAGTAGTTCATTTTGGTTTTCATGAGCTATCAACTAGTGGAGCTCACAAGAAAATCCATGTTGTGTTATCTAGGTTGGCAAATCACAGCTCCAATAGTGATTTCGTATACATCAAAGTACACATGCAATGTTAGCTTCCAATCACAGGCTCCTAGGAGAGGTGCACTAATTATAGTCTTCTTTAAAGCTTCATATGCTTGTTGGCATTCATCAAAGTTGTTCAGCACAAAGCATCTATAGTAATATGTGTGTCCCAGAAAGTATTGAACTTCCTTCACATTTTCTGGTGGCGGCAGTTTTCCAATGACTGGAATCTTTGAAGTGTCAGTTGATATTCCATTCCTGGGCACAACATGTCTTAGAATGATACCATGTTTTACCCAAATTTAATACTTAAGTGAATTTAAGGACAAGTGATATTTCCTACACTACTCAAAGTTTCTCTAAGTGTTCATACCATGAGAAATTGGCACAGGGGTCATCGACAAACACTTTGATATATTTGTAAAGCATCTCCTTAAAAATGGTACACATTATGCGTTGGAAGGTTACTGATACATTCATCAAATTGAAGGGCATGACAATGTATGTGAACACCCCCCATTCAATGGAAAATGCAGTTTTATGCATGTCATTAGGGTGTACTTGCACCTCATTATAGCTTGAGAATCCACTGAGGAAGCTATATGCCTCCTTGCATGCCATGTGCTTAATCGTGTGTTTAGTGTATGGTAGCAAATAGTGATCCTTTTTAGTTGACACAGTTAATGCACACTCTAATTTTATCATTTTTCTCAAGGACTACCACAATGGGAGATACCCAACATGTGTGTTCTATTTCATAAATGAACCCAAAAAAGCTTGTCCAACTCTTCTTACACAAGACGTGTGTATCTTAGGTTCATTAGATACAAACTTTGTTTTGTGGGTCTAATGTTCAAATTTGTTGAGATAGTATGAGTGAGTACATGTGGTTGTACTCCTTTAAGATTGGTATAACCCCATGAGAACACATCTCAAAATTCCTTAAGAAGTGTGATGAGTTTTGTATTGTCCTCTTCTACAAGGTCATTGGCAATATATGTGGGTTTAGGACGTTCTTCTTTCTTAGCAAGATTCACTTCGTTGCGCTTTGTGGGAACTTGAATTGATGCACCAAATTCCCTTCGCGTTTTGTGTAATGAAAACCAAGAATTGGAGGGTTTGTAGATGAAAGGACATTGTGCACAATAAAAGAAAGAGATAGAGATAATGTAGAAAATGGAGTGAACTGCAGTTGATCATTTCATTGCTAGTAGTTGTATATATACATGGTACATTAAATGAGGTAGGTGAGCCTCTTCTCTAAATATTTGAGATATTTACAAGGTGGATAAGTATGGAATCCTTTTGTCCACATATTTTCCTATCCTTATCTTATCCAAACTTTTATCCTAACATCCCCAAAAGGATTCCATAGGAAATCTGCAAAGAAATAAGAGAGTACATTCAATTCAACTAGAATATTTTCCCCTCCCCATCAGAGCATGCAAAGGATTTTGCATGGCAATTTTATGCTTCAAGTGGGGAACTGATTTGGTAAGAAAATCAGTAGCATTATCACATGATGATACATATTGAAGGATGATATGGGAATTTTCACTAATTTGTGTACAAAATGATATCTCGTATCAATATGGCAGAGTTTGAGACTTAATTTAGGAGCTTGAATGACAAAGATTGATGCTTTGTTATCGGTGAAGATGGGAATTTGCTAAGACTGATACCCTCCAAGAGTTTCTTAAGGTAAATAACTTCATGGGTAGCCATGTTACATGCCACATATTTGGCTTCCATAGTAGAAAGTGCTACTAAGTGTTGTTGTTGTGTTCCATGAGATGGGACCTCCTACTAGAGTAACAATAAAACATGTGAGAGATCTTTGGGTAGCAAGATCACCACCCCAATCTGCATCTGAATATGCTCTTAAAAGAAAACCATCGTTGTCTTTTGTAAAACATAGCCCCACATGAGACATGGCCTTGATGTATCTTAAGACACGTTTCAACTGCTTCCAATGATCATAAGTAGGTTGATATCAACATGGCTTTGGAAAGAATATGTCCTGCATAAGACAAATCTGGACGGGTACAAGTAATTAGATACCGAAGATATCCGAGTGCTTCCATACAAGGGATAGTTTCCATTTCATGAGCCTACTCATTTGAAAGAGAGTGAGATGAGGATGAATTTAGTTGGAGATTTTGCGCAAGTGGAGTGACCATGGGGTTATAATGGATCATGGATTAACGTGAGAGAATATACATAATATAGGTATGTGGATGCATTTTGATAGATGTGGGGGATTGTTCAATTTAATGCCAATATAATAATGCACGGGATCATAATTTGTTATAGCAAATTGGGAGGATATAATGGATTTGGCTTTGGACATGGCATGAGGAGAGTTGGTAAGAGAGGCCTAGGATAATAATGGTGTTGCCCCGAAGAAGAATATAAATGTTGTGATCAGTCTCTAGCCGCCTAAAGCCAAGTTGCTAGCGTGGTCTTGCAATCGTGAGCTAGAAGGTGGATTAGATTTTGTAAGGTTAGAGTAATTAGTTTTTGTTGGAGTTAGAGCTTGTCCACATGTGGCAAGTGGTGTGGGAAAGTTAAGATGGGATAAGGAAGAGGAACATACTAAAGCATGTGTATGGAAGGGGACAAGAAGAGAGGATTGTGTTGGAGAAGATATAGTGGGCCCGTCAAGAGTATATTGTTGGACATTGATTGGGAAGATGTGGTGGCAAATGGGGCGACTGGATAAAGGGTCAGAGCTGTGTGATGGTAGAACCTACGGGAAAGAGGTTAACTTCATGAAATATGGCACTTTTGCCATAAATGAAGACCTTGTTGTGTGGATCATAAAACCAATAAGCTTTGTGACCATAGGGATATGGTAAAGGTTAATTGTGTGGCTCTGGGAGACAATTTGGATTTGTGATCCTTATTTACAAGAAAGGCAGTGCATCCAAAAAACTTTAAATGTGATAGGTCGGGAGGGTGACCAAACCATAATCTGTAAGGAGTGTTATTGTGTAGAGAGTTTAAGTACAACTTATTTTAAAGATATGTTGCTGTAGGAATTGCTTCCTCCCAATATTCTTTTCCAAGTCGAGCTAGTGATAGCATAGCTCTTGTGGTATTTGGTAGAGTACGATTTTTACATTTAGCAACTCCATTTTGTTGTGGATGATGTGGTATGGTAAGCTCATGTTGAATGCCAAAATCTTTGCAATAATCTTCTAACTCATTTGATGTGTATTTTCCTCCATTGTTTGTACGAAGAGCTTTGAGTCGTAACTCGTGCTTATTTTCAAATGCTTCCTTGTATTCTTAGAACTTGGAGAAGACTTGTGACTTCCTTGTGAGAAAATATACCATAGTATATCTAGATTAATCATCAATGAGTACCATAAAGTACTTTGCTCTAGTGAGGAATACAGGATTGATAGGATCACAAATGTCGAAGTGAATTGAAGAGGTTGAGTTTTTATGGAGTAGGATTTGGGGTAGGAAGATTTGTGGATTTACTAAGAGAACAAGCTTGACGAAATGGAAGTTGAGAGAGGGAAGGTGGAATGCTAAGGACAAGTTTCTTATGAATAAGTTTTTGGAGAACATTTTGAGAGGCATGGCCAAGTCGAGAGTGCATAGGAGAGTGTGTTGTGGTGTACTTGTGAGCGAAGTGGAGTTAGCAGAAGCATTTTTAGAAGGTTGTTGAAGTGAATAGCCAAGTGTGTAAAGCTGACCTAGTTTTGGGCAAGTGAGTTTGAGAGAAGGTGAGAGTAGTTGTAAGATGCAGTGGTCTTTGTAGAAGTGAGCAGTGAGAGAGGATTGAGTAGTGAGCTCACTGATACTTAACAAATTTTTATTAAGGTTGGAAACATAATAGACTTTACGTACCTTGATTATGTGATTGGAGGGAAGCTCCACTTGAATGGTTTCGTAGCAAAGCTTGTTAAATGTTGTTGTCACCCATGGCAACACTAAGTGGAGTGGACGTTTCTTTGAAGTTGACCAACCATTCTTTATGAAAAGTCATATGATGAGTAGCTCCAGAGTTTAGGAATCATGTATATTCTTCTTTGGAGTTTGAGGAAGGTGCTCAAATGCTTGTGGCTAGGCTAATGATAGTTTCTGGTTGCTCTTCTATGTCATAATTGCCAATGCTAACAAAATGAGCTTGACCTTCTGAGTGATGTTTTTGAATCTATTTTTTTTATGAGAGTCCTTTTCGACATTACATTATCGTTTGCAAGCATTACATATAAGATGATAATGAGGGTTTCTAGTTAAGGATAGGGATTGAAATGACTGGTAAGAGTTGGGCTTATGTTGAGGATTACCAAGAATACCTTTGAAGTTAGACAGAGGAGAAAACTTGGGCTTTTGATGAAGGGGTTGAGTTCTTTTGTGAAGATGTTTTGGATTGTAGGCAGTTACAACTAGGGCCTTGGATTCTTGAGTAGAAGAAGTATAAAGAGTATCCCTCATGACTTGCTCTTGCTTGATTCTATTAATCAGTGGGCTAAAGCTTGAGTTTATCAGTGGAGGTTTGAGTAGTAATAAAAGCTCTCCAAGATAGAGGCAAGGAGGAGAGGAGGAACATGGCTTGTAGTTCTTCAAAGATAACTAAACCAGATATCATGGTTTCATCTAGCAAGGATTGCCACTATTCTAAGAACTTAGTGGCAAACTGATCTTCATGCATAGTGGCAATAGATAGTTTTCTTAACATGGTCATTTGATAAACAATATCTGTGTGTTCATAGGTATTGTTGAAGAAATCCTAAATACCTTTTGGAGTGGGTATTGTTCTTACTAGTTGTACTTGTCGTTCTCCACAATGGACAAGTATTTCCATTCTCACAGCTGCATCTCTTTGCATCTAATCTTCATTGTCTGCTCCTTCTTGTTTAGGGCAATCTTCCTTGCCAATTATAATATTCCATAGGTTTGCTTGAGATAGGTAAAGTTCCATACTTGATAGTTGTTGCCATTGAGTTTATCGATCTTGATGTGTCGGTTGTAAGAGGTAGTGGCATTGATGAGAGCCATTAGAAGAATGAGAGTAAAGGAGGAGTAATAATTTGTGATTTTGAGGAGAATGTGACACTACAAGATACATGCCTCATACCGATGTTCAAAGTGACAAAATTATCTATTAAAAAAATTACCCCCGTCATCGCTAAACACGTGGTATTTAGTATCTCCATAAAACCATCACTATTTGCATTAGTATTTGCGTCACTATTAGTGTTACAATTTTTGTCGATTTTGCAACACTAATAGCGACGTAAATAGTGATGGTTTGCAATGTGTATTGTGACGCTAATAGCGACTATTATAGAGGAAAAAAATTTGTGGCAAGGTAGCAAGTTTCTCTACCACATATAGCACTATATGCTGTATTTATATTCTACAAATTGATTACATGTTAAGTGTGCAATGCTCATCAATATGAGTGCAAAATGTACTTGAACCCACAAGACTGATATATAGAATAATTAGTACAAGATCGATGATGAAAACTCATGGAATTATGGCAAGATACAAAGAATGATAACAACATAGTATATAAAAGATGCATGCATAAATCACATGACCAAAAAAGAAAAGGATGTGCACTCCACAAATCCAAGCGTAAGCTATAGATCCTCGCCATTTGAAAGCTCCTCACGATGCAAAGGAGCATCAAATGGACTCTGTAAAATGAACAACTATACATCAATTCACCATACATGATGCATTTTTAAAAAAATAGTAACTACAGACAAGAAACATTATTGACTTACTAGGCTACCACATACATACAATCTATCGATCAATGCAGTGAGACCTGTTTCTCTGCATATCGAGTCCTCAAGCCGATGGGATCGCAATTTGTAATGGAGTATTACAAAGAAAACAGAATACAACTGTTAGAAACATGATTGTTAATACAAGTGATATTGCAAATAAGAACTCGAGAAAAGAAAAACATACAAAGTTCTCTAGATAAGTCTTGTGGCCGCCACTCCCAAGATGATGGACTACTCCTGCCTCCAGTCATACCCTCGCTACCTCCCACTATGTTGTTGCCAATGTCCTAGAGAATCTGTAGCCTCATCCTTGAGTCTCCGCCAATCATTTGTGTCTAGCCACTCGGGTTTTGAGGCACCACTCTTGAGTGACTTGCATGTGCATTCGATTATTTGTGTAACATGTACACATGCATGCACTACATCATCTACCCAATGGAAAACCTCTCTGACGTGGTGGGTATTGAAAACTCCTCGTGCAAGGATACTACTTAGTAGTCTTTGCTCCCCTTGGGTATGTTATTCCAATGGTCCAAGACGTTGTGCCAAAAAACTTGTTGGCATAACTCTCTCATGTGAGACATCATCCTCCCCTCATCATTCATGATCACGGCTCCTGTCCTGTCATCTACTACAAGGTATCCATACCCCTCTAGGGTATGTCTAAGGTGTGTCCTCTCCCACCTACGACCGCACTCCTAGGCATAACTAGGAGAACCTTGTACATCTAGTGTACCTATAGGGGTGATATCTCTCGGAGTAGCATAAAGGTGCCACATGTGGACGACTAAGCAAAAGCTGAAGTCACTAGAGTCGATGTCCCCACAGGTATGACAAATCCTACAGGTGATGCCTCCACCAAAATGACGAGATGAAGACAGTGCATTAGTGCCTCCACAACACCCACTTAAGCCACCCTCTCTCAAACTTGCACAAAAGCGAGGAGTAGCACATGTATCTCGAGCCAATCGCGGGCTCACAGCATCCACATCTCCGCAGCATCCCCTAGAACTACTCCCTCCGTCCGAGCCCAGTCAGGAGCATCGACCTCGTCTACTAGAAACCGAGGCATCAAAGCGTGCCGAAGTAGATCTAACGGAAAGGCCTGATGGTATTTGATACAGCTCTTGGTTTGCCATATCTCTGAACCGAGCCATTTGATCTGGAGACATACATGTGAATATCTTCAAGCAAAGCATGGTAATATAACACAAAAAATCTTAATGTTACTTAAAATGCATATTCTAGAGTACCCTTATAAGCGATTCATCAACGAATTGAGTAGGTGGATGCTGCAAATATGATGTAGCCTATGGTCTCATGTCAATCTCCTAGCACAACTCCACATACACTGGAAGGTCGATAGACAAGTTATCACAAAAGGATGAGTCCACCTCGTTCTCAAGGTCTCCTATCTTTTCATCATCGTTACTCGATTTTTCCTCCTCGACATGCTCCAAGCCATCTTCGACCTCCACCCCTTGCATATATCAACCCCTCCACATGCGTACTCTCCTCATCTATGCCAGGAACATTGCTTTCATCATACACTCTCACGCTCCGAGGAGCTAAAGGCACAATATACCACCATCAAGGTTGTTGAGGGTTTAGATAGAAAATTATATGTTCAAAATCACATATAAGAGAGATTCAACATTTGTGATATATCTATGTCATGAATTTTTTTTTTAAATTCATGCACATGTTCATAATTAACCGCAAGATAAATGGGTCACGCATATTCGTCCATCTTTTCTCAGAATCTATTTCGAGAAATCTAGATGGACCTCGCCGAACGGTTGCCTCAACTCCTTCCAATACCACTTTGAGCCATTGCACATCGAATATGCACTAACACCTCCAGCACTACCCAACCTTCAACCATGCTAGCTTCTGGTTGAGCTCGCTGTCACACAAAGCCTTTCATGGTTTTCATGAAGCGCTCTAAGAAGAACATCCATTGCACATGGATGGTCTGCAATCTCCACTTCATCTACAAGATGCACCAGGAGGTGGGTTTGTATCGTGAGCATGCTGGTGGGTAAGCACTTCTCAAAGAGACAAACCACTCATCTCCACTGCTCCTCACCTTGCAAATTCAATAGAGGATGTCTTGATCTCCTTCTATGAGATCCATTGCACTAAATTTGACAATCTGTAAATCGCCCCGTATATTTTTGGAGTGAGGCATCCCACAATCGCGATCGGTAGTACAAACTGCCACACATGAAAAAGCATTACGAACACAGACTAGACACTAAATAGCAAAATATGCAGGCCACTCACAAACGAGGTCAGAAGGTACCTAACATATCTTATGCCAATCATGGGATTTTAGCCTTGATAGTTGGTCGTCTTTAGAAAAAGCGAATCTAAGAGAACGCAACATACTCGTCGGGATGTAGATATACCTGATAATTTGCTTCACAATGTGCTCTTCTTTAGTGGACAGAACCCAAGGAGTGCAAGGTAGTTGCAAGCGACCATCATCACTCAACTATGGCCAAAGCACCTCCATCTTGCATGTCTCCTTCAAATCCATTCATGCCCCTGCAATGTCTCTCTTTCCTGTGATGTGGTCCCATAGTAAGTTGCCCGCATTTTTTTAAATATGTATGGGATCCAACAAGTGGTTGATGTGTAAAAAGTAGATCCAATACAACAACTCATAGAAAATCGAGAACCATCGCATTCCGTTTGGATGTAACTCCATGTGGACCATTTTCAACTCATACTAGCTTTGGGCATTCATTTATGCTAGAGGTCATCCAAGAAAACATTCTCTTAGTTCATGACCCTCTGGCAAGAAAGCGGCGTGTCCTTGATATACCATATTCTTCATGGTTTGTGACCTTTGTTGGGAGTCTAACTGTGGCCCAGACAATGGACATGCATGATAACCTGAGGTAACCAAACCTGTCCCAACACCCCTATTTAGTCAACACAAACTTGAATGAGCTATGTTAGATATCACCAATGAGAATGGAAGCCTACTTATCTGAGCACTCCCCGAATCCCAGAAATTCATGCATGGTTCACATGAGAATGGCTCGTATGTTGGCGGACCATCGACCATCGCACTTGCTCATATCTTCTACGGCGATCACCTCCTCCCACAAAATCTTAAGCTCATCAACTAATGGATGGAGATAGACATCCATATTCTTGACTTTGAAGCGCCGAGAAATGAGCAAGCTAAGGATCAGGTGTCCTTTCTTCATAGAAATCCATGGCATGATGTTATAGTTAACAAGGACTACAAGCCACACAGTGTAAGAAGTTGAGCAAAGACCAAATGGATTCACGCCATCCATAGCAAGACCGAGCTAAAGATTCATTGGCTCTCGTGCAAAGCTTGGAAAGGTAGAGTCAATGTGGCTCCATCCATGTGAATCCACTAATATTTGTTGGACTCCATCTATCTATCATATAATAATATGGATGCTTTCTCTCTTAGCGGATCAGATGCCTCGGCATCCATGGGAATCAATGCATCGATCATTGCCTCCATCTCAAGCTCAAAGATTGGACGAAGGTCCAAAAGGCTACTTGTCTCCTTTGGTATTGACTATATAGACTGAGTCGTGCCTTCCAAGTGGTGGATTGGCTTAGTCACTCCATCCATCGCATGCCCACGAACTCTTCTAATTGGTTGCAATAGGTGCATTCCTCATTGGGATGAGACATCACCTCCTTGTATAAATTTTATGGCCACATCTAATGTTTTTGTATATGATATTCAATTAGTTTGTGAATGTAAGACATGATTGTTACACACTTTTAATACCATTCCCTCAAAGTCTGAGATCGCCTGATTGATGATCTCCGATTGAAACTCGTCAAAGTGTCATACATGTTTTATAGACAAGTGGCGCTTTTGTCTGATTGCCATCTTGCATTGAGAGCAAGGACACGGGACACACTAATTAAGATATGCCTCGCGATCTTAGACATCACGACCATCATCGTTTTCCATTTTGTCTACGTTATGACAAACAACTGGTTTTTGTTCTCATTCTCTTTTTCTTTTTTAATTTGTTTGAGAAGGGATTTCTTCTCTTATAACTCGATAAAATTAACATCAACTGAAACGTCTTAGTTTATAATACATAACAAACTAGTTTAATATACATTATTAAGATTACATATAAACCTTCTTACATTTAAGATAAATTTTTAGGAGCTATTGAGCTTGTACAAGTAGAAGGCAAAGAGCCATCTTTTATTTAAGTTTTTCCAATAGTTAAGAGACATTACATCATGATAAGAATCCTATTATAAAGATTTACATATGGAAATTAGATACATTCATAGTATGGTTAACCCTAGATTCCTTCAAAATAAACATTAAACAACTTTAAGATTTTCTATCCACTATATCCACTTAAGGTCGGTTCTAATATAGGAAAGATGATCGGCATTGATAAAACAATACATGCCATTTCATATCCAACACATTTCATGATGGAGAAAGATCATAAGGTCGATCTAAGGTGTGCACAAATTGATCCCTTTTCATCCAAATTCTAGAGAGTGTATGGCCTTGTAAATCTAGAGACTATAGTCATATTTAGGTGCATATCTATATTTGTAATGTGTCTATCCACTAAATCCTAATGGCACAAATTTATCAAGAGGTAATCAATGTAACTTCTACTCAAAACTCCCTTGTAATAATCAAACTCCATTACCTTAAACTACTTAAGTCTACCTCATAGGGAAAGTTCCACCTCAATCCCACAAGGATCAACCTAAAGCAAGCCTAAATCGTGACTATAGTCTCCTACCATGGTTATCTAACATTAGCTTAAGATAACTACTTTGCTACCATCTCTCAAACTTAAGTAGAATATTACATTGGTTTAAAAAGAGTGAGAAATGAGGGGGAGTGATATATGCATCAACCACTTTATTAATAAGGTATAGTCTCCACTCATGCCCCCTAAAGTAACATTGATGTGGATCTACGATGACACACTAGGATAGTTGACATTCAATCATTCCTAACTTTGGCTAACCAAGAGCACTTTGTTGTATAAAAACTCCATGGGTAGTTTAAACACATGCTTCCCTTGAGGAGTAGCTTTAGTTTTCTAACTAACCTAACACAATTATCCACCTCTCTCTGCACTCTTCGTTTCATGTTCTCTCTCCCTTCTCTTTCTTTCTCTCTTTCTCTTTCTTTGTTGCCCCCTCTCTTTGTTTCTCTCTGCCCCCTTGTGTTTTCTCACTCATTCTCCTCTCTCCCTCCCTTTCTGTCTCTCTCTTTCTCTCTTTCTTTGTTATCTTTCATGTTTATTCTCTCTCTCGTTCTCTCTTCCTTTTCCTTTCTTCTTCTCCCTCTCTCATTTCCCCCCTTTCTCCCTCAATGCACCTCATTCTCAAGAAAAACAAACAAAAGAAAAGAAAAAAGAACAAGAACAAACCAAGAGGAGATAATGTACTTACCGCAAAGGCCAGAGGATGGATTCTTTGTCTCCTCTTACGCGACGGCCCCTCTTCCTCCTTCGTGCACTTCTTCCTCTTCTTCGCGAATGGCGGCGGTGGCAGTGAGAAGCTCTCCTTCTCTCTCTTTCTCTCTTTCTCTCCCTCTCCCTCCCAAAATGACAATCTCTTTCACTCTCTCTCAAACTCTTTGCGAAAAAATGCCATGCTTGGGTTTTCGCCCGCTTTCTTTTTCTCAGAGTGGCGTCGCTATTTGCATCAGAAATGCCCATCGCTATACCCCCATTCCCTTGTAGTGTGATAAGCTAGAGAACTAGAACCTGGTGCTTTGATACCACATAGTGAAAACCAGGAATTGGAGGATTTGTAGATGAAAGGACACTATACACAATAAAAGAAAGAGATAGAGATAATGTAGAAAATGGAGTGAACTGCAGTTGATCATTTCATTGCTAGTAGCTGTATATATACATGGTGCATTAAATGAGGTAGGTGAGCTTCTTCTCTCCATATCTAAGATATTTACAAGGTGGATAACTATGGGATTCTTTTGTCCACATATTTGCCTATCCTTATCTTATCCAAACTTTTATCCTAACAATTTTCTCCCAATAGAATGACCACACAATCCCCCTTTTTGAAGCTATTGAGCCTCTTTGAGAGATCCTATAGCTTTTTCTAATTTTCAACATCAAAGTCTCTATCTTTTCGAGTTTCCTTTAGCTTCCTCTACCTCAAAGGTATCAATAACTTTATGTTGAATTGTTTGGTTGCGGTTGGTTATGGAATCTTTGGATCAAAGTGCATGCTCTCGTCCAACTCTAAGCATATCTTATCTAATTCTTCATGTGAATGTGTCTTTTTAGTTTATGCTTCTGTAATCTTGAATACATGAGGATCCCAAATAAGATCTAAGGGTTGAAATCCTATTCATTTGTGATTCACCATCTCCAAATATTCCAACACTCTAAAAACTCTTGTATACCCAAGCAATTTGTCTACCTTTTTGGGTTTAGGATCCACCATGATTTGTTCTATGGTTTTGCCATTTGAATCATATTCTATGGGATGCAGACTAATCGTCTGCATCATATTTACTCTCCTCATCAATGAAACATTCTTCAAACTTGCTTGCATCCTCTGTCTTGGCTTGTCAACCTTCATCGAGGATACTACTGAATCGGCATGATAATCAAACAAAGCATGGTGCAACCTTGTCCATTTCCACTTAAGTATATGAAGTAGCTCTTCAAATATCAATAGGTTGGCCTCAAGGTAATTCTTAGATACCATCACCACTGGAGGGAATCTTTCTCAACTCCCAGTGATAGTTAAGGACATGGAATCCTATGATATCATGTCAAGAAGGTCCAAGATTCACCTTGAGAATAAGTATTGTGAAGTTAGAGATGCTAGGCTGGGTCATGTGTATAACAAGCTCATCTTTTCTAACATGTTTGAGTGTTTTGTTTGCTCTTTTTTAATCCTCTTCTTTCGTATATGGTAGGTCAACTGTGGCCAAAATGTGCATCCAATCTTGTTCATCATCTAGGCAGGGGTGTCGGAGCTTTCGCTCAACCGCTAAGACCCACGGACTGCTTATTGTTCAAGCGTTCCAAGCCAAGCACTAATGGCTACGTCTTACATAGCCGATGCACCATCCATATCTACGGGTGTAGTGAGCTTACCTCCATGTCGATCGAGTTACCTCCTCTCCCGCGCACTCCGGTAGCTCCACGATCCAAGTGCAAGCTTCAAGCAAGCTCCATCCTTAAGCTCCATGCTCCATGCTCCATCACCGCGAGCAAGACAAGAGAAGAGAAGAGAAGAAGAGAGGAGAAGATGGAGAGCTTCATCCTTAAGCTCCATCCTCAAGCTCCACGCTCCAAGCTCCATCCTCAAGCTCCACGCTCCAAGCTCCATCGTCGCGAGCAAGACAAGAGAAGAGAAGAGAATAGAAGAAGAGAGGAGAAGATGGAGAGCTTCTCCTCCCCGGTCCCTCACCCTCACACACTCACACTCTCACACTCCCTCTCTCAAGCACAAGCTCAAGCAAGCAAGAAGAAGAAGAAGAGGAGAGCCACTTTTGGCCACACACAAGAATGAGCTTCTCATTTACTTTTCAACTTTATATACAAAACCCTAAATCCCTTTTTGGGCGGTCATCCCCTTATCCCCTTTTTTACATGGCCGGCTGTGGCCTAGGCCCTTTTCCCCATTGTCCTTCTATCTTCCTAGCTTCCTTTCCACCGCCCGTCTACATTTACAAATTGCATGGGTGAGAGCCCGGTGCTCCTCGAATTAAACCATGATGCGCTTGCGCTCTTTTACAAAAGTATTGACTTACGCTTTTTCTTGCGCGCCTTTCTCCCTTATTTAGGACTTTTCTTTTTGTGTGTCTTTGTCTTCTGTTTCACTTTGCCTTGGCCTTTGTCTTCTGCTTTAGCTTTTTCGAATTTTCCACTTTCGTTCGCTTGAGGGTTAGCATTATCCCCCTCCTAGACGAGTGCTAGTCCCATGGCACTCACTATCGTAGGTAGCAGGCTTGAGCATGCACCAAAGACATGGGTGGCAAGGATGTCTGTGGTTGCCATGGAGGAGTGTTAGTAGTGGTGGGGAGGAAGGTCGTTGGGGGCAAGTCGGTGGCCTAGGTGGCTGGTGGTAGGGTTGTTCTTTGTTGGGGATTGCACTAATGGCCAGCATAAGTGTTGGTTTGTTGAGGATTCTGTACATGACGATTCATGGCAGACTTGCAGGATGATAAAGGATAGGAATTCAGAGTTGAGTGTTGATGAAGAGCGAACGACACTTTCGTTGGAGTCTTCAACACCTGCAATTGAAAACCTCTCATAGATGGTCTCTCCCTAAGGGTAGTGCTAGTCTTCTCTATCGTGCACAAGACATAGTTCAATTAGTTTGGGAGATAGGTCGAACTCTAAGCAAGCTGAGAGTATTGTCCTACACTTGAGGACCCAAACTAAATATACACTTCGGTGCAGATATTATGTGAGTGCTCGTGTATACTTAGATATTATGTAAGTAGAAGACCATGGACTGGTTTCTCGTAATAATGTGTGGATGAAGCAAAGTTGTCATGTTGAGAAGAAGTACATGTGAAGGTGTATGAGACATCCTTTGCATTGTGACTGCACGACGTAGCCTAATTGAACACAAGGATACCGCACTTTTGGTAGTTGGGAGCTATTGGACTTGCTTGATGAGGACGATGTACTTTTCATGGCCATTCGTGCAGTGCTTACCACAAGTGATTGCAATGGTATTAAGGCAGAGTGCAAGAAGGAATCGTGTGAATGGGTCAGGGTGACATGTCTAACCATAGACGAGACAAGCTCCCTAGGTATGTCCTACCCTTGATGTGCCCTGAACAATTGTGGATGATGCTAAGGGGCTAGGGGACTAGAGACGGAGCCAGCTTACCAAGGTCACTGGACGCACCTAATTTGAGGACCCCTAGGTGCTGTGCTGTGATCGTGGGTGCTTTCTATCTTTTCGTTGTTTCCTTTTCTTTTTTCCTTTTCTGTCTGCTTTTTTTTCTTTCTTTTTCTTATGCTCTTTTTTTTTTGTGACTTGCCTGAGTACAACCATTGCAATATGTTGAGGCTATCAGCCTTTCAATGGGTTGGGAAATGTCAAGCTTCAAAGGCTCAAGAAAGGGATATTACAGTGATGATTGTGCCATAGCCTCGTTGTTAGAGAAACAGTTGTTAAGATGGGGAGATACACTTGAGATATTGCAAACCTCTTTGCGACACACGATGTCAGTACAATTGAGGTAACAACAGTCGTGAGCGAACTGTAGAGCTTGACCTAGAAAGAGAGCGTAGCCCATGACTATGCTTTGGGTTATGTGATGTGGGCACTCACAAGGGTGATTTTTCACATTCGGCAGTGTGGCTTTGTCGCGGTTCTTTGTGAGGTTGGTGGTCTTGCGGTGACTTGGGCATTGAGCACGTTCGCACGAAGACCTATGTCATCATGCATCCACTTGTCACTTCATGAGAGTATATGCAAGTCGCATGTGTCAAGTACAACAAACAAATGCAATCATGTCAAGATATTACTTTTTCAAAATCCTATGATGCTGATTGCGATGCCTATTCCGGTGCTTGTTAAAGACATGTCATATATTAGCGATAGGTAAGGGAAGTGTGTACAAGTGGGAAGCCTACCCCTTTAACCATTTAAAGACAAAAAGTTATGGCAGGATGGCCTTGGTTATGTTGCTTATATATCATGGGGGCTACTCGATTTGCATGAGGCGGGGTGAGTCTAGGTGGTCAGGCAATTGAGCCTCTACTGGTGAGGGGCTCCTGTGAGGTTGGGCAGGAAAGATGTCGGCCGGGACCTGAATGGTGTAGTCTCTGGGTGCAACCGTTTCCAAAATGCTTTTGAACAATGCATCGAATTCTTCCTTGTCTCGAGCTGTCCTTTCTGCCTTTGAGCACTTGGTGCCCGGGCGTCTATTGGGGGCTCGCACAACCAGTGTTGCCACACCTTGTGTGCTTCTTTGAGCTTCTATTCCCTTGGCCTGGGGATTCTTCGGCCTACGTCCGGGTCGGTGTCGCTTGGGACCTCGTTTCTTTGCATACCTTTTGAGGCTAGGCACATAGCGCACCTGCGGAGGAGCTTGTGTGCAGGTTCCCTTCGACGGCGGAGAGCGTATTTGCAAGCCAGCTGCCCTGGGTGCTCCATGTCTTCCATGTAGGGGGCCCTGCAAAATGCAAACCAAGGATTAGGCCTTGATACAGGATAAAACCATTTGCATAGAAGGGATTATAGTGTGGGTTATCAAGCGCATATGACGAGGAGGAAAGAGGTGAGACATGTAGTGGTTGTAGTAGAGGGATGGCCCCTGTGATGATGTTCATTTGGCCTCTAGCCATTAGCAGATCTTGGCTTATGCTAAGTTGCGTGGACTGGTTGTCAGGGAGCAGGGCAGGGCTCATCCTCGGAAGGATGACCATATAGGGGGAAAGGTGTATAGAAAGGGACGGTACCCTGTCTACACCCTCAGAGATGTTGGTCAGAGCTTCCTATGGTGGTGATGAGGGTTGCATGCCCTTCACCTGGAGGCGGGAATGGTCACACAACTTCTAAATGTGTGGTGAGAGGAGGACCTGAGGAGCTTAGCCTATTGAACCCAACTCTTCTCCCTGCGCTTGACTATTATTGCTTGTATGTGTTGATAGTGTCTATATAGGGTCACAAAAGTCATTGCTTATTTATATACATATCTATGAATCCATGTCACTTCATGAGGATAAAAGCCAATTGTAGAACTCCGGATTGTATTGGAGCGTGGCACACGTATCTAGTACTCGTGGCAGCTTACTCAATACCGATAGATATTTTACAACATCGAGTAGCATGGAACCTTGTCCGAGTCTACTGGCAACATGTAACTCCTCCTTAGTGAGAACCTTATCAGACAGAGAGTTCCCTTGGCTAGTTCCAGCTAAGTCCGTACCCCGAATGGCAGTCAGCACTCGAAAGGAAGTTGGTGCCACATAGGTTGGGTCTCTTTGAGACCGCCATTTGGCCAATTGCTCCTCTAATACTGTCATGATCTGGGCTCCTAGTTCGGCCATTGTAACGTGGTTTTCACACCAATGTTGACCCTCTGATAGTTGCTTTAGTTGCTCTATCTCTAAGAGATTTGGTTGGTAGAGCACATCATTGAATCTTACAGTTAAGTGTAGTTGCTTTAGTTGCTCTATCTCTAAGAGATTTGGTTGGTAGAGCACATCATTGAATCTTACAGTTAAGTTCGTCGGCTTCCTCGTCAGAGATGAGTCACATGCCTTCATATAGGAGCCTGTTATAGTGCTCGTCAAGATGTTCTATCGGGGAGGGGGGGGGGGGCAGTCCCCCCCAATCCACAAGGCCGTTATGGTAAACACCATGCGAATTTGGAGGACCGTTTATAGCCAAATTTTGAACTACTTGCTCTAAGTTTCAGCCCAGTGATGGATATGTGATGTGCCTTTAGCTCTACGTAGCCTTTGGGGTCAATCTCGGGGTTTAGATGCGTCAAAATTTGTATTCTAGATGCATGTCCGATTTTGAGAGTTTTCTGTTCAATTCTCAGATGTCCGATTTTCAGGAGTCCGATTATCAGAATTGAACGTCCAATTTTGGGTTGGTCCGATCGGCCCAGTGGTCCAATTTTGGTCACGTCCGATTTCTGAAATCGGACGTCCGATTTTGATAGGTGTCTGATTCTGAGTGGACCGATTCCTTATGTCCGATTTCCAGGGTACGAGTGTCCGATTTTCAAAATTGGACGGTCGAGTGTCCGATCAGACAGGCAAGGGTGGTCCGATTCTAGGACTGGTCTGATTCTGGGAATCGGATCGAAAAGGTGGTCCAATTTTCAGAGTCGGAGAGGTCCGATTTTTGGAGTCAGACGGTCCGACTCTAGAGATAGGGCAATCCTATTCTGGGACTCGGACGAACTGGTCTGACTGCGAGGCCGACGGCCCGTGAGTTGCACGCGATGCCTCTAGGCTGACGTCTACTTCACCGAATCGTGCCGTGTCATCTAATTAGATGCAAAGCAATAGAGGGAAACACCTGGCATACATGGAAATAGTGTGGCACTCGAATCGATCAACACGTCAACGATCAGCACGTCAACGATCTCCCCGTAGCTCTCTCTCTCTCTCGCTCTCTCCCTGGTTCTCAAGCTCACTCTCTTCTCAGAAGGCACGGTGTCAAATGTGGTATTTCCTGATTCCCTGGGTCTCTTATTGCCCCATCCCAGCCTGTTGTGACCTCAGAAGTCAATCCCTCATACTCTTTCAACCATGAATCTGAATCTGTGCCCCTATTTCCATGTTTCATCCTGTTATACAGCAACAGAAAACCCTACTGTTTTCCTTTTTTTTTCCTATCCTGACCTTAACCTAATGCAATAAAAATCAAAACCAGAGATGGGAATGGATGGTCCTACTCTAATATTCAACAACAAATCAAAAACCTACTTGCTAAGGAGATCGAATACCTCTTCAAACTCCCTCGCTTCCTATCTATCTACCTCAAGCACTGGTTTGGGGAAAACCCTACTCTAATTCTCGATTCGAAGCGCGCAAGCGCTCAAGGTTTGAATCCGTTGGTCCCGACAACGGAACCAAAATGTGGGAGCTTTCGCTCAACCGCCAAGACCCACGGACCGCTTATTGTTCAAGCGTTCCAAGCCGAGCACTAATGGCTACCTCTCACATAGCCGACGCGCCATCCATATCTATGGGTGTAGTGAGCTTATCTCCATGCCGATCGAGTTATCTCCTCTCCTGCACACTCCGGTAGCTCCACGATCCAAGTGCAAGCTTCAAGCAAGCTCCATCCTCAAGCTCCATGCTCCAAGCTCCATCGCCACGAGCAAGATAAGAGAAGAGAAGAGAAGAGAAGAAGAGAGGAGAAGATGGAGAGCTTCTCCTCCCCGGTCCCTCACCCTCACATACTCACTCCCTCACACTCTCACACTCCCGCTCTCAAGCACAAGCTCAAGCAAGCAAGAAGAAGAAGAAGAAGAAGAAGAAGAGGAGGAGAGCCACTTTTGGCCACACACAAGAATGAGCTTCTCATTCACTTTTCAACTTTATATACAAAACCCTAAATCCCTTTTTGGGCGGTCATCCCTTTATCCCCTTTTTTACATGGCCGGCCGTGGCCTAGGCCCTTTTCCCCATTGTCCTTCTATCTTCCTAGCTTCCTTTCCACTGCCCGTCTACATTTACAAATTGCACGAGTGAGAGCCCGGCGTTCCTTGAATTAAACCATGATGCGCTTGATCTCTTTTACAAAAGTATTGACTTGCGCGCCTTTCTCCCTTATTTAGGACTTTTCTCCTTGTGCATCTTTGTCTTCCATTTCACTTTGCCTTGGCCTTTGTCTTCTGCTTTAGCTTCTCCAGATTTTCCACCTTCGTTTGCTTGAGGGTTAACAAGGGGATATATTTGTTGAGGGACTTTGAGATGGCCACATAATCTGCATTTCCTCTAGGCTAATTGGATATAGTGTCGAGATCAACATGCATGGCTTTCTAGCTTTCCACCTTGACCTTGATTGTGTCCCATCGATTCCCTACGAAGATCAGTTCATTACCCTAGTCCTCAATGAGTCAAGCATTTTGCATCCAAGGGTGGCCTAAAAGGAAATCATAATGAACCTGACAATTCTCTGCAATTTTGGCATGCCAATCCTTAAGTAAACCCATCAACCACCAGTAGATTAAAACATATGAATTAAATGGGAGGATTTCCCCATTCTTCGAGCACTCTAACTGATTGACTATGCCTACTCCAACACTTGCGTCTATGATTTCTCTTATTGGTGAGTCATCTAGAGCCTTCATGGGAAGAATGGCATTACATTCAATGCCTTCCCAAAAGGTGTTGACTCTAAGGGCTCTTGGAGAAGGATCAATTACTCCCACACATATATTGCTTTTGTGAATCACATGGAGGCATGGTTCTTACGGTTCTACCTCGCCCTCTATCCAATGCTGAAATGTTTTCCAAAGGTAAGGGGTACCATGCATTAACCCAAGCAACATTGTCACACTCATTGAAGCCAATGAGGCAACAAGACTAAGTTTCCCATCCTTACAGTGAGACAAATGAATTGGCTAGTTGCTAATGTGTTCGGGCATTGTGAGGCTTTGATCCCTCCTAGCCTCAAGTGGATCGAAGGCTGATCGAAGGCTAACTTTTTGATTCAAGTCCTTGTCTAGGGTAAGACAATGACATTGTTCTTGATAGCATATTGAACGTAGAATTTGGCACTTGCTCAACTTCAAAAGATTCTTGCACCCACTTCTTGACCTTGTCAATTATTTCTAGTTGGCACTCCACATTGGAATATTCATTCATCTTAGAGGCTTGCATCCTTTCAATGCAAGGTCATGATGGCACACTCAATGTTGGAGACAATTTTAATGATTGATTCTACAATAATCCCTTCAAATTATTTAACAATCTTTGTAGTACGAAATATTGTCATCACCAAATCAATAGAGGATTTAGTGATGTTTGCATTGTGCAATAGTCATCTTATGTCATCCATCTCTCGATGCGTAGTCTCTTTCTCACATTGGATGGCTAGGGTGAGATCCAACTGCTTATCTAGTGTGTCATTGCTTTGTCCAGCCAAAGTGCTATGTTAGTCTTCTAGCCCTATTGATGATATTTTACTAACATTTTGTTTTTAGTTGCTCAAATTTTTCTAGTGCTACCTTCAATTCTTTGGAAACATCTTTGAACAATGCTTCCTTTTCCATCGTGCTAAATCTTTGCAAAACTACTGACTATGTTTCAACACATTGTTTCCAAGCCTAAATCAATTTGATTTTGCATTGATTAGTCGTTTTCTCCTTGAAGTTTCTATGTTTTACCCTTATAGCTTATGTTTGGTTCCTTGTGTGGTGGGTTCCTTTTATCATTGATGGTCTCCTTAGATGTGTTTATCTTAGTCTCAAAGGTTGCATTCGATTTCAATTCTATGCCTTGGGATTCAATCAAACTTTTACTTCTTTTTCTTCCTAAGTAGTGTGACTAAAGCAATACAAGTTATTCAATGAGTGCTTGTGTTCAATCAGGCTATTCCCTCTCCAAACAAGTGTGATCTCAAGCGAAAGCAATCAATGCTACAGTTCACTTCCCAACTGTTCAATGGTCACAAAAGGGATGCTTTTACAACTTTCAAGATGATGTAGTTTTCCACCCCAAGCAGTCCTTCATCAAATGCACATAGACAATTGGTATATTCAAGGGTAAATCTCCACAATTGACACTCTACTGACGATTGACAAATTCATGTCACAAGCAACCCCATGACCATGCATATAGGAGGAGTTTGACTAGCTGATGTGGTTGCATTCCCCTAGGTTGCTAGTATTCTTTCCCTTATGACCTACTTTTCATATGAGCAGTGAGTGTTCTAGCTATGATTCAATCAATGAGTCAACAGTTGATGGGTTGGCTAGTTGTCAGACTATGAGATCAAGAAGTGACTTGTGTTTGAGTGAGTAGACACTAGAGGTTATGTGTCACAAATTCCAATGTTTGAATAGGTGATTTAACAAGGTGTGGCTTAGTATCGATGAGTTGTTGCTATAAGGGCTTGACAAGCTTCTGTCCTAAGGCTAGACATGTCTTGTGTAGATGGATTTCTTAATAGCGTCAACACTTAAGCTAACAATGGATAAACATCAAAATTTCAACTATCAAATGGAAAAGTTGAGACTCTCCCTTGTTGGTAAGTTTACTCCGAGCTACTCAGTTTGACAAGTTCTTGACGAACAAATGATTTTCAAGTTAACACTTTTTGAGTCTGAAGCTTACAATTTTGTGTTTCGGCAATTATCTTTCTTGTTGACACTTTTATTTGTATATTGACAAGTTGATACGTTGACAAGTTAATGAGTTTGCAGTTGTTTCTATTGATTGGTTTCCAAGAGTTTCTATTAAAGAGCCCCAATTTTGTTGATAGGTTTTGTTTAAGTGTTGGTGAGTTGATTAGTTTTGTGTTGAAAAATTGACAAGTTGAAGTGTTGTCCAAGTAGACACATTTTTTAATAGTTTGGCAAGTTTTCCCACAAGGTTAATAGATTTTTCCCTCCTTTATGACTCAAAAAGTCAAGTTTGAGAAGTTTGGTTTGGCAGGTTAGGCTTGGCAAGTTGGGGTAGGTAGGTTTGAATTGATTATTTTAATTTGATGAGTTGCCTTGACAAGTTTTGGGTTGACAAGCTCATGTTGACAAGTTCACATTGACAGGTTCATATTGATGAGTTTAGGTTGAAAAGTTGAGGTTAACTAACTTTAGATTGACAAGTCCAAGGTGATGGGTTTACTAATGAGTTTGATTTGATATGTTTTAGGTTGACAATTTGGGATTGGTAGTTCTAGCTTAACAAGTCATGTCAATAGGTTTTAGGTTGACACGTTTCATGTTGAAGAGTTAATGTCAACAAGATCACATTGGCAAGTTCATGTTAACAAGTCCACATCGACACTTTTAGGTTGATAGGTGCAAATTGATAGGTTGAGATTGGCAAGTCAAAATTTATAGGTTGAATTAACAAGTTGTCATTGGTGGTTTTAGGTCAAGAAGTTTGGTATCAACAAGTTAGGATTGATAGGTTGGGATTGATAAGTTTGAATTGATGTTTGATAGATTGAGGTTGACAGGTTAGACCAATAGGTTAGACTTACAAGTTTGATTTGACAAGTTTTAGATCGATGAGTTTCATTTGATAGGTTGAGATTGATAGCTTGAAGATTGGCGACTTTAGATAGATGAGTTTGGATTGAAGCATTCTCATTGACAAGTTGACAAGTTTAGATTGAAGAGTTCTCATTAACAAGTTGGGGTCAACGAGTTAGGATTATCACAAGATCTACAACTTGGGTTAAGGTTGATAGGTTTGGGCCTTTATCAATGAGTTCATAGTGACTGTTTCATTTTGAAAATTTCATGTTGATAAGTTCTTGTTGTTAAGTTTCGATTGACAAGTTTTGGATTGACCATTTTATGTTGATGAGTATGCATAGACAGGTTCCCATCGACAATTTTAGCTTGAAAATCTCCCATGGACAAGTTTCCATTGACAAGTTCACATTTACAAGTTCCCATTGACAAGGATACATTGATCGATTCATCTTGGCAAGAGCATGTTGATAACTATATGTTGAAACGTTCACGTCAACATATACTTACATTGATAGTTTTAGTTTGCAAGTCCTAGGTTGACAAATTCACACCGATAATTTTAGGTTGACAAATTTATGTTTATAGTTTTAGTTTGACATGTTTCCATTAACAGGTCTCCATTGACAATGGTATATTGATAAGTTTACTTTGACAAGATCCTACAGTTTTTGTCATATAAGTTTTACATTGACAATGTAACATTGAGACAAGTTCACACTGATGGTGTTAGATTAACAAGTTCACATTGGTAGTTTTAGTCTATCAATAGGTTCCCATCAATAAGGGCATGTTGACAAGTTTTAGTCGACAGGTGTCAATTATTAAGGGTTTCTTCCACTATTTTAACAGCAAGGACAATTTGCTAAAACCACTTCCTGGCAATAACCACTTCTAATTGCAACCTCCCTATTCAATGTCCCACACTCTTCCCCACTCCCTTCCAATTTTAATGATGAAAAGCACAGAGTTTTCAATGCTAAAAACTAATTAACCATGAGTGGTACCTTGCTTATGTTATGCCGGTGGTAGCTCCCGCTTAGCTCTAAATCTCAACGGATCTTCCTCTTTTTTGGCAGCCCTTCTTTCTTTTTGTCTATGGGTCCACCTCTCCTTGTGACTCAATTGCAACAACCCTTCCTTCCATGTTGCGATGGTAGCTCTCCTCTATAGTGGCTTGGTAGTGGTTCTCTTTCTTGGTGGCTAGGAAGGGGGTATGATAGAGGGAATGGTGGAGAAGGCAAGAGGGTTGGGACTATAGTGGTAGTGGTGGTTGGAGGATAATGGTGGAGAGGGAGATGGTGTATAGTATAAATATGGTGGTTGTATTGTTGCTGATGATGAAGATGATCTTAGGAGCCGCACAAGAACCTCACGAGTTGAATGTGTTGTCTCAATCCTGGATTCCACTGTTGGAGGTTTTGAGGTTGGCATCTCCAAGGATGGCTAAACTCATGAGCTTGCTTTGTTGGCTTTTACCTTCAGTGTGAAGCAACCGATTTGCTATTGTAAGAAGTTGGGTTCTAGAACCCTGAAGCACTCGAAAGCCCGTTATGATGAAATCCAATGGCTACTTGATGTGATGAGGGGGCTAGGATTATCCCAAGGCAAATGATCATTTGTTTTTCTTCATCCTTTAAAGAAAAAAAAGTTATAATTATAACATGAATGAAGGCAACTAGCTATGACATATCTTACATGGCCCCTTGCCTCACCTCACACTTGGAAGACTCCCTTTTCTCAACTTCTCTCTCTCTCTCTCTCTCTCTCTCTCTCTCTCTCTCTCTCTCTCTCTCTCTCTCTCTCTCTCTCTCTCTCTTTCTCTCTCTCTCTCTCTTTATCACTCTTGAGATGGGGCTCAAGCCCTTATGCATGTGCACAGGTGCTTGCACAATTCAAGATCTATTACTATATTCTCTTTCTTCCTTTCCCAATTGCAATTGCGTGTTTACTCAATTTTTAATCCTTTCATTTATTGTTCTTCCATGGGAATGATTAGATTGACCCTCCTATGTCTAATGACTATGCTAGAAATCATACTTGAAAGATTATTTCAACTAAAAGATCAAGATTTGTCTGTTTGCATGTATTTTAGAGTGGCCCAATTGCACCACCTCCTAATCCACAATGTGAAGTGTATAAGCAACTTCATGGCCTAAGCGCCCTTTGTCTTGGCAAATAGAATAAAGAATATAGCATTCCATGCCGAAGCTAGGGTCACAAACACCCTTATTATTCAAGGGTTTGACTCACAAAGTCATGGCTATCTCTCACCTAGCCTACTCACACATGCATGGTACACAATGAACTAACCTAGCAAATCAAGGTAGCTGTAGTGAGCATGCTTAACATCTCTTAGCATGTTATAGTTGCAACATGTTGACAAGCATTGCTACATGATCCACATGTACACCCACTTGCTTGTTTTTTAGCTTGCATTGTTGCGTCCCTTGCATGAACCACCACAAATAGCTCAACGAGAAGAAGAAATATGGATGAAACTTCCCTCGCCATGTCCCTTGATTCCTCACTCTCCCTCCCTCACAAGCTCCAACTACCACTTGAGTTGCTCCAAAAGAACAGATTAAGAACAAAGAGATGGGTGCAAGAGTTGCTCACTTGATGTCCCGTACTCTCACTCTCACTTCCTCCCTCAATCTTACTCTCTACCTTGCAGGAAAATATAGCACAAGCATAAATACCACAAGTCTACCACACATGAATAGCCTTTTCCATTATCTCTTATCCCTTTTATACAAAAGATTTAGGGTTTTCTACCCTTTTGGGAATCTAGCCCACAATTGTGGCCTTTTGGCCACCCACTCTTGCATGCAGTTAGGTGTTCACATGAAGCTCATCTAGTTTCTGCAATAATAAGTGCAACTTGCACGAGAGTGAGCCCACACATGCCCTCATTTTTCATTAACTAACATCTTTAAATAAGAGAATTGTTACATGGCACATTATCCAAAATTTTGTGGCACATCATTTGCAGACACTTTCACTTCTTTGTATGCTTGCCCCATTGCGAGGCAAGGGTTAACACGGGCCAAAGAGGTTTACTTTCTTGGGTGAAAGATGTGTCGAGGTATGGTGCCGCTTCTCCTAAAGATATTTATTTCATTAGTGATTCATTCATATTTGCTGACAAGGATTTGTTTCCTTACACAATAAGACCAATGCATGAGCATCACTATAGAAAAAATTGCAAGAAGAAAGGAATAACATGTTGTTTTGCTTTTCCATGTCTACCAATGAAACAAACATTGTTGCTGAATCAACTCGAAACTAATAGTTCACACATCAAGAGCATAGCTTTGTGAATTAGATTTGACTCCAAGACTTGCGCTTCCATGCAATAAATTTATTTGATGAGGGAATTAAAATTTTGGGCTCTTAAAATATAACTAGTATTTGGGGTGAGAAGCGTATTTTCAATGTCCACAACCTTTTTCTATTGGGAGCCCACCAACATATATACAAATAACTTCAACACGCATTTTGGGAAGCAAATAATGACATCTAATACACAATCAAGTGACATTAGTCAGGCAGTCTCAAACATTCTATTGAAGTAATGGTTGTAGTTGTGTTTGTCAGTTTTGTAGATTGTGGATAACATGGATCATGTATAATTAGCAATTGCCATCTACATCAAAGGAAGTGTCTCGAAAGAAAACCAACAATGTCTTATCTATTGAGAAAGGGTATGAAGAAGATATGAATTCAAGGGGGGTCATAAGCAATGTAAGTGATAAAGTTAAGAAACAAAGAATAATTCTCTCACACTTCTCATGAGCTTGCCTCTTTAAATAAGCATATGGGTACATCAAGTACATTGTACCTGTCCAGTTTGACTTGCCAACTTGGATCCTTATTCTCCCAACTCATCATACTCATCTCTCCACACTCTAAGGACTAGTTCATATTGCATTTGCATACAAAAAAGGCATCACTAATACATACGCTCAAACAAATATTCCAAAAACCCCCCTTGGTGCCTTATTTGGCTATTTTCTATGGCTACTGCTAGTGGGTGGTTAGGCTCTTTGATTCTTTTTCTTCAGTCTTTAGTCTTCAAAAAACGTGTCCTTTTGTCTTGGTTATCATCTTCCATGAAATTTGATTATCTTTTGAACCTTCGTGCTTCTTCACGGTGTCCAATCTTCTTATAGTGATTGCATTTGGGTAGATGCTTCAATAATCATTCAGTGTTGATGTGTCCTCTCCTTTTGCAGTGGTAGCATTCTTTAGGTTCCTTCTTTGTAAAGAAGGTAATGTCTTTGCTTGTGGATACATCAACCTGCCCTTTAAGTTTTTTTTTTTCAATAGGATTGATGATATGCAACCGTCAAGATTAAGTGTTTCATGTGTGAGGAGAGAATCCTTTAAGGATGTGTACTCTTTAGATAGACTGAAAACAAGCATTGCTATTGCATCCTTATTGGAAAATTTGACTTGGATGTCTTTCAGTTGATTAATTAGGCTCCTTAATTTTGAGACATGTTTGGTAAGTGAGTCTTTGTATTCATGATGCAAGCTATAGTTATTCGTCTTTAAATACATCTCTTGATTTTTAGCTTTAGCACCAAAAATTTTATTGAGCTCTTCCCACACTTCCTTCATTGTTCCTTTAATGTTGATGTAATGAATCAAGCTTAGGGCAAGGTGCAAACTGATTAAGGTGTTCATCTTTTTCTACCCATTCTCTAGTCATTTCTATTGGTGCATTATCACATATTATTGTCCATAATTTTTTATGCATAAGCAAGAATTGCATTCGAGTTGCGTAGGTATGATATTTTTCCCCACCCTCAAAAATTTTGATGCCATAGGAAATATTAGAGTTTGAGGCCATGGTTTGCAGAGAAGTCTTATAAAGTTTATAACAATACTTGGCAGCATCTAACTCCAATTTACATAGGATGCTTACATGCAAACAATTATGTATGCTTTTACAATTCTTGGGTATGAGCTACCTTTCAAATGATTACATATATTAAGTTGGGTAGCAGTTAGTGTGAATGAGGCTAGAAATAGATTAGTTTGAAGAGGCAATGTGAATAGTGGCTATGTTAAACTGGTTTGGGTAAGAAGGGGTGTGAATAAGACTCAAGGAGAAACCAATTCAAATGATTGCAAGTATGAAAGGAGCCTTACAATATTAAGGTTTAAACCTTTCAAAGGAGATAAGTGACTTAAAAAAAAAAGGTTATCTTGAACGAAAATGACATGTTGTAGCTGACTAGATTTCTGCCAAGTCTTTGGGTTGTAGTTGAGGTAGCCGTGAGTAGTCAAGCGGCACCATTGATTGGAATGCTTGGAATATCGAGTTGGTGGAGTTGCTTGAAGAAGCAATGCTTGAACAATGTGTGGGTAGCAAGGGAGCTTCTATGCTTTATCAAGCTTTCATAACCTGCTGCATCTCCCCACTATTGTAGAGCGCATGATTGAATGGAGCAAGCCACATACTTACATATGGAGCCAATTGGATTGCTTTCTCTCTTTGCAAGCTCAAGAGATGTGGCAACAAAGAATGATGTTATGCGTTGCTCCCCTTGCTTTAACTGATAATGGAGGCCATTGATCGACTCGAACTGATCTAGATTGTGAAGATATGGCTATTAGAAGAGGGAAAAATAGTGCCTTTCCTCTAGCACACAGTGTAAGGGTTTAGCCACACTCAATATGCACCTTGTTGTTGCATCCCTTAGTCTATGCTTCAAGAAGAATCACTCAAGAGCTCTGTTGCAATATCCAGTAGTCTTGTAGATAGATTGTAGTAGCAAGGTGAGAAGTTAAAGGGTTGAAGATGAGGAAATGGTAGATTTTTAAAGAAAAAGGATGCAAGAGGGAATGTGATATGAAAGAGGGTAGAATAGGGTGTGGCTTTGATACCACACGAAGGAGAGATGAATTCAAGGGGGGTCATAAACAATGTAAGCCATAATGTTAAGAAACAAAGAACAATCCTCTCACACTTCTCATTAGCTTGCCTATTTAAATTGGCATATGGGTACATCAAGTACATTGTATCTAGTCCAGTTTGACTTGCCAACTTGAATCCTTATTCTTTCAACTCATCATACTCATCTCTCCACACTCTAAGAACTAGTTCATATTGCATTTGCATACAAAGAAGGCACCGCTAATACATATGCTAAAACAAATATTCCAATAGAGTATTCATGATTGGTAATAGTCACAACCTTCACAAACAAATCGGCTTTCAATGTCGACAGCACAACAATTAATAACAAATGTTAACAACAATCTTAGCTTGTAGAAGTTGGACATTGTATCTACACATTACCACACTTGCAACTAATTTTTATTGAAGAGGTAAGTTTGGTTGGTGAGAGAGTGCAGAACTTTGTGGACACACACCTTTGAGAGATAAAGAGAAACTATACATTGCCATTCGACAAAAAATCCCATACAAGAACAAGGATTTGAATTAGCATATGATGGTGCAAACATGGACACCCATCCACAAAATCATGAAGCAGTTTCAAATTAGGAAAAACTCCAAGAACAATCATCAAGACTTAACTCTTGTCAAGTAACTAATGCTAGAACCATCACTTGCTTTGAAGGGCTAACAATGACCTACTTTGCGTTCAACCCATCACACCATTGCCCATGGTCCGATGACCCAATTGTTCTTTTCGGGCTCTCCCACACTACCATTCAACTATTAACACCGCACACTGAATGACACTAACAACTACTTCACCCCATCTTGTCTTACCTTAGGCAGCCCTTGCAACCACATTGCCTTGCTTGGGCGACCCTTTCTAGTCTCATGCATGACCGGCTAGTTGCTTTAAAAAAAAAACTAGGTTTAGTGTAATCCCATCGCCGTTAAATTTTGAATTTTTCCTCTAATACTAAAATTAAGAGGAGACGAAACCTTCAAAAGTTGAAAGCTAAATATATATAAACAGTTTGCCTCTTAAATTACACGATTTTTAATTAAACATAGGCATTTGAAGGATGAGGCCATGGGCATTCCCGTTCCCGAGGTCCCCCAGCAAATGACGATTTACGAATACGAGAGAGGGAGAGAGAGAGAGAGGAGGGAGGGCCCCACATAACATCCGGGGGAATGAAGACTTTTCCAACGGGACTCGTACTGAGCTGCTTCTGCTCCTCCTCCTCTTCCACCACGACTAGGAGGGGAGAGGGAGGGAGAGGGACCTTTCTCGCTGCATCGATTTTCCCAACCTCTAGGTCAAGGGCTTGCTCTCTTCCCCTGTACGAACGAGAGAGAAAGAGAGAGAGAGGGAGAGAGAGAGAGAGAGATTCTCAGGTTTTCGGCGCATCTCCATTGACTGCTCGACGAGGTACGAGCTTCCTTTACTACTATTAATACTGTTAATACGAAAATGAGAGAGAGAGAGAGAGAGAGAGAGAGTACGTGTGTGTGTGTGTGTTTTTTGGGGGGGGGGGGGGGGGGAGGGGGACTCAATCTACAAGATTATTTTCCGAGTCTAAGAGAACTATGGTTGACCATGCGTGCTCTAACATGGCTACTGGGAATGCTTTTTAATTGCGTGCTCTCTAATGCTATCACTCTCCGAACTGATGTACTCTTTGGTCAAAAGCCTCGCAATTCATTGACAGCATCACCTGTAGCAAGGTGATCTCTTTGTTGGATCAAATGTTAACCCAACCGGGCTTCAACCATAGGGGGAAGGAGAGGATATGGTGCTACGGATCTTGCAAACATAAGTTATACCTTCTTACTGTGGAGGAAAAGGCTGTCTTTATATCATGCTCAGTATGCATCCACCTAACCAATTAGCCCTTCTGACGAGAGACCTTTCTGTGGATGTATGTTTTGTCTGTTGTGAGGTCTCCAACCAAATTTGAAGATAAGGTGTTCCGACTGGTTATTTAATCAAATGAAATTCAGTGTTTATTAGTTTTGGATCACCCTAGGAAGTTAGATCGTACGGTTTGCCCGATGTGATTCCTTCAATGTTAAAGAAATTTGGATGATGATGAGAAAGTTGGCATATGCATTGTTCTGGATCAATTTTCTGGTTTTGCCCACTGTAGTTCCCCGAATGTGAGATGGATGCCATACACCATTTTGCACTGACTGTAGCTTCTGCACTCGGAAAGCTGAATGACAAGGCTGAGTTACCATCCATTGGCAATGACTCTAGAGATATTATTGTGGCGTGAAGGCTTGTTTGCAGTTCTGGAAGAGCACGTGTGACGGGAGTTGATTGCATACAGTGAGGGTGCATCTCATTTATTAATCAAAGGCAGCTGCTTCTGAACATTCGGCTTCTCTCCTTCTGACAGTGTGATACTTAACACAGAGCTGTTTTTCTCTAAATGATAGCAGAAGCTTGCAATGAATGAAGGACGAAAGGCACATGAACAATGAGCAAAACTGTAGAGAGAGCAAAAGTTGAGACCACCTGTGAGTATCTTGCATGAACCCCTATAGTACATGATGCTCGATAGAAGAAGTTGGCATAAATGTAGCATTGTGAGGGTGCTAGGGTCCAAACATATGAACGGTGCGTGCAAGAGGGTAGGTGCAAAGCAGCTATTTGACTTGTGGCTGAAACCCAAAACGATACAATAAGGTAAGTGGAACTTCTAAAGGCCCCCACGAACTTGGTATAGGGTTCACAAGCAAGAGATGAGCGCGATGGTAGCAGGCCCTCTTAGATCTTGGATTTGGCCAATAGCCAAAACTATAGTAGCAGCATAATACACCCTTGCCTACATCAAAGTCCAATTGGTTTCTTCCTTAGTAGTCTATGGTTCCATCGCATATCGGCCTTAAAATTACATAAAAGATGTCCAACTTTTTAAAAAGCCAAGATGACATGTTTGCATGCAAGTTGATTTTAAAGGTCACAGATCTCAAAATCAATATAGAGTAGTAGCTAACAAGGTTTCCAAGGGCCCATAGCATGGAGCAATGGTTGCACCAATTGCTGATAGCCACAGTGTAAAACAATGCTAAGGCAAGAACCTAGACCATAGAATGCATGGAAACACAATGAACACAACTTGTAGAATTCTCCATGCAGATAAATGAATATGGGCCTCAAACCTTTGAAGCCTGCTGTCTCTACCCAGTCATGCTGCATGATCAATTGTCACTTGTCTCAGAGGTTACTTGGCAGCCCCAGAATATTACCGCCTGGTTGTTGGCTTCGTCCTAATGGTTGATTTCTTCCTATCCAACAACTCTCCACCTTGTAGAATTCTCAATGAAGATAAATGAATATGGGAATGTGAATGATACAATGGGGCCTCAAACCTTTGAAACTTCATGCCCCAGTCTTGTTGCGCCGTGCGATAAGATGTCGCTTGTCTTAGAGCTAATCTAGCAGCCCTAGAATATTGTCGCCTAGTTACTGGTTGCCTCCTAATGGCTGATCTCTTCCCCTCCAACAACTCTCCACCTCCCTCTACCTCTTGAATGGTTGTCACCACCCTCAGCTCCCCAAATAGCTTTCTCCCAGCTTGCATGGGCAAGTTTGCCAAGTGGCAGCCTTCCCAAAGCAAATTTCTGTTAGAGTGAAGCAGTGCAGAATCGAATGACCAAGACAAAGAGTGAACACAGAGAGAGAGAGAGAGAGAGAGAGAGAGAGAGAGGGGGGGGCAAAAAATCTGCAATCAAGAATGTTGCACAAGGATGTAGACATATTCATGGGTATAGAAAGAATGTCTGCGTATGTCTCCACCTCGAAGATCTCACTCTCCGTGAACCCCAAGGGCAGTCTCCATGGTCTGTAGCCTAAAAACTGAGCGCACAAATGTGAAAGAGTGTGGAAACTGGGGCCAATAAATAGGCCACTAATGATTCATAAAAATAATGCAGGTCGGCTGCATTAATAAGCCGATAGGACAAAACTGTCCGACCATGCCACGTGTCATACTGATGTTAACTGTCTACACTCTTGCCATGTCCGACCAGCTGTGCAGTCCAACTTGCCCCTGCCACGTGTCATGCTGATGCTAGCTGTATACACTCTTGCCATGTGGACTGCCTGCTGAAAACTGTATTTATCTGTCCAAGGAATGTCAATCTCTAACACGCCCTCTCAAATCTTGGACTTGACAGAAGGCCAAGGGATCTGGAGTGCTATTGAAGTAAAGCCTGAGGAAGTGCCTTCGTAAACAAGTTTGCAAGGTCGTCCTATGTCTTGCAGTAGATCGGGGCAATAGTCTCATCTAGAATCTTCTCTTGAATGAAATGGTACTGGATCTCTATATGCTTCGTCCGAGTACGAAATATAGGGTTCCTGGCCAGGGCAATGCAACTCTCATTGTTACATTGAAGAATAGTAAGACCTCTCTACAAGCAGCCAAGCTCCTCCAAGAGGCTGGGAAGCTAGACTGTCTCACATGTAGTAGAAGATGCTTCTCGATACTTCGCCTTAGTCGAAGATAGGGCAACCGTGGGTTGCTTCTTGCCGCTCCATGGAAATAGCACCAATACCCAAGGTAAAGTAATAACCTGTCGTGGACCTCCAATGATCCACATCACTAGTCCAATCTGAATCACTCCTCCTGTAAGTACCAAGTTTGTAGCACTTTTACCTATTGGATAATAGATCCTAAGAGCAAGACTCCCCCGGAGGAACCACAAAATCCTCTAAGTAGCCTGCCAATGCACCATCTTAGGTTCACTCATGAACCCGGCCAGCACACCTACATCATAATACAAGTCGACACGAGTATTGAGAAGCCAAATCAAGGAGCCAACCAACTGCCTATAACGAGTAGCATCCGCCAAAGGAGAATCAGCATGAGTTGTAGCCTTCCAATTTGGGTCCATAGGAGTCGTAAGAGTCTTGTATCCCTCCATCTCACACGTAGTCAAGAGTTCCTGTACATATTGCTGTTGGGAAAGAAATATCCCCCTCGGAGTCTGATAGATCTCATGAGCTAGAAAGAAGTGAAGAAGTTCCATATCCGTCATCTCAAACTCCTCTTGAAGTGCTGCCTTTGTCTGCTCGACCATCTGAGTATGGCACCCGTCACAATCAAGTTGTCCACATAAAGGATAAACAACACATGACCTCCACCTGCGGTGTGAACATAAAGCTGGGGGTCGGCTTTGGAACACCGATACCCCAATTTTTCTTGGAGGAACAAGTCAATCTTCTCATTCCAAGCACGAGGAGCTTGCTTAAGGCCATAGAGTGCCTTCTGCAACTTGGACACCTTACCATTAGAAGAACCGAAGCCTGGAGGTTGCTCAACACAGATCTCCTCCTTTAACTCCCCATTTAAGAAGGCATACTTCACATACAATTGATAGACCGGCCATCTCCTATGGCTAATCAAGGCAAGAATTTCGTGAATAGTAGCCATTCGAGCTGTAGGTGCAAAAGTATCATGTAAATCAATGCCGGGGCACTGTGCAAAACCTTTAGCAACAAGGTGGGCCTTGTGCTTGTCCAACGTGCCATCACTGCGGTACTTGGACTTGAAGACCCATTTGACACCAATGATCTTCTTATGAGGAGGCTTCGGCACAAGGTACCAAGTACCATTCCTCTCAATCGACTCCAGCTCCTGCTCCATCGCTCTTCATGCTGTAAAGCCTCCTTCATGGAGGTGGGCTCCTGATCTTGTAAGACATGAGCCATCAAACAATAATTAGTGTAAACAAGCTCGGTATAGTGTGTTTGGTTTCTCTGAGAATGTCGCGGGCCATCCTGTAGCTGCCACTCCTCAGGGACTCCTTCAATCCTTGCATCACGAAGAGTGTCACAAGCGCAACGAGGAGGAGGCCAGATCTTGCCTTGTCACTCACCATTTGCTGAAGTTCCAGGAAGGTCCACTGATGGCTAGGGCACAATTGGTGAGGTCGGTGGTTGAGAACTAAGCTCCTCATTCAAAGAAGAGTCCACAAAAGGCACAGGCTCCAGAGGAACAATTGCGGGTGTCCACCAACTATCACCGGATCTCCCAGAATGGGGTGTTCCTCACCCCCCCTTGAGGTTGGAACTCCACGAACCGAACATCACGGCTCGTATAGACATCTCGCTTCATGGGATTGTACAATCGGTAACCTTGAAATTGCGAGTTGTAGCCCACAAACACCTACCTTTTGGAAGCTGATTTAAAATTTTCACGTTGTGTTTTCAGGATGTGAACATAGGCATCACACCCAAAAACTGTGAGATAAGCATCATTTGGCTTAGACCCAAAGTATGCCTCATAAGGGGTCATACTAGCAACAACGGAAGTAGGGGATTGGATTGATTAAGAATGTGAACTGCAATAGCCATAACCTTAGCCCATAGACACTGAGGTGTCTAACGATGCTCCATCATGGTACAGGCCATCTCGATCACATTGAGATTCTTTTGCTTCAATATGCCATTCTCTTGAGGGGTGATTGTATTGGTATACTTCTGATGAATACCATGATTTGCACAAAAACGAGCAAGCTCATTAGAAACACAATCGTAAGGTCTTCAGTTTTTGACCTGATCGGTTCTCCTCAAAGAGCAACCAATCCGTAAAGTGAGAGAAAGCCTACAAATTCAGCTTTAAGAAATAAGCCCATGTCATCTTGCTGTAATTATCCACAAATAGCATGAAATACAAGCTCCCTCTAAGGGATTCCGTTCTCATCGGTCCACAAAGATCGGTAGAAACAAGCTCCAAGGGTGTTGAAGATCGCCTCAAAGCCTTACTACGAATAGTATCACGAGTTTGCTTCCCACAGATGCAGGATACACAAGGTTGCTGGCTCACCAAAATATCCAGCAAACCTCGAACAAGTTATCCCTTAGACGCCTTCCGAAGATAATCATAGTTGAGGTCGCCAAACTGAGCATGCTAGCACTCGGATTGAGTTTGAGAGGTAAGAAGAAGAGACATCAAGGCAGAAGAAGACCACAACTTATAGACTCCATTCTCCTCATAGCTTGAATACAAAACCTGTCTCGATCCATGATAAAGAATCCAAAAAGAATTCACATCAAATTCGACCAAGAGGTCGAGGGCACAAATCTCGTGCACCAAAAGGAGATGGTATCCCAAGGTCGGCACAGAAAGCACTTTGGATGTATGAACACCATCTCGTCCATTGTAATAAGATGCATGTCACCCCATCCTTGAATAGGGATAAAAGAACTATCACCAATGAGAATCTGTCCATGCGAAGGCTGGAAATGAGGAACACGTGCTGAAGAAGGAGTCATGTGCCGTAAGGCACCACTATCAACAATCCACTCCTGAGTGCATGGGGCTGTCAACGCAGCATCAGAGGCCTTCAGGGTCAATTCCTCAACCACCTCCAAGTAGAGAAAAGCAGCTGATGAGGGAGTAGCCACTGCTCCGGAATCCTTTAAAGATTTCTCCTTCTTCTTCTTCTGTCGGGGCAATCCTTTTTCCAATGACTTGTCTTGCCACAGATGTGACAAATGGACTCCTTTTTCTTGTCCTTCTATGATTTGTCCTCCTTCTTCTTCTTTTGTTCCTTCCCCTTCTTCTGAGAGGACCGACCAACCAAGGCCTCAGATTTAGAAGCATTGGTCCTTTTCAAGTGCTCCTCTTGGTCCAAGACCATAGGGTTTAGGGTTTGCTCCTCTTGGTCCAAGACCATAGGAACCAACTCCTCCCACCGAAGAGTCTTAGATCACCCTGAAGCAATCAAGGTGGAATAAAAATCACTGAAGTGGGGCAGTGATTGTGAAAGAAGAGTTATCGCCATGTCTTCGGAAGTGATCACCTTCCTCGGATTTTGTACCTGCATCTGAAGCTGCCTTAGCTTGTTAATATGCACATGCATAGAAGATGACTTGTTGACACTCATGGTCCTCATTTGTACTTCCAAAGAAATGCGTTTCATGATGGTCATACTATTGTACATTTGATCAAGCTCCAGTCATATCTCCTAGGCCACCGTCAAGTGCTCAATAGGAGAGAGAACAGTTGTAGTGCATGAGAGAAATAAAAAGGAGTGAATGCGAGCATTGAGTTTGTCCCAATGTGCGGCCCTTGCCAACTCCAAATTATCATCACTGGGAGAGAGTTTGGACTTGTCTTGCGAAGAAGGACGATGAATAGTCTCCGTAACAAGCTCCGCCAAATCATAGGACTCTAGAATGGCAAGCATCATAACCTGCAGATGCGGTAGTTCTCGCCATCGAGCTTTTGATCTGATGGAAGAGCCGGTAACACGGGCACCTTCCGGTTCATGATTGTCTGAAACTTTGTCTTGGCCTCAAAAGACATCTTCACCTACAATGCTCGCACAAAGCACACAAAGTAGCACCCTTTGGTGACTGTGTGAAAGCAGCCTGCTAGGGCTCATCGCCACTTGTCCTGCTCCCCCTTTACTCGCCGGAGGCGATGAAAAGGTAAAATTTGCACTTGAAGACCCAAAATGCAACCTTCTTCCTTCTCTAACACCAAAAATCAGTAGTAGCAGCTTTAGCAAATCTGGTCCTTTCTTGCACACCCATGCTCGCCTCAGCCTTGTTACGATGCGTAGCCATCCTGCTCACCCTTGAACGCTGAAAACATAGCCTTGTGTCGCGTTGAAATCTCCTCTTCAAGTAGGTCCACCAGTCCTTCAATGCGCTGATACCATGTCAGAGTGAAGTAGTGCGGAAGCAAATGACCTAGACAAGGAATGAACAAAGAGAGGAGAGAGAGAGAAAGAGTGAAACGTAGAAAATCTATAGTGAAGAATGGTGTATAAGGATGCAGATATATACACGGGTGTAGAGAGAATGTTTGCTTATGTCTCCACCTCGAAGATCTCACTCTCCGTGAACCTTGAGGGTAGTCTCCACGGTATGTAGCTTGAAAATTGAGAGCACAATTGTGAAAGAGTGTGGAAATTGGGGCCAATAAATAGGCCACTAATGATGCGTGCAGCTGATTGGACAAAATTGACCGACCATCTGCAGCAGCCTGCCGACCTGCCCCTGCCACGTAACCTGCTGATGTCGGCTGCTTGCGCTCTTGCCAGGTGGACTGCCTTCTGAAAACTGCACTTACTTGTCTAGGGAATGCAAATCTCTACAACTTCAGCATTAATAAATTGTCCAAATTGGCTGGTGGTCATCCACAGTTAATGTGCTAACAACCCTTTTGGAATCCTAAGTTGTTCCAAACATTAAATGGTCTTAGACTAGCATTAATTAATTAATGAATGCATAGTCTTAATGCCACCACATGACATTTTAAAGGTCCATTTAATGTCCTAGGCCCACATTGGCATTAGGCACTCATAAGTACCTATTTGGCATAACTTAATGTATTTTTTGCCAACGTCACCCATTGCATACTTGGGGTACTTAGGCTGTCATCGTGACTTAACTGACTTGCACTTCACATGTGCACAACTTAATAATGCCAAAGCTAAGCATTGAAAATACACGTCCCCATGACATGGGCATTAAAGGCAAGTTGCCAACATTGCAAATAGGCACTAAGGTAAGGTCACCAATGACGGTATCCTCATGTGAATGGAGATCCTGGAGCCAACCTCCTTAGGGAGTCATATGATTTGATGCATTGCTGTTGATGAGCCAAGACCTCTTAGAAGAAGAGATAGTTAAAGAAGGCTCCTTTGATTGATGTGTGTGAAGGAACATTGACTCGGTAGTAATAGTGTGGGTAGAAGTAGAGGTAGAGGGCGGCTTTGATGTAGCTCCATTCGCTCTTGAACAAAGGTGATGGTATTTCTTCTAGCAATTCTTCTTAGGGTCCGAGGTCTCCCATAGTGTGGACACTTGGGATATCCTTTGCACTTCCCCTCTGTATCTGTATTAGAGTTGGAAGATGAGTTTGATTTTTTGGACTTCTTCTTCCCTTTCTTGTGCTTGGCTTGTTCTTTACGTGAGGATGATGCCACAAAAGCATGGATTGTGCCCCAACATTGCGAGAATCTCTCCGTGTGACACACATCTTGCTTTGGCACCATCGGGAATAGCTCCTTCCAAGTGATAGTATCCCTTGTATGAGAGGTGAGGAGATTGGTGTAGAATACATCAATACTTTAGTGACGAGATGTGATAGAAGTGTCATAGCAAGGTCTCCCAAAGTCATGATCTTACCGAGGAATGCAAGCTCATCTTGAATCTCCTTCATCTTGTTAATGTGAGAGAGATGTTGAAGCTTCAACTTGAGGGTCATGTGATGCCCGAATGTTTGGACTTGTTAAAGAGATGCCAATTTGGTTTAGACTTCTAGTGTGGTGCGGATACGTCTTACCATAGAGAATGTATGCAACTTAGAAAGTGAAATGAGAGGGCTCTAGTGATGAGTTGATCCCATAAAATTACCGAGTTTAAGATTGCTCCTACATGGGGATCCATGGTAGGTTGGTGATGAGGGATCATTATGAAATCCCATAGGTCAAAGGTGTGGAGGATACACTCAACTTGCACAACCATAGAGAATAGTTTGTCCCATCCAACTTTTTGGAGGTGGGAAGAGAGGGTAGGATGAACACTTTTATATGTGGTGCATGATTGCTGATCATGGATTGGTAGGTAGGAAAGGGGGAATAGAGATATGAAGTTGGCCGGGAAGAAGCCTTTGTTCACAGTTTGTTTGTTAATTTGCATCACGGTCTGAGTCTCAATATTGGCCATCTTCACATTTGTCATTGATCCTCAAGGTCACAATGGTTTGAATGCCGGTCTTCATGGTCTCGATCATCATTGTGATGATGGGTCTTGCTTTCCCAATCCACATGATTGTGCCTATTACAATTTGCTATCTATATCCTTCATGAAGATCTGTAAGAAATAAGAAATGTGGCTGGATGCGGAATCCGACTTGGTGTTGATGAAAATAGCCTAGAGGATGATGATGTCAGCCTGTTCAGAGTCTGCCTAGCCACTGTATAGCCTCTGTACACTTTGTGAGGCCCCTATTACAACCTCTAGATGTCCACCATATCTTTGGTACCCACACTTAGCCTTTTGTGTGACAACCTCTAGTGTTTACCATGTTTGTGTTGTGCCCACACTTTACAGGTGGTTGCTCACTAAAGTCTCTATACACTTCGTACTTTTTTGGTTGTGATTGAGGAGGGGTGTTGAGATATTGGCAATCACACCCAGCTTAGCCTCTTTGTATGGAGTAGTGTGGGCTTAGGATGCAGAATCCTATATCCGACCCTATAGAACCAAGGCTGAATCTCTTGTACCTATTGGATAATAAATACCCAGGTCGAGGGTCCCCCTCAAGAACTGCAAAATCCTCATAGCAGCCAACTTAGGTTCACTCATGAACCATGCAACCAAACCTATAGGAAAACACAAATCAATCCTAGTACTAAGGAGCCGTATCAACAACCCAAATCAACTGCCTTTAGTAGGTAGCATTTGCTGCCGGTGAATCTGAATGGGCCATAGCCTTCCAGTTCGGATCCATGGGAATAGAAAGAGCCTTATGCCCCTCCATCTCAAACATAGTCAAAAGCTTTTGCACATACTGCTGTTGGGAGATGAAAATCTCCCTCGGATTTTGGTAAATTTCTTGACCTAGAAAGAAGTGGAGAAGGCCCATATTTGTCATCTCAAACATCTCTTGTAGTGCCTCCTTTTGTGTGCTTGACCTTTTGGGCATGGTCACCTGTCAAGATGAGATCATCCACATAAAGTATGAACAACACGTACCCTCAGTTGAGGTGTGGATATACAATTGGGGATCGGAAGAGAATCGCTGATATCCCAACTTCCCTTGGAGGAATGATTCTATGTTTTTGTTCCAAGCACGTGGAGCCTGTTTGAGGCTGTCAAGGGCCTTCTTCAAACTATACACCTCGCCATTTGATGAGGAAAAGCCAAGAACTCAACATAGATCTTTGCCTTCAAATCTCTATTAAGGAATGCATACTTCACATTAAGCTCATAAATTAGCCATCTTCTATGGCTGGCTAATACAAGAATGACCCTAATGGTAGCCATCCGAGTTGTAGGTGTAAAGGTATCATGGAAATCCTCTCCTAGCTGCCGTGTGAATCCTTTTGTAATGAGCCATGTCTTGTGCTTATCCAGAGTGCCATCCCTATGGTACTTGGTCTTAAAGATCCATTTGACTCTAATGACCTTCCTATGAGCGAGCCGTGTCACAAGATCCCAAGTGCCATTCCGCTCAATCGCATCCAACTCTTGCTCCATAACCTTCTTCCAATACTGTGATTGCAAAGCCTTCTTCATGGAGGTGGGCTCTCTATTCTGCATGGCACGAGACATCTAACAATAGTTAGTACAAATAAGCTTGGTGGAGTGTGCTTGGTTCTTTCGAGATTGCCACGGACCATCCTATGGTTGCCGCTCCTCAGGAACTCCCTCTATCCCGCATCATGGAGTGCATCATGTGCTCAACAAGGAGGAGGCGCATACTCCCCTCGCCACTTTGTCTCTATTGAAGTCTTTGGAATGTCGATCGGTGTTGGCTCAACGGGCGAAATGAGTAGTGAAGCAAATCTCCTTCTCCATTGATGGTAGAGCCTCAAGAGGCATACGCTCCAAAGGCACATGCTCAGGTGCTCAACTGTCACTTGGATCTCCAAGTATGGGATTCTCAACACCCCTTTGCAGATGGGAATATGAATTGAACATCTTGACTCGTGTATACCTCTCGTGAAAGGGGATCATAAAGTCTGTATCCCTGGGAATGCAAGCTATAACCCACGAACACTTCCAGTTTGCAAAGTCAACTTAAACTTGTTCCTCTATTTCTTTAGGATGTAAACATAAGCATCATGCTCGAACACCCTGAAATAAGACACATTCGTCTTTTGACTGAAGTAAGCCTCAAAAGGTGTCATGCCTGTAAAGAAAAATACCCTAACACAGAAACATAAATAGAAACCGTACGACAAAGCACATACTGATAAAAAGAACACAGTTAGGGTTAGGGTTAGAGTAACTCTGAGACAATGAACACAGTGAATAAATGAAATGATATGACTACTAATAATACGATGCTCATGCAGCAAACACACTATGCAGTGAATGAATACTGAACCTCGAACTCCTATATCTCTAGGATCAAGGCAGGGGTAATGAGCTGGAGAGTGTGTCGTACTCCGAATGGATCCCGAATCGCAACAAGTCAGCCTTCGGATGTCGAACACCAGCAAACGCAGCAGTGAGAAGTTGGATCTGATGCAGACAACAATGAGGAGAGAGAAAGACTAAAAACGGAGCCTGTAGGAGAGAGAAAGATTGAAAACGAGGCAGTACAACCTGTAGGAGAGAGAAAGACTAAAAACGGAGCCTGCAAGAGAGAGAAAGACTGAATTTGCAGGCAGAACAGCCTGCAGGAGAGAGAAAGAATGCAGCGATTGTAGACAGGAGAGAGAAAGCTGTTAGGGCGGCAGCTGGAGTCTGCAAACGTAGCAGTTTGCTGACTTGGGAGGCTGTACGACAATAGTGCAGATGAACAATAGTCAGTCGCAAGGCAGAAACAGCAGCTATCAGCGTGTGGAGGGTTGGAAACAGGCGCCAGACTGTAGGGAACAGTGATGGACAGCAAGGGCTGAGATGTCCTCCGTGATCGGGGTGTGGGCAGCAAGCTGGTAACACTTGAAACCTGCAAAAACGAGATTATGAAAGAGTGGAGGGCTGGCTACCAATTTATAGAAGATTAGGATTCTAGATTCTCTCCCACTTAACTTTCTCGATCCGCTCCCCGTTTTAGGGTTTTGGCTAAAATAAGCCTAAAATAAGCATGTTTTGGGGCTGTTTAAGTGGCTAAGTGCATTTCTTAGCACAACAATTCCAACTACGACTGATATAGGGGATTGATTAAGGATGTGAATAGCGGTGGCCATTGCTTTGCGGTCCATAGACACAGAGGTGTTTGCTGATGCTCCATCATAGTCCACACCATCTTGATCACACTGTGATTCTCCTTCTCCAATATGCCATTCTCTTGATGTATGTCCATGTTGACAAACTCCTAGTGAATGCCACAATTTGCACAAAACCTAGCTAGCTCATTGGAGACAAACTCCCCTCCTTTGTATGAACGCAGGGTCTTGAGTTTCTTGCCAGACTTGTTCTCCTCGAAGATCAACCAATCCTTAAGGTGTTGAAATAGCTTTAAATATGCCCAAGTCATCTTGCTAAAATCATCAACAATCAGCATAAAGTATAAAATCTCCTTAAGGGAGTCCATCCTCATCAATTCACACATAAGTCCGTCGAAATAAGTTCCAAGGGTATCTTATTCTTATACGAAGCCTTGTTGAAAAAATAACATCTCTACGTTGCTTGCCATGAATGCAAGACACACATGGCAGGTGGCTCACCCCAGTCTTTGGCAATCCACATACAAGCTGTCTGCGAGTTGCCTTCCTAAGGTACTTGTAGTTGAGGTGGCTAAACCGAGCATGCCATGGCTTAATTTGAGTCCGTGAAGAGAGAAGAAGCGAAGTAAAGGTTGATAAAGTCCACATCTTGTATTCTCCATTCTCCTTGTGACCCACATGAAGAGCTTGTCAAGAATCTCCATCAAGATTTCAAAGGGTCCTTATCAAACTCGACCATAAGACCAAGATCACCAACCTTACTTAGTGAAAGAAGATGATATCCCAAACCCGGCACATAGAGAATTTTCGATGTGTGGCTACCACCTTGCCCTTTCAGAATTAGTTGCATATCACCTTTGCCTTTGATAGGAATAGAAGAGGTGTCACCTATGAGAATTTGCCTATGCATCAGACTCATACGAGCAATACCACTTGAAGGAGTCATGTGGTGGGAGGGGTCACTATCCGCAATCCACTCATGAGGCTGAGGGGCCTACATGGTTGCATGAGAGATCGTTGGACTAGCATCCTCAATCACCTCCAAATGGAGGAAGGCGGCCGATAAAGGAGCAACCACAACTCCTGAGTCCTTCGTAGTTTTATCCTTGCTCTTCCTTTTGTTCTTGTCAGGGCAATCCTTCTTCCAATGGCTTGTCTTACCACAAATGTGACAAGTAGACTCCTTGGCTTTATCTTGCTTGGTTTTCTTCTTCTTCTTCTTCTTTTTCTTTCTGTTGGGAAGATTGTCCTCTCAATGCCTCCAACTTGGGAGTATTCTAACCTTTTGAGTTGTTCCTCTTGGTTTGTGGCCATAGCAGCTAAGAAACACGTTTCTTTGAATTTGAAACTTACGAAACGTTTCTGAGAGTAAAAAATGTGGACGTTTTTAACTTTTTTTTTATTTTTTTGGTGAGTTTGGAACCCAAAACATGGTTTTTTTGACAAAAACTAATGGGCAATGTTAAACATGATGACAATGATGTGTAATGACGTGTGAGGGCTCAAGATTTTGGATGAGAGATTGATTTTTTTGTGATTTTGTTTAGTTAATGAACTTTGCCAATCTAGTATCTATTCCTGTCTTGAGATTTGAATATTATACGACTTTAAATCATTTATGATATATTACAATTCATTCTTGATTTTGACATTTTGTGAGTTTGTTTTGAAATGAGAATCATGATGTTGCAACTTGACTCAATCCATATTATAGATAGGCTATTTACATGTTAATTTCAATTTTCTTTGTATGATATGTATGAATCATAATGTTTGAGTTTTAAACCATAGTATAGCTTGTCCAAAGACTAACTTTGACATAAGTGACAAGTCAATAATGGATCATGGATATTTAACATATAATGTATTATTCTCAATTAACTCTATTTTCACTCGAGCTCAATTAGCCATTCTTTGTTTAAGAGAGAGTTCCATAGAGGTTTGGAATCTTTTTCCCCAATCAAAACTATTAAAAATCCCTATATAAAAAAACCTACGTTTCTTATTTTACCCCCTCTTGAAAGAAACTTACGAAACACGTTTCTGCTGTTTTATTTCTAAACGTTTCCGACGTTTCTGGCTACTATGTTTGTGGCTATCAGAACCAACTCCTCCGTAAGGGTATTTGTTTGCCTTGAAGCAATCAAGGTAGGGTAGAATGCACTAAATCATGGTGGTAACTGTGAAAGAAGAGTTATTGCCATGTCCTTTGAGGTAATTAGCTTGCCTTTGTTTTGGAGTGCATCTGCAATTGTCGAAGCTTATTGACATGCTCCCGTATGGAAGCTGACTTGGACGTGTTCAAAGTCTGCATTTGTACCTCTAGAGACACCTATTTCATAAAGTCCATCTGATTGTACAACTGATTCCAAGATACCCAAGAAAGTAGTGAGCAATAACAATATGATGTTGCTGACCAGCACACATTTGGGAGTGCAAACATGGTTCCAAGATACCCAAGAAATACCAGCATGCATGAAATCCTTCTTCCAGAACATAGAGAGGAAGGCCCTAGTAAGCGTGGCAAGCATGATGGTCTACACCACTTTGAGGCACACATGGAAAGACCACACTTGGGATTTCTGATAAAGGAACTTGGATTCCACCTTGTCAGAGATTCATCATAGCAATTGTTTAGGCATAACATTGACACCCAAAGTGTAACCTAGATGTCTTGCAATATTGCCTTCGTGAATCACTTCCCCTTGCCAACCCAAGGCTTGAAGATCAAAACAATATAACTAATGAGAGATGACTTAGAAATGTTAATATGCAGCCCTGAAGCTTGATCAAACAAGTCCTAGATGTCCAGTGCCTCACGGAGGTTATCCTAATCAGCTCTCAATATCATAAAGGTATCATCAACCAAAGCCTACCTAACAAAGTGCTGATTCAACAGAGGAAATAGGTTAATCAGCTGCCTTTGTGGACGTATCCATATAGTACAATCTGTCTAGTCGGATTGACTGTATATGATCCATACTATTTTCATCCGATTCTTTTCTTTTTTTTGGGGGGGTTAGTGTAAAGAGAAAATTGATTTTTTGCTATAAACTTATCCTCTTCATCCTCATCCTCATCAACCTCTACCTCTACCTCACTTGCTTCCTTCTCTTCTTCTACCTCTCTCTTACAAGCTTCTCTACTCTTATCTCTCCTCCATCTACCTCTCTCTTCCTCTATATCCTCCTCTTTCTCTTGTGCCTCATCCTCTATGTGTATCTCTATTTTTATTTTCTCTTTCTTTACCTCGTTTTCTTTCCCTTTCCCTGCCTCTACCCGTATCTCTATAATCTTTACCTCTACCACCATGCCTAAGCCTCTTCATGAAGCCTTCACATTATACACAACTCACCTTGAGTCTTAGCCTTTAGAATTTTTTTTGTATCTACTACTTTTTGCACTTGGCACTTGACTTGCTAAACCATGATCCATCATTGCAGCTAGCTCCTTTTTTTGATCCATTGTACATGTCTTCAATCTTATAAATGATATTGGATCTTGGAAATTACTTGTGACTAGAGTCTTGGATTTACATTTTGTCTCAACCTCTTGTCATTTTCACGACTCATTCTTAAAAATTGAAGCAAAGAAATTTGTGGTTTGTAAATTGTAATAGTATTGAATAGATAATGCCTTGTGACACTCTATCTCATGGGTAGCCACTCTCATGTCACTTCAAGTCATCGGCAAAAATTGGTGGAGGTCTCCTCTGAGTCACCACATCGCGCACATGCCATTGGGTCCTTGCCATATCCAAGTCAAGTGCCAACTACTAAACTCCTATGGGCTAGAAGCCATAGAAAGAGGGATATTTTCTTGGGCCTGAAGCTCTCATATAGTTGCCTCCAAAAGTCATATAAAAACTCATTTGAGATTCCCTCTCTATGCCAATGAGAGGTGGCTGTAGGCTGTGCTCTAATCTTGCTCATATGTATCCTATGTCCCAATCTAGTGGTGTAGCCAAAAAAGGGAATGTCTCATGGCCTATTAGTGAAGGGATCCCTCCACACCCACTCTCCTAGATCCCATTGAAGTCTTTGTAGAGGCCTCCTTTGGTATGCCCAATATCTCCATCTATCTATAAGACAAGTGATTGGGTCTGGGTCCATGTGCCATTTCCTTTCAAAGTGTGCCACTACTCTAATTCTCTGCCCTAGAGCAGCCACTGAGGGCTGTAAGGTCAAGATCCTGTTGCTGGAGGCGGCCATCCTCCCCAACTGTGAAAGTGAATGTCCTGTCTCTGCTAGATGCAATGACTGCTAGAAGGATATCCCCTCCAGAGAAGAGACCAATCCAAGTCTCTGAGTGGAAGCTGTGTTAGTTTGCGAATCTTATGGAACCCCCTCCATCATGGCCTCAATCATAGCCCTGGCTAACCTAAGAACATGAAGTCTCTGCCTTCAATTCTCGTGTGGTAACTCTTGAAATGCAAACCACTCCCCCACTGATGTAGCGACCTGCAAAGAGAATCTCCCCCATGATAAGTGTGTCCGCTGTCCAATGGTGTAGTAATCTTGTATATGGCATCTCAGGGAAATTGGATAGTCATCCTTACAAAGGCTGTAGAGGCAAGAATATGAAGCACATCCTTGACATGATAGGAGTTGGTAGTAATCTTGTATATGGCATCTCAGGGAAATTGGATAGGCATTCTTACAAAGGCTGTTGAGACAAGAATATGGACATCCTTGACATGATAAGTGTGTCTGCTGCCCAATGGTGTAGTAATCTTGTGTATGGCATCTCAAGGAAATTGGATAGCCATCCTTACAAAGGCTGTTGAGGCAAGAATATGAAGCACATCCTTGACATGATAGGAGTTGGTAGTAATCTTGTATATGGCATCTCAGGGAAATTGGATAGGCATTCTTACAAAGGCTGTTGAGACAAGAATATGAAGGACATCCTTGACATGATAGGAGTTGGAATACACAAATGGATCAACCAAGGAGGATTTTGAAGTACAAGCTCCGTTTCTGGTTCTTGAGACATTTGTCACATGCCTTGTTTGAGTGCATATTTGATTGAGGGGAATCAAATTAGTGTGGAGTCATTTGAACTCAATCTGCACATAATAGGGTGCCACATGACAACTCTGTGCTTGATCTACAAATGCCTTGTGAATTAGACAAGATGGTGCATCCTCCAGAAGTTAATCAATCTAGTAAAGTAGAAGACTCAAAGAAACTGAAAACTACAAGAGGCATGGAGTGACATTCAAGGTGGTCTCAGATGTCTTTAAAGTTGGATATTATTGGCCCTGAAGCACGAAAGTATTGGTTGTTAATAAAGACAGTTCAAAAAAGCTTCATTGGTTCCAAGCAACAAATAAAAGCAGACATGAAAAGGCAAGTAGAGAAAATATAAAAATCTCAAATTTCCTCTTGAACTTTGTTCCTCAGAGGGAGCATTATACTGCATTAGAATGTGTGCCATGTGTCACATTTGAGTTTGGTGTTCCAATATGTGAGATTTGGGCTCTGCCATTGGTGCACTTTGGCTGCAGTTGTATAAGAGTGGTCTGCCGCACTGTTTGATTACATTAAGACATTTCTCTCCATTTGCTTTCAGAAGATGTTCAAGGAAAAATATATGGTCTATAGCTGCTGCTGTTTCTAGCAGTCTATATATAGGTGAAGCTTATAATTTACTCTAATTTTGGTGGTGACATTTGCTCTAAACTGCAGGTCACATTCATCAGAGGCAGAATACCACAGCTGTTCTTTCATCTCTCTCTTCTGTTTTGCAATCTCCATCACTTGCTGTGCCCATTATTATATAGTCAATTTTACTCCATGGAGAATTTGCATTGAATTTAAACTTGCAGGTTTTGAAATTGTTTTTTCCACAGTCGTTACTCCTTTCCAGTAGAGCTGTTTTTGCTTTGCAGACTAGTATTTAAAAAGTGTTTTCAATGTTTGGCAATTATTTGTTTTTAGGTGAAAGTCTTTCAAGTGAAGTTAGGGTTTGGGCGACTATCTACTAAATGATATGATGGTATAGCTGGAAGCCTCAGTTCTAGGATTGAAGGTATGTATTGGCTTTTGATTTTCCGATAATGTAGTTTGTGATCCCCCCTTTTTATTTAGCAAGCTCTAGAACATGAACAACTAATCTTAAACTTTGGTGCTAGAAGCTTTTAATAGTCCAATACGAATATGGGGAAGCAAAATAAATAGTAGATGAGCAAATATTAGCAAAACATCACCCAAATTGTGAGTATGATTGCATCTTCGAGTTTGATACATGTTAAAATAGGTATGCTCGGTGTGCATGTGAATTTCTGATTTGCTGGAAATCTTATTCTTCAGATTGTTTTGGGGAAAAAATGAGGCTTCAAGGCCTTAAAATTGTATATTAGGCTTTTCCTTGCCTCCATCAATCTGGATCATTTAGTTTGTTTCTTGGTTCATTTTCTTGTGCGGTTGTCTCTTGTCTCTTCTTGTGATAGCTGCAGGTCTGCTTCTACATATCAATTTCTTCCTATGTACGTCTGTCTATATTTCTGCTGCCTGCAAGACTTGCCATGCCCATGATTGCTCCGCATCAGCTTCTCTTTTATTCAACTAGGCAAACTCCATGTATTAGGTTAGACTCGTGGTGAGTTCAATATCATGTGCCTTCTATGCTTCTTGTCAACTCAACAGTTCTCAAAAATGAACAACACTCATTGGCAGAATCCTCATCATTGTGTCTTGTGAACACGATTAATAGTGCGAAAGTGTCACACCACTATTTAACTGTGAGAGTGCGCAACGGAAGAAGAAAACATGAACACAGAGGGAAAGAGAGAGAGAGAGAGAGAAAGCAGAAAATGAAGGAAGAAAATCTGCACTGATTGAAATGAATGCTGAATACAAAACTGTGGACTGATCAGTCCCTGCACGCAGCCCGGAGCATCAGTGAGGGCACCAGATCAGGCTGATGATGACGGCAGCACCGAAGACGCAGGAAGATGACGGATTTGGAGTGTGCACCTGCCAAGGAAGGAGGGAAGATGATAATACAACTAATTGCCAAGTGGGAAATCACTATAAATAACCAAAAAACCCAAAAACTGGCCGACCTGAAATTTGAGGCTAAAAATAGTCCGACCAGCATTTAATGCTAGTAAAATGCTAGGAATGCTTAGAAAAATCCCAGAAAGGGTGGACAATGTCCGGTAGGTGAGGTAGGCTGAAGAATGCAGAAATTGCTCGGGGAAATGCACATAATATCCCGACTAGAGGAGAACATGCACTGAAATGCAATAAACTAAGTGCCCTAGAATGAGCTACCTCCTCCGTCAAAACAAGTGATAGACAAGTTAGAGCTCCTAAAGTCCTTGTTTGACTTAGATTGAGTCTCACAGGGAGGAGATGACAGGGCATGACAAACATGATTGCTAATGCCCCCCCTCTCAGATCCTAGATGTGGCGGAAGGCCAAGGGAGAAACGGATCCTAGGGTGGCAAGAGAAATACCAATGTCGATGAAGTCCGTTGATGAAGATTGTCGATGACGAAGCTTCTCACGATCCTGGAAAACCCCCTCTAAAACACTAGGGGCCAGGAAATCCATAGCCGCATCACTGAGATCGTCCCCCTCTGAAAGGGATGGGGGGTACGAGGGAACCACTGGAGGAGAGAGTGGGGGATGGGAAGGAACCTATGGAAAAGAGGGTGCACAAGTGGGAATGGGTGTAGCAATAGACAACTGCCTCGGAGGACCTTGCATAAGAGAAGGGGAATGGAGCTTGTAAAGCCCGCTCTCCTGTCAACCTGTCGCGATAACAGCCCATGTAGAAGAATCCTCGATACAAAAGGCCTGCTCGGTGAAGACAACCCGGGTACCAAGCCTAGTAAGGCCATAGACTGAGAGGAGTGGAAAGCCCAAGTCCAGAACATAAAGAGCTTGGGAAAGGGAGGTCGAGGAAATAAAGGCAAAGTACCAACACCACAAATAGGCACTGAAACAATGTCACCAACAATGACTGAACCCTCAGAAGGGCATAGATCCTGCAACAAATCACCTTGGGGAGTCATATGACTAGAAGCTCCACTATCAACCAACCAATGTCTCTTAGAAGAGGAGGCAACCACTGAAGAAGGCTCCTCCAAATCAACAATATGAAGGAACACTGACTCATGGGTAATCACTGGAGTAGAGGTAGGAGGCTCGGATGTTTTAGCTCCATCCTTCGCTCTTGGACGAAGGTGAGGGTACTTCTTCCAACATTTCTCATTTGGACGTGTCCCCTTCCCACAGTATGGGCATTTAGGCTTCTTCGAGTTGGAGTCAGAACTTGATGAACTCTCATGTCTTTTAGCCTGTGACTTCCCTTTCTTCTGTGTCCCCCCTTCCGAACCTGCAACAAAAGCTTTGATGGAGGTGGATCCACTGGCTACCACTTTGGCGCGCTCGTCATGCTCCAAAACAAGCGGGGCAAGCTCCTTCCATCGAAGCTTATCACGGGTCCTTGATGTAAGAAGGCTAGTGTAGAAGACATTAAAACAGGGAGATGGCAGCTGAGTCAAAAGAATCATGGCCATATCCTCGGAAGAGATCATCCTACCAAGGGATGCAAGCTCATCCTCATGTCCTCCAACCTGTTGATATGATCCTTCACGGAAGAAGAACCATCAACAACGAGCATCTGTAATTTCTTCTCAAGAGTAATCCGATGGGCAAATGTCTTCTGATGGTACAAAGAAGCAAGCTTTGTCCACACTTTCGTTGCTTTCTGCAACCTGCATACATGCATTAGGACAGAATCCTGTAAGCTCATAAAGAGGAAAGGTCGAGTTCTCAAGTTGAGCCGATCCCATAAGGCCGCACGATCCATCGATGATCCAATGGTGGGGTCCTCCAGTGGACAGGAAATAGGGTGGGTAACAAACTCCCGAATATCGAAGGTATCAAGGATACACTCCACCTTACGCGACCAAAGCGAGTAGTTGGAACCATCAAGCCAAACTTCTTTGGGCAAAGAAGGGAGTACGAGCACTTGTATAGAGGGTGCCATGGAAGGCATATGAAGGCCAGCAGAATGAGCCTTTTGTGAAACATGGAGATCTTGTTCAAATGGGCTAGGTGATCTCCGGTCGTCGCGTGAACTAGCACGAAAGTCTCTCCGTCTCTCAGAGGAAAGAATAGAAACCTCATCCTTTGAATCCGCAAATAATTAGTGATAAGACATCTTCGTATATATCTATAATCACCAAACAATCTGCAACAAATAGTCACAATGAAGCCGCCAATGCTTGAAAGACACAAGAAGTGCTGTCACCTGCTAGAAGAGGAGGTAGATGATGTCGCTTGGTTGCCAGAGAAGGATGCCTCCACTCCAGATGCCAGAAAAGGCTGCGTTTGATACAAACGCAAGTTGTGGACACCTTGAAGACTGTCACCTGGCTCCAGATGATAAGGACGACTGCAAAACAGTTGTGTTTGATGCAAACGCAAGCAAATGGCTCCAAGCAAACTGTTGCCTAGTCTTCTAAGGGCTGCAAAACACCAACGCAAGTACAAAAGGCTGCGTTTCAGCCTTGGATGCACCGCCAGAAGCTGGGAGAGGTGGAAGAAGGCTGCAGTTGATGGTGAACTCATCTGCAATGGAAGCTCTCCTCCGTGCTCTCAGTTAGGGTCTGATACCATGTCAGAGTGTGCAACGGAAGAAGAAAACACGAACACAGAGGGAGAGAGAGAGAGAAAGCAGAAAATGAAGGAAGAAAATCTGCACTGACTGAAATGAATGCAGAATACAAAGTTGTGGACTGATCAGTCCCTGCATGCAGCCCGGAGCATCAGTGATGGCACCAAATCAGGCTGATGATGACGGCAGCACCGAAGACGGAGGAAGATGACGGAATCGGAGTGTGCACTTGCCAAGGAAGGAGAGAAGATGATAATACAACTGATTGCCAAGTGGGAAATGGCTATAAATAGCCAAAAAACCCAAAAATTGGCCAACCTGAAATTTGAGGCAAAAAATAGTATGACCAACATTCAATGCTGGTAAAAATGTTAGGAATGCTAAGAAAAATCCTAAAAGGGTGGACAATGTCTGGTAGGTGAGGCAGGTTGAAGAATTCAGAAACTGCCCTGGGAAATGCACATAAAATCTTGACTAGAGGAGAAAATGGAATGAAATGTAATAAACTGAGTGCTCTAGAATGAGCTACCTCCTCCATCAAAACAAGTGATAGACAAGGCAGAGCTCCTAAAGTCCTTGTCTGACTCAGATTGAGGCTCATAGGCAGCAGATGACAAGGCATGACAAACATGATTGCTAACATGAACAACGATTTCAAAAACAACTCATGCTTCTCCTTTTTTGCAAAATAAAGGGTGGCTGATTATATTTTCCAAAGTAAACATGGAAGTACATGGGCTCAGCGTTTGGCTAGAGCATAGATTGACTGTGCACATAGATAGAAGGCTACGTAAGGCCGATTTGGGTGGGAAAGAAGCCAAGGTGGCAAAGTATTAGATCCGTTGGGTGTCATCTTTTATTGTGGCGAATAGACTATGGTGTCCTGGTGTGAGAGGCTATTTGACCTCCTGCCAATATCATGAGTCTCCTTGGAGCTGCATCCAATGTTCATGAAGCAAGTGGATAATGGATTGACAAAGCATAGCAATGGTGGTGTACATTGAAGGAGGGTGCTTGCTATTGAAGAGCGGGCCTTCAGTATATGCCACCTTGTAAGGTCCTTAATGACCTTCCAAACCTCTACTCATGATGTGAATGCTCTAGAACCTATTGAGTGGTAAGGCCTCCAAGTCAGTGGTATTTAATAATAAAGATCTTGTCATGCATCTAAGCCCTATGCCATTCTTGGCCAATTGATTGCTGTGTGAAGTGCTATAGCACAATCAAAGGTTAAATTGTCAAGCTCTATAGCACAATCAAAGGGTGAATTGTGAATACTTTTGCATGCATTAGGATTTGTTGTGACAAAGTAGGAAAGCTGACTAGGACTAGCATATGAGATGTGCACAAGTATAGGCTTTGACAAGCCAAGTGATGTGCTATGTAGCATACTTTTGTGCTTCATATGGGCAAAGCATGTCTGTGCCCCACCAAGACAGTCACAATTAGTCACGATTAGAGCCTCGATCTTGCACAACCACTGGACTCTAGACCATGCTCCTTGAAATATTCACTAACGTTGCCATCTTGCACTCGCAATCTCATTGTAGACTTGCTAGAAGGCCACAATCAATCCACATGTCATATGTGCACTACATTCTCTCCCCCACTAGAATTAGAGCTGTTCTCATGTGCATTGCACTCATTCGAATCCACAAATGTACAACTAGCCTCATCAAGGTGGCCACAAGGCAGAGCTCATGGGAAGTGATACTTGAACTTCTTACTGTTGCCTTCGCTCTAGGAGTGTTCTTGTTCTTTTGGACTTCTCAATGTCACCGTAGTAATTGTTAGCCTAGCTATTTTAGTTGGTCAGTCAGTCATCTCCTGGTTGTGAGCTCCATCAGAATCTCACGGAGCCATAGGAGCTCTGTTTGAGTTTTGTGTGCATTTTTTAGGTTTGTTAGGCATTTTAGAGCCTGTGCAGCCCCTGCTAGTCAGTTTCCAACCCTTGCCAACTTGTGACTGCCCCAGGACTGTCACATCAGCATTTGTGCAGTTTTTTACTGTAGTCAGACTGCATATACAACAGTCAGCCCAGTCAGGGCAAGTCGGCCAGATCTGGTTGGACAGTTTTTGTGTTTTTCAGCTATTTATAGCTGACACTCCAGCTGGGAAAATCATTTGCTTTTATGTCTCACATGTGCTCCATCAGGTGGCTGCAGTCTTCTCCGTCTCCATTGTGGACAGCAGGCTGGATACTCTCCATCTCTGTCACCATCCCAAAGAAGACTGTGTGGATGGATCCAATTATTTGCATTGGTCCTATAAGGTGGAATGTATTCTTGACACCTTTGATCTTTGGGAGTCTATTACTCACCCTATTCCGTGTCACATGGAGGATTCCAAAGTGGGATCGATGATTGATCGTGTGGCCCTATGGGATTAACTCATTTCTAGAGCCCAATCTTTCCTCTTATGAGCTTACAGGATTTTGTCCTAGTGCATGTGTGTAGGTTGTGGCAGGCAGCAGAAGATCACATCAACAGGTTTTTGAGAACATGAGGGATGAGCTTTCCTCCCTCGGCAGGATGATATCTTAGTGGATACGACCGTGATTCTTTTGACTCAGCTGTTATCTATGCAATATGATGTCTTCTAGGACTCTAGAGGCTCTTCTATGGGAGGAGCTTGCCCCGCTTATCTTGGAGCATAACAAGCATCTCAAAGAGGTAGCGAGTGGATTCAACTCCACGAAAGCATTTACTGTAGGTATAGGAGGGGGAAAAAAGAAGGAGAAAACAAAGCCCAAGCCCAAGAAGGAGAAACAAGAGCATTATTTAGGCTCTGACACATATTCAGAGAAGCCTAGATGCCCACATTGTGGGAAGGGGACACATCTGGAGGAGAAATGTGGAAGAAATACCCTCACCTTTGTCTAGGAGTGAAGGATAGAACTAAATCATCTGAGCATTCTCTACCTCTATATGAGTTGTTACCCATGAGTTTGTGTTCCTTTATATTCATGTGTCAGAGGAGCCTCTTTAATGAATGCTTCATCTTCCAAGAGAGCTTGGCCAATTGACAGTGGTGCTTCGAGTCATATGACTATACAAGGAGATTTGCTATAGGATCTTTGTTCGTTTGAGGGTCTTGTCACTATTGGTGACATTTGTTCAGTGCCTATTAGTGGTGTTGTCACTTTGTCGTTATTGCTAGACTATTTCTTGATTTGAGCTCCATTTCGGGAGTTCTACATATTCCAGACTCGGGATTTCCCCTCCTCTCAATTGGCCTTACTCGACCCTGAGTTGTCCTCATTGAGCATGCCGTGTTTATTGAGGATTCGTCTTCTAGAGTTGTTTTAGCGACATGTTGATAGGAGCACGGGCTCTATAGGTTCCATTCCCCTTCTCTTATGGAGGGTCCTTTGATGTAGTCTATTGTTGCACCCGTTTCTGCTTGTGCACCATCTACTCCATAGGCTCCTTCCCATCCCCCACCCTCTCCTCAAATGGTTCCTCATATCCCCCATGCCTTCTAGAGGGGGATGACATTGGTGATGTAGTTGTAGATTCCTTGGCCCCTAGTTTTTTAGAGGGGGATTCCCAAGATTGTGAGGAGCTTCTTCATCGGCGATTTACATCGATGGACTTCATCAGCATTGGCACTCTTCCTATCACCCTCAAATCCGCATCTTCTTCAGCCTTCAGTCACTTTTAGGATTTGAGAGGGGGTGTAAGTAGTCATGTTTGTCATCCTCAATCATTTTTTGGCTGTGAGCCTTAGGCTAAGTTAGATGGGGACATTAAGAGCTTTGACATGTCTATCATGTGTTTGGACGGAGAAGGTAGCTCATTCTAGAGCGCACATTTATTTTTCAGCCGGTTTAGGTGTGTTCACATTGGCTAGTTATTTTTTAGCTTAGTGCATTTCTTTTGTAATAGTTTTTGGCTGCATTCATACCACAGGATGAGGGGGATTTACCTTCACCTAGTGAGGGGGAGTCCCTAACCCCAGACAAGTGCATTACAAGTATCAGAGGCTATTGGATCTCCTTCGCAACAAGATGAGCCTATCACTATTCCACAGAGGTATCAACAGCTTATGTAGGAATCAGTTGTGTCTCTCTTTCTTGCTATCGCTTCAGGCCCATTGCAAGCCTAGCAGGATAGTTCACTTTGTATGAACAATACTCTTATCTCAGAGATTCTTCAAGATTGTGAGCCTACTACAGTAGATGAGGCTCTTGCATAGGATATTTGGCGTCGCGCTATGCAGGATAAGCTTAATTCTATGTAGCGCAACTAGACTTCGGAGTTGGTTCTGCGTCCAAAGAAGCAGAAGATGATTCGTATGAAGTGGATCTATAAGACCAAGTATCTTGTTGATGGATCCTTGGACAAGCATAAGGTACGGCTTGTTGCCAAGGGATTTGGCTAGTGAGCATGGTTGGATTACTCAGAGACTTTTGCACCTACAGCTCGGATGTCTACTATTTGAGCTATCTTGGCTTTTGCAACTCATCACCATTGGCCTATTTTTCAGATGGACACAAATTGTTCCTTTTTGAATGGCGTCTTGGAGGAGGATATTTTTGTCTCTCACAGCCTCCTTGTTTTCTTGTGTAGGGGAAGGAGGACTATGTTTATAGGTTGTGAAAGGCCCTCTATGGCCTGAAGCAAGCTCCTTGAGCTTGGTACCATAAGATTGATCGATTCTTCTTACAAAGTGGCTTCCATCTATCAAATCATGACCCCAACTTTCATCATAAGGTTGAGGGTGACAAGTGTGTGCTCGTCATCTTGTATGTGGATGACTTGATTATCACAGGGGGTGAGTCACAGGAGGTTGATTGGACTTGGGAGATCTTGAGACATGAGTTCTACATGATGGATCTAGGGATCCTACACTTCTTCGTTGGCTTGGAGATCTATCAGATGGCATAAGGCATCTTCATATCTCGGCACAAGTACATCTCCGAGCTACTTTCGGAGTTTGATATGTTTGCGTGTTGGCCTATTTCGTGCCCTATAGACCTAGAGTCCAAGCTTTTGATGACTAGCGATCCCCTTCCGGATGCTACCGGTATAGGTGCCTTGTTGGTTCGTTGGTATGGCTTATTGACACTCGAGTGGATATTTCCTTTGTGGTGGCATTGTTGTCTTCTTTTATGAAGGCTTCTACTTAGGCTTATTGGAGAGCTGCTTTGTGCGTTTTGCACTATTTATGGGGGACTCGCTCCTATGCAATCATGTATAGAGAAGGGGCCACTCTTTTTGGATGGAGTGGCTCATTGGGCAGGTGATGTGGATTTGAGACGATCCACTACAGGTTATGCTTTCTCCCTTGGATTGGGAGCTATCTCGTGGAGCAGTAAGAACAACCTACTATGGCACTTTCTTCTACGGAGATTGAGTAGTTTGCCCTTTGTTCGATAGCTATGGAGGCAATTTGGCTCCATCAGATGTTGGCAAGAATTGGCTTTCCATAGATAGGTCCCACTCAATTGCGCGTGGATAACGAGAGTGCCTTAGCTCTAGCCAAGAACCTTGTGTTTTGTGCTTGTTAGGTTATGCTTTCTCCCTTGGATGGGGAGCTATCTCGTGAAGCAGTAAGAACAACCTACTATGGCAATTTCTTCTACGAAGAGTGAGTAGTTTGGCCTTTGTTCGATAGCTATGGAGGCAATTTGGCTCCACAGATGGTGGCAGGAATTGGCTTTCCGTAGATAGGTCCCACTCAATTGCGCGTGGATAACAAGAGTGCCTTAGCTCTAGCCAAGAACCTTGTGTTTCATGCTTGTATGAAGCACATAGAGGTTCAAAATCATTATGTATGGGAGCGGATTGTGGATTTCGAGTTCACGGTGGTTTACTCCCTTGCGGTGGACAATGTGGTGGATCTCTTCACAATGCCTTTTCACTAGGATTCTAAGTTTCATCACATGAGATTGTTGGGTCTTCAGACTCTCCCAAGATCTGAGAAGGGATGTTAGTGTGCTTATCTTAGTCTGTCAGTTTGTCATCTCTTGGTTGTGAGTTTGGCATAGACATAGGAGTTGTGATTGAGATTTGTGTGCATTTCTTAGGTTTGTCAAGCATTTCAAAGCTTGTGCAGCTCTTGCGAGCTTTGCGACTGCTCCAAAACTGCCATGTTAGCATCTGCACAGTTTTTAACTGTAGTCGGACTGCACATACAGCAGTTGGCCCAGTTAGGGCAGGTTGGGCATATCTGGTCAGACACTTTTTGTGTTTTCCAGCTAGTTACAGCTGACACTTTGGCTGGGCAGATCATTCGCTTTTTTTTGTCTCATAGGTGCTTGGTCAGGTGGCTGCAGTCTTCTCTGTATTCATTGTGGACAGCAGGCTGCATACTCTCTGTCTTTTTCATTGTCATTGTGGAAGGTGCTGTCAGCATTTTTCAGCTTGATCCGGTGCCCTCACTGATGCCTTGGGCTGCATGCATGGACTGATCATTCCTCATTGTATTCAGCTTTCTTCTTTGTTTAGTGTAGATCATTATTCTCTTCTTGCTTTCTCTTCTTCTCTCCTTTTCTCTCCAAGGAAACAAGGTTTAAACCAAGCTCTCTCTCTCTTTCTCTCTCTCTCTCTCATGTTTGATGACTGATCTCTGACGTGAATGTACCTGACGCTGATGTTTGACGTGAATGTATTTAAGTGTGAATGCTGACGTGAATGCACCTGACGCGATTGATGCTTTGACACATGAATGTTGACGTGAATGTATTGATACGATAGTGATGGCTCTGACTGATGGGAAGACTTTGATTGATGGGGAGGCTCTGATTGACGCGAATGTGTTCATGTGACAATGATTTCTCTGGGGGTATTGACATGGATACCTGTCATGATCAATGCATTGACTGACAGACAGCGAGTCTCATCCCAGCACAACAAGGAGACTGTTCCTAGCAAGGGGTTGCTCGTCAGTCAAACAGGTAGAAGGGCTTGCTTTCTTGGCATTGAATGGGTGTCTTAGATTGCTAGATGGAAAAGATTATTGGAAAGAGAAACCAGTTGGCATGAAACTAAACTTGACACACAACCAATTGGGCTGACCATAGGAGGCACTGGAGTAGAGGGGCAGTACAAGACTCCAACTAAAGATGAAAAGTTTTACTATATAAAAAATAGAAGGAGAGCTTGTGAAAATGCCACTCCCACAAGTGCCAAGTGATGGACAAAGATGCAAAGGTTGATTGCAACAAATGGTTTGGATGACGTGAAAGCCCTCATAAGAGCTGAGATTGCAGCAATATGTATACCAATGATTGACAAGGTAATAAGTGACATGAATGCAATGCATGAAATATGGGGAAAGGAATTAAATGCTAAAATGGATGCAAACCTGAAAGCATGTATGAAGGTGTGGGGCAACATGCAACAAAAAGTGATGAATGACATGGATACAAAGCAAAAAGACATATATGACAAATTGCAGGAGACATTCAAAGGGAGCTAAGTGTTGCTACAGATGCAAACGGGAAAACATGCATTAATGGTTGGGATGATGCAAAATACAAAGAAATCAAGGCTGACTTGTAGGTTGATATGACAAATAACTTGAACAAAGTAAGTGAGGCCTAGAAAGTAGCTATGGATACATTGAAATCTGATACAAATGTATGCATAGCAGCCAAGGATATGGAGATTGCTGAATTGAAAAGGCAGTTAGAGGCATGCAAGAAAGAATTAGTGACACACAAGTCAATGATGGATGCACAAACAGCAATGCTAGTTTAATTGGAATTAAAGAAACAGGTGGAAAGTTCAAAAATGGACATGCGCACATGGGTGAATGAAGTAGAGGGAGCTTAGAAGAAAGTAGAAAATGTCGAGCATACAATGAAAGAAAATGCACAATGGATTGAGGTAGTCAAAGGAAACAAAGGGATGCCTCAGAACAAAGTAGAAATGATGAACGCAACACTAGAAGAGGAAGTAAAAAGAAAACTTTGTGCATTACGTGCTCGTGTGGTCGGATGGGCTGAAAAAGGAACCCCTCTAGAGGATGCTAAAACACTATGCCAAAATGGGTGTGAATGAGATACACATTATGGATGCCTGGAGGGTAGGTGATCCAAGTGACAAAAGAGGTCGGATCCTTATGTTGAAATTTGTAAAAAGTATGACTCTATCCATACGACAAGGGTGGAGAGTGGTTAGAGATCTTGGCTCAACAGCCCATGTGGCACCATCTCAGCCTCGTATGATCTCTACAAACACTCTTGTGGCCACCTAGGAGCCAGAGATCACACAACCTTGAGTAGTAGTAGTTCCCTAGATTGCGGTGACAAATCCCAATGACTCAAAATGAAGTGACATCAGCAACCCTACTAGAGGTTGAAGCTAGCCTTCCTTCTCGAAGAGGGTGGTAATAACCCGATTTTATAATAATTACAGCAAGTAAATAAATCATATAAACTGAAATGCAAACTTTACCACTTTAATCTTTGACAATGGATGGCCTCTCGGCCTTGAAACTGATGCCCCTTGCAGTATTTCTTTATCTTCAATTGCAAATGGATGGGGTACAATTGAGATTCACTAATCTCCTCCACTAATCCAAGTGCCTCTTACTATTATATATGACCAAAAAGTCTCCAAACCAAATTGCCCCTTGTTTTGCTCAAGGATTGGCCTTCACCCTACCCTTTGCAAGATAAATTTAGCTCCAAATTTGATATTGGTTGGTTGACATCTAGCTACTGGAATTCAAGTCCTAGGCCCTTAATTTTGAGCATGCATCCCATGGTAGCTATTGTCAAGAAATGATTGAGCAACAAGAGAGGGAGTAGGTTTTGTAGAGAGAAACATGTTGGGCTAAAATATGCTTTATAGCTGATTAGCATTTTTAAATAATCCCAAAACATGCTTAACTAATGAAAAACACAAATTTGATGCGTGGTTCAAGAGAGTTTTAGTGGTCCCCCAAAACCCTACTTTTTTGGGACACCCTTCAACATCTACAAATAGACAGGCTGCCTACCATTTAGCCTCATCTTTTTGTGCAGGTTTCTCACTCTACCGTACAGACTTTAACCATCGGCCACCTACCATATGCTATCAAGTCATCACTGATTGCATCCCGACCTTGGGCATTCTGTACACTCTTAGATTCATTTGTATCATTCATTCACTTCAGAGTTTCTTTTCTCTATGTTTGAGTTTTGAGTTTTTATGTTTTGCGTTTAGGGTTTGAGTTTTGCTTCTCTGTTGTTTGAGTCTTTGTGTTTCAGTCTTGGTAGTACATGCTGTCCTATGCAAGGATTTCCATCTTCTGCTCCACATGTCCCTATCCCTTCACCTTGGGCTCCACAGACGATTACTATGCCTTTACTTAGTCTGCCCTTGCCCACATTCGGATCTGCTATGCACACTTCTCGTATGGATAGTGAGCACTTTGAGATTCCTTTCCAAGTATACAAATAGTAATCACAACAATTAACAAATTTAAAAAACTGAAATGCACACTTTACCATATAATCATGGATATTTGACATCTTGTTGGCCCCAAAATCGGTACCCCTTGCGGTATTTCTTTATCTTAAATTGCAAATGGAAGGAGTATAACTAAGATCCTTTGATCTCCTCCGCTAATCCAAGTACTTCTTGCTATTAAAACTAGCCAACAAGCCTCCAAACCAATTTGCCCCTTGGTTTGCTTGGGGATTGGCCTTCGCTTTGTTCCTTGAAAGACAAATTCAGCCCCAAATTTGATATTGATTGGTTGGTCTTTTGAGCCTCCTTGAAATTCCTTAATCTCAACTGTTGGAATTCAAGTCCAAGTTCCTCAATTTTGAGCATGCATCCCAAGGCAGGTTTCAAAACCCTAATTTCTGCTGTAAATTATGGTTTATAGTAGAGATTGATTGGAATCTCTTCCTCTGATGACTCAAACTCTTGGAAAATGTTGAGATAACTTGAGAGATGGCTAGGGAATGAGAGAGGATACTGCAGAGAGAAATTTCAGAGTTTCATAGTGAAATGTTGAAAAACTATTGCTGCCCTGCTCAAACAGCCATGGAAGCTGCCACCTACAACTTAGGACCACCAGAAAGATAGTTTCCCCATCCTATATGTTGTCATCTGTACCAAAAGGACCTTGGGTTGTCATCTGTACCAGAAGGACCTTGGGTTGCTGTCACCTGCTCTTGGAGGGCTCTAAACTGCTCTCACATGTTGTAGGATTAATCCCTGGTGGTTGCAAATCACATCGGTAATCTCTTCTTGCTCTCTAACAGCCTCCTTCTCTCTTACAATGGTTGGAATAGACTCCGCTAGCCCCTAAAAACGTTTTTTCCACTTGCATGGGCAAGTTTTGCCAAGTGGCAACCTTCTAATTCCATTTTTTAGCATTATCTAGCTTATTAAATTAATTTTTAGAATATTAATTCTAAAAAGTAATTTAATAATTATTATAATGCTAAAAAAATCAAGTTTACCAACCAATAATTAAATTGGCTAGGCCAATTTGTCTTCCAAGTATCCTTGAGCAGTTATTTACTGTTAGATCGGCATTAATTAATTAATTAATACCTAGTCTTTAATGTCACCATTGACATTAGTGACTAATAAATTGGTTTAAGCCCAAATCTGACACTGAGTACCACCTAGTATCTATTAGGTATAACTTATTACAACATTTGCCTTTGACAACCATTGCATCCTTGGGGTCCTTGGTCTATTACCATGAAATAACTGCCATGTGGATCACATGTGGTAAACAACCTTGCACATTTGATTAATAACTTAATCAAATGTTATTGGCAAGATTAAAGCTTCTCAAAATATCACATCGCTGTGGCAGACCTTCCCCTTGAAATCCTTGCAATCGTCCTCGATTGCACTGCATTGTGCCGGAGGAAAGCATACTGCACTGGAATTTTTCACAAGATATGATAGTCACAACATTGGCCGTTGTTGTCTAATCATGCCACATATCCCAAACCTTGCTGAAAATTTCCAGCGTGCATGTACATAACTTAAAACTGAAAATTAGTCCAGAACTGTTGCTAGAAACCCATTGGATGCATTCATAATTCATGTTTCTCAACAATTCTGACTTCACAACCATAGTAAAGCATATTCTCAGCATATACCATGGCTGAAAGTGTCAATGGCATTTACTAACATGCTGCTGTCCATGGAACAAGCTGTAAACATTGAAAACTGAGTATCAACTAATTAGCTGTAAACATTGAAAACTGAGTATCAACTAATCACTTTCTTATCTAAGAAGTGATCACAAACTTGCAAAAATTGATCAGTAACTAATGTAGAAAACTGATGCAAAACTAATCCCAAAAGTGACCATAAACAGTTCTCAAACTGATCAAAACCTTAGCTGAAATTGATTAGAAATTTGTCTCAAAACTAAGGCAAAAACTCTTGTCAAGCTGATCACAAATTGATGCAAAAGTATAGTTCTAGTGCGCGGGTGAAACTCATATTCATTTGCATACATCTCACAGAGACTAGTACATTGAGTAGTACCCATGGCAGTTATATTGTCAACATAGTACCTTGGATGCATATTGAATACATCCGAGATCCACTACATATGAGAGCTGTCCACAACTGGAGGAGTGGAAATGCTACCTCCCCCTTGAGCATCAGGTAATACTCAGGACCCCTGCTTTGTCGAACCTGTTTGAGCCCGAACTAAAGTTGGTTGTAGCTGAAAAGCATCTAGGTAAGCTCCAACAACTGAGGATGTTTTGCCAAGTCATCCTTTTCCATCCACTTTGCATCTGTTGGTGAAATAATGCTGAAGCTTCACTAAGAAGCATGTGGAAACTTTATCTCTAACTTTACTTGTCTCGAAATCTCCACTAGGTTGTAGGTCTTTCTTCCCCTTTAGCATTTCAATGCTTTATACTTTCACATTGTTGCAATTCCAACTTAACTTATATGCAACATTCCATCCAATTGACTAGCCCCTAACGTGTATCTGACATGCTAGGAGCACCAAATGCATTAGGAAACATTCTGGTTTGCATACTTTGGACCATTGCAATGTGATTGTGCATGGAAATTTGCATAGTACCAGCCATACCGAGATACATTTTCCCATACATTGCATGCATCACTAGTTGCATTTTTCCTCATGACCAATACTACACAGAGCATTTGCATGAGCAACATTAACACCACGAGTCCCAAACATAGTGGATTGCATATATGCATTGTCAAACTTGCCACTTTGTGCTCCAGTATCATGCCAATATCGCTATACATGGGGTGATACATATTACCTACCATACTTGGATACACTAGGCCTTGCACACCATGCATTGGTTGTTGCATACCATAATGAGTTGTGCCATACATCCCTGTATGCGGTCCCAAGCCCATCATAGCATGGAAACTAGTGCCACCACCAAAGTATCATGGCTGCCCCATCATTGCATGCATGCCTTGTTGTCCAAAAAGCATTGAATTGGCACTTCCAAGTTGGCCTTGTATGCATGCCTTGCTGTCCAAAAAGCATTGAATTGGCACTTCCAAGTTGGCCTTGCATATGCATCAATTGCCCCACCAGCATTATTTGCTTGTGCTCACTACCCACATTTGGAACATTATGCTATAGTATTGGCTCTTTCTTCAGTGCATTTTGTTGTCCCGAAGCTCTCGAAGATGATTTCCTCTTCTTGCCTTTATTGGCCTCCTTGAAGGGTTCAAAAAAAGTAAGGATCATTTGCCAATTGCATAAACATTTCAGTTGCTGTCTTAGCTTATCTTTAAACTGGCCATCAATTCCTCTTACTCTTGCTGGTCATCAACTTCAACATACCTAGAAGGACCCACCTCTTGTCCAATTCCCTCATCCTTAGCTTGCTGTCCATGCTGTGTGTCTTGTCCAAGATCAAGCATTGCATTTTCCCCAACACTTTGTGAATTTTCAGATTGAGAGGCATCATCCCTGCTTGATTGCATCTCACTATCTAAAGACATTCTTGCTGTAATGCTTAGCTGAATACAATTTCAGCAATAGAGTAAAACTTGTGACCTTCAATCACGTGTCTTAGGCCCACCAATTCGAGGGAATTGATGATAGGGTGGTAAATAATCTAATTAAGAATTGATTACAACAATTAACAAATTCACAAAAATGAAATAAACACTTTACCATACAATCTTGGACATTGGACATCCTGTTGGCCCCAAGGCCCCAAAATGGGCGCCCCTTGCGGTATTTCTTTATCTTAAATTGCAAATGAAAGAAGTACAATTGAGATCCTTTGATCTCTTTTGCTAATTCAAGTGCCTCTTGTTGTGAAAATCGACTTGCAAACCTCCAAACCAATTTGCCCCTTGGTTTGCTTGGGGGTTGGTTGGTCTTCACTTTGCTCCTTCAAAGGCAAATTCAGTCCCAAATCAGATATTAGCTGTTTGGCCTCTTGAATCTCCTTGAAATCCCTTAATTTTAGTTGTTTGAATTCGTCCTAGGCCCTTAATCCTGAGCAAGCATCCCAAGGCGGTTGTCAAAACTCTAATTAGAGTTTACAGTAGAGATTGATTGAAATCTCTTCCTTTGATGACTCAAATTGCTGGAAAATGCTGAGATAACTTGAGAGATGACTAGGGAATGAGAGAGAATGCTGTAGAGAGAGAAATTTTAGAGTTTCATCGCAAGAAATGTTGAAAAGCTATTGCTGCTTGCACAAACAGCCATGGAAGCTACCATCTACAGCTTAGGACTAACAGAAAGACTGTTGCTCTATCCTATATGCTGTCATTTGCACAAGGACCTTGGATTTTTGTCACTTGCTCTTGGAGGGCTCCAAATTGCTATCACATGTTGTAGGATTGATCCCTGGTGGATTCATTAGAAGGACCTTGGGCTCCAAATTGTTGTCACATGTTGTAGAATTGATCCTTGGTGGCTGCACTGGAAGGACCTAGGGCTGTTGTCACATGCTCCTGCTCCAAATTGCTGTCACATGTTGTAGGATTAATCCCTAGTGATTGCAAATCACATCAGCAATCTCTCCTTGCTCTCTAACAGCCTTCTTTTCTCTCACAATGGTTGGAATAGACTCCCTAGTCTCTAAAAACGTTTTTTTCACTTGCATGGGCAAGTTTTGCCAAGTGGAGGCCTTCTAATGTCAATTTTTCAGCATTATCTATCGTATTAAATTAATGTTCAGAATATTAATTCTGAAAAGTAATTTAATAATTATTCTAGAGCTAAAAAAATCAAGTTCACTGACCAATAATTAAATTGGCTAGGTTAATTTGTCTCCAAGTATCTTTGAGTAGTTATTGATCCTCAGATAAGTATTAATTGGTTAATTAACTAGTCTCTAATGTCACTGTTGACATTAGTGGCCATTAAATTGGTCCAGGCCCAAATTTGATATCGAGTACCAACTTGCACATTTGATGAATAACTTAATTAAATGTTATCAACAATATTAAAGCATCTTAAAATTTAATGTCCTCTTGACAACTCTCTCATCCTATCCCTCCTATTCATCTTGTTCCCATTACACACCTTCTCCATCTCCTAGCACCACCACTCGTGTTGCAATGACCAAGAATGCCTTCAAGGATAAGACATGTTATAATGGGTTAAATTTTACCACTTGTTTGAGCTTCATGTAACAAGTGCTTGAATCTCAGGGATTTTGGGGCCTCATCATTGGTACCAAGTGATCCCTCCATTAGCTTACCTTGATTACATCCGTCAATGGAGAGTCCACAGTGCCACAATCAATGTTGTGTTAATGTAGGGGTGCTTCCTGAGTTCTACTCTAAATTACAATATTTTCCCCTCTCATTTGAGCATTGAAGTGATCTCATTGACCGCTATGTGGCTTGAGATCGCACTCAATGTATCAATCTCGATTTTGAGCTTTAGGATTTTTTAATTAAGAAACGGGATGATATGAAAGTAAAGTTGGTCGAGTATCGGCGTTTACTAGCCGAGTTTGCTACTACTGGCTCCCCAAGGTCAGATGATGATTATGTCATGTTCTTCTTGGACAAGTTGTCTGGCAAATACTTCCATTTTATCCAGCACATTATCTCACTACCTAGATTGTGCAACTTCTACGAGTTTGAGTGCTAGTTCTTGCATTACGCGAGGTTGCATGACCAAGTCCACAAGAAGTCCTCCACACACATCCATTTAGAGGGGTGAGAGTTGGTTGCCTCTTCTTCAGGAGGAAAAACCACCCGAGGCAAGAACTTGCAAGATGCGAAGGCAAGCCAAAACAAGGGTGACACCACTTCCTCCAAGGGAAAGAAACACGACCCCTTTGGTAGCAAATTTCTAAGAGAAATAGGTTTTGTACACATTGCCAGAGGTTGCGCCACGTGGATGAGAAGTGTCGTACCAAGGCCCAGGGTCTTCCTCCTAAAAGACCACCGTAGACTGCTGCGACTGCCTCCACTCTCTCTAGCTAGTCAAGTGGGACCATGCCTCCCAGTGCCATACCATTTGCTCCATTTGTCCTAGCGGCTACTGGATATATGGCCTGTTGACAGTCTCAACAGCCTATCTTCTTCACTACTATCGAAGGATTGGCTGATTGGTCTGCTAGTGGTTCACCTATTGGACTTAATGCATCCATTCCTAGGGCATTCACTGACCTTCTAGGATCCCTTTCCCACCTTGCCATACGCAATGGTGGCCACACACTTAGCCTTTCACTTTTTGGACTTACGCTGCATACTTACATACTCATTGTATTGCACTTTTAGCTAGCTTTGCCTTCTTTATTTTTCAGTTTTGCTTTTTTGTTTTTTGGAACATATCACTACTCATCTCTATGCTTGCAGATTTTCCTCTCTTTTGCAGGGTTTTGTATTTCAGTGTAGGGCTAACATACAGACTTACACAAGTCCTTCGTGAGCTGGAGAGACAAGAGATGCATGCCGTTCCTTTCATGGTTCCATCTACTTGGAGTTTTGCTCTTCTATTAGTGTGGAGGTTTCTTCTCTCGTGGCGGATCGTGTAGCATCTCTCTTGATGCTATCATGGCGGTGATTTCTATTCTTGCTCTTCTAGTAGGGATGCTTCATCATCGTCATTCACAAGCTTCTTGGCACCACATGAAGACCGACATCGTCTAGCTCCTCTTTCTTTTTCAGCATTGACATCCAAGTTGAGAGGGGGTTCCTACCCTTCTTGGTATTCCACAAGTTTCGGCACTTGTCTTTGACATTGGCCCTTCCCTCATATTGTACCTTTTCCTATGCATTGCATGATTTCATCATCTTTGTACTAGGGTGCTTGGGCAAGTGAACAATTTTCCCAGAAGGGACACTGTCCAGGTGACACTTGTTGCATAAGCATTCTTTAGCATTTAGCATACTATGCATCCCATTGTGTAGAGTACCATTAAACAGATCCTAAGTTGTTTCCATTAGTGGATTACACCACCATCCTTCTTCCAATGATACTTCATCACCTTTGCCTCGTCATTGACATCCTTGCGTGGTTGGGTAAGATTGTACTGTTTTGTGATGTGTTGGTTGTACCATTCTCGCTCTCGTCTTTTGGGTCACCGTTACTTAATCGGTTGCCACCCCTAAATTGACTTTAAAAAAAAAAGTTCAATGTGGTTTCATCCGTCTTTATAGGGCTTGGTAGGCCACTGGGAAGCCGAGGACAAGCACCCATTCTTCGATATCTTGTCCTCTCTGGGGTGACTACTTGGACTCTCTTGGTTAACCATTGCCTCTATAGTCTTGGTAGGCCATTGGGCAGCCAACGTGCATTCTTTGTCTGATGCTGTGGTTGCTTTGGGGTGGAACGCTATCGGGTAACCATTGCATGCATTTCCTTTTAGACTCAATTTTGGGCTTGAGAGGGGGTGTTGAGCTAAAACACGCTGTACAGCTGATTAGCATTTTTAATCTGTCCCAAAACATGCTTAATTAATGAAAAAATACAAATTTGGTGAGCGGTTCGAGAGAGTTTCGAGTGGTGCCTCAAAAATATAATTTTTTAGAGCACCCTTCAACATCTATAAATAGACAAGCTGCCTACCATTTAGCCTCATCTTTTTGTGCAAGTTTCTCACTCTACTATGCAGATTTCAATCATCGGCCACCTTCCATATGCTGTCTAGTCATCATTGATTGTAGCCCATCACTATTCTAGGCTGCCATCGCCCTATTGTTTGGAGGTCTTCATTTGTTGTGTCATCATAGCACTTGATCAGCCTACGTTTTCAACATTTGGTGCTAGGCGACAGGTTGCTACCATCTCTCCCACTAGGTGACTGCCGCAGTACTTGTGTTTTTGCTGTCCACTAGTAGGCTGTCTACATCAGCACATACCTCTCTCTTGTTGTCACATGGCAGTTCTTTGCCTCCGGTGACTAGTTTTTAGTCTTCTTTGGTGGTACATTGCTATGTTTACCAGATTTCAGCCTTTGACTATTGTGTTTTGGTGACCAAGCTGCTGCCCTTCATTGTTCAATAGTCTCTCATCTCAAACTGGTGGTTACAGCACTCAGGATCCGTCTCTAGTGGACATCACTTTCCAACACTATATTGCTCTACCCTTCGGCATTCTGTATACTCTTACATTCATTTATAGCATTCATTCACTTCAAAATTTCCTCTCTTTGTGTTTGTCTTCGTGTTTGAGTTTTGAGTTTTTGCATTTTGCATTTTGCATTTAGGGTTTGAGTTTTGCTTGTCTGTGTCTAAGTCTGTGTGTTTCGGTCTTGGTTGTATATGTTGTGTTTCCTCAATGCAAACCCTAGCATATCTTTACAATACCTAAGAGTGTATGGCAAACACTGAGAAGAGAAGAGAAACTCAGATGAATGGATGAAATAATGAAGTGAATTTGATACAAGGGTGCCATACTATGAAGGATGCCATGGAGTAGGGAGATTGCCGAAGAAGCCTCTAAGTTTGCAAACATAGGGATGATGAGGTGTTGCCTGGAGTAGGGAGATTGCCATCGAAGAGGAGCCTTTGAGTTTGCAAGGCAAGGATGAAGACTAGTGCTGCCTAAAGTAAGGAGACTGCTGTTGAAGGGTGAGGAGCCTCTGAGTTTGCAAACATAGGCCTAATGATTGATGCCAACTACTAGGGAGTGATGCCGCTGGTGAAGGATAAGTCAGAAGCTAAAATCGCAAATGTAGGCAGGCTCTGATGTTGATGCCTGGTGGAGGAGAAGGTCGCCAATTGTAGTGGAGATCCTAGATGCACAGCAAATGTAAATGGGTGGAGCCTCCTGATTGCCAAACACAGGGTGTAGGGGCTCCAAATCTGACACCAAGGTGATGGAGGAGCCGCCCAAACAGCCAAATGCAAGCTGGTGATGCCGGTGGAGGAGAATGGCCTCTAAGTAACTTCGACTTCGAGTTCTAGTTCTTGTCTAGTCATGGTATATAGTCTTGTATTGTCTTCCATTATACTCATGTTGTCTTGTCACCTTGTAATCTTGTAGTATGAGATCTTGTCTAGTACTGTCTTGTATCTTGCTCATCCCCATCAAGGCAGATCGTGTAATTTTGATATCTTGTATCCATATCTACAATCCCGGGTTATGGGATCCTTCATTGTTGGAAATAAAGGCTCACCGTGCCTTTTATTGTGTTCGGGTGTGAACACACCCTTATATTTTGTACTTAATGTATATTCAAAACCTAAAAATGTGGTACATTTGTCATTGTATTGAATACCCATTGTGTCATGCTCACTTAGTTTACGCACAGACTCTTCGACTACAAACTGGTATCAGAGCAGTGATGGGCATGAGGTAACTGGTGTGAGGTGACACACTTGAGGTGACAAGTGCTAGTCAAGGCGTGCGATAGGTTGTAGATCAGTTAGGGCGTGCGCAGTGCGTGCAACACGTGCAACAGACAAGTTGCAGGCGGGCTCAATAGGCACGGGACGGACACGCTGCAACTTGACAAAACGAGCAAATGGGACAAAACGGATTGACGTGATGTGTTGGCGTTGACGTGATGTGTTGAAGGGACACATTGGCAGACGTTGATGCTATTGGACAAGTCAACACGTCGACGGACGTCTTTCTTTTTTCATCTTTTTTTTGTGAAATTTGTGAAATTTTTCCTTCTCTCCCCCCCCTTTGCTGGGCGTTCATATGCACAAGCACAATGTGCAATTTTTGATCTAGAAATTTGGGGCTTTTCTCGGAATTGGAACTCTGATGCAGAAGTGGACAACTTGACTCGGAAATTGCGAAATCAGTGTACAATTGCCTGTTAAATTTTAGGGCTTTTCATATTTTAGTGAAATTTCTTCAATTTCAGTGAAATTTGTGCATACTGGAACCAAAAACTTTGGGGATTTTGCAAAATTTCATCAATTTGTGCAAGAATTTCTTGGTATATGCACTTGGGCACTTGAATTGATGCAATTTTGAAAAGATTATCCTAAAAAATTTGAGGTTGTTGACCCAAAATGTCAAATTTGTGCTTGGGAATGCCTTTGGAGCAGAAATTGTAGTGAAATTTTGGGGATTTCACATGTAACTGTTGGCTTGGTCTCTAATTGTGTAAGAAATTGCTTGAGGAGTGCAGCAAACGACATTTTCAAACTCTGAAAATTCATTTGCAGATCTGAAAATTTCTACAATCTTGGGATTTTCATTCCTGGTTGATACACTTGTGCACTGTGGTCACTTGTGTCATATTTGGCCTTGCCTTTGGTGACTGGTTAGTCAATTTGGGATTGCAGATTATGGCTGGAAATAGTGACAGTAGTAATCTTTTGCACATTAAGAAGCTTGAGGATACCCATAATTTTGCAATCTGGTAGAAACAATGCTACAATATCTTGGTGCAGAAGAAACATGTAAAGCCCATAAAAAAAAAGGAAATCAAACCAGTAGACATGGAACAAGACGAGTAGGATGACTTGGACGAGCTTTCTCGCTCTATCATTGAGCTCTTAGTGTTAGACAACTTGCTCTTCAACATTGAGAAGTTGAATTCAACATATGCAATGTGGCAAAGGCTTGAAGAATTGTATGCTTAGAAAAGTGCAGCAAGCAAGGTTTATTGGCTGAAAAATCTGATGGACTTTCACATGAAAGAGGATGCAGCCATGTCTGTACATTTGAATGAGTTTAACTCAATTTTCAGTCATCTAGTTGCTTTGGATTTTCATATTGATGAAGAGTTCAAAGCTACCTTCTTGCTATGCACTCTACTTGAAAGTTGGGATACTTTCAGGACAGCTTTGAGTAATTCGAATGCTTAGCTGTTATACTCTGATGTGGAGAGTTCTTTGCTGATGGAAGAACTCAATAAGCAGAATAACTTAGCAAACAAGTCTTCAAATGCATTACACACTAGAGGTAGATTTCAGCATAAGAGCAGTTCTAAATGTAGAGTATGCACCAAATCTCGTGGAAAGAATGTGGAGTGCCATCATTGTGGCAAAAAGGGACACTACAAAAGGGATTGTTTTCAGTTGAAGAAATAGAAGGACAAAAACAAAAACAAAAAAGCCAACAAGGCTGAAAACAAGGGCAACCAACATGCCAAAAAGAGTAATGTGAAAATAGAAGAGGTTAATGTAGTCACTTATGATAATGACAGTGATGGTGTGTACTTCTAGCTTCTTCTTTGGATGCACATGCATTGATGCAGATTCTAAGGATGATATTCACCCTTGGATACTTGATTCAGATGCGTCTTTTCATGTCACACCACATCATGAGTGGTTCTCTGACTACAATGGTGCAGTACATGGTGTTGTTCACTTGGGAGATAACTATGCATGTAAAATTGCAGGCATTGGCAGTGTGAAACTGGAATTTCAGCATGGCTCCGTGTTTGTTTTGCATAATGTGAGACATGTACCTTAGCTCAAGAAGAGCTTGATAAGCACAGGGCAACTAGATGATGAAGGCTATCACACCACCTTTGGGGATAGCAAATGGAAAATATGTAAGGGGTCTCGCTTTGTTGCTAAGGGATCCAAAAGTGATACTCTGCATCCTCTACATGTATCTAGTGTGCGTGACCATTTTGTCGCCATAATTGAGTAGCCAAGTGTTTCTTTGTGGCATAGCTAGTGGGGACACATGAGTCAATCTGGAATGAAAGTGCTCTCTTGTTTGGGTTATTTACCGTCTTTGAGGTATGTTGATTTTGAACAGTGTGATCATTGTATTTATGGTAAACATGTTCAAACGTCACACAAATTATCTCTTTCTCTAAAGTCTTCACCCTTAGAATTAGTACATTTAGATGTATGTCAAATGCCAGGATTATCTCTAGGGGGGAAGAAGTATTTTATTACCTTTGTTGATGATGCCACATGTAAAGTCTGGATTTATCCAATCCGTCGGAAAGACGAGACCTTGGATAAATTTAAAAAATTCTTGGCATTTGCTAAAAATCAAACTAGCAAGACGTTAAAATGCCTTTGCTTTGACAATAGTGGAGAAAATGTGTCCAAAGCCTTTCAAGACTTTTGTGACAATAAAGGGATTAAGAGAGGGCTTACTGCTCCTCATAATCCGCCCCAAAATGGTGTTACAGAGCATATGAATCGGACCATTCAAGACAAGGTTTGTACAATGTTGTCACACGTTGCTTTGCTCCATGATTTTGGGCTGAGGCTGTTATGACAATGCCGTACACTTGATTAATCGGTCACCAAACAGGTCTTTGGGGGGGTGAGTTCCCCAAGAAGTGTGGTCAGGCAAGCCACCTTCATATGCACACTTGAAAGTGTTTGGCTGCAAGGCATTTGTGTACATATGCAAGGAAGAACGCAACAAAACTTGAGCCAAAGTCCTATAAATGTATTTTCCTAGGATAAGGTGATGAAGGTGAAATGGGTTATAGATTATGGGATCCCGAGAAAAGAAAAGTAGTACGCAGCAATGATATCATATTTCAGAAGATCGCATGCACAAACAGCTTGAAAGAAGAGAGGAGATCCGAAGGGTTGTATTCCGGGAGGATGTACCAATAGGACAGCAAAGAATGCCTGTTAGACAACAGCGAATACCTGCTGAAAATGTTCGTGAAAATGCGGGGAATGATGTTGTAAATGATCAGCAAGATTTTGCCTATGATGTCCCACAAATTCAGCAAGAACATGTGCACTTGAAACAACCTGAACTAGTTATACAGCAAGCTGTACTTGCAGAACAGCAAGCTGTTAATGCAGATTTACAGGCTGAACAGCCAGCAGGTATTGACCACTGGGTCCGTAGGTCAACCAAAGTGCAAAAACAACCAAATAGATTTGTTCCTGGAGTAAACTATGTGGCTGATTATGTCATGTTAATAGACTGGTGAACCGTCATGCTTCCAGGAAGCAATGGATAGATAGGACAGTAAGAAATGGCAAAAAGCAATGCTATCAGAGATGGAATCTCTCATGAAGAATAGCACTTGGGTTTTGGTACTTTTGCCGAAAGGAAAAAAAGTGCTACTGTGCAAATGGGTTTACAAAATGAAAGTCACTTTTGGTTCTTTGCCCAAGTACAAGACACGCTTGGTTGCTAAAGGGTATAAGCAAGAACATGGAATTGATTTTGATGAAATCTTTTCTCCTGTAGTCAAAATGACTTCTTTGTGAACTATCTTGGGCTTGGTTGGATTTGAGGACATGGAATTTATACAGATGGATGTAAAAACCGCCTTCTTACATGGTGATTTGCATGAGGAAATCTATATGCAGCTGCCTGACGGTTTTGTTGCAAAAGGAAAAGAGCACATCGTATGTAAACTCAACAAAAGTCTGTATGGGCTAAAGCAGGCACCACGTGAATGGTATCACAAATTTGATACATTCATGCAATCTCAGGGATTCCATCGTTTTCAAGTTGATCACTGCTTATATACCAAGAAGGTAGCAGATGGTAGCCTTATTCTCTTGGTTTGATATGTGGATGACATGCTAATTGCTGGCAAGGATGTTTATACCTTGGACTCCTTAAAACAGAGCCTACACAATAGCTTTGATATGAAAGATCTTAGTGAGGCAAATCACATTCTTGGCATGTGTATACTCAGAGACAGATCAAAAAGTCTTCTTTATTTGTCACAGTAGGAGTATATTACGAAAGTTCAGCAACGTTTCAATATGGAGGGGGGGAAAGCTATTAGTATACCATTGCGTCCATATGTGAAACTTAGCGTAGACAACAACCCTATATCAGATGATGGTAAGGCTGAAATGGCCAAGATACCTTATGCTTCAGCTGTTGGTAGCTTGATGTATGCTATGGTTGCTACACTTTCTGATATTACATTTGCGGGTGGAGTAGTTAGCAGATACATGGCATATCCTAGCAAAAAGCATTGGGAAGTAGTGAAGGGTATCATGAGATACCTTAAGGGCACAAACGATTTGTGTATCTGCTTTGGTAAACAGAAGTCATATGCTGTTGGTTTCACGAATGCAAACTATATTGACCATCCTGACTGCAAGAAGTCTACTTCAGGATATGTGTTTATGTTCGCAAGAGGAGTAATCTCTTGGATATCTAGGCTGCAAAAGTGTGTTGCAATGTTTACTACAGAGGCAGAATATGTGGCTGCCATAGAGGCATGCAAAGAGGCTTTATGGCTTTCACGTCTGGTGAGAGAGCTTGGGATTACAGAGGTTCCTATCCTCCATTGTGACAGTCAGAGTGCTATCATGCTAGCATGGAATTGTGTCTTTCATGCAAAGACAAAGCACATACAGGTGAAGTATCACTTCATCCAGGGGTGTACTTGACAGCAAAGGCATTGAGCTTGTCTAGGTACATACAGATGATAATCCTGCAGACCTTCTCACAAAAGGTCTCCCGGCCGAGCGGTTTGCTCATTGCCGCCAGATGATGGGGGTTTGATAGTATATGTGTCTTTCAGCTTTGTATATACATACACTTAGCTGATTCTCGCACCCTTACACTTTGTACTTTATATATATTCAAAATCTAAAAATGTGGTACATTCATCATTGTACCGAATACCCATTGTGTCATGCTCACTCTCTCACTCTATAGCTCTCAACTCTCTGAACCTTCACTCTTAGCTCAGCTTACACACAGACTCTTCGACTACACTTCATATCCTATTGAGACCTGTTGTCTATACCTACGGCCCCAAGTTGTGGGATTTTCTGTATCCAGAGGTGGGGATCTTCGTGGTTCGTAAGTCAAGGAGGGGCAAGGTCCATCTACTAGCACCATCGGATGGACCAAACTATGCCTTTTTTCTTTAGTCCTCTTACTTAGGGGAGTGGACGACTACACAGATTGAGGAGGAGTTGAAGAGTCAGGTGGCGGATCACATCTCTCAGTGGATGGGAGATGAAGGATTAGCACTGTTTGCACAACAGTGGCCTCGTTGCACGATGGACATTAACTGGTGGGCCAGTGCCGAGGTCCCACACTTGAGCATTATCTTTCGAGCCCCTCCACAGTGGAGAGCTCCGAGGGACGTGATTGAGTGGCCCCCGGCATAGGCGGCCCATTTCTACCAGTGTACAGAGTTGCGATTCTCAGCATGTCTGATAGATGCATTGATAGTACCACTTGGAGCATCTATCACCCCTATGGTCCGGTTGAGGGCCACCATGGGGGACTGGAGTTCACTATCCAGACCAGCGGTAAAGCGCACTTGCATGCCTCACAGTTTCTCCTCCTCATCAGCAGCATCCACACCGAACAGATGCCTGTTCGGTTAGTCACAGGTCTAGACCTCTAATGCATTTCATGGCTAAGTAAGAAACATCCTACAATGATAACCTCATCTTGTGAGGTTGAGTACTGGGTAAATTTGTATTTGCAGTTTATGTGAGTCTATTGTTCAAGATTAAGTGGTAAATTTGTATTTGCAGTTTATGTGAATTTTATGCTTGCTATTATTTACCACCTTTTATAGAAGTAAGGCTAGTTCCATCATACCTAGCTTGACCCATTTGGACCACTCAACAATTCAATTTATTGCTTATGAGAGAGTCGAACGACCCCACTCCATTGTTAATATTCCAGAGCACTTATTCTAGTATGATGATCTTAGAGAGGTGGATGCATACATTTGTAGATTTGGGCCTGTCTCCTCTGGTGGAGTAGCTAGAAGCTTGGATGAGAGCCCAAATATCAGCTGCTTCTTCAGAGAGGAGGCCACGAGGAGGAGACAAGGGCTTCTAAAGGAGGAGAGGAGTGCTAGAGCATCTTTGATTGCACTATAGAGGGAGAAGGAGAGACATCGAGGATGCAGATGAGTGATGGAGAGGATGCATATTGCTAGAGGAGAGATTGATCCTGTGAGGAAAGCTAGATCGAGTACAACTTTCATATGAGAGTTTCTTGTTAGAGTGTTGCGGTGTTGAAGTGTATGAACAGATTGAACATGAAGAGAAGAGAGAGAGAGAGAGACAGTAGAATGCTGAAGTATGAAGGATGCTGAGCACTGAATACAATGGTAGAATATGTACATGGGGTTGTGTGTGGATGAACAGTTGGAACTCTTAATCTGCACAAAAAGCACACAAGTGCCGAAGATCAGGGAGAGTAGCCTATTTATAGGCTGAGATTGGGGTAGCAATAAATGCACGTTGGCCTGCATAAACTGGCGGACTGTGGGGAGGTTGGCAAAACCGCCATGTGGCAGTCAGCTTGCTGTGGTCTGTGGCCAGGATGACCCTAGCCGCTACCCATTGCCCTGTCTGCGTGCCCACTCCCTAGGCGTAATGCTTGCTGCCCGTGATGCTGTCCGTACTGCCTGCACTGCCTGTCTTAAGTGTCCATGCTGCTGCCCACTACCTGGTAGGTGTCTGACCTTGCTTAAGAATCTTTCCACAGCATTGGCCCAAGACACTCTAGACAGTGTACAAAGACTTGCGTACAGTGCATGGATCCATTTGCGCAGGGCCCTCTAGAGATGCAAGAGGTGGCTACAGTGCTACACAGCACTATATAACTTTTTTAGGATCTATGACTAGACCCTTGGGCTATGAGAGGGACAGAGAGACAATTTGGCATAGCACTAGGAGGGTGGTCATAGATAGTATGAGTAGGCACTTGATGGCCCTTTTTACGGAGGAGCTGGAGAAGCCACTTTTGGCATTGTTGTGATTGCAAGTGTCAAGGAGATGATGGATTGGGCAAGTCCTTTTTATAACCTTAGAAGAAACTCCGTTATTAGGTTGCCTTGATGTCTTGATGCTTCAACAACTATCTCCCTACTTATCACAATTGAGCTCTCCACCCCTAGATCTGCCTCAAAACAGCCTAGAATGGGAGAGAAAGAGCCCAATATGAAAGATACACTTGTATGCAACCCAAAATTGTCCCAAACTTGACATCTGGCAACCTTCCAATTTCACTTGGGCCCTCCACATGCAAATTCAAGCTGCATAATCTTTTGTCCCTACCCTCATTAGAATAATGTTAAATGCGACCCAATCTCAATTGTAAATCCTAATCTTTATGAGCTTGAAAGTCTTAAGACTTTCGATAAACCTTATTTTAGGACATTAAGTCATTTAGAACTCTAATCCCCATGACACCAAAAGTCATTTCAAAGGGGAAATTCAATGTACTGCTGGTCATGTCGAAGAAGGTATTTGGAGCTCAAAAGGAGCAGAAGTCGGAGCGTGCTGAGAGGTTTCTTCTCAAACCTGAGTAGAAGAGGGTGGGATAGGAGGAGGCTTAGGGTGAGCCAAGGGTGGGTAGTAGTCATGGGCTCTCAAAGGAGTGGACTATGGAGATGTGGACCATGGTAACCACGGGACTTGAAAGTGGGTGGGGGAAACCTTCGTAGCGTAGTGCGGTGGTCTTCAGGAGGACTTATCGCCTAGCGAGGGCTTAGTGCCTCTAGTTGCTTGTGAGGACTGAGTGTGCAGTGGATGCGTCTTATTGCCTTGAGTGTAATAAGATCAGAGTGGCGAGAGAACAATCTCTATGGCCTATAAAGGAGAGGTAGCAAAGGGAGTGCCAAATGGAAGACGCATATACTCTGGTGGGGTAGGGAGGACAGGTCAATATCGACAATCTTCGGGGGTGTGACCGTTCTTGTCGCAATAGGAGCACCAAATAGACAAGCCATCTGGTGGTGGAGACACCATGGTACTTGAGTGACAACTGGAAAAAGGGAGGGTGGGAGGGAGAACAAGGATATCTCTCAATGATGTAGGGAAGTAGAGTAATGATTAGATGTTTATGTCGAACGTGTAGTCTGTCTTTGCCCACTCCGATGCAAAGGATCTTTGCGGCTCATTGAGTGCCTCTAGCTTTGATACCATGTGAAGAAATGAGTGAGCAACCAAAGAGAGAGTAGGGTTTGTAGGGAGAAACACACGTGTATGGCAAACGGCAAATGTTGAGAATAGAAGAGAAACTTAGATGAATAAGATGATGAAGTAATGAAATAATGAGGTGAATGTGATACAAGGGTGCTGTAGTACGAAAGATGCCATGGAGCAGGGAGATTACCGAAGAAGCCTCTGAGTCTGCAAATGCAGGGATGATGAGGTGCTGCCTGGAGCACGGAGACTGCCATTGAAGGGTGAGGAGCCTCTGAATCTACAAATGCATGCCTGATAAGTTGAGGCCAGTTGTTGGATGTGACGCTAGGTGGAGGAGAGAGGTCCAAGCTGCAAAATGCAAATGTTTGGAGGGTATGAGCTGTCAAATGCAAAAGAGAACAGCCCAGATACTGACGATTGATGAAGAGGGAGGCCGCCAGAAGATGGAGTAGGTGTCAGGCTGTCCCAAATGCAAGCATCCGTGGGCTCTGAGGTTGATGCCAATTGGAGGAGAAGGTTGCCAACTGTGGAGAAGGCATCAGGATGTCAAATGCAAGGATGCAGGGCCTAGGGATGATGACGCCAATTGATAATGACTGATGCCAAGATGGAGAAGAAGCATAGACTGCCAAATGCAAGCATTTGGAGCCTAAGGAAGCAATTGCCACCTATGGATGATAAATCTAGGCTAAGGGTGGAGAAGCTGACGCTAGAAGGATGGGCTCCAAACCCAAACCTGATGTTGAGGAGAGAGGGCACTTGAAGAAGATGATGGAAGGAGAGGAGAGAGAAATAGTCATATGAAAAGAAGTGAGTGAGAATAGGTCCGAGTGAGTGGGTGATGCCGAATATATAGGCACGAATAGTCTGGAGTCTTGCCCACTGAAGTCTCTCGAGTGGCACCCCAACACTCTCGAAAGGCCCTAGAAAGCCTTTTTGGGGCTGGAAACGGAAACCAAAAATGGGAACAAAGAAGGGAAATTGTACAGAATGATGTGGTTTCTCAATAGCAGGATATTCTTGTTGTTCAAGGGCTTCGACAAGTTTCTATTTCTTGCTGTGACACTTTTGACTCTTTTGGGTTTGGTTTTATGGAGTGGTGAATATGGGTTTCACATGCTGGCCAAATGGCCTCTTATACATTTAATTATTCTTTAACTTCAACAACCTTCATGAAGAAAAAAGAAAGAGACATAGAGATCTTAATGTCTACCGAGGCTGAAAATGGCCTATGAGACAAAAACATGTTCAATGGGTAATAATCATTGGATATCAAGGTGTATTGTGCAAAGTGTGATTTGTGATATAGTGCAAAGTGATGTACAATGTAGCATCAGTGGAGGGATAAAAGGGCTTTGGTGGATGGAGCACTAAAGGACTAGATATGTGACTGAATGATAGGCTACTGTATGTGTCAAGGATAATATATCATCAAGATCAATGGGTATAATATATCATACAGTCCTAATGAGATGGTGCAGGGATAGCATCTGGGCTGGTATCTTAGTGCTACTAGGTGCTGCTCCTGCCACTGATGGATCTCCGTAATCTGTCTTTAGGCTAATCTCAATATTTGATATTCTTACATCCTAGACCGATGTGGAGTTGTGATCTCCTCAGACCTCTGGGATGTCACCCCTCTCTGTGTCGGGATAGTTTGTGTAATCACTGTCTAGAAAATATGAGTGGGCTGTGACAATGTAGATGTGTCACCAAGATTTAGGAGACCATCCAACAGCAAAACAGTATGTTGGTGATGACAATGAGAGATAGCTGGAAGACAGTTGTAGCCACACAAAACGCAGGGCAATAAGCAGCACGAAGGTCACCTTAGTCTGTAGTGGGAAAATCAAAGGTTGGGCAGCACCTCCAAACAGGGCAGTAGGCTTGGTTGCAGCGAGCTGAATTATAGTGGCAACTCCAGCTGGGGTGGGTGGCAGCAGATCAGCTTCAATAGTGAGCGGACAGGCCACTTCTGTGGGGTAGCATCAACAAAGTGTTGGAGAGGTGAGGGTGATCAACAGTCCAAGAGGAAGATTGATTGAAGGATGAATGAATGAGAGTGTATGAGATAACAATACCCAACCCTATTTATAGGAAAAAATTGGCATTGTCCTACCATGCGCAATAAATGCCCAATAAGGGTTTTGGGGCTGTAAATGGAGACCAAAACTAGGAATTAACTCAATAAATTATTTCTTAATGCACTTGATGACTTTGGTTTCTCAACACCCCCTCTTAGGCCCAAAAAGGTGCCCAAAAAGGAGGAAGAGAGCCTCTCCACCCTATATGGCTGTTAAATGTATGACAAGTAAAAGCACAGTTGTATCCAATTTAGGGGAAAATTAGTTGAGGTTGAAGGAAACACCAGTAATCCAACTATTCCATAAAACTAAGTGTTTGTGCCAGTATTCCATAAAACTAAGTGTTTGTGGGTTGTAGCATTCGACTTGTTGCACATCTTCTTTTCAATACTTATGTGTATTGTTTCAATTGCATTGTTAAATTTCTTGGTCCAGTGGGTCCACATACTTGGGTCTAGGGAGCTTCCCAAGTAGCATCTCATTCATTCCAATGAAATCAATCAAGTTTATTGCACTCAATACTCTTGTAATGTATGAGTTTTTTTATAGTTCTTTTTCTCTCACTCCTCTCTAGCTATGGCTGCTTTTTGGTTTTCCTAAAACCATGAAACTGCATAATCTTGTAAGGAAACCATAAATGAGTTTAGCTAGACGTATCCAAATAATGGCACAATTAAGTGAAAGGTAGCTTTATGGTTGTGAAGTCAAAAGCTTGACCTTTTGGTCCTTTCATAGATGACGTCTATTATTAAAGCCAGATATAGACAAATACAGACCGAGACAACAACAATCGAGGAAGGTAAGAATGAAGAGCAAGATCAAACCAACAACATGTAGTCTCCAAGTAAGGCCATGGCTAATAAGGGACTTCCATCTCTACAAAGCACTTGACAAGAGTCTTGAATACTCTAATCAACATAACTATATGCACACTCCAGGTCCAATTGCCAGCTCCAACTGTCAACCTACCACCACCCCATTGACTATGCCCTAGTGATGGGCAATATTCTACAACCACTAACTTCCTTCTGGATTGCGTAGTCCCCATTCTGCCATCTGCTCTGCATGTTACTTCATCAGGTCCTCAAATTTAGCCCACCTACAAGAAAAAATGTGAAGTTGTCAATGCCCTCACTGATCATCTCACAAAAGCCCTAAAGATCTCCCAAGTGATATAGGAACTCACTAAAAAGGAGTTTGCCATTCTTAACAACGCCCCTCTATTGCTAAGAGCCAGATTGAGTTCCTCAAAACATAGCTCTAAGAAAAACAGGCTAACCTCAATGACCTCGATTGGTTGTTCTCATTGCAACTTTTATTCCTTGGTGACCACAAGAGTAGCCAGTTGGGTTAGTAGATGCATTCTGACTTGTACAATTCTGAACTTAAACAACTTGATTCTGGATGCTTTTGCACATTCACTTATTATTATCCCCTTTTCTGATGGCTAACAAAAGCGTTCTTGCTGTACATCAGGAGGAACACTCAACAACTTGCTCTGATGCATGCTAGTGATGGCAAACTGGGAGCTTCATGGTTGCTGCAATCACAATCAGATAGTCTTTATAGCAACAACTGCTGGTTTCATGTTCACAATACTTGCGGTATGTGGCTTTTTTTAGGTAAAACCTTTTAGTCCCGGTTGTAAAGAGCATAAACTCTCTGGTCACTTGTATGTAACTAAGCATATGGTCATTTTTGGAGGAGTAGGTACTTCTAAATCTGGTCATGTATCAAACATAAACTCTCTGGTTACAAGTCTGTAACTCTGTAACTAAGCATATGGTCATTTTTGGAGGAGTGGGTGCTCTCTAAATCTGGCCATGTATCAAACAAATATGGGCAGTCCTTTTGTTTTTTGATACCATGCAAAATGATGGAGAGCAGATGACATTACAATGTTTTTATGCATCCTGCAGCTTTGGAGAACTCCTGTTCTGACCCCCTTCAAACTTATAACAGTATTTCTACATGAAGCTAGCCATGCCATTGCATGTGTACTTACGTGTGGCCGGGTGAGTTCCTTATCCTTGCAAGACACACAAAATTGATGAATCTATTTGTATGTTAATGAACTTGTACAATGGTTTATGTAACGACACTTCAATATATGTGACAAGCAGAGTGAAAGAAAAGATAGTGCTGTTATGGCATGACCTTTTGATGTGATGCAGTTGCACTGCATTAGTTCGAAAAGTATGTGTAGTTTATTGCTAATAGAGATGTGTCAATGATGAATATTATGAATGCCATGGATTTAACTTGTGTTAATCAACCTAAAACACACATGCTCATTGTAACCTTTGAAGTTCAGAAGGTGGTTTCTGGAATTTTATTGCATTCTTTTTAGGAGTAGAGAGGAGAGAGGGTGGTGTGAAGGGATGGTCACTGGTGAGAGCAGTTGGGTGGATGGGGCAGGCGAGAAGGGATTGCACAGCCACCTCTTTCCTAGCTTAAAGAATCGGTGACTGAGACATAAGAGAGTATGTGAGTGGGAGGAACATCACATCTTTCTTAGCTCAAAAGAGCCAACTGCATAAGATGAAATTCCAAGAACACATTCTTCAATGACTTTGGCTGTTCGATAATTCAGACTGACAATATTCTGTGGTGACTCTTGCTTTTTCTCCTGTCCCATCATCTCTCTATTTGTTGCATACAGGATGGTAAAAGACAACCTTGTATATTAATCAGCTAACTGCACACAATAGGCTGAGGGAAGCCTTTGCCTAAGTACTTCTTTCAGATACAATAAGGACAAAGTTGAAGAGGACAGAAAAATTACTTTTTATTTTGTCGCACAGTCTCAACACTCAGCAGCTTCCTGCTTTAACAGTCAATGTGTTGTTGTTATGCGAAAAAAGAAAAGCACAAAGCCATTCCTTCATACACACTTTGGTTTAAAAAAGGGTCCTTACAAAGAGGTAAAGCTAGGGTTCATAAGTGCATATGAGGGATCATACCATACAGAGAGAGAGACAAATGTATCCCAAGTATTCAATCATGCCCATGCAAAATATACACTTTTCTTGGCATTGAATTGATTCTCACAAAGGATTGCTTTGGGAATATGAGCATATGCAAGACACCCAAAAGTACGAAAGTGGCCAGTTGAAGGTTTATGGCTGGTCCAAGCCTCAAAATGCGTGACATTTTTCAATGCCTTGGTAGGGCACCTGTTCAAAACATGACAAACACACATAACTGCTTCCATCCAATAACCATGCGATAGATTTTTAGCTTTCAGCATACATCTAGCCATCTCCATGAGTTACAGATTCTTCCTTTCTGCAACCCCATTCTGCTATGGAGTATATGTAATATTATATTGATGTGCAATGCCTTTGCCAACAGGAGTTGCAACAGGAAAGGTAAACAAATCCTTGCGGGATGTAATGTGCTTAGAAGCACCACTATCAAAGAACCAAGTGCTAGCATCCTCTACAGAGTTGAATGCTCTATTTGCCTAAGAAGAATCATAACTACAAGTGTAGAAACAATAGTCACAGTCAACAACAAATGACGCGGACTTTGTTGCAAGAGCAGTAGAAGGTGCATCAGAAACAAACATCCTGGACTCCTTCCTCTCCTTGGCAATGCATTTCTTACATTCTATAATATAGTGACCTGTCTTTTTACAACAATGGCACTTATCCTTCTTGGCTTGCATGGCCCCCTACTTCTTGTTGTTATGTAAAGTGCCTGAACTTCCAGAACTTTGTGGAGCATTCCTAGATTGACTGCCCTTGCTCTTCTGCCTTGCCATAAAAGCCTGTTTAGAGGCTACAACATCCACACCACTGTTCTTCCTTGTTTGCTCTTCTTCCAATAGTAAACTAATCAACTGAAGAAAGGTAAGTGGTTGCGGAGAAATTCTCATCGTGAGATTCAATGCCATGCAAAAGGCCAAATAAGAAGATAGCAAGGAATTCAAAGTTGTAGAGATCATCTGTGGATTAGAATAATACTCATCTACATTCATCAACTGCTCACGCAAGTCCTGAATTTTGTTAAGATGATCTTGCATAGCATCACCTTTTTCCATCTTCACATTTGCAAGCCCTTTTTTCAAGAAAGAAATGCATGTCTCATTTTTTCCAGCAAACATTTGCTCAAGTGTAAGCCATGCTACTCATGAAGAAGTAGAAGACTGTATATGTGGGATTATAGACCGCTGAACTATCAATGCAATTAGTGACAATGCTTGGGCATGTCGAGTGTCCCAAGCCTTGTCAGAGATCATAGCCTGTCCAGCTGCAGCAGTCGGACCAGCAGCACTGCTGCACAGTCGGACTGTGCAGTCGGACTGCCACGTGGCAGTCCGACTGCCTGCAGCCACTTTTACCAGGCTGCGCCCCAGTTTTGAGCCCCATTCCAGGCAGTTTTTCGCCTATTTATTGCTGACGTTTTTCAGCAGTCTTCCGATCATTCTCTGTCGCAGATTACAGACCGGTGCCGTGCAGATCTCTGTCTCTGTTCGCAGATTTCAGACAGTAGACACTGCAGACTGCAGCAGACTTCGAGGTGGACAGCAGGTCGCATCGTCGAGGTGGAGACACGCAGTCCAGCGCACTGCGCCCGTGTATATCTTTGTATTCAGCATTCTTTATACAGCAGATCTTCAGTGTACACTGTCTCTTTCTCTCCCTTCTCTCTCTGCGTTCTCTCTCTCTCAGTCCTACGCTTCCGCACCGCTGCACTCTGACATGGTATCAGAGCAGTGTTTGAGGGCTGACTGAGCGTAGAATCAACCTGAAGAGGAGTTTCCATCGTGACACAAATTTGCGTTTTTTTGCGTTTAAGGGCAGACAGGAAGGCTGCGCCTTGGAACAAGGCTGAAACGAGTGTGGGCGCACAGGAAAGGAGTACAGGTGGTGGATTTGCTGCTGTTTACTGCTGTTTGACGCGGAGAAAGTTTGAGTTTTCAACCTAAAAGTGCAGGTTTTGCTTTTTCATCGCCTTCGGCGGGTGAAGAAGCTTCGGGACGTAGAAGAGCCTTAGCAGGCTGAGTTTACCCAGTCAGAGGGGGCTGCTTTTGCGTTTGAGAAGGCATTGCAGGTGAAGATGTCTACAGAGATGGACTTGGAGTTCCAGGCGATTATGGACCGGAAGGTGCCTGTCCTACCGGCTCTTCCTACAGATCAGAAGCTCGACGGCGACAACTACCGCATTTGGCGCGTTATGATGTTGGCCATTCTGGAGTCCTATGATTTGGCGGAGTTGGTACAGGAAGATATTGACCGGCCTTCGGTAAGAGATGAGTCCAAACTCTCTTCCGATGCTCGTGCGAAGTTGGCCAGGGCCCAGTCTCATTGGGACAAACTGAATGCCAGGATTCGATCCTTTCTCTTTCTATCATGCACTACAGCCGTGATCGCTCACATCGAGCACTTGACGGTGGCTCGTGAGATATGGCTGGAGCTTGATCAAATGTACAATCGGATGACCCTGATGAAGAGGGTTTCTTTGGAGGTACAGATGCGGACCTTGTCCGTCAATAAGTCTTCTTCGCTAAGGGAACACATTAACAAGCTAAAGCAGCTACAGATGCAGGTTCAGAATGCGGGGAAGCCGATCTCCTCCGAAGACATGGCGATTACACTCTTGTCCCAGTTGCCGCCACGATTCGGTACATTTTACTCTGCCCTGATTGCTTCGGGGCGAGAGTCTACTCTTCGGTGGGAGGAGTTGGTTCCTATGGTCTTGGACCAAGAGGAACAGTTAAAGGGACAGAATGCTTCCAAGACGGAGGCGTTGACAGGTCAAGCCTCTCAGAAGAAGGGGAAGGACCAAAAGAAGAAGAAGGGGGATAACAAGTCCAAGAAGGACAAGGAGAAGGACAAGGACAAAGACTCCACATGCCATATTTGTGGAAAGACTGGCCATTGGAAGAAGGATTGCCCTGACAAAGACTCGAAGGACACCAAGAAGAAGGAAACCAAGGATTCTGGAGCAGTGGCTGCACCCTCATCAGCTGCATTTCTACATCTAGTTGTCATTGAGGACGCTTCACCAAATGCTTCTGATGCTGCGATGGCGGCTTCCCAATCTCGAGAGTGGATTATTGATAGTGGTGCCTCACGGCACATGACTCCTTCATCAGATGGTGTTGCTCAGCTGCGACCTTCGCGTGGGCAGGTTCTCATTGGAGACAGCTCTTCAGTTTCTATTGCAGGTCGGGGTAAGATGCAGCTTATTCCGGATGGACGAGGTGGCACCCATACTTCAGAGGTTTTGCATGTACCAGGATTGGGGTACCATCTCCTTTCAGTCCATAAGATTTGCTCTCTTGGTCTTCTGGTGGAGTTTGACAGTTCTACAGTGCGAGTCCTTGATCGTGAATCGAGGAAGGTTCTATCATCTGGATATGAGGAGAACGGCATTTATAAACTGAAGTCTTCCACTGCCCTCTCTACTCTTCTTCTTACCTCACAGTCACAGTCTGAATTATGGCATGCTAGGTTTGGTCACCTGAACTATGACTATCTTCGGAAGGCGTCACGGGGACAGCTTGTTCGAGGGTTGCCGGATATAGTGGTGAGCCAGCAGCCATGTGTCTCCTGCATAAGGGGGAAGCGGCATAGGGATGCCATTCCCCACACCGCTTCGCGGCGGTCTACTTCACCGATGGAGTTAGTATCTACGGATCTATGTGGCCCTATGAGGAATGAGTCCCTGCGTGGGAGCTCGTACTTCATGCTGATCGTGGATGACTATAGCAGGATGACATGGGCCTACTTTTTGGCACTAAAATCAGAAGCTTTCTCGCACTTCAAGGATTGGCTTCTCTTTGAGGAGAACCGATCAGGCCGGAAGTTGAAGACCTTGCGATCCGACAAGGGAGGTGAATTTGTCTCTAATGAATTTGCTCGGTTTTGTGCAGATAGAGGAATTCACCAGGAGTTTGCCAATACGAATACTCCACAAGAAAATTGTATTCTCGAACGGAAGAACCGCAGTGTGATCGAGATGGGGCGCACCATGATGGAGCACCGACAGACCCCCCAGGTTCTGTGGGCCGAGGCTGTGGCTACTGCAGTCCACATTCTTAATCGATCTCCTACTTCGGCCGTGGAAGGGATGACTCCATTTGAGGCGTATTTTGGGTCGAAGCCAGATGTTTCTTACTTTCGGGTCTTTGGGTGTGATGCCTATGTTCACATTCCCAAAGCTCACCATGACAAATTCGAAGCGGCTTCCCGCAAACAGGTATTTGTTGGCTACAGCTCCCAGTCCCAAGGCTACCGACTCTATGATCCCGTCAAGCGGGATGTATATACTAGCCGTGATGTGCGGTTTGTGGAGGTTCCGGCTTCTTCAACGGGTGAGGAGCATCCCGTTCTTGGAGATCCAGGGGAGAGTTTGGCTCATTCTACAGTTCCACTGGAGCCTGTGCCGTTTGATTATGATTCTGTTTCTGACACAGAGTCTACTGTTCCACCGGATCCTTCTGAGGAGTTACCACCGGTGGACATTCCAGAGTCTTCTACTGATGGAGAACGACGAGGGGAGGTTCGGCCTCCTCCTCGCTGGGCCCGTGACACACTCCGTGATTCAGGGATCGAGGGGGTTCCTGAGGAGTGGGGACCGCAGGATGGTCCGCGGCGGTCACGGAGGCACCAGGCGCATTCTTCGGAGCTTGTGTGCTCCAATTATTGTTTGATGTCCCGAGTTATGCAGGATCGAGAGCCCACCTCCGTGAAGGAGGCTTTACAGTCCGCCCCATGGAAGAAAGCTATGGAAGCTGAGTTGGAGGCTATTGAGAGGAATGACACTTGGTCACTTGTGCCACGCCCCCCGAAGAAGAAGGTGATTGGAGTCAAGTGGGTCTTCAAGACCAAATATCTCAGTGATGGTACTTTGGATAAACACAAGGCTCGCCTTGTTGCTAAGGGTTTTGCCCAGCGCCCAGGGATTGACTGTCATGACACCTTTGCCCCTATAGCTCGTATGGCAACCATTAGAGCTGTTCTTGCTTTGGCTGGCCATAGGAGATGGCCTGTTTATCAGCTGGATGTGAAGTCGGCCTTCCTGAATGGTGATTTGAAGGAGGAGATCTACGTTGAGCAGCCTCCTGGCTTTGGTTCTTCGGACGGGAAAGTCTACAGGTTGAAGAAGGCCCTGTATGGTCTCAAGCAGGCCCCGCGAGCTTGGAACGAGAAGATTGATTCGTTCCTCCAGACTCAGTTGGAATATCGGCGGTCCAAGGCCGATCCGCAGCTGTATGTTCACACTTCCGAGGATGGTTGTGTGCTGTTTGTATTATATGTTGATGATTTGATTGTCCCAGGTGATGATGCACAGCAGGTCCAGGAGACAAAGTCAGCTTTACATCGGACGTTCGAGATGACGGATTTGGGGCTACTCCATTTCTTTTTAGGACATGAGATTTTTCAGTCTCAGAGGGGGATCTTTCTCTCCCAACAGAGATATGTACAGGAGCTCTTGGTGTCTTTTGAGATGGAAGATTGTCGGGCCCTCTCTACTCCTATGGATCCGAACTGGAAGGCCACTTCCCACTCAGCTTCTCCTTTGGCGGATGCTTCTTGCTATCGACAGTTGATAGGGTCTTTGATTTGGCTTCTCAACACCAGGGTTGATCTATGTTTTGCTGTTGGGCTCTTGGCAGGGTTCATGAGTGAACCTAAGACGGTGCATTGGCAGGCTGCTCAGAGGATACTTCGGTATCTGAGGGGGACGTCTGATTTGGGGATTCATTACCCCGCAGGGACAGATGGGTCAGATCTTGTACTTGCAGGTTGGAGCGACTCGGATTGGGCCGGTGACGTGGACCACAGGCGGTCTACAACAGGTTACTGTTTTACTTTGGGTGCAGGTGTTATTTCTTGGAGTAGCAAGAAGCAGCCCACGGTAGCCCTTTCGTCTACTGAGGCAGAGTATCGGGCCGCGCCTTCCACCACATGCGAGGTTGTGTGGCTTCGGAGACTGTTGGAGGAGCTTGGGTGCCCCCAGACTCGTCCTACATTGCTGCGATGTGACAATGAGAGTTGCATTGCCTTGGCAAGGAACCCTGTTTTTCATGCTCGGACGAAGCACATTGAGATCCAGTACCACTTCATCCGAGAAAAGCTTTTGGATGAGACCATCACTGTGGAGTATTGCAAGACGGAGGATAATCTTGCGGATTTGTTTACGAAGGCGCTTCCTCAGGCTCTACTTCGGCAACATTCCAGATCCCTCAGGCTTCTGCCCTATCCAGGCTCTGAGAGGGGGTGTCAGAGATCATAGCCTGTCCAGCTGCAGCAGTCGGACCAGCAGCATTGCTGCACAGTCGGACTGTGCAGTCGGACTGCCACGTGGCAGTCCGACTGGCTGCAGCCACTTTTACCAGGCTGCGCCCCAGTTTTGAGCCCCATTCCAGGCAGTTTTTCGCCTATTTATTGCTGACGTTTTTCAGCAGTCTTCCGATCATTCTCTGTCGCAGATTACAGACCGGTGCCGTGCAGATCTCTGTCTCTGTTCGCAGATTTCAGACAGCAGACAGTGCAGACTGCAGCAGACTTCGAGGTGGACAGCAGGTCGCATTGTCGAGGTGGAGACACGCAGTCCAGCGCACTGCACCCGTGTATATCTTTGTATTCAGCATTCTTTATACAGCAGATCTTCAGTGTACACTGTCTCTTTCTCTCCCTTCTCTCTCTGCGTTCTCTCTCTCTCAGTCCTACGCTTCCGCACCGCTGCACTCTGACAAGCCTTCCATGCAATTGTTCTTTGGGGAAGTGATTGAGTTGGAGCTGGCCACTGAGCATGTCCTCCTTCGGGAGGAGTTGCAAGAGCCACAACTCGAGGACAGACTTCTTCACCACTAACATACTCCCAAAGATTTTTAGCAATAAGCACATTCTTCATCCTGAAACACCATAGAGAATAGTTATTGCCGTCCAATCTATCCTTTTTAGATACATGAGTGAATACATCGCTCTATCCTTGATTGGCCATGATAAATGTCACTCTTCGAAAAGGCATGAGAGCAAGAACCGAAGCTGGAATAACCTGGAAATCTGCAAATTTCCAGAAATTACAGCAAACATCAAGTTGTGTCACAGTTGATCACAATTGTCCAATGTGCTGAAATTTCTACAGATTTCAGCGAATAGTTCATTGTCCAACGCACAAACGATGCTCACAAGCATGAAAAATGCAAAAGCTCCGAAATTTAATTGTCCAATGTGCAAAATTTCAGTCAATTTTAGACTGAATATTCAGTACATGTGCCAATGTCTCCCAAACATGCAAAAGCCCCAAATGTTCTGACCTAAATTTCAAGAAATTTCTGCGATTTGTGCCCAAAAACACTTGTTGAAGCAGAAATGCACCTTTCCTACAAAAGGCTTCTTGGTGTAGCTCTGATTTTCCTAATAAAATAATAAATTATACCTATCACCTCTGAGATGAGCTGAAGACAAATCGAACTCAAGCGGAGAGTATGAACAAGAGTGCCTAGGCTAGTAGGAAGCAAGCTTAGGTCCTGGTGGAGCTAGCGGTGAAGCTAGAGGACCTAGGGGAGCTGCGTGGTAGCTGTTGGGTGGTGGTGGAAGTGACAGGCTCTGGCGGGACAGGACAGGCGTTGGCAGTGCAGCTGCCAGGTGGCACAAGTTGGTCTAGGGGGCAGTGCTGCAGGCAACGGCCTCTATAGGTGGCGATGCTGTAGGTGGTGGCGATGCTGTAGGTGGGGCAGGTTGGACTGGGGGCAGCGATGCTATAGGGTGGCGAGGCTGTTGGCGCAGGACTAGACAGGGTGGGAGGTAGCTGAGACACTGCTGGACGGACAGCTGATGCTCCAAGCTGGTGGAGAGCTTGACAAAATTTGAGCTAAGCAGATGGGGAACTTGGCAAACCTTCAGCTCTGATACCACATGTTGAAGATGGAGATGGCAGCTCCAAGCTCAGTACATAGAGTGAATAGTATAGAGAGTGAGAGTGAGAGTGTAGGCATAGCTGGACACATGATCCAATTCTCAATGTGTAAGTGAAAGTACAAAGTACAACCCTTAGACCTTAGGGTTGTGTTAGTGCCTTAAGGTGCGTTCACACCCGAACGTGTGTAAACTGCGGTAAGTGACCGAACTGTGTAACATAAACACACAAATAGAGAATAATGTGACTGGGGGGAAAAACCTCTCTTATGGAGAGTAAAAAGTGCCGCAGTCTCTATTGCGGATTAGTGACACTCTGTGAGCATAGGCGTGAGTCAAACCCAGCAACTATGAAAGTTGTACTAAGTGTTAACTCCTACTAGCAAGTAGTTGCAAAATAGCGAGTGTAATGGGTATGCTATGCAGTGGGAGCATCTAACTATGTAGAGGCTATAGTCACATACTCACACACTTACACATTTATGTAGCCAAGCCATGTGGCAAATATTGGAACCTATGTGTTCCTAATCATAGGATGAGTGAGATCTTTTTAGGTCTGAATTTATCGTGCAGTCTCTTTCAAAATTTGGTAAAAAAAGGTGAAGATAGGGAGGTGAAGAGATTCCTTGCACGTGCTAATGGTGGGCAGCTGTGTTGGTCACTCTGATCTTGCACATCCGAGTCCTCCTTTACAGACTAGTGGCAAATCCGAAGAGTCACATTGAAGTATACAAGGACTGAAGAAATGATGTTTCATAGGCTATGTTCTAATACTCGTCTTTGATTCAGATATTGGTGCTTTGAGCAAACAATTGTTAGGAATTGTGCGCATGGCATGCAGGGTGTCACTCAAGGACCACCTCACCCCCACACTAGGTGGCCAAGATTCTGTGAGGTCTCAATAGTGCATTAATGATGTAGGATGTAGGTGCCAGGTGGCCCTCATCATTTGCATATTGGTCATTCTATTGGTATTCCGCATTTTGCAGGAATACCATTTGACTGTTGCTTCCCCAAAAGTCTGTGGCCAGGTTCGTTTGGGATGTAGCCATATGTATTGATCTGCTGCAACTATTCCATCAGGAACAGAGGTAGGTGTGTCTGTCCTTCTGTGGTGCAGTGTTTACCAATGGGAACCAATCCCTAGTCAGTAGTACGCCAGTTGTTGACGATATTTAGTCAGACCCTAGGTTGGGCTCAGTCTGCTGTGTGTCTTGTTGGACCAACATGTCACCCACCTAGCACCCCATAGGATTTGAGCCCTTGTTTCTTTTGGGAAGGCATACGTTTTAACCACTTGGGCTACTGCAATTTTTAGCTCATGCATGCATGTGCATGCACGCATTGTCACTCGCCCATGCAGTCTATCGTATTGATATGTATAAAGGTATATGAAATACATTTCATCTAAATCAAAGAGGCTGCTAAGGTGCATATTTCTCAAGTTTCCTCTATGTTTGTTATAATAAATCCTAGCATAAGTGACAGCATTGTTACTTAATTTGGCTTGTCTTGCATGGTTGAGCACACTAACAAAATGCATAGATGTAGGGATTCTGTGAGTTTGTTTAAATTGACAGTTTTGCTAACTGCATGTTGCATAAATGTCCTTAATGAGAGAATAAATATTTCTGCGTTACACAAATGTCCTGAATGGATTGCTGCTAGTGTCAGCTTATCATGAGTGTTTTTACATATTGTGAGTGTTGAGTTCAAGGTATCTATGTGCTATCTAAAGACTCCAGGCTTGAAAACTTGTCACAGGTTGAGGGCATTAAAGTGAAATGTTGGGTTCAAGGTATCTATGTGCTATCTAAAGACTCCAGGCTTGAAAACTTGTCACAGGTTGAGGGTATTAAAGTGAACGCAAATGAAGGTGGTGCAACAATTACGCGAGGAGGCATGCCTTGGTTGATTTTGCCTGCTGGCTGTACATTTCTCAAACTTATTAGTTCCTGTTTTTTCCGGAGTTTGGTCACAATGTACAACATATTGGATCTATGAACAAACTTTTCAAACTGGCAGATATTGGATCATCGTTTTGGGGCATGGTGCTTGTGCTTTCCTCCACTGATCTACTGACAGCCCGGATTGCTGCTGCTTGCCTTGTTGCAGCACTAATTGTAGTATTGCTTATTGCCCAAAATGTATGTTTTTGTACTTTTTGCATTTTAATAAGGATGTGTTTATCTGTACCATTCCAAGTACTAACTTGTTGCTGTGCTGGTTGGCATCTCTTGCACCTGTTATGGGTGCAGTGGTTTCTTCGAGGCCTTTGTATTGGTGAGTTTCCAGCAAGTTTCCTATCAATGTTTAACATTTATTCTGTATATGTGCAACCATATGGTGGTTAACAAATGCGCTTATCCAAACAAATAGAACAAGAGAATGTTGGGATATTTGACTCTTGTTCAAGAAAAAAAAAGTGTTGCAGCTTGTCATTGTTTTCACTAATCATCATCAGCAATGTCACCATCATCATAATCATAACCATTATTCTTTTCCTCTTTTTTTTGTGGTTGTTGGAAGGGGGGAGGAAGATTCTGCTGCTTGGTGTGGGATTAGAAGGCTGCCACTTGGCAAAGCTTGCCCATGCAAGTGGGAAAAACGTTTTTAGGGGTTGGTGGAAGTTTATTCCAGCCGTTGTGAGAGAGAAGGATGTTGTTAGAGAGCAAGAAGAGGCTGCTAATGTGATTTGCAACCACTAGGGATTAGTTCTACAGTATGTGACGTTAGTTTGGAGGCCTGTACGAGCAGGTGACAGTAGTCCAAGGTTCTTTTGGTGCAGATGACATTATACAGGAGGGGATATCAAAATTTTTGGTAGTCTTAAGCTATAGGTGACAACTTCCATGGTTCTTTGAGTAAGGCAATAGTAGTTTTTTGATATTTCTCGCGATGAAACTCTGAAATTTCTCTCTACAACATTCTCTCTCATTCCCTAGCCATTTCTCAAGTTATCTCTGCATTTTCTAGTAGTTCGAGCCATCGGAGGAAGAGATTTTAGCCAATCTCTGCTCTAAACCCTAATTTATAGTAGAAATTAGGGTTTTGACAGTCGCCCTCGGGATGTTTGTGTAGAATTGAGAGCCTAGAAGTTGAATTCTAGCAACTGAAGTTGAGGAATTTCGGGGAGATTCTAGAGGCCTGCCAGGCAATGTCAGATTTGGGATTGAATTTGTCTTTCAAGGAGCAGGGTGAAGGCCAATGCCTAAGCAAACCAAGGGGCAAATTGGTTTGGAGGCTTGCTAGTCAGACTTGACAGCAAGAGACACTTGGATTAGTGGAGGAGGTTAGAGGTTCTCACTTGTACTGCATCCATTTACAATAAAAGTTAAAGAAATACCGCAAGGGAAGCCAATTTTGGGGCCAACTAGGTGTTCGATGTTCAAGATTAAAGTGGTGAAGTGTGCATTTTCAGTTTACGTGAATTTCATGCTGCTTGTAGTGCTTAATCAGGTTATTTATCACGCTATCCAAGGAGGAAGGTTGGTTTCAGGTGCCCTCTGAAGTCTCTTGGGTGGTGTCCTAATAGTAACTAATGATCCAAATGAAGCCTTTTTGAGGCTGTAAATGGAAATCAAAATAGGAATAAAGGAGAAGAAATGTATTGAACGACTTGGTTGCTCAACATTGGTTTGTGACTATAGGTCACTTGTGATTTGTGTAAGCTTTGAATAACGATAAAGAAATATTTTAAGGGATACAAACCTTTGGAGCCTATCATGTGTCATCTATTGTGCAAGAACTTGTGTCTCTCTTGTTTAGTGAGTCTTTTGTTTATTTGCTGATTTATTTCTCTTATGGAAGTTACTTTATGCTCACACCCTTGAGATTAGTTTTGAAGCCGGATTTCATGGTCTCGTCGCTTGGACATCACCATCTTCTATGAGGAATTGAGCCTCTGTTGTCTCAAGTGCAAGTACGAGTTGTTGTAATTTGAATTTCAGCAAAGGATTTTGGGACATTGCCATCTTCTTTAAGGAGGTGATCTTGTAGTTGTCTCGTGGTAAGCATCTATTTGTGAAGTGTTTTAATTAATGAATAACAATGAGTTTTAGAAAATTCAGCAAGACTTCAATATGGGAAACGAAATGCAAGTGATGAGGATTCATTGTCCTTAGTAAATTGACATATATTGCATAGTGCAAGTTCTATGGAAGGTCATGTTGACGTGGTATAACATAACATTAATGCAATTGCAACCAATGCTATTGAAGTTTTGTTACACTTTTAGCTTGAGGATTTTCAAGTAGAGCAATTCTTTGTTGTGGCTAAATCAAGTTAAGTAGAACATAGATTTGGAGCATTGCTTGATGGTCACGAAGGGGGTATTACCTTTGCTTGTTGGGTAAAAATGGGCTAAGCTATCTAGCAGTCACTTTGGGACCTACTTTAATGAGTGTATGAGTCACTATGTTTTTGTATAGTTGGGTACAGATGCTTACTCCAGCACTTAAGTAGTGTACTTTTTGGATAACTTTGGATACACACAAGGGAATGTATATTGCAACAGTAGTGCACATGTTACTTCAAGTCATTTGTGTTACACGCTAATGTATCTTGTTTGACATGCAAAGCGTAGGGCACTAAATGCATGTTTATTTATTTCTAATGGAAAGCTTTTATGCTCAAGATGTGTCACCAATGTGGATCTTTTGGGATGACCATGGGCATAAGTCTTGCAAAGCAGCATGGATCTCTTGGAATGGCTATGGACATAATCCTTGCATAGCTACCAATATAGGTGACTGAGGCATCTAGTGGAGCATAGTGTTTGTAAAAGGATTATGGTGTGGGATGTGGATGCTTGATATTGTCTTTGGTTTTGAAGAACAAGCAAGAGATGGGAGTCACTATAATGTGATACTTTTTTCATATGAGGTATCCTTTTTTTGTGAATCATTGCTAGCTTTTTGGAATGCACTTAAGGATATTGTTTCCATTTGTGTTGTTGGCAAATTAATGTTTACATAGAATATGGCTTTGGGATGACCACAAATAGAACAATGACACTATGATATGGATTGCTATTGAGCACTTGGTTACTGCTTGCTAGAACTTTTATGTTCATGATGTTGTAGACTTTAGTCATGGACTTCTATTTAGGGATCTTTCATATGTTGGTTGGCTGTTTTGGTACACCTAATTTGCTGATCGTAAGGTCAACTTTGAGAATGGTTATATTGTTGACATGGGAATGGGTGATTCTCTCACTGTGACAACTTGGTGTGTTTGGACCTCTACCAGGTAAAACACATGTCATATGGAGTTTGACAACTAAATGGATGAATTCTTTAAAATGCATAGTTGTCTTTGGTGTCAAAAGAAGTTGTGGTCTATAGTTGCAGTGCATTGAGGTACTAATGCTTCTAAGAAAGCAATCAAGACTTTCTTTGACCATCTTTGAGACAAAGAGATGGATGCTTTTGTATAGGATTTGCATTGCTTAAACGAAGCTATTGGGTTTGTTGTACCCTTTCATCTTCTGCAAACAATGAGCTTTGAGACTTTTATGATATGTGCCATAGGTAGTTGTGTTTTTAGAGCTATGCTTGGTTATTTACTTGTTCAATGAGTATCACTTTGGTAGCCACAAATTTGTACAATTATGATTGGTTGTATACTAGTGGAATGACTTTCATCTTGGATAAATGTGCATTGCTAGTATAGGAGTAATACTAGTGTGCTTGGTTACTTGGAACATGTATAGATAATAGTACATTTGCAATACATGGAGTAACATCAATGTGCTTGGTTGCTTGGAATGTGTAAGAGTAACTATACATTGAGAATATATACAATAACGACAATATACTTGGTCACTAGAAAATGTGTATTGGTCATTTTGTATTCTGTGTTGGATCTCAACTACATACAATGATCAATCGAGAATGCTTGCAGTGTTTTAGGAGGGCATTATATCACCAGAACGAGAAATGAACTTAATGGAATAATTAAATTGAACTTTAATTCTAATACCCTTAGCTTTTGGCACGGTGACCATTGCACTGACAATGAAGGATTTGGCACTATGGCATGCAATGGAAGTGTACAAGTTATGTGATATGAGGACATGGCAAAAGGAACAAGGTGTAATGTGAAACTTTCATTAAATTGGAAGCTTGCGCCATAGATTTAATGATTGTTTGAAAGTATTGCCTAATAAAAGCTGTGCATTTAAGTTATAACGCAAGCCCGGTGTTTTTTCGTCTAGTGAGGTTACTTATGATTTATCAACCATTAATTAATTGGCCCTTACTCACATTTGGATTTTAATTAATGAGCAACTGGTGTCCCATTTAGAAAGTGATTTGGCTTTTTGGGGCCTCTCTCTCACACATTTGAGCAGCCCAAGTTTGGAGGTAACGATTCTTTTCTCCTTTGTCGTAGAAAATGTAGGCTTCAGCTGTCGAGGATGAGCTGACAACGTGTATGGAGTGAGGACAGCAATCAATCTTCTCCTCTTTGCATAGGGAATCCATTAGGCAATTGTTTTTTTCTTTGTTGTAGAAAATGTAGGCTTCAGCTATAGAGGATGAGCTAACTTCTCCTCTTTGCATAGGGAATCCATTGAGCAACTCTAGAATTGGATTTACAATAATATATGTTGCTGTTTTTTAATCAAATCTTATCAAAACATGTTATTACAACATGCCTGCCTATCTTAAGATTTGTCAATCTGTCATGAGCTCTTGTTGGAGTCTGATAGACATTGAAGCTCTGGCAGTTTAGTGTGCCTTTCCATGCATTTCTTCTATTTTCAACACATTTCTTGTGCATTTCTTAGGTTTGCCACTACTTAATTGTTACGAGTGCCCCAGAATGCCTTGTCATTATTTTAGCACTTTTTCTGGTGCAGTTAGCTATTATATTTTGTAGGTATCAAGCATTTAATGCCACGTCAGCCATATCTATAGCCTGAGATGCACATTGCCCAGATTTGGGGCTTTTTAGCTATTTATAGCTGCCCCCCCACACTTGGCAAGTCATTCATTCTTTTGCAGGCTTCAGGAGCATACTTCGTCTCCGACATTCCCCTCCGTTTCTGGTGCTGCTACTAACATTCTCAACCTGATTTGATGCCCTCACTGACGCCTAAGGCTGCATGCAAGGATTGATCAATCCACACCGTTGTATTCAGTATTCATCTTCAGTCACATGGAATGAATGCCAAACGAGATGACATAGAGCTGTTTGGAGCTGGGGCGACCCTCCCAGATTGCAATCGCAGCCATCCACATCAGCGCTATGCTGAAATGTGGCTGTTCTCCAGTCTCCATTAGCAAACACAACTGTTTTTTGATGCAGATGATAGTCCAAATATGCAAACACAGTAGTTTTTGGTGTAGCCGATAGTTGATCTCCTTCAGGTGGACCATCTATATTGATTTCTTTGCAAACGTGTAGCTGATTTCCATTGTTCAAGGGGTTATCTATTGCAAACAGATATTTTCTGGGTATTTTGTAGGTCACAGAAGATATCTTATCACCAGTTTGGAGGCTTTGATGATTCAGAGGATGAGTGTTCTCATCATTCCTTTGAAAGGTGGCAAGATTATCAGGAAGACCAAGAAGAATGGAGATCACCAAGTTGGTTTGTACGGAAGCCCTCTCCTCCCCCTTCCCTCGGTGTTTCTCAGAAGACATGTGACCCTGGTCTTAAGATGCCTCCTATGGCCCTCAGTGTAAGTGTATGCTTTTCCTTCTTTTCCCAAAGAGGACCACCTGGATGGTTCTAACTATTCATTGTGGTCGTGTAATGTGGAGTGCATTCTTTACACTTTTGACCTTTGGGAGCTTGTTTCCCATCTTGGGCCCCGTCCTGTGGAGGATTCCAAAGTGGGATCAACGATGGATGATACTGCCCTATGGGATCAACTCAACTCCCAAGCTAGATCCTTTCTTGTTATGAGCTTATTGAATTCTGTCCTAGTGCATGTTCACAAATTAAAGACTACTGCGGAGGTGTGGAAGAAGCTAGCGTCTTTATACTAGCAGCAGACATTTGCCCATTGCATATCCTTTGAGAGGAAACTTCAGATACTCATTATCGATGATTCTTCTTGTATGAAAGACTCCATCAGCAAATTGGAGGACATGAGAGATGAGCCTGCATCTCTCGAACGGACTATATCTTCTGAAGACATAGCCGTGATTCTTTTGACTCAACTGCTATCTCCGAAGCTCGATGTTTTCTATACTAGTCTTCTAACTTCGAGGACCCGAGATACTCTTCTTAGGGAGGACCTTGCCTCGCTAGTCTTGGAGCTCGACGAGAAGCTCCAAGATATAGGTGCTAGTGGATCCGCCGGCTCTACAAAGGCTTCCCCCCGCCTTTGCCCCAATTCCCGCTCCTATTCCAACAAACAAAAAAAACCACACACACACAACCATCAGCCCGTTACCTCCCTTCCAGGGTTTCCCATTAGTATCCCTCCTTCATCTGTGACTCCTCCCTCTCCTTCATGCTACCCCATCTTCCTCTTCTTCTCCCCTTTGATCCTTGATGGCTCCTTCATCTACTACCTTGTCATCGAGTGTTTCTAACCCTTCCCCATCTCCTTAGATTTCTTCTAGGGGAATTGAGACATTAGAGGGGGAGCCTTTTTCATTAGATGAAGAGGATCTACCTTCACTTAGTGAGGGGGAGTCCCTCCCACAGATAGGTGCATTTTAGGTATGAGAGGCCCTCTTAGTCTCCATTGCAATAGGTGACGAATCCCTGGGTGTTATCAAAAGCTCATGCAGGAGCGAGGGATTACTTTGTTTCCTTAGACACCTCTAGGCCCACACAGATTAGCTACGATTCAAGTCCAATGGAATAGTTCACTTTGCGTGAACTATGCCCTTATGTCCGAGATTCTTCATGACCATGAGCCTACTGTAGTTGATGAGGCTCTTGCATAGGAGGTTTGGCAATGTGCGATGTAGGTTGAGCTTGATTCTCTTGAGCAAAAATAGACTTGGGAGCTAGTTCTTTGTCCGAAGAAGCGGAAGGTGCTTGGTGTCAAATGGGGCTATAAGACCAAGTATCTTGCCAATGGATCCTTGGACATGCATAAGGCAAGGCTTGGTGCCAAGGGATTTAATAGGCCGGCTTGGATTACTTTGAGACATTTGCTTTGATGCCATAGCCATGAGGACGCAAGTTGCAAGATGGGCTTGTCAAGTGCATTTTCATTGGTTACAATGCAAAAAGTAAAGGGTATTGCTTGTATGAAACCTCTTCAAACAAGACTTTTGTTAGTAGAGATGTGGTATTCGCTGAACATGTTTGTCAGTCCTTCATGTACTACAAAACTCAGCCCAATGTGGGACCTATGGATATGTTTGATAGTTTCATGTTGTTGTTTCGGCAAAGTGCACCCGATTTTGGTCAATTTTTGCAACCTATTGAGGCTTTACAGTTGCAAAATTAACAACAAACACACATTGAACAATAGCTAATTTTCGGCCCATTGATCAAGGGATTGTTGATGATGAAGTGGCTGATGAGAGGGCTGCTATTCGGGAGGCTCAAATAGTCGCTAGATGGTTGTTGGATACATTATGGGACAACTAGCAGTTTGTTCCACTTCCCGGCTTGAACTAGAGCAGCCAATTGCCATGCACAAGGTAACTCGGTTGCACAGGCACCTATAGCTATTGCATCCAAACAAGGAACCTATTTCTTTCTAGGATGCTTTAGAAGATGATCATTGGATGACAATGATGCAATTAGAGTTGGACTCTATCCAAAAAAATGGCACATGTGAGTTATGTGACTTGCCTTCTTGCATGTGTGCTATAGGCACAAAGTGGGTTTAAAAATCAAAATGTAGATCTGATGGTAGCATTGATTGCTACAAGAGGCACATCTTGTCACCAAAGCGTATGTCTAGCAACATGGGATTGACTATGATGAGACTTGCACCCGCTTCACATATGACCACCATTTGCAGTATCATTGCTTTGGCTACCCATTTTGATTGGCATATACATCAATTGGATGTAAAGGTTGCTTTTCCGAATGGCGATCTCAAGTAATTCACACATTGAAAGCACGCTTTATGTCCACAAAGATGGGAATAACCTCTTGATTCTCATTCTTTATGTGGATGATATGCCGTTGATTGGACCTCATGAGACATAGATTGCTGTCTTAAAGGCTGAATTGCAGCATGCTTTTGATATCACAGATCTTGGCCACTTGCACTACTATTTTGGTATACAGTTTAGTGCAGTTGAGGGGGGCATTCTTTTGTGATAGTCTATGTACATTGGGCAGCTCCTTGAGCGTTTTTAGATGCAAGAGTGTAAGCCTATCTCTACTCCAGTTTTGAGACAAGGTACAAGTTTACACTTGAGGATATAGGAGATCTATTTGATGATTCTCTCTATTAGTAGGCTCTTGGATGTCTATTGCATTTGTGTAATACATGGCTAGATATTCTGTTTGAGGTCTCTCAATTGGCACGCTTTATGCACAACCTTGGTATTGTGCATTGGCAAGCAATCAAATGTTTCTTTTGCTATCGTTAAGGCACTTAGAGACATTGGGCCCTTTCTATCCTAAAGGCACTCCTCTTTGCTTGCACGCATTCATAGACAATGATTGGGCTAGATGTTTTGACACGCGGGTGTTCACTAGTGGTAATTGTTTTATGCTTGGTGATTCATGTCTCTCGTATAATAGCCACATCTAGTTGTGAAGCTGAATACAGGGGCAACATTTATATCTACATTAGAATGTGTATGGCTCAAATGCCTTTTGGTTGATATTAGTGTGTGGGACAATAGTTATCTACTCCTATCTATATTGACATTAGAGTGCCATGGCAATTGGAAGGAATCCAATTTTTCATGCTTGCACTAAGTGCATTGAGGTTCATTATCATTATGTTAGAGAGAGGTTCCATGCAGGGGAGATTGACTTGGTTTATGTCCCTACATAGGATGACTTGGTAGATGTGTTTACAAAAGCTCTCTCTAGAGAGAAGTTTGAAGTCTTTCGCAAGGCTTTAGGCTTACTATCATTTAGGGGTTGATTTGTGGTTCCTTGTATACGTTCACATCATTCACTCGAGGGGGGTTTGTTACACTTATCATGTCTCATTTTTTCTTGAGTGAATGCTCTCTTATCCACGACCGCTTTTTATCTTCTAGCTAGAGAAGGGTTTTTTCCCCAAATGAACACAGATGGTGGTACTTTAGTACCTTAGGGATTGCACTTTCATTATCATTTTGGCATAGTGGATGTGACCTTCTAGCAACTCTCTTCTCTCTTGCTATTCACTTGTTCACTATGAGAGTGTGTGTGCACACGTGTGATGCTGAATTCTAACCTAAGAGAGATTTGCACGCATTGCACATGGTTTGTAGTGTGCAGCAATGTGGGATTTAGTGTGCACCTCCAGAGTCACTTTTGCATTTCAATTGGACTAGGAGGACATGTATTCATATGCATTACACGTATTAGAGTGTGGATGGACAAATTGGTCATGCTTTTGGTCAAGGTTGGTGGGAGCAACTGAGAACATTGGACATGAGACAAGTTTGGCTTGATTCAAGAGCCATGCACATGGGCATGATTGGTATTGAGAGAGTGTTGGTTTGTGATAGCAAGTCACTTTTTGTGCAAGCTTTGAATAATGATAAAGAAATATAGTGAGTGGCACCAACCTTTGGGGTCCATTGTGTGTCATCTACCATGCAAGAGCATTGTAGTCATCTACCATGCAAGAGCATTGTAGCTCTCGTGTTCAAGGAGTTTTTTGATTATTTGTTGTTTTATTTCATGTGTGCAATTAGTCTATGTTCACCGCCCTTTATGATTGATTTCATGCCACAAAGTTTGGCCCACCTTGCAGTATTATAAAACTATTACTACTCAGAAAGCCATGATAGCTGGCTTTTCAAACTGAGTGCTCAGTAGGCCAATTCAATACAAATGCTCATGGATCTAAAATACTCTAGTACCTATCTCTAGTTGCTCTCACTAACCAAGACCAAGAACATGAGATTTAAGTTAAACAACTATAATATTCCAGAGATGCAAGAAGACCAACTTGCTTGACACTAGATCTTTCCCAAACCCCTATTTTACAAAATCTATCGCAAGAGATCTCTCCAAAATGCATCAAACCACAAAGGATTAGCTAAAACAGCTTGGAAACCACTCAGTTGGTACCGAAAAAGCATTGCCAAGCTTGAACAGCATCACCATGGTCAAATTAGCCTTCATCTTACTTTCAGCAGCCATTGACTTGCTTTGGAAAGCCTTTCCTAGCATCAAATCAACATTGTTGCCTCCAGATCAGCTTCACTAGGCACAGGACAGCTTCACCCTATAAGGAAAGTATGTTGCCAGTATGATTATCAGCACGATCAGCTTTAGCAGTGGCATGATCAGCAGGTGTTGGTGATAGACGATCCTTGACAGCCATGATCTGCCCAAGTATGGGCCACATGATGAAGAAAAGCTCAGTTTTCATGCCTTTTACTTGTTTCTCTTGCTTTTCCTGCATTTTGACAGTTTTGCATTTATATAATCAAGTTTACTTAAAGGTTGTATTATTCATCCTTTAATTTATAATTTTAAGTGTCCTGGCCCAAAAATTTTGGCCATGTGCAGTGCATAGAAATGTAAACTACTAATTAGATTCACTAGTGCGTGCACAAACGTACACATTACTTAATTTTGTTCTTTGCTGATGGACCTACCCATGTGTAGCGCAACTCAGGCAATGTACAGGACTGACCATCAGAGAATTTCAATGGTATATGATGCCCCTATGACACGAGGATTAGTTTGAGAGGAACTTGCAACATTCTTCATCATGCAGAGTTGACTTTGCCTGCATCACTTGGGGAGCTTTGTATTAGCAATTTATCAGTGGGCAGCACCACCTACTCCACAAGTTTGAGATGTACCAAGCTACTTTCATCAATGGGGGTTGGGTCATGTGTAGTGGTCTGATTAGAGCCATTGCTCAACGAGAAGTTGTTGAGTCTCTGCTGTCCCATTGCTAGTTCATATCAGCCATTTTGGCAGAGCTTTGGGATTCATAATCCAGTTTTGGAGGGGACACGTTGATAAACTTCTAGGCAACCCATACATGTCACTGGCAGGAGTTCAATCAGCTGTTTCTCCATCCGGAGGAAGATTGAACTTGTTCCTCATTGTGTCGTACCTCTAGGTGGATTCACACTCCTGGCCTTTCTTCTTAATTTTCTGCTGTTAGATGGCCTTTAGTGGACACCACTGGTCAGTACACACTGGATTCAGAGAGGTCTAGACACTTTTAAATGCATTTGCTCAGGGGATACTGGTGACACAGTTAACTAGCATATGACAGGGTTTCCTCCACCTCTAGACAGGAGAGAGCCTTTTTCTCGCTGTGCTGCATGGTATCCTAAAGTGGAGTTACAACCTCCCAGCTTGGCTTCTTCCTGTATTGCATGTAGACAGCCTTGAGAGGCCTTGCATAAATTTACAGTAGCTCCTGCGTCTAGCCAATCCTATTTTTGGCTCATGCCATGCTGTTGAACCCATATATTTTCAATGTTCATGTTTTGCTTTGTGTAACGTATGATTGGCTGAACTCTTTTCTGCGAAATGAAACTATTTAAAAAAAAAAGAATCTTAAGTCTGCTCATCGTAATGTTCGACACATTTAAGAAAACAAAGTTGGATCATTCTAGGTGTTATGATTGACTGAATGACTTTGGTTGTTCTCTCTCCAAAACAGTATCAACAGGTGATTATGCAAAGTTAATGCCATCAAAGTCTGTTAACCAGTTTCAAATGTCTTATAACGAACCACATGGGCATTATGGTAACAAAGGTTTTGTTAGGGCTCGCATAACTATCTGGTTCTCAATAACATTCAGTCAGTTGTTACTTATGCAAGCTTAGCATGAGGCTGCATCTAGTTTGACTTATCAATGTCCACTTCTTTTGTGAGGAGGGGGTATTGATAACTAAATATTGTAGGCTACATTGTGTGGTAAAGTATCATGGCCTTGTAATAGTTTTAACAAGTGACAAGTAACCCTTCAAGGGAGCATGTGAGTGTAAAGCAAACATCACAGTTTTCATGTGGTGAATGCAGTTAATCATGGTTTTCTTTGCCAATTTGTAATATGTGCAAGAGAACCTTATGTGATAATGTGAGTTCACATCTTAAATACAGAGAGTTTGCCTGGTAGGTATGATGCACACAATACTGCAGGGGCTGCACTTTTAATGATGATATTTGTTATTGTGTTTCATTACTTTATTTAAGTCTTGTTATTTGTCAAGAGTTTCTGATGGACATTATTTCCTTCATTTCTTATGTATTACTGATTTTGCTTTTTAAAGGTTTTCTGGTGTTCATAGCTGTCATTTGGATACTGCAAGAGCTGACAGAAGTGCGCATATTAAAATATGTCATTCTTTTTATTGGTAAGGAAAGCTTGTTTCCAGCAGCTTTTATATTTACACACACACACACACACACACACACCCACCCACCCACACACACACACCCACCCACGCACGCACGCACGCACGCACTCCATGCATGTATATACTTTGTGTGCATATGTAAATATGTCATTCTTGAGAGAGAGAGAGAGAGAGAGAGAGAGAGAGAGAGAGAGAGAGAGAGAGAGAGAGAAAGAAGAAAGAAAGAAAGATATATTAACGTCTACAGAAGGCCAATGTGGCCTATGAGACAAAATCCAGAGTACATCCATGTCTAATGTCATCTCATTAGTAAGGTAAAGATAACATTATAAATAAGTGGGTGGCCTGTGAAACAATACTGAAAATAACTATACGATGGGACTATGCTAGGGTTGAACCATGTGTAGCGTTGTTCCATCGATAGAAAAGAAAAGGAAAGGAAAGGAGAACCAGATCTGATAGAACCATGTACAAAAGTGTGGTGGAGACTATGGGCTGTAGCTGATCTCAAGATTTGCACATGATCTCAGCTATGATGCAGTCCCTAGCTGCTTCACTGATATGCTTGGTGGTGAGTCTTCGGTGTCTCATGATAATGGCTCTAATCCGACTGTGATGTGGCCTCCTCGGACGTGGTCTTGGTAGACGGGGTTGTCACGCTCGACGAAGGGAAATGGCTCTATCCAATGTGACTCCACGGCGTGGCCTGTAAGGTGTCTGGCGGGGTGGCTTTGTCTCTGCTAGGCTGGTAGTGTTAGTAGGGTTGGCTCTGTAGAAGAAGTCTGTCACTGCTTTCTGTGTGTCTCTCTCTGGATGAGCTGGTCTCTTGTCTCGCAGTAGTGTAGTTCGGTGCCTCTCGAGCTCTAGGAGGAAAAGACCTAGGCATCTCTGGTCCTGATACTCCATGATGCGACGAAGGGGTCCAAATCCATCACGGAAGAGGTAGTGGTACCGTCCTCGTATGTCATAGTATACTGTGCATCTGCATATGTAGTGCTCCTCTGTCTCAGGTTCTCTACCACAAAGCTGGCAAGTCCTATCCTCTGCTAGGGTATTTCCCCATATGCCTGTCTCCATCTGAAGCCTATGTGAGGAGGTGGGAATCTGTTTGATAGCAACCCGTACGCTATGGGAGAGATGGATATATATATGCTGGCCGAATAGTGAAACCATCATCAAAGAGATACAAGAAATGACTCCTGTAGAACTCCATCCTTGATGCTAGAGGGAGTGGTGGATGGATCCATGTCCTTGCTGTCTCAATCCTCAAGATATCAGCTCTGATCACTTGGTTCAACTCTAATCAATTGAGAGAAAGTGTAGGGTAGTCAAGGCTATAATCCAAAGGTGAAAGACAGTCAATATCCAAACCATGTAGGCTCAATTGCCTGTCTGTGTGCTCTCTTGCCTTGTATTTCAGCCCACTCACTGAGTTCATGCTCTAATATAGATCGATATATCTTGGCCAAAGTATGACTGATCATGATAGTCCTGTAGTTGTTAGGAATCAGGGGATCACCACTTTTAAATAGCGGAATTATAGTGTTGTCTGACCAACGCATAGGGAAACCTTCACATATTGCTCTATTGAACATATGTGCTAATATGGATGCTAATATGTCACAAGCATGTGAGAAATGTTATGAAGACCAGTGTGTTGACCTACAAGCTTGTGGGGGCTGCATAGGTGGTTGTCCTGGCAGGTCATACAGCTATCTCCCATAGTCAAGCCAAGTATCTGGTGATGTGATTTGTATGGGGGGTTGTTTTTCATGAAACATCTTCCATGCACTCTTGCTATCTCGCTCGAAAAATAGCTGATATATCTTCGCTTCTGCTTTTGCTAAGTAGTCTCATTTTTTCTTCCGCACAAGGCGTTTGAAGAACGCCTTTGCTTGGTGATGTGTCTGAGTGCCTAGCTCCACTTCTCTTTGTAAGGGAGCTTGGGTGACTCTACACTCATCATCATACCAGCTATTTTGGGGAGCAGTAGATCTTGTGGGTCTACATCCAGGCAAGGTGTGTGGGAATGCATACATGGGTGATCCACATATGGCCTTTGCTGAATCCCTTATACATTCTTCCAACGATCTACTCAAGTCCAATGTATGTAAACTATTCTGCAGAGAATCACTATAGATATGTGAGGTATCTTCTGCAAAGTAGTATTTGGGTTGTTTAGGGAGGCATGGTGTTTCATGTTTCATATGTACACAAGAGAGCATGAATGTCAAAATAGCATGATTTGTTGTTATGCCAATTGGTCTCTTAGATATCTTAAAGTTTTGGATGTCTGGTATCAATGCTGGTGAGCCTATCAAGTAGTTCACAGTACTTGCCCCTCCTTTGTGATTCCAACAAGTCAAATTGTCAGATCCTGGCCATTGTGGCAAACCATTAAAGATGGCTAGTCTATGTGCACTTCCCGAAGCCAATAGGTGTGTCCCATAGGTACTCACTTCTTTATCTTGGGCTCTCCTGCGTAGGCCTATTTCATCTTTGTATATTCTTTGAACATGGCATTATCATGCATATAAAAGTCACTCTATCTATCTCCAGTGCGTGCATTGAAATCTCCTACTAATAATATGTCCCTAATGCTAGCATATCTCATGATATCCTCATAAAGTACATCAAAGGGAGATCCATCTCGTGTGGCATAGGTAGAATTTGCAAGAGGAAAGTAGCATATTGCGATGAATATATCCCGTGGTCTTTTTGCATGTATCTTAATCCATAAATATTGTGCATCATCATCTCTTTTCATTACTTGCACTATCCCTTTGAGGTCTTCCCGATATAGTATGGCCACACCTCCAGAACACCTAGTGCTTCTTGGTTTTCTAGTTACTGGACGAAATGCACTTTCCCACTTGTATCCCCTCACGTTTGGTAGTCGGCTATCTTTACATTGGTGTGTTTCTGTGTACATTGCAATATCTATGTTTCGGAAGCTATCTTCAAAGTAACCCGCATCCAAGCATAGGGCTCCATTACAATTCCATATTGACATCCGAAGTGTCTAATAGGCCTCGTACCATCATGAAGTTCGTTTGTTAGTGATGATGACTTGTCCATCCCTATAAACAGTCGACTTTCCCTCTTTGCAAGCCTCGAATACCTTGGGCATGTGTTCTTTGCGATGCGCTATTTGTGCTGGGGTAAGGTCCTCATCTAAATAAATCTTCTCACCCTTGAGGGCTCTCCTCTTGGAGAGGAAGGCCCTTTTTTTCTCTATGTCCCCAAAGCGAAGAATTAGAGCCTTAGACTTAAGCACTGATGATAGGTACGTCTGAAGCCCCAATTTTGTTAGCAAGTGTCTTAGCATCTTCCTGTGGGCTGCTCTTCCCCTCCCATCCTACTACTCATACATGTAAAACCCTAGCGTGTCTCCTAGCCTCTTCTTCCAAGGTAGCATTCATTACTTTAGTCTTGTTCACTGATGTTCCCTTATTCTTTTTGACTACCTCAATCCATGGGCTGGCTTCTTCTATTTGCTTCTGTGTTGTCTTTGCCACTTTGTCCCATGAGTGAACCTCCCTTTCACATGCCTTCAAAGCCTCCTCCTCTTTTTGTAGTTCTTCTTGCATGTTCATTTCTTTTTTCTTAAATGTATTCAATTCTTCCCCCAGTTCTAAGATTTCAGATTTGTAGGCATCTACCACTTTCAGCATTTCAGTTTTTAGCGTGTGCATTTCGGAGAGCATTTGTGCCTGTAAGTCATTCTTAATCTTTATTTGCATGTCTTGCATTTCTGCCCTCTGATTTACTATAAGTTCAGCTTTGACCTGCTCTCGTATTTCTTTCTCCAATTCTTGTCTCATAATTCGTAGTTCAGAGCGGATCATAAGATGAATTTCTTCGTATTTCTTTTCATTCATGGTGCGTGAGGTCTTTCCATGCTTGTCAGATGTTGGGGAGATGGGACCCTACGGCCATACATCTTGTACCGTGTGTTCTTAGAAGGGGTGTTGAACATTGCTTCCATTGATGGTTGTGTTAGTTCGTGATCAGATTCATCTCCCAGATATTCATTTTCCACGGTTTGATGCTTTCATTTGTCTACATTATCCATCTCTCGCACACTGTGTGCAAAGCCACTCAGCTTGTACTTTGTACTGTCAAATCAGAGCAATTTCTTTGATTCCTGCAAATTTTCAGGGTTTCTGTAACCCCTCACTAGATTTTTGCAAGCCCAGTAATCTTTTACGAGCCCAAATGCCTTCACACTGTTTACAGTCACTTAGCTATAAGCACACACCACAGAATTATCTGCTTGCAAGAATGCACTAGATCAGCCCTCATATCAAGCAATCTGACCCTGAAATGGCTATGAAAGCCCTTGCATTATATGGGACCTCCTACAAGCGAAGAAACCTACTAGTCGACCTGCTCAAGTTCTTGTGATCATAGCTGAATTGACTAATTTTGAGAGAGAGAGAGAGAGAGAGAGAGAGAGAGAGAGAGAGAGAGAGTTTACATTTACGAAAAAAAAAGAGAGAGAGTTTACGAAAAAAAAAAAAGAGAGAGAGAGTCTTGCAGATGATTTATCTATGTTTCTTAAGGCTGAGAAGTCTAATTTGGATAGAGCAATGACTATTTGAAACCTATTGGGTCTGGCTTCGGGTCTATATATCAATGCTTAGTTGTACAGAGAGAGATCTCCATGTTTTGGGTGGCAAGGAGGGATTATTTCTCAAGCTGAAATCACTATTGGGTTATCCCATCGGGGGCGGGCTGGGGGGTGCGGATTGTTTCTCAAGGTGAAATCACTAGACATTTAGGTTATCCCATTGGGGTGGATGTGGCCCCTTGTGCTTTGATTGATTGGATGTCTTCACATATTTATGATAAGCTCGCATGTTGCTGCACCTGGTGCTTGCACCCTAGACTGAATCCCGCTGCCCAAGCCGCCCCCACCTAGTGCCTGCTAGACCAGTCACCCCTACCCCCCACGTGTTGGCTCTTGTCACCTGGTTTTCCCATGGTGTGATGCCGGAACACTCTTCAAGTGCGCCCCAATCACACGCCCTGTGCATCACTCTCACTGCGGAGCAGCTCTTGTCCATTTCCACCACAGAAAGGAAATTGGAGGAGATTGTGATTTTTGGTATGGTCGTTGGACGCTCTCCCTCTAGGTCACAATTCGGTGATCGGCTCTTTTCCACTCTGCACATTGGTATGATGTAGTTTGTGGAGGCCATACTGATGGGTCAGGGTATCTTTATGGTCCATTTCACCTTAGAGGAGGTAGCCTTGGAGCTTGTTGGCAGCTCCCCTATAGCCTCCACGAAAGGCATCATCTACATGGTCCTGTGGTATAGTTTCTCCACTATTGACAGCTTCAAGCTCCACAACAGGCTTCTCGTTATCCAACCACCTTGGCTTTTTCTAGACTAGCAGTCGAGTATCGACACTTGGTAGAAGATTTATGGCACCTCTTCGTCACCCACACCAGGAGCACCACAAGCGCCTGCGCCGTCCTTTTTTGTTGATGCAATGAGATGACCGTAAGGTTTTTGAAAGTATAGGTGGTAGTGGAAGATATCAAGAAAATAACAAAGTTTTTAGAGATCCAAGTTGATAGGTACACCTATAGACAACAAATTATTGTGACAAGGCAGCCCATTCAATGCTTGCAATGCCATGGCTTTGGGCACTTGTTGAGCTAAAATATGCATTACTTGCTGATTAGCCTCTTAAACAGCCCCAAAACACACTAAAAAGTACTCTTTTAGAGTAAAAACCCTTGAACAAGGAGCAGTTCGAGAGAGTTCAGTGGAAATCCTAAAACGAGGAGCGGTTCGAGAGAGTTCAGTGGAAACCCTAATTTCTAGGACGCCCTTCCACATCTATAAATAAACAAGCTGCCCCCATTCAACCTCATTCCGTCTGTGCAGGTTTCTCACTCCACGTGCAGATTTCAGCCATCAGCCTCCTCCCATATGGCTGTCCAGCCCTCGAGACTGCTGCCACTCCATCCCTGTTTGTTCGTGCTGCTGGCGCTAACATCCATGCTAACATCAACTGTTGGTGACATCATCATCTGCTGCAATCTGATCAACCAGTCATCGCCAGCCACATCAGACACTGTTTCAGCTTCTTGTTTACAACAGATTGTGCGTAGTTTCCAGCCTCTGATGGGCGGTACACTGCTGCGTTTACCAGTTTCCAGCCTCCAGATTGCTGCGTTTTGGTGACCAGCCTGCTGCCATTCACTATTCAGCACTCCTACACTCCGATTGGTGGTCAAAGACTTGGGATCCGTCTTCGGTGGATGTCACACTCTGACATTGCTCTGCCCTTGAGCACACTGTACACTCTTACATTCATTTACAGCATTCATTCACTTCAGAGTTGTGCTCTCTCTCTTTCTTCTTCTATTTGTGTTTAAGTTTTGAGTTTTGCGTTTAAAGTTTGAGTTTCGCCCTCTGTGTTTGTGTCTATCTCTTTGTGTTTCTGTCGTGGCCGTACACTCTGTTTGTCCTTAGTGGAAACCTTAGCAGTTTTCTTCACATGGTATCAGAGTTGGTGCTCTTGTAAAGAGTAACCTGTGGATATTGTGGAGAGCTAGCCTTTGTGTAAGGCTCACAATACGGCTCGTAACCAAATCACAATGTCCCAGACACCTTCTTCTCCAGTTTCTATGATGTCTTATTAGGCTTCTCCATCATTGGAGGCCCTGAGACAACATTATGGACTCGATGAGGAGGACGGCACTCCACTTTCACCTTCACCTTCTTCTACTCCTATCCCAGATTTCACTAACATGACAGAGGAGGACTTTGAGGAGTACTATCGCAAGTATGGTGATGTTTACACCTCCTCTACCAGTTTTGCTACCACATCGGACCGGTTGGTGAGGTTGACCACCTCTTCGATCATGGAGGACATATGGCATTCGGAACGCTTGGTGATCCATCTTGATCATCTCAGCTAGGTCTAATGTCAAGTTTTTCCAATTCTTTTGAGTTGCATGAATCAAAACCCTCGCTTGTTTCTTCTTTTGAGGTATAGGATCTAGATGGCTTTGCGTATGTGAACTTCAATAGAGGGGGACTCACGAAACAGACGGAATGGCCATGCCCATGCCTAGTCAACCCATGTCTTTACACTACTCGCATGCCTGGTGGGCACTCTGGAGCCCATTTCCAAGTGTACTCCACTCCCCCATCCTACCCCCACTACACTTTTTCACACTATCCATCTCCAAGCATCTTCTTTCATTCCTTATGGTTCTCGACACCATATGAAGACCGACATCAGGGTCTTCCTTCTTCGGCATCCGCATCCAGGTTGAGAGGGGATTCCTATCCTTCTTGGTATTCTATAGGCTTCAACACTTTGTCATCGACATCAGCTTCTTCCCCCTGTTGTATCTTACCCTTTGCATTGCATGATTTCATCATCTTTGCATTAGGGTGCTTGGGCAAGTGAACAATTTCTCCATGAGGGACACTGTTCAAGTGGCACCTGCTGCAGGAGCATTCTTCAGCAGGTAGCATACTTTGCCTCTCATTGTGCAAAGCACCACTGGAGTGGATCCTAAGCTGTTTCCACTGGCGGCAGATGTCACCACACCACCATCCTGCTTCATCACATGGATACCTCATCACCTATTTTTCCTCGTCATCAACATCCTGAGTGGATGGGTTAGCTTGTACTGTTTTGTGATGTGTTGGGTGTACCCTCCCTACTCACGTCTTCTGGGTCACTATTCCTCAATCGGCTGCCTCCCGTAAAATTTACCTCACTTATTTAAAAAAAAAAAGTTCAATGTAGTTCCATGTGCCTTTTAGGGCTTGGTAGGCCATTGAGTAGCCACCGTGCACCCTTTGTCCGATGCCCTGTTCTCTCTGGGGTGACTATTTGGATTCCCTTGGTAAGATAATCATCGCCTCTGTAGTCTTGGTAGGCCGTTGGATAACCAATGTGCACCCTTTCTCCAATGCCCTCGCTGCTTTGGGGTGGGACGCCTCGGGGTAAATAAACATCACAATGGTTGGCCTAACCTTTCGGCTGAGTTTTGGGCCTGAGAGGGGATGTTGAGTTGAAATATGCATTACTTGCTGATTAGCCTCTTAAACAGCCCCAAAACACACTAAAAAATGCTTTTTTAGAGTAAAAACCCTAAAAGAGGGAGTGGTTCAAGAGAGTTTAGTGGAAACCCTAATTTCTGGGGCGCCCTTCCACATCTATAAATAGACAAGTTGCCCCCATTCAGCCTCATTCCGTCTGTGCAAGTTTCTCACTCCATGTGCAGATTTCAGCCATCAGCCTCCTCCCACGTGGCTGTCCAGCCCTTGAGATTGCTGCCACTCCATTCGTGTTTGCTCCTATTGTTGGCGCCTTTATCCATGCTGACGTTAGCTGTTGGTGACATCATCATCTGTTGCGATCTTATCATCTAGTCATCGCCAGCCACATCATACACTGTTTCAACCTACTATTTACAATAGGTTGTGCGCAGTTTCCAGCCTCTGATAGGCGGTACACTGCTGCGTTTATCAGTTTCCAACCTCCAAACTGCTGTGTTTTGGTGATCAGCATGTTGCCATTTACTATTCAGCACTCCTACACTCCAAGTGGTGGTCACAGACTTGGGATTTGTCTCCGGTGGATGTTGTTGAGCTAAACTATGCATTACTTGCTGATTAGCCTCTTAAACAGCCCCAAAACACACTAAAAATGCTCTTTTAGAGTAAAACCCTAAAATGGAAAGCGGTTTGAGAGAGTTCAGTGGAAACCCTAAAACAGAGAGCGGTTCAAGAAAGTTTAGTGAAAGCCCTAATTTTTGGGGCGCTCTTCCACATCTATAAATAGACAGGCTGCCCCCATTTAGCAATCATCCTTGTTTGCAAGTTACACCAGCCCACACACCCTCAGTTGCTGGCGCCCAGTTTCCAGCCTGCAGCCCGCCTCCATCTGCTGTCCAACCATCATTGACTGCAGCCACATCATCTTTAGCCTGTCCATTGCTATAGGCGATAGCTCTCAGTTGCTGGCGACTGCTCCAAACTATCCCAGACTGTTGTTTAGCCTGCTGTCCATCATCTCCAGGGTCAGCCAGCCTGCGTTTTCAGCATTGCAGGCCCTAACACTCTCAGATACTGTTTCAGCTTGTTGTTTATAACAGACTGTGCACAGTTTCCAGCCCCCGATCGGTGGTACACTGCTGCGTTTACCAGTTTCCAGCCTCCAGACTGCTGCGTTTTGGTGACTAGCCTGCTGCCATTCACTATTCAGCACTCCTACACTCTGACTGGTGGTCACAGACTTGGGATCCATCTTTGGTGGATGTCACACTCCGACATTGCTCTGCCCTTGAGCACACTATACACTCTTACATTCATTTACAGCATTCATTCACTTCAGAGTTGTGTGCTCTCTCTCCCTTCTTCTATTTGTGTTTGAGTTTTGAGTTTTGCGTTTAGGGTTTGAGTTTTGAGTTTTGCGTTTAGGGTTTGAGTTTTTCCCTCTGTGTCTGTGTTTGTGTCTTTATGTTTCTGTCATAGTTGTACACTCTGTGTGTCCTCAGTGCAAACCCTAGCAGTCTTCTTAATAGACGTCACACTCCGACTTTGCTCTCCCCTTGAGCACACTGTATACTCTTACATTCATTTATAGCATTCATTCACTTCAGAGTTGTGTTCTCTCTCTCCCTTCTTCTATTTGTGTTTGAGTTTTGAGTTTTGCATTTTTTGTGTTTGAGTTTTGAGTTTTGAGTTTTGCATTTAGGGTTTGAGTTTTGCCCTCTGTGTCTGTGTCTGTCTCTTTGTGTTTTTGTCATGGTCGTACACTCTGTGTGTCCTCAGTGCAAACCCTAGCAGTTTTGTTCATAGCACCAAGCTGCAATGTGGACATGCTTCGGTGTGAAGGTTACATAGCACGTGACTAGAGATGTAGATAATGAGGGTTTCATGAAATTCAAGGAACGTCCGGGAGGGGGGATTGGTCCTACAGCCCTTGCCTTGTGAGCTAAGGGTCGGAGACCAGGAGACGGCTGCCCACTAGATAGCCCCCCCCTTTGCGTCCAAAATATGCCTCCATAGTAGGGCTCCGTCTACCGTGTCCCACCACCCAATTGATGCATCCCATAATACCACCCTTGCAACCCCCGGGTGAATAATTTGCTTCCCATCCCAACCCTGGTCCTACTCCTCAATATCATCTTTTGAACCCCCCCTCAGTGCATCCTCTGATGGATGCGATCAAGTGGCCACTCGATTCTTTTTTTTGTAAATAAAGTGTGGCTAATTATATTACTTTAGAAAAAACCTGAATACAAGAAGTGCTCATGCTCAACAGACCAAGCTGGAGCTGGTGAAAGTCACAGATATATCATATATACAAGCCTCTCAAGGCGGTCTGTGGGGGATAGGGGCAAGAAGCCACGGAGAGGGGGGGGGTGTATCGCCATCCGGGGCTACCTGCCTGCATCATGGGCCACTCGATTCTATCAAATGACAAAGTCTTGTCTCTAAGCTTGGTTTATGGATGCCTTGATTGTTCAATTGGGAGGGTTTATTAGCCCCCCAGTATGCCATAGGTCTAGCATGGGGGGATGGAGTTCCCCTCTAGGACATGCGCAAATCCCACAATTCCTTCTCTTCCTCAGCTTCTTTCACAATGAACAAGTGCCTTTTCATCCACTACTAGGCCTATCCATGACTTTACGCCTTGGTTCTTGGAATGTGAGCAACCTTGACTATAGTGAGGCATGTGGTCCCTATGTTGATAGTCAAGCAAGAGTTGCAGCTAGCCCTTGTTGGACGGATCGACATCCAACTTTGTTAGGAGCATAAGCTTTTCCTTGCTCAAGCTAGCAAGGTACTTCCAGGTAGATTCTATGCATACTGGGAGCACTCCATTGACGCCCACGATAGAAGTGGAGGAGTTTGCACTTCTATTGGTCCAATTTTATTAGCTTGTGTGCAAGACCATGGGACGATTATGGCAGGAAGGGTCCTATGGGTAAGGTTTGACTTGCAAGACTCTTTGTCTTGGGATCCTTCTCGCCCAAGTGGTGTCTAGTGTGGGATTTATATCTTGGGGGGCCATCTATTGGTAGGTAGTTAGCTAGGGCCGCAACTTACTGTATGAGGCTGAGATGCATGATACTATTTTTCTTATTGAGGCATGCTTCTATTCTATGGTCGGCTTGGAGGCACTATCCATCCATCAGATATTAGGGCTGACAACAAAGCGTTCAAAGGTGTGGGAGATTATTGGGAGCCTCACAGTTTGGCACATCTGGAAGGCACGATGTTAGTTGGTTCTCGGCAACAAGTGCTGGTCCACATATGTGACAGCTTGAAGAGTGTTCATGATTGCTATCATTCTTGCTCAGTCTCATGTTTATTCTTTTTTCCGTATTAGTTAGTACTTTCAGGTGCCTTGGGTTTACAAACCAGTTTAGTCGAAATTGGACCCGCTTTGGTGGCATTCCCCTCCTTTGCATGCATTTCAGCCTTCATCCTCATGGTGAGATTGGGGTTTTGTGAAACGGGAGGATTGATTGAAACATTCAGCCAATCAAATTTACCATAAAATGGTTGATGATAAGAGATTTTTTTAAATTTTGTTTTGCGAGTCAAGTATGTACAACTAGGTGATGCAGCAAGGCCAAACCCTTAAGCCTCTAGTTTCGTTAGAGTATGCTGCTTATTTCCACTCCCTTCGGTTGATAGCTCCAAGGAGACTAGTACTACACTGACAAGGATAGGCACCAAACACCCCATTAAGGGGCCCAATAAGTAACCTAGGACTTGAGAAAGGAACACCCTAACCCTCACCCAGTAAAACGCCCCATCCCAACAAGTTCCCACAAAGGGAGTACCATGCCCATCTTGGACGTTGGCTAAGTGGCATGATCGGTTGCTTCAATTGTGGAATTCTAAGATTCCCTACCAGGGAAAGCAAAGTTTGGTCTATTTGGGATAGTAAAGCTAAGTGGCATGATTGGTTGCTCCAATTGTGAAAGTCTAAGCTTCCCTACCAAGGAAAAGTTTTTATATGGATGCTTCTTATTGGGAATCTTCCCTTAGGAGATATGCTCCGTGGTCCCAAGGTCTCCATCGTTAGATGTGTCTTTTGTACTATATTTGATGAGACCCTTGATCTTTTTATCTCTTGCCTAGTTGATAAATAGATTTGAGGTTTTTTCCCTCGAGTATGGACCGCAGCTTGGATGGTTATCTGTTCCTAGGTTTTGGGCAAGATGCCATCCACAATCATTTTATAGTTGCAACACCCTTGTCTTTTTCATTTTATGTGATGGAGCGGTCTTTGGCACATCTTATAGACTTGCAATGCTTTTATTTTTCATTTAGCCTCAAGCATCCGTGGTCAATATTTGAGGATTGCTATTATGGAAAATTACTTCCATGGTTTCGGCTAGTTTGATTCTTGGGAGGGGTTGGTCGCACCATGGATGGATATCATTCCCACCACTTCCATCATGCCTGCTTCATGATTCCGCTTCTTTTAGTCTTGTACCTCTATATTTTCATAGCCGTTTGGCTCCATGGTTGTTTGTTACCTCTCTTTGGTTGTGCCAAGTTGGCTACAAGGCTTTTTGTAAATATTTCAATTCATTAATTTAAAACTTCTTCATGGAGATTGGAGAGAGAGAGAGAGAGAGAGAGAGAGAGAGAGAGAGAGAGAGAGAGAGAGAGAATCGGCCCATGAGACAAAATAGATACATCTAAAATTAAAGCAACTATCATTCTTTCAAAGTAGAATCGGCCCATGAGACAAAATAGATACATCTAAAATTCAAGCAACTATCATTCTTTCAAAGTAGAATAAAGGAACTATAATCTCAGAGGAAACATCTAGCTAGTAAACAAAAAATTACTAAAAATGCTAAGAAACATTAGGGATCATGTGGAAATAATAGGAGGATTAGTATCATCTTGGTATATCTCTCATGGGTCTATCCCCATGGATAAGCTGAAGCATCGAAGTAGTGTTGCCCAATGACTTACTAATATTATCTATATCTTCTTGTGGTGTCTCAAGGTAGGGATGTGGACCAGTGGGTTGTGGGTGGTGCGCTATGTAAAGAAATACCCTAACGCAGAAACACAAATACAATCGTACAACAAAACACAAACTCAATAGAACATAGTTAGGGTTAGGGTAACTCACAGACAATGGACACAATGAAGATCTGACACGAATGAATCTAAATAATACAATGCTCATGTAGCAAACACACTATGTAGTGAATGAATACTGCATCCTAGATTCTCATGTCTCGAGGACCGAGGTAGATGTACTTTGATGGATCGTGAAACACAACAAGGCAGCCTCGGAAGACAACTAGTAGAAGCAAACACTGTGGTAGAGATGTGGGATTAGTGTCAAATAGGCAGAGAGGAGAGAAAATCACCAAACCCAGAGTTTTGATGATAACTACAGCTTGAACAGGGGTCAAAATGGCCCCAACATCCATGCTTTTTGGGATGTAGACATGGTTTCAAGAAATCCAAGAGATACCTGCATGCAAGGAGTCCTGTTTACACAACATAAAACGGATATGTTTGGTGAATGCATTCAAAGAAGCGGTGTTCCAAGGTAGAAGTGGTAAAAGTAGGCAAGCGTGGGTAGCATGATGGCATGGGCTACTTTGAGAAGTACATGAAAGGGTTACGCCTATGTTTTCCAATAGATAAATTTTGCCTCCATCTTTTGAGAGATCCATTCTAGCAAGTATTTTGATTGAACATCAACCCCCAAAGGATATGTGATTGAACATCAATACCCAAAGGATATGTGAAGTGTCTAACAACATTGCCACGGGGCACCACCACCCCCTTCCACCCTGAGGACTAGATGTGAGATTTAATGCAGCTGATGAGGGATGATTTTGCAGCATTAAAATGGAGACCAGAAGCACGCCCAAATAGTGTCCAAACATCCAATGCCTTGCGAAGATTGTCCTCCTCTGAATGCAAGATCACGAAGGCGTTGTCTGCTAGCAACTATGCAACAAAATGTTGGCCAAAAGGAAGAGATAAACCTGCCAATTTCCTTGTACTCACCATATGGGATACCATGATGAGCACTGGATGCGTTGCCAAGGCAATAAACAAAGGGCTCAATGGACAGCCCTGTCGGGCCAAATTTGGAAGGGAGAAGGGGTTAGTAACACCACAATTTAACATAAACCTAGAAGAAGCATCAACGTTGATGGTATAGATGAACTAGGATATACACGACCCAAAACCCATAGTACGCATCAGTTTTGCAAGAAAGGACAAGTCCAAGTAATCAGAAGCTTTCTCCAAATCCAATTGCACTAATACCACCTCCCGGTTAGAGTGCTTGGCATAGTCGATTCCCACCTGCACATTTAGCACATTATTAAAAATGTTTCTAACCTTAATGAAGCCATACTGATTGGGGTGCACAATGGTAGGGAGATGTCTATGGAGGCGGTTAGCTAGCACTTTAGAGAAAATTTTATACATGGAGCCCATTAAGGAGATGGGTGTCCAATGTTTTAGCATTGATGGAGATGGCACTTTCGGGATCAATTTAATAACTTCCTCCTTCCATGATGTTGGCATAGCTCCGGTCTCCCAAACTTGTTGACACATCATAGCCAAAGGTTTCGCCAGGTGAGTTGTATAGGGCTCAAAAAATTCATTAGTGAGGCCATCCCAACCGAGGCTTTTATCCATGGGTAAGTGCAATAAGACATTCATGACCTCATCCTCATGAATGCCACTTTCCAGTGCAACCTATATGTCAGATGAAACGTGGTCCTAAACCAAATCATAAATAGCTGAATACGTTATAGAAATATGCTCAGAGGGGTGTTAGGCCGTTTGAAGAAGCTTTAGAAAATAGTCGAGACACATGCAAACAATGGACTATGGACCTGTAACCATGTGCACATTTGTATGCTATAGTCTAACCATATTCTCATGGGTAGGGGAAGGATGGAGACTCCCAAAGAGTTTATGAGACTGGCAAGAGGCATCTTGCAAATTGTCAGTCAAAGACAAGAATGTATCATCCAGGGACTGAAGAAGCAATGAATGCACCAAGGCTAGTAGATCCTTTGTTCTCAATGCTTTTTGCAAAGGGATGCATGATGGATACCACATTGTCGGGGGACCCTTTGTACATTACCAATCAAGGTACTTCAAATAAGACGAATTGAAGTGCAATGGAAGCTTGACGAGAAAATGTGCAAAATGAACCACCGACTGTGCAAGCATCTCAAACTACACAGGAAAATGGTTCGACAGAGTGTAGCTTTGCAAGATTTGCATGTCCAAGATCTCTAGTATGAAGGCATCATCATGCATGACATAGACACGATCGAGTCTAGACCATGTATTGATATGTTACATTGAGTGAAAAGGGAATCCCAGATCCGATGGGTAGAGCCAGGACTAAAGATCTTGTTTAAGAACATTCAAAGCAAGCTAACACCAATCTTAGGAGCATCCATCACCGAATGCTTATAGGTAGACTATGAGGCATCAGTACACATTGAAATCTCTTATCAATAAACCTAGTCTACCAAACTATCAGGTAGGCTGCGAGTCTATCCCACAAACCACGTGTAGACAAGGGATCATTCAGGGTATATAGGTCCACCAACCATAGGACCTCCGCTTCGAACACGATTCCAACCACTAGAAACGCCCGTATACAACATTCTTGATCAAGACTGGCTGAAATCTCTCATGAACGACCATGAGCACACTAGAGTAATGTTGTGCAAAGCCCCTAGCATAAAACAAGCAAAACCTATGTCAATCCACAATCTTGCTTGCATCATCATGACTCTTATGCTCAACAACACATAAAACATCCCACTGACTCTCATGCAAAATGTGCCACATGTAATGTTGCTTACTACGCGAGCAAATGCCGCACATGTTCCAAGTGGTAACTTTAATATTTATTCAGAGAAAGCAGATCAAACCTGAGGCTGGGTTTGCCTCAATTTAATTTTTTGTGGCAACTTTCATATTTATTTAGAGAAAGAAGATCAAACCCTAGGCTGGGTTTGCCTGGATTTAAGTTTTTGTGCTAACAATTCAAGAGTTCACTCATCAAGAAAATCAGCCAGCAGTGCAAATGGGTTCATTCTCTAACTTGTTGACTTTGAGGTAGAGGGATTTTCTCCATTTTTTGGGGCGGACCTCGGATAACGGTGATCCAATGGCGTAATCACCTTACCGGTGTGTCAAAGGGAAGTTTTACTAGCGGATGTTTAAAATGGTCCACAGAACCTTTCTCTATAAAAGGTGTTTGAGGGGCAAAAGAGACCGTGTCATTTTTTGGACGTGCCATAGGGCCCTTATCTTTTCGTGGAACGTAGGTATGTAGAGAGTCCTAGGCAGGGCTAGGCATAGCAATGAAAAGTCGATAGTACTCTTCTTGCTTCTTTTAGGGCATACATGTACCCGACCTTGATCTGGATGATCCAAAGACTACATAGGCCTTTTACCCTTGTCTACGTTGATCATGGCATGGTCCTCATCATTCGGAAGATTGTCAACCATAAGATCCTCATTAATAGCCAGGTGACTTCCAGCCTCTAGAGCTACATGTTTTTTTTGGGCATTCAGCCATAAAATGCCCCAACTACACACAAGATAAACAATGGCTAGCAAAAGTGCCCCATTTCGTACGAAAATGCAATGATGGCATGTTGGGGCAATTTGGCTACAGCTAGTCAAGCCTCTTGGGAGAGGTATCGCATAACATACACATACGACTATGATTGGTGGCCCTTAAACTAGGAGGCACCAAGATTGTACCAATGGCTGCCATAGCTTCCTTTAGCAAAGGCCAAAACACAGTAGGGCAAGCTTCCACTTCTACCCACACTTGGCACTCTTGTTGAAGCAAGCATTGAAAATCAGTCAACGGTTGCCAAGGCACGGCATGAACAAGGTGGTGATAAAAAAAACAAAGGCACGTTGGCTAGGAGATTATCACGGAGGGTGGATGACTTTAACGTTACTTCATAAAATCCCTATGCTCCCACAAAAATCTCTTCCACACAATCACCCAACAAAAGGGAATTCAATGAGTGGCAAATCCAAGAAATCACCGGGATTCGGAATTGAAAGAAAAGGATAACCCCTTTTTCATAAAATGCCGAAAATGAACGCAACACTGCGTTTGTATCTAGAGCAGCTTCCAAAACATTATCCTGATCCTCGACATGGAAGGTCTCATGGTTGTGTTGGACATAATCTCCTAGTAATGTATCAGCAAACTCTAGCAAGTGTTCACAGTCTAGATCTTGCAATTCCTTAGTGGTAGACGTGACCTGTGCGTAGAAGTGTGGCTGGTAATCATCTGGTGGTGGTTCCTCATGGTCTTCCATCAAAGCATTAGAAGCATGTTTGGTGTGTTTGCACATCAGGACGGGGTTGAACTGCAGAATTGGGGACCGCCATCTCGGTACATGAAACCATTTCTTCCCCCTCTTCAGCATCTGAAGTGGGCCCCAAAGCCTCCACCACCTGATCAATAAAAGTCGTGTTCAATTCAGACATGACTAATATAGGAGCAAAGTAGACGGGTTATGTTCGCCAAATCATCTGATTGATCTGTGATTTGAGATCTGCTCTGTTGTGCTCCAAAATTTGCGCTCTGCTTTGCTTCTCTGTTCTAATCTGACTGAAATCTTCTCCTGCAATCTGCAACCTGCGCTCTGCTGTGCTCCGAAATCTGAAATCTCTCTCTCTCTCTAATAAATTCACATACATTCTCAGCAGATTGGAGGTGGACAGCAGTGCATTTGCTGTCAAAACCCTACATTTTTACCGAAATTAGGGTTTCTCAGCCACCTTAGGAGATGTGCCTATTAATTGGAAGCCTAGAGATCAGAACAGTTGCTGCAATGAAAGAAATTATAGCAGATCTGACAGAGATTGTACATTTCCAGTTGAATTAGCCCACATACAAGTGTCTTCGGTCCAATTTAAGCTCAAACTTTATCAAAATCACCGTGCAAGTTAGAACTAGAACTTGACACCGTTAGTCATTTCTGACAGCCCAAAAGTATTGGAATTTGTAGAGAGATCAGACTATATCTCAATGTACTACAAATTCAAGGCAATACAAGTTAAAGAAATACAACATGGGGCACTAGTTTTGAGGGGTGTTGGCTGTCCAAGCTTGATGTGGTACAATACTTGTTTGTTTCAAATTTGTGGTTTCTTTGCTTGCTGTAATTAGTGTTAAATCAGGTCATATGCCATCCTTTTGAGAAGGAAGGTTGGTTTCAGCCCTTTTATTTACTATTTGGTGCCATGTGGTTGGATATCTTGAACGTTCAGATGGGAATAGATTATGCTCGATACATGAAGCAAGAAATGATGCTCGTTCAATTGGACCTGAAAAAAGCCTTCGATCATTTGGAATGGTCTTTCTTGGGCCACTTGATGCATGGCATGGGTTTTGGTTTTAGAATGTTTGCATTTATCCATGCTATTAGCACAGATTCCTCATCAAGAGTTTTGATCAATGGTGGTGCCAAGACATCCTTCTCCCTTCATCGTCGATTGATTAGGTAGGATTTCCCGTTGAGTCCTTTGTTCTTTGCCTTGGCCACTCACCTCATTCTGACGATGTTTTCTCGCCTAGCAGCCAATGATGAGGTGGTTGGACTCTCTCTCCCTTCGCGGGAACAGTTGGCGGGTCAGGCCTTTGCGGATGACACCTGCATGTTTCTTAAGGTTGATCCAAATAACATACAAAGAACGATAGCCACATGGGACTTATTTGTCCTTGCCTCAAGACCACATATTAATGCATCTAAGTTGGCCCTTATAAGTTTCATTGAGAGTGATCTCTAGACCTTGGGTTGGCAAGGTGAGGTCGTGCTTAAAGACTGTTTTTAGGCACTTGGGCTGTCCTTTAGGAGTGCAAGTTTCACCCAAAGTATTAATAGATTGGATCTCCTTGCACATTATGGATAAGTTTGTGTATCGGAAATCACAAACTTGGCCTTTCCACATAAGATTAAAAATAGCGCCAACAATCATGATACGGATGATTTCATATTAGCTTCCCTTGCTCCCTTGACTGAAGTCTCATTTGTAGCAAATCACTCAACCCGTCCGGTTTCTGCTTTGGAAAAAAGATTATACTCGGATGGGTATCCTCTGGATCTCTTGGCACCATGTTTGCACTCCCAAAAGAATGGGTGGTGGGGCTATTCTGGATTTGGAGACACATATGATTGCTCTTTGTTTGTCATTGTTCAAGGCCTTGTGTGAGGGTAGGCAACCCTGGTCCTTGATGCCAGATTTTGCCTTGAGACTCAGGGTATCTAGCATGGGAACACCACGATTTTTGCCTCATGGTGGCATGTGCTTCATGCTGAACAGCCTACCCATCTAAAGTCTTCTATGCTGTTAGAGCATTTGATTCAATCCTAGGGATCGGTCCTTGCTAAATCTTCTTGGCACCCACCTCTAGATTGGGAGGCGGCTAACTCCTTGAGAGCGGAAGTGTTGGTAGTTTCGAAGCTGCTCTCTTGGCAAGGCAAAGAGGAACAAAGGCCAATGGTGAATAGGATGGCGCGCTTGGGACTTGTCACTGTTGTTGATTCTCTTCTACCTGTTAGTGGGGCTCTTATGTACTTCAAATTGGCTCGACGCTATTTTCATGTCTCTCAAGGCTACCACAATTTGTGGAATGTCATCTCCACCTCTTATAGGCCATGCAGTCTCTCCCCTCTTTGGACTAGGAGGCCCCTTGATAGGATTGATTGATTAATGGTAGACTCCTTTTGGGTTGTGCTTCCACAAATCAAATATATCATTTGCTTATTTGTGATAAGGACTGGCTTGTCTAGAAAGACAATAACACTTGGGGTCTCTAGAAAGGCTAAGCATGGTGGAATTCTGTGGTGATGACAAGCTGGCTTAACAAAACACATTTTTGATTCAAGGTTTTCATTTGGTGAATGTTGAATGGTGCACTTCCCCTTGCCTTGGCACCCTTCAAGTGAAGGATTTCCAATGGTTGCTGTTGTTTTGGTCAGATGTCTATTGAAACCTCCCACCATTGGTTCCTTACTTGCCTAGTCATGAGGAAGGTTTGGTCACTACTATCAGCCATTTGGTTACGAGTGGTTCGCCTACCTATGCTTCCAGGACTGGACCTCCCAAGTTTGTGGACCCCATGTAGGCGGATATGAAAGCGCTCTTTCCTTCTGCGCTTTTGGGGTTGTTGGCATATATGGACCATGAGGAATGCATTCATCTTTGATGCTTCATCGACTGTGTAGATCCATATAGCTCGCTTGAAAGGGCTTCTTCATTGGCAGCTAGACTTGATTGAGTTAACTGATATTCTCCCTAGACAAGATTTGCTTGCTTGGCATATTGCAGTTTCTTCTGCCCCCCTTTAGTCACTCTGCTTCCTTTGTACCTTCACTATGGTGTCTCTGATTTTATGCACGATGGCCTAGAGCCATCCTATATCTTGTAATCTTGTACTTTTTTGTAATTAATACAATTACCTATCATGAGAGAGAGAGAGAGAGAGAGAGAGAGAGAGAGAGAGAGAGAGAGAGCTTTCTTTCATGCTTTGTGGTATAATATAACAACACATTATGGAGAAAAAGAAGAGAGAGACCCAGTGGTGTATATGGTTTGGCATGCTGGTCAGAGGGCCTCTTGTAATTTGATTATTTGTTATTTTGAGCAACCTCTGCTTTTTTGGGAGAGAGAGAGAGAGAAGAGAATGTGTTTGTGTAACAATTTCTTTTAGTGTCTCATACTGATGTTCCTTATTTGATGTTTACAGGTGTTATGAACAGTATGTTCTCTGTTTATGGTAAGTAACTCTATTAGAACAGTATGTCCATCTCAAATCTGAAAAGAGGGATGGAGATTTCTGGCTTTTTGGTTGAGAATACAAGCAAGATTTTTTAAACTTACAGTTATTATTTTGAAACATCACACAGAAGGAAGATCTAGACACGAGAGAGAAAATTTTGAAATTTTAGAGGGAGAGGTACAAATCATCAGAGGAATTTGAAGATCACAAGCAGGATTGACAATATTTGTTACTTTTCCTTCAGTATGGGCTTGAAATAGGTGTTTCACTATTAGCAGACTATTTTGTGCAGTAGCCAGGCATTTGGGTTTACTTTTGGTTCCCATTTTATTATATGCTCTTCGAATTGTTCCAGGTTTTATTTAAATGAAGTTGATGGGAAAGTACAAGAGGAAGGTGAAGCAAACCTGTTTGTTGACTATTAGCATGCTTTGTTTGTCTTGGGTGTAGAGAAGCTTCTTAGATGAAGCCAAAATATGGTGTGTCTTTTTTGAGGGGTAGGGAGGGTGTGTGGGCAGTGCTCCTGTGTCTAGGAGATCAAAATGGTGTAGCTCATGATGGACAGTTAGATCAATCTGCAACCAGAGGAACAGTAAGTGAGCAAAAATTGATTGAAGCACTGCACAGAAAAAGAAACCACCACTTGGATGAAGAGACAAAAACAAGTTGTCTAGTGTGTCTGCTTTGAGGGGTGGTCAGATTATGAAATAGTAGTTGGAAGAATTTGCATACATATTTGAATATAAGAAAAACACTGCTAGCTTGTGATAATTGCAGGTGCTTGATGCTAATTTCAGTGTTTCTTTCTTTTGTGTGCATAAGCAGATATCTATGATGATCTGATCTCAAGAAGGGTCAATTCAAGTGATGCTGAAAAGTTTGCAGAGATTTGTCCATGTCCTTGCAATGGTTTGATGTGGGGTGTACTTTGGTAATTCACTCAGTTATTACTTATCAATGTTTGTCGATAAAAGGTTTTGAGCATTTCATGCGGTATATGGAAAAGCTATGACACATGCAATGAAGAGTTGGGCTGGCTAAGAAGATTTATGATGTATTTATGTGAGGTTTATGAGAGAAAACTCTTCCAGCCAAGATTGGCCTGTTGACACATTGGATATGGTGCCATTTGAGCCCATGGAAGTGGCTGCAGGGGAGCTCTATTCTGTGTCCTTCAAGGAATCTTAGTTGATTGCATTTTCAGTCCCTTCAATCCTACAGCTGTAGGCTGTGGGCAGCTTCAATTCTCTGTACATATGTTGTCATTGACTTAGTGCAACCTGAATCTTCTCGAATGTACAGCTTATTGCAGCATTCTGTAAATATTCAATATATTTTGGAAGCTAAAACAGAAATAAAAAATAGGTTGTCATGCATGCGTGGAAGCCACAGCCTCTCGCGTGTATGGAAGTTCAGAAAAGATCAGTTAATCTCCCAGCCACTCAAGTAAATAGCTTGTTTTAGCATCATGCAAGTATCTTTAGCTAGATCCATGGACTATCTATTGAGACCGACCTTTAGTAAGGGCATTTACATTGATCGCTGTTCCTTTGACCCTTTGGTCCATGTATATTTGTGCTGATTTCTTGACATCCCATGCCCTAATGTAGGCTATCTCTTGATCCCTTAACCCTATCAATGCTTTAGCATGCTAGGATGCTGACCGCTATCAGCGTTACAATTGAGCTTTCCCATAGACTATGTCTACTCAGGACTATTGTCCTAACATTATCCCCTGCTTTGGCCGAGTTTTAATCCTAAAAAACAAGTGGGAAATTTCTTCTCAAGGACATTAACATTTTCCCAAGAACCTTCTTTAGGTCTATCCTTTGACTTGATGAGAACTTGTTTCCGAACATGATGACGTGTACAATACTTATGAAAATCCAAGATTTGTTTTGGCTCATGAGGCTGCTTAATTTGTATGCAACTTCACCAACATGTTTAAGGATTGTGAATGGGCTACAATACTTTGGAGACAACTTGAGAACCGATCCAGACTTTGTGTCACCCTCATTAAAGGTGACCATATGACAATGTTAATCTTCATACTTCTTATAGTAGTCTTGAGCATGCTCAACATTCAAGCATGCTACTTTTAGCATATTAAAATGATCTTGAAGAAATTCCTTTACAATCCCATCATGATTGATGATCAAGTTGGATTTTCTTATTGGCCAATCCCACCGTGATTGGTGATCAAGGTTGAAATCTGTACGGAAGCATGAACAGACTAAATCTTCTAGTCACATGCTTAGCTTTACAAGATGGAGGCCAATCTCAATGTGACTGGTGATCAAGGTTAAAATCTATATGAGAGGATGAATGGGCTGAACCTTGTAGTCGTATGCTTAGCTTTGTTGTAAAAAAACTCTAAGATGAGTAGATAACTATTGCAAGGATGTGAAATTTTGATGTTTTGCTTAGCATTTGATTAAGTGTCAATCATCAAATGTGCAAATGCGAGGTGCACATGTGATGTGCAAGATAGTGCTTCATGATGACGGGCCAAGAACCTTGAGAAGTTAGGGGTCTCAAAGGCAAAAGTGGCAATAAGTTATCCTTGTCAGGTACTAGGTGGTGCCGAGTGTCAGATTTTAGCCTAGAAGATTGTATTATCATTAATGTCAGTGGTGACATTAGGAACTAGGCATTGATTTATTAATTAATGTTACAACAAGGGCTAATAAATGCTCATGATTGCTTGGATGGCTGGTAAATTATTTTTCTAAGCAAGAACAATCATTTAAATTAATTTTCAGAATTAATATTCTGATAATTGAATTAATTGGGTTGTTGAAAAGTGCTGAAAATTGCAATTAGAAGGGCTGCCACTCGGCAAAACCTTCCCATGCAAGAAGGGAAAGGGCCGCTAGGGGTTGGTTGATCCTTATTCGAGCGTTGTGGAGGTTAGGAGAGGAGGAGAGAGAAATGCTGTTGCAATTTTCTAGCCATTGGAGGTTATCAGAGAGCTGCTGTCAGCTGATTAGAAGTTCATTGGAGGCAGATGAAAGCCCTTGTAGGTTGTCTACAAGCAGGTCACAACAACTTTGGGCCCCATAAGGATAGGAGACTACATGTGGGGCTCTTGTTGATGGTGGGCTGCAGTCAACCAACCATTCATAGTAGGGCAACATTAAATTTCAATGAATTTTAGCAATGAAACTTTGAAATTTCTCTCTCCAACTTCCTCTCTATTCTTTTAGCAAATTCATAGCTTCCTTCAAGACTTCTAAACCAAATTCAGTCCTGGGGGGGAGCAGTTGAAGAATTTCTACTGCTAAACCCTAATTTACAGCAGAAATTAGGGTTTACCAGCCACCTTGGGGAGAGTGCTCAAAATTTAGGGCATGGTACTTGAAGTTGAGTAGCTGAAATTTGGGAATTTCAAAGAATTTCAAGGGGTCGGTCAGCCAACATTAAGCTTGGGGTAGAATTGTCTTCCAAGGAGCAATTGAAGGCCAATCCCCAAGCATACCAAGGGTAAAATTGGTATGAAGGCTTGCTGGTTAGTATGGACAGCAAAATGTATTGAGGATTGAAGGAGATCAGAGCGCACTTCAACCTTTAGCAATACAAGTTACAGAAATACCCCAAGGGGCGCCAATTTTGGGGCCAACTAGCTACAGGGTGTCCATTGTCCAAGATTAAGTGCTAACACTTGTATTTTCAGTTTGCGTGAATTTTATGCTTGCTACAATCAGTGTTAATCAGGTCGTTACCAGCCTTTCCCTGAAAGGAAGGCACTTTCAATAACCTTTCCAAATAGATTGTTTTTTACTTACCTATGCCCATAGTATACCTTCTAAAACTTAGTTTACCCGCTTAGTTTTCCCATCCATTTGAGGTTGATCTTGCGTACATAAATTGAGCATTGTATCTAACCTTGTAAATACGGGCTCTCTTGAAATGGCTATTAAACTTTTGATCACGATTGCTTATAACATAAAGTAACAGCCCTTATAGTTAATAAGAGTTTTCCATAATTAGCCGTGCTAATTTGGAAGGCTTAAGTGTCAACTTTGTTGAAATAAGTATACCAACCTTGGTGGATTTATCCACTACTACCCAAATGCCATCATGACGACGATGTTAGTAGGGTGTTCAACAATAAAATCCATAGAGATGCTTTTTCACTTGGTATTGGGAAGCTCTAAAGGATGCAGAAGCCCACTTGCCTTCAAGTGCTCAGCTTTGTTCACTTGCTACTTTTGTCATTGAATAACATATTGTTCTATATCCTTTTGCATTCCAAAACAATAAAAGTATCTGCGTACATGATGCATAGGTCTTTCTTTTCCCTAGATGACCTATACTAGGACTATCATGACACTCCTAAGGAATTTTGGTCATCATGTATTTGATTCTTGGGTACACATATCCAACCCTCGTGAACCAAGTACCCATCATTGATGGTGAAATGTGTCCATCAATTGAGCTCATCACTTGTAACACAGGAGCCCTATGTGGAATTCACATTTTGTGCATAGATTGGTGAGGGATCTCTTCTTTTAACCATATTCCACATCTTTGCATAAGATTGGTCATGCTCATATTTCTTCAACTAAATCACTCTTCAATACTTGATATGAGAGACGAAATCTCAAGCATTTTACATAAAGCATGAGCTACAACATTGTATCAACCTTTGCGATAGCATAGTATGGAGTCAAATTCTTGAGGATTTTGATCCGTCTAGCCTTTCTTCCCTTCAAATCCCTTTGGGTGAGAAACTCATAGTTACCTGGAACAGGGAACGGGAACGGGGGGAATGCACATGTCTTAAGTGCCCCAAATATGTTGTGCATGCCCCAAATTGCCCCAATGGCTCCCCAATGCTACAAATTGCCCAAATTTCCTTAAACGCCCCAATATTTCCTCAAATTGCTCTCAACGCCCCCAAAAATGCCAGAGATTCCCAAATGCCCTGAATATCCCTCTAATTGCCCCAATACCCCTCAATGCTCCAAACTAACCCAAATGTCCCAAAATTTACTCAATTACCCCCATAGCTCCAAATTGCTATGAATTGCCCTAAATGTCCCAATTATCCCAAATTTTCCTTGAAATTAGACAAAATAAATGGATGATTACCTTGGAATTGAGGATAGGGCTGAAATTTGATTGTGATTTGCAAGAGTTGATAATGCATCAATTTTGAACTTTGCATGGACTCGTGATTGGCTTGTGGCTTGGCTTGACACTTTGAATCTTCAACCCAAGAGAGAGAGAAACACACACACACACACACACACACACACACACACACACATACACACACACAGAGATTAGTGTGTGCATGTTAGGCAATGGAGATGGGTGAACATGTGGTAGGAGTGTGACATAAGCAAGAAGAAAAAACTGGAAAAAACTAGAAAAAACGTCAATTTTTTGTCAATAGGCCTAGAACAGCCGTTCTAAACAGGGAACGGCAAGGGAACGGTAGGGAATGGCAGGGAACGTTCCTTGGTTGTTTCACCTCGGAGGGTTTGGAACACGTTAGGCTATTCCTACAAGCTAGAACGGCCATTTCCTATTTTATGAAGAAACTACTTGATACTCACTTGATCAAATAATACCTTAGAATAGTACTATACAAGTGATTGTATTGCTTTCCAAACAATCTTCATTGTGATCATGCACTAAGTGCAAGTGTTGAATTATGAGCTCAATGGGTGGCTTTTCCTCTCAATTGCTTCAGTCTTAGTGCACTCTAAGACTTAAAATGATTCAAATTTGACTTAGGACTGTTGGCTACTCGGTCAATAGCCTCTTTCTCGTTTGCCTTGTACAATGGCTGGAAATGAGCACTTGCTATACTTAGACTACCCTTTAGTAATTACAGTGATCGCCCCAGTCTCTTTCGTCTTCCGCCATCGCGACACGATGCTGCCCCCCGTCTCGACGGAACTGTCGACTGCACCAGTCCTCCCCGCCTGCACCTGTTCCCACCCTGCTCAATCCTCCTCCCCCCCGTCATGCACCCTATCGACAGCCCTTCCCCCCCTCCTTCCTTGCCATCACTCCTCACCACCTCCAGTTGCTCCTTCCCTCCTGCAGCAACTCCCCCTCCCCCCCGGTAGCACAGCAATGTGATAGGTAGGTTCCTAGTAGGAACATGCAATGGAAACCTTTGGTCAGACATCGGCGCATTTTGCGCAAGTGCCCCCCAGTCAAACACCTTGCGCATCATCCTCTGTGAGGAAGAGCTCTTAGCTGTCCATGCCACAGAGCTAGAGTTGAAAGAAACAGTGATCTTTGGTTAGGTGGTTGGACACTCCCCATCGAGGGCCCAATTGTGGGATTGGCTGTACTCCACGCTGCGCATTGGCACAGCGCAAATCCTGGAGGCAGTCCTCATGGGCCGAGGGATATTCATGGTTCGACTCACCACTGCGGATGCAGCTCGCGAGTTAGTGGAGAGCTCGCCCTATGCCTCCACGAAGGGGGTCATTTACATGGTTCCCTGGTATAGTGGCTTCAGTGTGGAGTCATTTGTGCTCCACAATAGATTTCTCAGACACCTAGTCACCTAACTTTTCCCCGGACCGGCAGTAGAGTACCGCCAGCTGATGGAGGACTTTGGACAGCTCTTCGGCACAATTCTCCCTACCTCGTTCGTGGATGCAATGACAGCTACAGGAGTCCCAAAGGTACGAGTGGCCCGTGAAAGACACAAAGAGTATACCAAAGTTCTTGGAGATTGAGGCAGGAGGTCACTTCTTTAGGCAACAAGCCATTGTAACGGGGCAACCAGGGCAATGCATGCACTGCCACGACTTTGGGCATCAGGCAGTAGATTGTACGCGTTTCGGAGCCAAGGCGGCTCCGCCGACAAGTCCACAGGTGGACGCTGACGGCTTCACACGGGTCTAGAGACGACAGAGAGGGAGACGACAGGGGGGGTCGCAACCAACTCCTTAGACACAGCCTTGACAGGAGGGAGCAAGAGGGCAAGCGACGCCCCCTCGACAGAGCACTCAGTAGCCCCCCCTGCCCGCTCCACTCGGCAAGACCGCAATCCCCCACAGCCATCACTCGCGTCACAGACTACCCAACCTGAGATCCCACACCCCCCCCTCCCCCCCACCTCCCAAGCTCCCTACATTGACCTTGGCCCACAGTCCCCTCCCACACTCACCACGTACCTCTGACCATCCCACTATCCCTCGATTCTCTTTCCCCCCCACCAACAACCCCCCCCCCCCCCCCTTCCCGAGCACCCCCTTGATCCGCACCCATTTCAGGTGATCCCCCCCAGACCCACCCTCCCTCCTCCCACAAGAGGTGATGAGCCACACACGCCTCCATCCTCCTCACACCAGCAGGTTTCCCCCTCCCACACAACCATCAGTTCATCTGTCCCTACCGCCTGTCACACGTTCCCCAAGACAAGCACAGTTGTTGCCACAGGAGTTCTTCCGCAGTGGCCCATGGTCCTACCTGAGGGTTGCAGAGTGCGGAGAGTTTACACTACCTCTAGATGTGGGGATCTTCGTGGTTCGTAAGTCAAGGAGGGGCAAGGCCCATCTACTAGCACCAGCGAATGGACCAAACTATGCTTTTTTCTTTCAGTCCTCTCACTCAGGGGATTGGACGATGCCACAGATAGAGGAGCTGAAGGGTCAGGTGGCGGACCACATCTCCCAGTGGATGGGAGAAGAAGGACTAGCATTGTTTGCACAACAGTGGCCTAGTTGCATGATGGGCATTAAGTGGTGAGCTGGTGCCGAGGTCCCACCCTTGAGCATTATCTTTCGAGCCCCCCCACAGTGGAAAGCTTCGAGGGATGTGATCGAGTGGCCCCTGGCACAAGCGGCCCGTTTCTACCAGTGTACAAAGTCACGACTCTCAACATGGCTGATAGATCCATTGATAGTACCACTTGGAGCATCTATCACTCCTATGGTTCGATTGGGGGCCACCATGGGGAACTGGAGTTTGCCGTCCAGACCCGCGGCAAAGCATACTTGCATGCCCCATAGTTTTTCTTCCTCATCAGCAGCTTGCCCTTGGCGGATGGATCGACATCTTACTTCTACATGAGCACAAGCTAACTCCCACCCAGACCCAATGAGTAGGGAAGGTACCCCAAGGCAGCTCGCACATGGACCAGGGAGTGGAGCAGAAGGGTCCGGATCGCAGAGGAGGTTGCAGAGGTCCTAGCCGAGTCGAGCAGAGGAGGAGAGAGCACTCCGGCGGGACCTTGCAGCTATGCAAAGATTATTATAGAAGGCACGAGGGGATCCCACCCTCCACATACAGCAGGTGCGCGCACGAGCAATCATTGCTGGCCTAGAGGAGAGGCGCTTGGAGTTCTCTTTCCACACCCCAGCAACTTTCTGGGCATGGAAGGGAGACATGATGTGCATGGAGTTTTTCCAGGTGCACCAGCCTCACACTTCAAGATAGCAGATACGTAGCCTTTGAGATCAGTATGGGAGGACTCATTCTAGCCCAGGCGAGGTGATGGAGATTGCCACCGACTACTACAGTCGCCTCTTGCAGCAAGAGACAGCCTTAGCTAGAGGACAGCAATGTAGACAGCAGGTCTGGGATCACATCCTGTCCCTCATCTCAAAGGAGATGAGACGCTCCCTCCTAGCTCCCTTCACAGAGAAGGAATTAGAGGCTTTCCATACATAGGATGGGCAGAAATGCCCGGGAGAGGATGGTTTCTCTAAGGTCTTCTTCACTACCTACTGGGAAGTAGTGAAGGACCCCCTAGTGATGGCCTTCCAGGAGATTTTCACTTCAGGACAAATGGTAGGGAGTCTCTCGGCAGGCCTTATTAGTCTTCTCCCCAAAGGGGGAGACCGGTTGGAGCTTTCCGAATGGAGACCGATCACCTTATTGTCAGTGGCCTATAAGGCACTGGCAAAGATTGTTGGTAGGCGACTACGCCCCATGCTTCCAGACATCATTCAGACACACAGACAGGCTTTGTCTAGGATAGGAGCATCTTGGACAATGTATTCACCTTCTTTGAGGCGACAGAGTGGGCTCAGCACAGTGGGCAGAGACTGGCACTACTCTTGGATTTCAAGAAAGCTTATGACAGGGTGGACTAGGATTTCCTAGAGGGCACCATGGTGAGGCTGGGCTTTCCCCAGGCTTGGATTTGCGGGGTCTCCGCACTTTACAGATTGGCCACCAGCAGAGTTCTCATAGGTGGTAGGCGTGGGGAGGAGTTTCGGCTGGAGAGATCGGTTCGGTAGGGCTGCCCCCTGGCCCCGTACCTATTCTTACTCTTTGCAGAGGCGATGTCCCACTTCCTCAGGTCACGTGTGAGCAGACTATGCGGCCTCCGACTTCCAGTGAGAGAGGAGACTGAGTTGTTAGATTCAGATTATGTAGATGATATAGCACTCTACATTGAGGACGATGAGCTGATGCCGGAGAGAGTGAGGCTGGCTCTTGAGGTGTTCTGTTTTGCAGCGGGAGTGAAAATCGACTGGCGAAAGTCAGTTGGTTTCCTCACAGACCCGGACTCTAGCATGGAGTGGGGCGTCCACCTGGGATTTAGATGGGTGTTTGCAGAGGGCAGACCGTCCGGTACCTAGGGTTCCAAGTGGGACTCAACATCACTCCTGCCCAGCAGTTTCTTCCAGTCCTAGATTCTATTTGGAGGAAGCTGACCTATTGGAGCACGACTCACCTCTCACTAGCCGGCCGAGCCTTGGTGGTTAACCAGGTCCTCCTAGTGACGGCGTGCTACATCGCCTCATGTTGGTGCTTCTCCTCATCCTGTGTAGTGCAGCCAATCATATGTTTTTTGGTTGTTGTTGTTGTTGTTGTTGTTGTTGTGTGCAGGAGGCAGTGTGCTAGAGAAGCTAATGTGGATCCTTTGCAGCCAATCGAAGCAAAGAACCTGCTAGACAACAACAAGAAGAAAGCTTCAATCTCACTGCAAGGGCTAGGAAAATCATTTAAATCCAGTGGTAGAAGAGATGTGTTTGCAAAGTGCCAAAAGTTTAGTTAGGTAGTGCCAAGAAGTTTATGTGCCTAAACTAACATTAGCCATCACACACCTTAGGCTGATAGATGGATATGCAGCCCCAAGTTTTAACTGACTTAAAGGCTTTGACTGAGATGCCTGAACTCAAATTCTAGTAGTAGAACAGCAGTCGGGTGACATAGAACACAAGATTGTCTTCACAAGCTGCCTCCTCAACTGGCTTAGTAACTACAAAACTCCTACTTGTAAACCTAGATTGCAAAAAAAGAGGCAAGTGCGGGAAAATTGAGAGTCCTTTTCATCCAAAGTAAGAATAACCTGATCTACCCTTCCAAGGAGGAGAGAAGACTGCATGCAGGGGGAGGGTAGACAGGCTGAGGTGAGGGGGATTAGCACACTTCTTCTTAACAGATTGGGCAACTATTACGTGTCATTGTTTTGCTGCATTACATTATTCTGTCCTTATGCAAGTTGCTCGTGGCTTCAATTATTAAATCTCACTGTATGACGTGATTTTGAATTTGCAGGGGAATCCTGTCATTCACATTCCTTTGTGCATCAGTTTATCTGGCTCTAGTCATTTTAGCTTAGAAAAGGTAAGGTTTATAGTGGAAATTTTTTTATGCTAATGAAGATGAACATCCTTGTTTTGTTAAGGTTATATCCTTAATTTACTGTAATGAAAAGTCTTTGTAGCATTTTCATGCTCAAATGTGATGCTGTGAAAAATATGTTTAATACAAGTGGTTCATGGTGGATGACTATCCCAAATATAGAACAATGAGCTCAAGTGATACCTGATTCAGACAGTCTGCCTTAGTTTGTTCCTTCTTATCTGGAATCATGTAGCATCATAAAGGCAATTGTCAAGTGTTCTATGGTGGATTCATATTTGAAATCTCCAAATCCATGGCCACTATTATCTTATGAGTTCAGTGGTCTATATTCTATGTGTTTCTCAATGGCTCTCATGCTTTCTCATTCAGTTTAATGATTTATTTGGGTTTATTCTTCTGCTAGAGTGCTCATGATAACCTTCCTGTAGGGTTTCAAAGCTGTAAAAAGGTCTTAACATTATTTTCTATCTCTGCCATTTGCAAGCTAGTCTATGGTGTGTTAAAAACAAGGAGTCGACTGGAATAAAGAGGTGTATGGAAGGTCTCTGTGTGGAAACAAGGATGACTTTTGAAATAGTGTCTGAGCCAGAAAATTGGAGTCTTTCAGCAAGTACTTTGGCTTTAAGTGCTGTCCCTTAATGACCTGCTGATTGTCGCCTGTAACTTACAGCAGCAATAACAGTGGAATTTTGCTAGATTTTTGTTTTTCCAAAATAGTAAAGCTAACCGAGTAGTACAGTTGTGTGTGGCATTGCAATTCGCATGCTAGGTTGAGACTACTTCATGTGGAGGGTTTATAACTAAGACCTTTACGAGTTGAGATCTCATACTGTACATTAGAAACCCACCAGAGCCACCCAAAAAGTAGCCCACAACTGTGCTGGAGCATACTGGTCTTAGCTACATAGTCCAGATGAAAGGAGGAGTAAGGAGCTTGTTGCGTCCTTGGATATTTTGGATGGGTCTTAAAGCATTGGCTATCGACCACTGATCATTTGGTTAGTATGGTTCAATAGGTGTGAGTTCATCCCAAAAGTTAGGATGTGCTAAAGGGCCTTGCAATATCAACACACTCAGATTCTTTGGGATTAGGGCATTGTGGTCCTGTGGCAAGTCCGTTAGAAGAGAAGGTGTTAAGGCTAGGAGCTTCTCGGCAACCTGCAATCTTTGTCTGCGAAGAGTAGCATGATATACACCATATTTCCTAGCCAGTGTTTGCACATTAGAGACCAACAGATCAAGGGAGGCAGCCCCTTTAGACAGGAGATCCAATATGAATTGATGCAATAGTTGTTGCATATAGCCATCAAATATCACATGCCTGAGGAAAGAAGAATTAAAATGCAATGGCAGCTTGTTCAAAAACATCTAAGAAGATAACAGGGTGCTTAAGCATCTCAAACACCGAAGGAAAGTGATCGGGAAGCACATAGCATTGCGAAACGTGAATTTCCAAAACTTCTAGCAGAAAAGAAACCTCATGCATGACATACATGCGTTCCAAACGGCTCTAGGTTTCGAAATGCTGCACTGAATGAAAGGTATAACCATGGTCTAGTGATGGCAACCAAGACCATAGATCTTGTTTCAACACCAATGATGCAAAAGCCCTCCAATCCTGACATTCATGCCCATCCATCAAAGCAAGTTTGGAAGTAGACTATGATGGATCCACACACGTATTGAAATCCCCCATGATACAACCAGGTCTTCCAATAGAAAAGCATGAGTGCAACCTCTGCCATAATTTGTGATGGCTATAGACTTTGTTAGGGGCATATACTCCAACCAGCCACAACACTTCTCCATCGGAGGTAATCTCAACAACAAGGAATCTACCGACACACCTCTCTTAATCAACGCAGGTTCAAACTTCTCATGAACAATTAGCAACACACCAGACTGAGTTCCAGCAAGAAGACCAATGTAAAAAAGCTTGAACCCATGATAGTGCAAGATTCTTCCTGCTTCTTTGTGACTACTCGAATGCAAGATTCGCCACATAGCATGTCGTTTACTACATGAGCAAATGTTGTGCACATTCCATATGGCCATCTTCATGAAGAACCACATTTGAGGCTGAAGCTGCCTTCCTTTGGCCTTAGTTGCCAAGGTAGCAAGAACATTCTTGTCGAAAAAGTAAGCCAGAGCAACAATAGTATTATTTCCAATACTATGCACGTTAGAAGTCGAGGGCTGATCTGTATCAACAAGGCTATGATGTGGATATCAGTGGTCCCAATGAGTAATTACTTTATCATGTTTATTGGAAGCAAGGCGTTTAGGAGGATTACGTGATGACTTTTGTTGGGACCTCAAACTATAATGCATTTTAGAACTGGATGGTGCCATACTAGTAACCTGAGGGGAATGTCTATCCTTGTGACACATATAAGTATGCCAAGAATTCTGTCCATCAGCCAAGGATCCACTCTGCAAGACATCAGCAGTCTGTTTACCCTTCCTGGAATGCACCTCTTGCCAACCATGAGCATCATAAACAGAGACCGAATGGGCTATTTCCCTTTATCCATAGCACCCATCACTAGCTGGGTATCCATGTGTATATCCAAATCAGGGCCATCTTGTTGCATAGCAGATGCATCATTCACATGACAGGCCGCCTCTCACTTTTTCGAACACATTGCCATAAAATGGCCTAGCTGGCCACGAGGGTATCCAAAAGCATGCACTTTCTATTTCTATTTGCAGCACAAGGGCTAGGAGGAAAACCAATACCTTACCAATCCTAGCGATGACATTTGTCAAAAGAGGCCAATACACAGCTGGACAGTCCTCGACCTCCAGCCAAAACCGGTCATTCTTGCCGGAGCAGTTTTGTAAAGTCAGCCTTTGGCCTCTATGGAACAACATGCACCAATTTGTGCTCGTAAAACAGCAACATCTTGCCCAAAAGTACATCCCACGACAAGGGGATTTGAGCATAACCTCATAAAATCCCCTGGGTCCTACAAAATCTCCTCAACACAATATTCTTGCAAAATAGCCAACAGGCATGGCCTTATAAAAGAGGTCATTGGAATTCTAGAATCTAGCAGTAAAGAACATGATGACCCTTTTTTCATGAAAAGAGGAAAGGGAACACATCACCTTTTCTGTATCCACACTAGTGTCCAAAACATCATTTTCATCAAAATCTGAGAGATTGTTCTGATTATGCTGAAGGTACTCCTCAAGCAGCATATTCACAAAATCCAAGAGATGCTCCTAATCCAATTCTTGGGAATTATCAAATTGACTGGTCGATTGAGCATAAGACAATGTCTGAGACTGTCCAGCAAATGAAGCATTTGCTCCACACGTAGGAGCAACTTCTGCATGTTTGGGGCGCTTGATGACTGGCTCAATATCAAAGATGTAGCCAGCACCTACTCATGCAAGTTTCTGTCTCAGTATATTGTTCTAATCTGCAAGGATTCAGCCTGGTCTATAGAATTTTAGTGGAGTCACAACTGACTGCGGTCACGGTTCCTGCAGTGAACAGATCTGCAGTGTCTGGAGACAGCAGTCTGCAGTCTCACAGGAGCCACAGATCCAGCACAGGTCTATGCTATATACCACCATGTTTTGCCCTTCCCAACTCCAACTTGTGACAACTGCTGTCCCTGAACCCAACAGCCTGTAGCTGTGTGCTCAATTTGCAGTACCCTGCATGCAACTCAGGTGGTGATCCCACTGGATGATTGACAATCTGCAGATCCGATCGCAGTGCGCATGGTCCTCTTGAAATCTGCAGCCAACCAGGCTGCAATTACACATTCCTGGATTTGCATAGGTCAGCTTTCTTACTAGGTGCAGTCACTCAACATCTCTTTTTTTCCCCCCCATAATGGGTAATTTATATTATATCAAGTCACAAAAGGCATACAAAAATCAGATTACATGAAAGATACAAAAAGTCGTGGCAAAGAAGCAGAAGATATTGCCATATGCCAAGGAGCCAAATCCTACCTAGGGAGAAGGTCAACATGCTACACAAGATCTAACTGCCAGTGTAGGTGACCCTTGCAACTCACACACACACACACACACACACTCTCTCTCTCTCTCTCTTTCTGATTACAAGAGGCACGAAGGCCCTAGGCCACTCTCTCTCTATCTCTTTCTGATTACAAGAGGCACGAAGGCCCTAGGCCAACATGTGGGAAATTCCCGTAGTAATGCACTAAAAAGTTACACCAATCATGGCAGCGACCCAGAGGCAATTGCCATATGCCAAGGAAGCAAATCCTCCCGAGGGAGCAAGTCTGAGTGTCGGATGAGATCTAGCTGCCAATGCAAGAGGCCTTTAAGCTTGGCAATATGGCGCGGTACATTAGAGGCCGAATCAAAGAGAAAAGCATTGCGTGTGGTCCAAATGTGCCAGCATCCCCAGAATCTGAAAAAGTGAAATAAGATCTTCATATGCAACTGTGGCGGTGTGGGATACTTCGGGCGCACAAAAACCCAGTCGAAAGGAGATAGTGAGGACCCCACCACAGTGCGCCAAATGTGCGACAAGAGGGACCAGATATTCTTGGCGAGCGGGCAAGAAAGAAAACGATGTCGGGCCGATTCCGCCGTTGTGGTACAGAAGAAACAAGTGCCATTTGAGATGCGACGCTTGGCAAGGGCCGAGGCAAGAGGAAGACCACCAATCATTACCCGCCAAAGAAAGACCTTGCATTTGAAAGGTGCCTTATTCAGCCAGCCCTCCATCAGCGTTGTCTGCCACCATGTTAGCGATTTCCGCAGTCCCCAAATAGTATTAGCTTTGTCACCCAGCCATTGGTGATCCTGAATGAGAAGATGGTACACCTGATTAGTAGAGGCCTTTTCCAGACTCAACCGGTCTGCAAGGTCCCAGTCCTGCCAAGGGCGATCCACAGCTAGGGCAGGAAAGGGTTGCCTACCCTGAAGCTCAGACGAAAGCTTTCCCCATAAATCACGGTATCCGCGCGGGATCTTGAAAAGTCGTCTAGCAGTCCGAAACGATACAAGGACATTGCGAGTGGCAAGGGTAGCATCCGCAACCGACGTCACACCTAAACGGGCCATGCGGTTAAATCTCAGTCTGAGCTGATGTTTATCTTCCCATGAAAGTAGTCGCGATACTGCCAACAATTCCAGCTGAAAGGAGTTAGTCTGCAAGCGGTCCCCTCCCGGGTGCCAACGGGCCTTTTGGAGCACCACTTTCCAAGAGCCGACCAAGTGCAATAACAAAGCGGAAGAGGGACTGGAAAAACGGGAGTCTGCATTAAGGACATGCCACCAGGAGGCCCGAAGCCGGGTGTTACCATGGCAGAGCCCGCTGTCCTCAAGAAAATAACGGGCTATGATGGTCCATGGGTGATGATCCACACACATGGCACGAAACAGGGACCAACGGAGAGCTAGCATATGGTTTTCTGCATCCAAAAGAGCTCCACCACCCATGCGCTTAGGGGTACATGTATGTGACTAGGAAATCCATGAAATGCCTGCCTTCAGTGAATCCTTCTTCCATAGCATAAAACGGATGGGATGAGTGAGAGTCTTCAAAGTAGTAGGCGTCCATGGCAACAATGGCAGGAAATACGTTAGCATTGGGAGCATAATTGACTGAGCCACTTTGAGGCGGACATGGAAGGGCCACGCTTGCGACTTCCAATACATAAACTTTGCCGCCAGTTTTTGCGAAATCCACTCCAGCAGGTCCTTTGGCCGTACATCCACCCCCAATGGGTATCCCAGATGCCTGACAATAGAGCCACGGGAAACCACCTGGCCTTGCCAGCCTAATGACTGTAAATCGGGCTCCGTGCAACTGAGAATGGCTGACTTAAAGGCATTGATGCGAAGCCCAGAGGCCTGACCAAAAAGCGTCCAAACATCCAATGCCTTGCGAATGTTGTCCCTGTCCGCCTGCAAAATCATAAAGGTGTCATCAGCCAAAGATTGGCTAATGAAGTGCTGGCCCAACGGAAGAGACAACCCTGCCAGCTGAGCAGAATCTGCCATGGAGGATAACATTGAAAGGACCGGGTGAGTCGCCAGGGCAAAGAAAAGAGGACTCAAGGGACAACCCTATCTGACTGAGCGTGCAAGGACAAAGGGCTCTGTAACCCCACCATTGAGCATAACTCTGGATGAAGCCGCAGCACTAATGGTGTAGATCAATCGGGACATCCGGGTACCAAAGCCCATGGCAGACATGAGATCTGCAATGAAAGACCAATCCACATAATCATGCCTTTTCCAAGTCCAATTGGATCAATACCACTTCCTGACCGGAGTGTCGCACATAGTCAATAGCCATTTGCACATTCAAGATATTATGCAGAATGTTGCGGCCCTTAATGAAACCATATTGGAGAGGATGCACAATAGCGGGAAGGTGCTTGTGAAGCCGATTTGTCAGCACTTTGGAGTAGATTTTATACATGGAGCCCATCAAAGAGATTGGTCTCCAGTGTTGCAGCTTTGACGGCGAAGGGACCTTTGGAATCAGTTTGATAAGGCCTTCTTTCCATGAGGAGGGCATGACCCTGTTTCCCAAACCTGCTGAAACATGACCACCAATGGCTTCGCCAACTGTGTGGCCGAGCTCTGAAAGAATTCATTAGTGAGACCATCCCAGCCAGGACTTTTATCCGTCGGCAGATGCAACAAAACATCCATAACCTCCTCCTCGCAAATATCCGCCTCCAAAGTGACTTGCATATCCAATGGAACCTGCTGGCGGACCAGATGATAGAAGACCGAGCGGGCATGCGTATCCTGGCTAGAAGGCAAGGGAGAAGAACCAAGAAGTTCCATAAAATAATTTCTGCACATATTGACAATGGTCTGCGGATCAGTGACCATGCAACCCTCCGAATCCTGGAGTCTGGTCATATTGTCGCGAGCCGGAGACGCATGCAAGGCTCGAAAGAACTTATGAGACTGGCAGGCACTATCTTGCAATGTGTCAGTCAAGTTATGCAGCTTGGCCTGCTGATAAGATTTCAACTGAAATACTTGAAGAAGATGGGCCAAACGCCTCTCCAATGACAGCAGAAAATCATCATCCGGGGAATCGAGGAGCAAGGAACGGACCAAAGCCAGTAACTCCTCTGCTGCAGATCGACGACGGCGACAAAGTGAGGCATGATGGATCCCATACTGCCGAGCAACCCGCTGTACATTAGAGAGCAAGCGTGCAAATGAAGGCAAGCCCTCAGAAGGGAAGTCCAATAAGAACCTCTCAATCAATTGCTGCATATAGCCTTGAAAAATTGAATGCTTCAAATAAGAGGAGTTGAAACATAAAGGGAGCCGGTCCAGCAACTGCCTAAAAGGTGCAATAGACTGTGCCCGCATCTCCAGCTGGAGGGGGAAATGATCCGACAACGCATACTGCTGCAAGATCTTCATTTCCAGCATCTCAGGAAGAAAATCGTCCCCCTGCATGATATACATTCTGTCCAGCCGCGACCAAGTAGTTGCATATTGTGCCGAATGAAAAGTAAACCCTGAAGAAGAAGGGTGAAGCCACGACCAAAGATCCTGCTTGAGTACGTGCAAAGCAAATGAATTCCACACCCGGCTTTCCGGCGCATCCATAACCGAATGCCTTGAGGTGGACTGCAATAGACTGTGCCCGCATCTCCAGCTGGAGGGGGAAATGATCCGACAACGCATACTGCTGCAAGATCTTCATTTCCAGCATCTCAGGAAGAAAATCGTCCCCCTGCATGATATACATTCTGTCCAGCCGCGACCAAGTAGTTGCATATTGTGCCGAATGAAAAGTAAACCCTGAAGAAGAAGGGTGAAGCCACGACCAAAGATCCTGCTTGAGTACGTGCAAAGCAAATGAATTCCACACCCGGCTTTCCGGCGCATCCATAACCGAATGCCTTGAGGTGGACTGAGAAGAGTGAACACACATATTGAAATCTCCCATCAAAAACCCCCTTCGGCCAAGGGACATGGAGGCCTGCAAAGTGGACCAAAGATCCCGGCGGGATGCGGGATCATTCGGAGCATAGAGGCCCAATAACCATAAAATCTCTCCTTCAAAGAAGACTTCGATAACCAGAAAGCAGCCCTGCACATCATTTTTAATAAGGACAGGCTGATATTTCTCATGGACAATCATCAGCACGCCTGAATAGTGCGTAGCATGGGAGCCTGCATAAAACAGACGGAAGCCATGACAAACCACAACTTTTCCTGCTTCACCATGACTTTTGTGCTCAATTGCGCACAACACATCCCACTGGTTCTCATGCAAGACGGTCCACATGGCATGTTGCTTATGGCGAGAGCAAATGCCTCGCACATTCCACCTGGCTAGCTTCATATATCTTCAAAAAAGGAAGTCAGGAACGAGGCGCCTGTTGCCTCGATTTCACCTTTTCCGCAAGAGCATCCAAGACGCCCTCATCCAGAAAATCAGCCAATACTGCAAACGAATTTGGGCGACTTGCTTTAGAGGTAGAAGGGAAATCCACTGGCTTGGGAGTGGGGCGGGGATAACGCCGATCCCAGGGCGTAATCACATTACCTTTGGTATCAAATGCCAGCTTAGCAGGAGGGCCTTTGGGGCCGTCGGTATAGGCTTTCCTTGGCGACTGATTACGGGGGGCAGACGGGGCCGTGGTACGCGCAGCCTGCTGCGAAGTGACCATTTCTTTTCTGCGCGTATACGTGCGCACGGAATCCTGGGCAGCAAAAGGCCCCGGATCCGCCAGGCCTGCATCCAACTTTTTACCTTTTTTTGGACGTGCCTCAATCCAGTCAGTGCGACGGGAATCCAAACCCAGGACCTGTTGTTTGCCTTTATCCATGACATGAGGTGACTGAAGGGCTTCCTGGGGCGGGGCATCAAGCACCATGTCATCCTTGGGCAGCACCACCTGCGCATCCTCCGAAGACGGTTGCCTTTCAGGGCATTCAGCCATGAAATGCCCCAGTTTACCACATGAGAAGCAGTGTCCCGCAAAGTTGCCCCATTTCAAGCGAAAATGCAGAGGGTGCATGCCTGAACAATTGAGGCGAAGCCACGCGGGCCTTTTCCTGGCCGTATCCCATAACATGCATAAACGGTTGCGGTTCATTGCCCTGAGGCTTGGGGGAACCAGCACTGTTCCCACAACCGCCATCGCATCCTTCAACATTGGCCAATAGACCGCCGGACAATTTTCCACTTCCACCCACACCGGGCATTCTCGTTGAAGCAGACGCTGGAAGTCGGCCATGGGGCGCCAGGGCACCACATGGACCAAGCGGCGATCAAAGAATAGTGGCAACTTGGACAGGATTTCAGCTCGATGCGTTTCCGATTTCAACAACACCTCATAAAAGCCGCGAGGACCAAGGAAGATCTCCTCAACACACTCCCCTTGCAATAAATGGTACATCCACTGGCGAATATGCGACAGCACTGGGATCCTGCCAGTGAAGAAAAGTATAACCGCACGATCATAAAATACCGAGAAGGATCGCAAGACTAATTTGGGGTTCACCGTGGCTTCCAGCACATCATCCGTTCCCGCTTCAGAAAAAGATTCATTATTATGCTGGACATAATCGCCAAGCAGAGTATTGGCGAAGTCTAGCAAATGCTCCCAGTCAATTTCCTGCGAATCCACAGGATCAGAGGCCACTTGCGTATAGGAACGTTCCTGAGGACCCATTGGCTCATCAGAAGTATGTTTGGAGCGTTTGCCAGCAGGCGGCAGTTCAGCACCCGGCAATTCAGAACCCGGAGGCAGCTCCTCCGTGCATGGCACCATATCCTCTGGCTCTTCTGCATCGGAATCAGGGCCAAGGGCTGCCACCGTCCGGTCAAGAAAATCCATATCAAGGCCAGCCATACTGCTGTCTTCTCGGTCGCGCGCTCTCTCGTTCTTTTCTGTACCGCGGCGCTGCCCAAGGGCGGATTCCACAAGCGCAGGCGATGAAACTTGAACTTTACCTGTCAGCCTCAATCGTGGCCTGTCCCAAGAACGCGTGTGGCAGGGCGGAACCCCAACAGAGCAGGGGCCTGAGGGTGGAACAGAGGGCTGGCAGTTGACGGCAACGTGGGATAGTCGAGGGCGTAGGGCAGGGGCCTCGCCCGCAGAAACCCTAACACGCAGGGCGGACGGACGAAACGCAGGTGTAGAGCCCGCAGCTCAGGCGGGCGATGGCAGGGCGACGGACGGAATCGAGGGACCTACAGGCCGCCAGGTGAGGGGCTCAGCCGCAGGCGACGGGCCTGCAGGCGACGACGGCATCAGAGGAGGCGACGGGCTGCAGAGGCAGGCGACGGGCCTGGCGGGCACGGGCGTCGACGGCGGATTCTGCGCCGCCACAGGAAGGCGCGCGAGTGCAGAAGGGTGCTCGCAGGCAGGCAGGCAGCGACGATGCAGGCGATTTAGGGCTTCGTCTGAGGGCGCAGGGGCAGGACGCTAACGGCCGCCATCTCCACGCTTAGACCCCGTCGACCACACACACTCTCTCTCTCTCTCTCTCTCTCAATTATATTATATCAAATGACTAAGAGAGAGAGAGAGAGAGAGAGAGAGAGAGAGAGAGAGAGAGAGAGAGAGAGAGAGAGAGAGAGAGACACTCTCTCTCTCTCTCTCTCTCTCAATTATATTATATCAAATGACTAAAACAGTACAAAATGTCACATGACTAAAAGAGTACAAAATTCACAACAAAGAAGCAACAGAACTTGCCATATGCCAAGGAAAGTCCTCCCTGGAAAGAAGATCAGTGTACTGAATAAGATCTAGTTGCCATTGATTCTTCCTTTTTGCAAACATTAGAATCTGTTGAGGTTATGGTTGATTCTGATAGCTTCTGTTTTGCTTTTGTTTTGTTTTGTTTTTCTTTCTATAGGAAGCATGGAGTGATGATTGATGAAGTTTGAGGTTGTTTGAAAGCTCATTGAATAGTTTCTGATGGTTTTGATTGGTTTTTGTTGAGCTGGATGCTTTATATTGACCTTCTGTAACCCTCTGTGAGCTTCGATTGAACTGTCGACTGCGCCAATCCTCCCCTTCCCCGCCTGCGCCCGTCTTCCCCCACCCCCCCCTTGGCCTGCGCCCTCTCGTCAATCCTCCCCCCCCCCCCCGGCATGCTCGCACGCCTCTTCTGCCTTGAGGTCACACCATTGTTTTGAAATCAGAAATTTCTCCTCCCCCCCACCTCCAGTTGCTCCCTCCCCCCTACAACAACTCCCCTCCCCTTCTGGTAGCACAGTAGTGTGATAGGTAGGTTCCTAGCAGGGACGCGCAATGGAAACCTCTGGTCAGACGCCAGCGCATTCTGCGAGTGTCCCCCAGTCAAACACCTTGCGCATTATCCTCTCTGAGGAACAGCTCTTAGCCGTTCGTGCCACAGAGCTGGAGTTGAAAGAAACAACGATCTTTTGTCAGGTCGTTGGACACTCCCCATCAAGGGCCCAGCTGCGAGATTGGCTCACTCCACGCTGCACATTGGCACAGCACAGATCGTGAGGCAATCCTCATGAGTCAAGGGATCTTCATGGTTCGACTCACCTCTGCAGATGCAGCTCATGAGTTAGTGGAGAGCTCGCCCTATGCCTCCACAAAGGGTGTCATTTACATGGTTCCTTGGTATAGCGGCTTCACTATTGGAGTCATTTGTGCTCCACAACAGATTTCTCAGACACCCATGCACATTACTTTTCCCGGGACTAGCTCTTTTGCTGGCACACTTCTCCCTGCCTCCGTCACGGATGCAGTGATAGTTACAAGAGTCCCAAAGGTACGAGTGGCCGTGAAAGACACAAAGAGTATACCAAAGTTTCTGGAGATTGAGGCAGGAGGTCACTCCTTTAGGCACAACAAGTCATTGTGACGGGACAACTAGAGCAATACATGCGCTGCCACAACTTTGGACATCAGGCAGCAAATTGTACGTGCTTCGAAGCCAAGGCGGCTCTGCTGATAAGCCTATAGGTGGACGTTGACGGCTCCACACGGGTCCAGAGACGACAGAGAAGGAGACGGCAAGGGGGCTGCAGCCAACTCCTCAGACGTAGCCTTGACAGCAAGGAGCAGGAGGGTGAGCGACGCCCCCTCGGCAGAGCACTCTGCAGCCTGCCCCACCCGGCAGGATTGCGTTTCCCACAGCCACCACCCACTCTACAAACTACCCCACCTAAGATCCCACAGCCCCCACAGCTACCTTCACCCAGCTCCCAAGCTCCCTCAACTAACCTTGGCCCAAAGCTCCCCCTTCTAGGGCCACCAGTTGCCCCCCACACTTGTCATGTACCTCCAACCATCCCAGCATCCCTCGATCCTCTTCCTCCCCACCATCCCCCCTACCGTGCACCCCCCCGATCCGCACCCATTCCAAGTGACCCACCCCACCTCCTCCCACAGGAGATGATGAGCCACACATGCCTAGATCCTCCTCGCACTAGTATTTTTCTCCCTCCCACTCAGCCACCAGCTCATCTACCCCTGCCGCCCATCACACCTTCTCGAGACAGGCACAATTGTTGCCACAGGAGTTCTTCCGCAGTGGCCCATGTTCCTACCTAAGGGTTGTAGAGCGCGGAGAGTTCCCACTACCTCTAGAGGTGGGGATCTTCGTTGTTCATAAGTCAAGGAGGAGCAAGGTCCATCTACTAGCACCATCGGATGGACCAAACTACACTTTTTTCTTTCAGTCCTCTCGCTTAGGGGATTGGAAGATGCCACAGATAGAGGCGGAGCTGAAGAGTCAGGTGGTGGACCACATCTCCCAGTGGATGGGAGAAGGACTAGCACTGTTTGCACAGCAGTGGCCTGGTTGCATAATGGACATTAAGTGGTGAGCTGGTGCCGAGGTCCCACACTTGAGCATTATCTTTTGAGCCCCCCCCTTAGTGGAAAGCTCTGAGGGATACAATCGAGTGGCCCCTGGCACAAACGGCCTTTTTCTACCAATGTACATTAAGTGGTGAGCTGGTGCCGAGGTCCCACACTTGAGCATTATCTTTTGAGCCCCCCCCTTAGTGGAAAGCTCTGAGGGATACAATCGAGTGGCCCCTGGCACAAACGGCCTTTTTCTACCAATGTACAAAGTCATGACTCTCAACATGGCCGATAGATGCATTTATAGTACCACCTGGAGCATCTATCATCCCTATGGTCCGGCCGAGGGCCACCATGGGGGATTGGAGTTCGCCGTCCAGACTTGCGGCAAAGCGTACTTGCATGCCCCATAATTTTTCTTCCTCATCTGTAGCCTCCACACCGAACAAATGCCTGTTTGATCAATCAGAGGTTTCCCCATGAGCTTACACCTTGCATCCTGGAATGTGAATAGTCTCCACTACAGTCAGGCTTGTGGTTCTAGGAAGTTGATTGTTCAGCAGGAGTGGAGGCGTATGCACCTGTATTGGCCCGAGGCTCACCGCCTGTGTACAAGACCACGGGATGATAGTGGCAAGGAGGGCTCTATGGATCAGATTGGATATTGGGGACTCGTGCCTTGGAGTCCTCAATGTCTATGCCCCTACAGAGGTTAGGGCACGCAACAGGTTCTGGGTGGAGATCACGGATGGACACCCAGAGGTGGACTTTTGGATTGTTGGAGGAGACTTCAACAACCTGGAGGCTTTGGAGGACCAGTAGGGTAGAGGCAGAAACTACCAGGGCATGGCTGGGGAGGAGCAGGAGGCATGGGAGATCTTTCTACTAGTAGTAGGAGCATGCAATGCTTGGAGAGACCCTGCCTTCCATAGAAGGGAGAGGTCGCTGGACTACACTTGGGCTGGCATCACTTTGTTCAATCATTGCCCATTCTCTTGACACTAAATCCCCCAGCATCTGCCATAGACACACGATCCTGTCGGATCCCTAACTCGATCTACAGGAGGGAGGTGGCGAGGAGACATATAGAGCAGATTTGGATCATGGAGTGGGGCAAGAGGGACCAGATCGCAGAGGAGGTTGCAAAGGTCCTAGCCGAGTCGAGCAAAATCTGCCAAGAGGCAGCCATATAGGCCAGGTAGTAGAGCTGGGAGGAGGAGAGAGCACTCCAGCGGGACCTTGCAACCATGCAGAGATTATTACAAGAGGCACCAGGGGATCCCACCCTCCACGCACAGGAAGTGCACTCACGAGCAGGCATTGCTGGCCTAGAGGACAGGCGCTCTGAGCTCTGTTTCCACACCTCAGCAGCTTTCTAGGCGCTGAAGGGAGACACGATGCGCATGGAGTTTTTCCAGGTGCACCAACCTTGCACTTCAGGAGAGCAGATATGCAGCATTCGAGACCAATATGGGAGGACTCGTTCTAGCCCAGACGAGGTGATGGAGATTGCCACCGACTACTACAGTCGCCTCTTCCAACAGGAGACAACCTCAACTAGAGGACAGCAATGTAGACAGCAGGTCTGGGATCACATCCTGTCCCTCATCTCAGAGGAGATGGGACGCTCCCTCCTAGCCCCCTTCACAAAGAAGGAACTAGAGAAGGCTTTCCATACACAGGATGTGTTGGGATATATAAAGGCCCGGTGACCTCCGTGTATATAGTACACGCACACTGTACGTGTGAACGCACCCTTTACGTGCCCTAAGTATAAATACATTTTATTCTTTGTGTACCAACACATTTGTTGGTACACTCTTATCGTCTCGGTCACACTCATACGCTCCTGCTCAATCTCAAAACTCTCTCAGCTGTGTCCTTCGAGTTCCAACAACTGGTATCAGAGCCAAGACTGTGCACGCTTTCCAAGATTGAGGCGACGGCTACTGGGCTTGTAGCAGTAGGTGCATAGCAATAGTTAGCAGGCGACTGTAGCACAGAACCAGCGTGACGAGGCGCAGAGGTCGCGTGACGGGTGACAGGTAGGCGGCACCGGCGGGCAAGCGTCAGATGTGACGGGGCAGGGTCAACAGACCCCGCCGACCACCCCCCCGGGTCATTTCGTAAATCCCAAACTTTAAAAAAAAAATCTTTTCTTGAATCCCTCCTCCTTGGCAGGAGTTCACACACCAGAGACACAATTTCAAAACCTGTACAAATGTGGCCACAGAATTTGGGGCTTTTCCCAGATTTGGCATCATTCATGCTTGTCACTGACTTTTGAGTCAGAAATTGCAGACATCGCGAGCAGTGACCTCAATTAAATTGGGGATTTTGCCAATTTTGTCGAAATTTTACATTTTTGGGTAAAATTTCCTGACATTGGATCCCAGAAATTTGGGGCTTTTCATGTATTGGCAAAGCTTTACTCAGCTGTTTGGTAAATTTCTGCATCTTTTGCCCGTGCAGTGGCTGGTTAATGTATAAACAACAGAGATTTATTTCTGGTTGAGGAGAAACAGCAGGGTATTTTGCTGTTGTTTGGTAAATTTCTGCATCCTTTTCCCGTGCAATGGCTGGTTAATGTATAAACAGCAGAGATTTATTTCTGGTTGAGGAGAAACAGCAGGGTATTTTGCTGGTTCAGCTTGTGCTTCTGCAAATTAGTGCATTTACTTGTGTTCGTGATAAAATATCTGCAACTTCTTCTAGTTCAGACATCAAGAGTTTGATGGAGATCAAATGGTTTGATGGTCATGGCTTTGACCTTTGGAAAGACCGTATGCAGGGCATTTTGTTCCTGAAGGATTGTGAGGATGCTTTGCAGGAAGATAAACCCGCACTAATGTCTGATGCAGATTGGGCCAGAGTGAATAAAAAGGCTGTGGCTTACATAAAGATGGATGTCACTGATGACATTCTGACAGACATTAAGGGTTTAGACACAAGTTATGCAATATGGGAGAAGCTGAAGACTACTTATGAGATCACCACACCTGTTAATCAGGTGCATTTAATGCGCAAGTTGATGAATATGCAACTGGATGAGTCAAAGCCTGCAACTGAGCACTTGAGTGCATTTACAGGGATTCTAAATCAGCTCAAAGATGCAAACTTGGACTTTGATGATAAGTTAAGGGCGATCTTTTTTATCATGACATTGCCGAATTCGTGGGAAACCTTGGTGGTTTCACTCAGCAATAAACCCCAATCTCTCATATGATGGGGTGAGGGGTTCTATCTTGAATGAAGAAATTAGATGTATGCCTAGTGGAGAAGGCAGCAACTCAGCTTATAATGTAAGAGGCAGGGCTGAAAAGAAAAATGCATATGCAGGGCAGAGAAACAAGAGCAAGAGCAAAGGAAAGGATAAGAGTGACATTACTTACTATCATTGTGGTCGGAAGGGCCACAAGAAACCTGATTGCAGGTACTACAAGAAGGAACAAGAGAGAAAGAAGAATGCAAGAGATAAAAAGAAGAAGGAAGAAAAGACAGATGCATTGGAGACATCCAAAGGCAAAGAAAAGGCCAATGTGGCCTCTAGTGTGGTCATAGAGGAGCTTTCTGATACAACGGCTGATGTATTATGTGCAGTTGATTATGATGCCCTTGTATGTCACATGCAGGATATGCAGATTACCAAGGCTGATGTGATTGATGCACTCTTGTCAGTTGATGATGGTGTCACTCAGACTTGGATTGTAGACTTTGGTGCCTCTTTCCATGTAACTCCTTGCTTGGAGTGTTTTGCTATGTTCAATGCAGGCAGTTATGGAAAGGTGTACCTTGAAAATAACCATGCTTGCAACATTGATGGGATTGGCACCGTACACTTGTCTTTAGACAGTGATCAAGAGCTTGTGTTTAAAGATGTCAGATATGTGTCTCGCATTAAAAAGAGTTTACTATCTGTTGGTCAGCTTGACTTGCATGGCTACACCACACTGTTTGGTGGTGGTTTGTGGAAAGTAAAAAAGGGTTCCATGCTGATTGCAAAAGGAACCAAGAAGGGCACATTGTATTGCTTGCATTGTAAAGCCTTGAATGGCAAGTTTCTTGCAGTTGCTGAAATTTGCAGCCACTTGGAGTTATGGCATAAGAGATCAGGCCATATGAGCCAAAAAGGACTTGATGTTCTTACCTCTGTGAAGAGGGTTGATGGAAAAGGCTCTAAACTTGATTTTTGTAATGAGTGTCAGTTTGGAAAGCAAATAAAAAATTCCTTTTACTCTGGTGTCTCTCGTAAGTCCAATGTCTTGGACTTAGTGCATTTTGATGTATGTAGTATGCCCGTGAAATCATTGGGTGGTGCTACATATTTTGTCTCCTTTATTGATGATTGTTCCAAGAAGATTTGGATGTACTTGCTGAAAAAGAAAAGTGAAGTGTTTGCTGTTTTTAAAACTTTTCATGCATTTGTTACCACTCAGATAGATAGAAAGCTGAAATACTTGAGAACTGATAATAGGGGTGAGTTCACATCGACTGAATTCAAGTCATTTTGTGACTTACATGGTATTAAGAGGGAGCTTATAGCCCCTTACAGTCCTTCAAATGGGGTGGCTAAAAGATATAACAGGACTTTATGTGAAAGAGTGCGGTACATGCTATCCACTGCCAATCTCCCTCATGCATTTTGGGGAGAGGCACTCAAAACCGCAGTTCACATTTGCAACCGCTCTCCAAATAGGTCCTTAAATAATGGCATCCCTTAGGAGGTTTGGTTTAGCAAATCGGCCTCATATGACCATTTATGTATATTTGGCTTTGATACTTTTGTACATGTTAGGGATGAGCTGAGGAACAAACTTGACCCAAAATCCACCAAAGGCATTTTCATGGGCTATGGTGATGAGGGTGAATTTGGCTACAGAGTGTGGTTACCTCAGTCCAAGAAAATTATTCGCAGCCGTAATGTTATTTTTAATGAGGCAAAATTGTTGAAAGGCTCTTTAGCCTCTAATGAAGATGTGAAAAAGGTGAAATTTCAGAATTGGAAATGAAGGTGAAATTTCAGCATGCTGTTCATGCTGTACAGCACCACAGGCTGAAACTGATGATCAGCCGGTTACTTTTGAGCCAGATGATGATGGACAGCAAATAGAAGCACAAGGAGGTCATGGACAGCAAGATAGGCTTGCTGATTATGAAAATGCAGGTGCTGGAAATGAAAATGAAGGTGCTGTACAGCATGAACAGCATGCTGAAAATGGTTTACAGCAGCAAATGAATGCTGAAAATAATATATCTCCTGATGTAGACCCAATTCTTGAAAATGTTGATCATTGGATACGCAGGTCTACATGCGTAAGAAGACAACCACATAGGTTTGACCCCTCCTTGCATTATGTGATGCTTACAGATGAGGGTGAGCCTCTTACATACAAAGAGGCCAAGTCATGTGAGTTCAACAGTAAGTGGGAGCTAGCTATGCAGGAAGAGATTAAATCTCTATATACAAATGATACTTGGGATCTTGTGTCCTTACCAAAGGGAAGGAAGCCACTTCCTAACAAATGGGTGTACAAAGTCAAGACAGTTGATGGGAAACCCAAGTACAAGGCAAGGCTAGTTGCCAAAGGTTATGCACAAAAGGAAGGGATTGACTTCCAAGAGTTCTTCTCACCTGTTGTGAAGATGACCACTTTACATTTGCTTTTAGCTCTTACTGCTGTTTTGGATTTAGAGCTATATCAAATGGATGTAAAAACAACTTTCTTGCATAGTGACATTGATGAGGAAATCTACATGAGACAGCCCGAGGGCTTTGTAGTTCTTGGAAAGAGCAGATGGTATGTAAGCTAAAACGCAGCCTGTATGGGCTGAAGCAAGCACCACGACAGTGGTACAAAAAGTTTGATACTTTTATGCTATCTCATGAGTTTACACGCAGCCATGCAGATCATTGCTTGTACATGAAAAAGGATACAGATGGCAGCCCCATAATACTCGTTTTGTATGTGGATGATATGTTACTAGCTGGGAAAAAAAAGACTAGCTTGGATGCTCTCAAAAATCAGCTGAAATCAGCTTTCTCTATGAAAGATTTGGGAAATTCAAAGCATATTTTGGGCATGAGGATTCGTAGAGATAGAATGTAGAAATTGCTATTTTTATCTCAAGACAAGTACATTGGAAAGGTACTGGACAGATTTAACATGGCTGGAGCTAAGCCTTTTGGGATACCCTTATCTCCTTATCTCAAGCTTAGCAAAGCCAACATCCCGAAAGGTGACGTGGAAGTAAATGCTATGAAGGGAGTTCCTTATGCATCAGCTTGTGGCTCTCTTATGTATGCTATGGTTGCTACTCGTCTAGACATTGCTCATGCAGTGGGAGTTGTTAGCAGGTTTATGTCAAATCTTGGCAAAGCACATTGGAAGGCTGTCAAGTGTATTCTTCGATACCTTAATGGTACACAAAGAAAAAGTATTTGCTATGGGCAGGGTGCACTTAGTTTGCAGGGTTATTGTGATGCAGACATGGCAGGTGACTTGGACACTCGTAGGTCCACCAGCGGTTATGTCTTTACAGTTGCTGGTGGGGCTGTTTCTTGGTGTTCCAGGTTGCAAAACATTGTTGCACTGAGTACCACTGAAGCTGAATACATATTAGCTACTGAAGCTTCTAAGGAAGCTACATGGTTGGGCAGACTTGCAGATGATCTCGGCATGTCTATGGATATTGCAGTTTTGGGATGTGACAGCCAGAGTGCTATGTATGTGGCTAAGAATGCCATGTATCATTCACGCACAAAGTATATAGATGTGCGATATCACTTCATCAGACATATTCTGGAAGATGGTTAAATCACATTGACCAAGATTAAAACACAAGATAACCCTGCAAATGTTCTAACTAAAAGTCTAAGCAGAGCTCAGCACAAGCATTGCATTCGACTAGTGGGAGTTGGTTAGCTAGAGGTTCATATCGGACCTTTAAATGGGAGGTTGTTGGGATATATAAAGGCCCGGTGACCTCCCTGTATATAGTACACGCACACTGTTCATATGAACGCACCCTTTACGTCCCCCAAGTATAAATACATTTTATTCTTTGTGTACCAACACATTTGTTGGTACACTCTTATCGTCTTGGACTTTCACACTCTCTCCAGCCGTCACACTCATACGCTCCTGCTCGATCTCAAAACTCTCTCAGCTGTGTCCTTCCAGTTTCAACAGGACGGGAAAAAATGCCCGGGAGAGGATGGCCTCTCTAAGGCCTTCTTCACTACCTACTAGAAAGTGGTAAAGGACCCCCTATTGATGGCCTTCTAGGAGATTTTCACGTTAAGACAGATGCCAGGCAGTCTTTCCGCAGGCCTTATCAGTCTTCTTCCCAAAGGGGAGATTGGCTGGAGCTTTCCAAGTGGAGACCGATCATCTTATTGTTAGTGGCCTATAAGGCACTAGTAAAGATGATTGGTAGGCGACTACGCCCCGTGCTTCCAAACATCATTCGTAACACAAACAGGCTTTGTCGAGGATAGGAGCATCTTGGATAATGTATTCACCTTCTTTGAGGCGACAGAGTGGGCTCAACACAGTGGACAAAGATTGGCCATACTACTCTCGGATTTCGAGAAAGCTTATGATAGAGTGGACTAGGATTTCCTAGGGGGCACCATGGTGAGGCTGGGTTTCCCCTAGTCTTGGATTTGCGGGGAGGAGTTTCGGCTGGAAACATCGGTTCGATAAGGCTGTCCCCCAGCCTCCTACCTATTCCTACTCTTTGCAGAGGCGATGTCCCACTTCCTCAGGTCACGTGTGAGCAGATTATGCAGCCTTTGACTTCCATTGAGAGAGGAGACTGAGTTGTTAGACTCAGAGTATACAGATGATAGAACACTCTACATAGAGGAGCCGATGCTGGAGAGAGTGAGGTTGGCTCTTGAGGTGTTCTGTTCTGCAGCGGGAGTGAAAATCAACTGGCGAAAGTCGGTTGGTTTCCTCACAGACTCGGACTCTAGCACAGAGTGGGGCATCTACCTGGGATTTAGATGGGTGAGCAGAGGGCAGACCGTCCGATACCTAGGGTTCCAGGTGGGACTCGACATCACTCCCACCCAATAGTTTCTTCTGGTCCTCGATTCTATTCGGAGGAAGCTGACCTATTGGTGCACGGCTCACCTCTCACTAGCCGACTGAGCCCTGGTGGTTAACCATGTCCTCTTAGCGACAGCCTAGTACATCGCCTGGTATTGGTGCTTCTCCTCATCCTGCATAGTGCAAGGCGGCCATTATACAACATCGGTCAGAGGGAGGGCTTGGGGTCATAGACCCAGAGTATCAAAGTATGGCCCTCGTGGGCAAGCTAATTGTCCGCGGCCTCACACCGGGAGGGCAGACCTGGAAGGTCCTATTGTAGGAGGGTCTTCAGGATTGTAGACCGAGGCCTAGCGGGGAGTGGAGGCCGTCCTTTAGATGGATCTTCACGTCAGCCCAGATCACCCCCCCCCCCCCCCCCCTCCCCCTCCCCCTCCCCCCTGGATCACCTTTCCTACACAGCTTGCTCTGCGTGTGACAGGGCCTCCGTAAGGCCCTAATCCATAGCCCCAGGCTGCTAGGAGGAGATAGACCCCGTCAGCCGGTGATCTGGAACCCCCAGGTCAAGGATCAGGAAGGGGCACAAATTGGCGAGCGCCCCCATATCCAATGGGCTGGTTGGGAGGCTGGCTCGGCTCGTACCATTAGGACGTGGCGGAAGGTGTATAGGATGGTGGACGAGGAGGTGCTGCGGGGAGTATCAGGCTGCCAGAGAGGAGTGGAGTATCAGGCTGCCAGAGAGGAGTGGAGGTGTACCATTAGGACGCAGCAATACCTCGGGAGTAGCTTGCTCCCCCGATACGAGAGCCGATAGAGCCCAGGGAGGTATGGGCCGCCAGGTTTTCACCAGTAGGTATCCCCATACAGGTGGCAAGTAGAGTGGGCGGCGCTCCACTTGGGACCTTCTTCACCGTACAGGACTGGGGGCGTCTGGCTCTTGACAGAGGACAGCAGGATGAGGAGATAGCTGTCCTTTCATGGAAGAGGATCCGGGTGATTGGTCTTCAGGGGAAGACATGGCGGCTGGACCCTTTTGTCTTTTGGCAGGAGCTCAGGGAGTGGTGCCTCTGGATCTAGAAGGGAAGGCTACTTGATGAACTGGAGCGGGATTTGGGAGAGTGGCTATGGCCTGCCACTGCGGTTGCCAAGAAGCCATTGAGGTTCCTGGAGTACACCGCCAGGATTGGCAGATACGTATTGATATAGGAGGATATGGATTGGGTGCCGTCACGTAGCAGGCACTGGGCAAAGCACAGCATCACGGAGCCTTTTCGACGGACCTTTTAGCGTCGCCTATGGGATAGTTGGAGGCCAGGGAGGGTATCGTATTTTTTATGGTTGGTGGCACATGGAGGCTTGGTAGTGGGAAGCTTGCTTGCCCAGATATAGGAGGGAGGTTGTAAGCGTTGCACATAGCAACCTCTGGAAACCCCAAAGCACTGCCTCTGGTCATGTGATGCAACGTAGCTCGTGTGGAGAGGAGCATGCCGCATCCTTCGCCGTATAGCACCCAGCCTTGGATGTATCTCATGGGAAGCTTTCTGTTGGCAAGCGGTCAGCCAGGGCAATCACCTTCTATATGAGGCCGGAATGCAAGACACGATATTCATTATCGAGGTAGGGTCATGCACAGGGTCGGTTTAGAGGCTCTACCTATCTGCCAGGTGTTGGAGCCCACAGTAGACCGCTCTGAGGTATGGGAGATCATAGGGAGCCTTACTGGTTGGCATATCTGGAAGGCGTGGTGTCAGGAGGCTTTCAGTGGAGAGAGACTTTCAGTACAGGTGACCTTAGTTGAGCTTTGGACCTCCATCATTCAATCCCTCCGCGGCCAATGGGATCAAGTGCAAGGCGAGTCCAGGGCTCGCCAGAAGCTCCGATGTCATTTCATGCGCACTTGGAGCAACTAGGATCTGTTTTTCGTGATGCAGGCAGGAAGCCCCAGATGGCGATACACCCCCCCTCCATGGCTTATTGCCCCCATCCCCCCCAGACCGCCTTGAGAGGCTTGTATACATGATGTATTTGTGACTTTCATCAGCTCCAGCTAATTTGTTGAGCATGAGCACTCCGTCGTAATCAAATTTTTTTAGTAATATAATCAACCACATTTTACGTGAGAAAAAAAAGAAGATCCAGTTGCAACGTAGGAGACCCTTCAATCTGGCGAGATGTCTCTGAATACCAAAAGCAGAATCAAAGATGAGAGCATTCCAATTGACCCAATTGTGCACAACACCAAAATCTAAGAAAAGAAAATAGAATCTTCATATGTGGTTGTGCTGGGGTGGGGTCATTGGGCATAGAAAAGACCCAATCAAAGGGTGCAATGACATGCTAACCATAGCTCTCCAAATATCAGACTAAAGGGTACATAATTTTGGGCCAAAGGGCATGAAAGAAATCGGTGGTTAGAGAATTCCGAACTGGTGAGACTAGAAGAAGAAATTGTCATTGGAGATTTCGCGTCTTGATAGCACCGAGGCAAGGGAAAGCTCGCTAACCATCACACGCCAAAGGAAGACTTTACATTTATACAAAGTCTTGTTGAGCAAGCCCTCCATGATAGTTGTTTTCCACCAAACTTGAGATTTGTGCAAGCCCAACATAGTATTGGCCTTAGTAGCCAGCCACTAGTGGTCTTTAATCACAAGATAATACTCTTGGTTAGCTGAAGCCTTTTTAAGATGGAGTCTTCTCACAAGATCCCAATCATGCCATGGATGATCATAATCAAGGGTAGGGAATGGCTCCCTAGGTTGCAATATCGTTAAAAACTGATCCCACAAATCTTGATATCTTGGAGGGATCCAAAAAGCCTTGTGGCAATGCAAAAAGACATCAACCCGTTGCAACTCACCAAAGTGGCATCAACAATTGAAGATAAGCTTGGACCAAGCATGCTATACAATTAAATTTAGAACGGTCCTCTTGTTTTCCATCCCATGAGAGTAGCTTTGGCACAGCCAACAATTCCATTTGAAAGAATTAGCGACCAAGCCGTCCTCAAGGTCTTTTGAAGAACCAACTTCCATGAGCATACCAATTGAGTCACTAGGAAAGAAGAAGATGAAAAGGGGGTATTAGCATTAAGAACATGCCACCATGAGCCCTGGATGAGTGTATTGCCATCCACCACACCTTGGTCTTCCAGAAAGAAATGAGCAACAAAGACTCGAGGGTACCGATCAATGCACATAGCATGAAAGAGAGATCAACAAAGAGCAATCATGTGAGTTTAGACATTCAGAATAGCCCCATTACCCATACTTTCAAGGGTACAAACGTGGCTTCAAGAGATCCATGAGATACCTATGTGCAAAGAGTCCTTTTTCCATAGCATAAAACAAATGTGTCTAGTAAGATCATTGAAGGTAGAGGCACTCCAAGGCAAAAGTGGCAAAAAGCAAGCCTGCGTGACTAGCATGATGAACTACGCTACTTTAAGGCGCACATGGAAAGACCAAGCCTACGATTTCCAGTAAATAAACTTGGCTTCCAATTTGTGATAAATCCATTGTAGCACTTGCTTTGGCCGAACATCAATGCCTAAGGGATAACCCAGATGCCTTGCAACATGACCACAGGAAATCTCCATACCTTGCCATTGCAAGGATTGCAAATCCGATTCAATACAACTAATGAGAGAGGATTTGGCAACATTAATATGAAAACTAGAAGCATGATTCAATAGGTTCCAGACATTCAATGCCTCGTGGAGGTTGTCTTGTTTTGCTTTGAGAATCATGAAAGTGTCATCAGCTAATGATTGGCCAAAAAAATATTGGCCAATAGATGGACCAGCCAACTATCTCGTGTCCACCAAATGAGATGGAGAGGATTGGATGGATCACCAAGGCAAAGAACAAGGGGCTCGAAGGGCAGCTCTGTCTAACTAAGCATGCAAGAGTAAATGGCTTAGTGACCCCACCATTCAACATGACCTGCAAAGAGGCATCTATACTCATAGTGTATATCAAATGAGACATGCGCGGACCAAAACTATAATGTGCATAAGTTTTGGCCACAAAAGATCAGTCCAAGTAATCAAAACCTTTTGCGAGATCCAATTGAACCAACACGACTTCCTACTTACAGTGCTTAGCATAGTCAATGCCCATCTGAACATTCAACACATCATGTAAGGTATTCCAGCCCTTGATAAATCCATACTGATTAGGGTGCATAATGTGAGGGAGATGTTCGAGGAGATTAGCCATCACTTTGGAGAAGATTTCATACAATAGATGGTTAGACTCCATCAAAGAAATTGGTCACCAATGTTTCACCATTGAAGGTGAGGGTACTTTTGGAATTAGCTTGATAACTCTTGTCTTCCATGATGCACACATGATCCTAGTCTCCCAAACGTATTGACACATGGCTGTCCAGGGTTGCACCAAACTAGTATCATAAGCCTCAAAGAATTCATTAGTCGAATCATCCCATCCCGGCGTTGTCCTTACACGTCCATAACCTCTTTCTTGTGAATATCACTATCTAAAGCAGCATGCATGTCTAGCGACGCATGATCTTTGATCGAGGCATAGAAAGTTGAATGGGCTTAGATGATCTACTTAGTAGAGGGAGATGAAGAACCAAGGTCTAGAAAGTAATGTTTGTACATATGCATAATGGACTGCAAATCTGTAACCATTTGACCTTCTTCATGCCACAGTCTAACCATATTCTCTCGAGTAGGAGAGATGCAATCCCAAGAAGAATTTATAAGGTTGACATGAAGCATCTTGCAAATTCTAGGTCAAACTTTTTAGTTTGGCTTATTGATACAATATCAACTAGGATTGTTGAACAAGATTCACCAATCTTGTAGCCAATGGAAGCAGAAACGGATCATCTATGGAATCAAGCAATAAAGAGCATAAGCCAACATTTTTTCCGTAGCTTGTCGATGTTGCCTGCATAGAGAGACATGATAAATGCCATAATGTCAAGCAACCCTCTGCACATTATGGATCCATTGTTCAAAAGAGTCACTATCCCTAGAGGGAAAATCAAGTAAAAATATGTCAATCAACTACCCCTTATAATCATCAAATAAGATGAATTGAAATGCAAAGAGAGCTATCCTAGGAATTGCCCAAAAAGAGCAACAAGGTGTGCAAGCATGCCAAACTGTGAAGGAAATGCATATGGTTGCAGCACTTGCATGTCCAAACTCTCTGTTAAGAAGGCATAATCCTGCATAACATACATACGATCTAATCTAGACTATGTGGTAGTATGTTGTGCCAATTGACAAGTAAAGCCCGAGTCAAATGAGCGAAGCCAAGACCAAAGTCCGTGCTTTAGTACAACCAACTCAAAATCATGCCATCCATAGCTATCAAGTGCATCCATCACCTAGTGCTTAGAGGTAGACTAGAATGTTGAACACACATTAAAATCTTCCATTAGCAGCCCCAATCAGCCATGTATGATGTGATAGACAAGCTTTTACGCGGTCCAACAGATCGCATCTAGAAGATGGATCATTTGATGCATAGAGCCCCACCAGCAAACACACTATTTCAAGGTCAAATAGTGACCCTCGAACTCTCATATCGTAAGGATCGAGGTGCAGAGTATGAGCAGGAGAGTGTGTCGCACCTTGATGGATCGCAAAACATAGCAAGCCGCCTTCAAAGATATTAAGCAGCAGCAAATGCAGCTCAAGAAGGCTAGATTTGATGGAATAAGCAATATAGAAAACAGCAAACTCAGTAGTGGCTGATGACATGGCAGCCATGCGAGGATGCTGATCAAAACACATCAGAAGAGGTGATGTGGCAAGTACTTGATGATGTTGATAGCAAAAACACAAGCTTCAGCTATTGTACAAATCCAGCACAGGTAGTAGTTCTGCCTTATTGCTCACTATACATTCGTCAATGTTTTCTTTTCTTTTTTTTGGCTTTAAAAACTTTTTTTTCTTAAATTTTCCTATTTTTTAATATTTTTCTTAATATTTTTAAAGTTACTGATGAGTTTGTAATTTTTATCATAAAATAGAGAAACACAATCACGATAACGAGCATGCACTATTTTGCCCCTTATGCACCATTATTTTTATCAATTTTATCAACTATCATCAGCACAAAGAGGCTAGAAGATAGTCGCCAACAACGGTAAAATACTGGACAGCAGGCACGTGATGATGGACAACACTAGGTACTCGCTCGAATTGAGATATCCTCTACAAACGGAGTTTGGGTAGTAGAGAGATTACACCTGCAAACTACAAAAACAAGATTGAGGCTCGGTGGTGGGTAGCCTATCTATTTATACTTGGATGGGTCCTTCCAAATTAGGGTTTGTCTTATGGGACACAAACACTCTCTAGGATCACATTTCTTTTTAATAAAGTCTAGTAATTGTGAGTTCCGGGGTTGTAATTAAGAGCTAACTAAGTTTTGAATTCAGTTTTAGCTCAACACCACCTCTCGGCCCAAATTTCAAGCCAGGAAAGGATTGTCGAGATAGCTCAAGCTCAAATTTCTTTTATCCCAAGGTATCCCACCCCAAGGCAACCAAGGCATGGGGCAAAGGGGAGCGCTGGTCAACTGCCCAATACCCTACCAAGACTATAGAGGTGATGGTTATCTTACCAAGGGATCCTAGGTGATCACTCTAGAAAGGAGATTGCCCTAGAAGACTACCATGTGAGCTATTGCAAATATGGTGAATCTAAAGCCAACCACTTTGATTGAAAAGTGATAAATGCACACAGATGCATATTTACAAGAACAAAATGCCAATGCATGAGGTAATGCAAATCGTTGTGCTTATACAGTGATGCCTTCACAGGAGATTTGTTCACTTGCCCAAGCACCTTTTTACAATCATGGGTATCTTGATGATATAATATATGAAAACAAATAACGTCCATGAAGCAATCTGTAATGAAAATCCTATCACCACCAAGAGTAGAAGGCCGCCCCTTCATAATATGGAAGGGAAATCCAAAGGGAACCCCCTTTCCCCACCAATCTTAAGAAGAAGGGCAGAGAGCACCCACACCGATCCATGATACCAAGTAATAAAGAATCGGATTGTTCATTGGTTTGGTTAAGATATGTGCAAAATTTTCCGATGATGGCACAAACTCCAGGCAGATGGTGCCTAGCTCATGGATCGTGATGGAGGAGTTTTCCCATATTAGGCCTTCTCGGTTGTAGGGCCTTGTGAGACAAAAATGTCCTAGATAATGGCATAAACTCTAGGCGGAGGGTGCCTAGCTCATGGATTGTGACTGAGAAGTTTTTCCCATATCAAACCTAGACCTAGACCATGGATCGTGACCGAGAAGTTTTTCCCATATCAGACCTTTCCAGCTATAGGGGCTCGTGAGACAAAAATATCCTAGATGGGAGTCATGTGATGGGTTGCCCCACTAAGCACAATCCAAATAGGTAAAGAATTGCTTACTCGAGTAGAGTGGGCCTCTACAGTCACCTCATTAGGAGGTAACTCGCCAATATGGAGTAGACTCACATCCTCTGATGTCTCCAAGGAGACGAGGTGGGCGCGTGGTCCAAAATATCAATTAGACATGCCCATTGGAGAATGAAATTGATTGTGATGGCTAACTGGCGGCGGTCTGGGTATGAGTCCTCCACTGCCCCTAATTTTAGCTGCCACCACCCTACCTCCCTATCAACGGTTACTCGACTGAGGGGCGGGGGTCTAATTTTTGGGTTTAGCTTGGGTGCCTCTTGCCTTTGATCAACACTCATTGTCAAAATGACTAGCCTTTTGGCTATGTTGACAATGCCTATATTTCTTAGATACACTCTGCCACCCGAGTTTAAGAGCAGACCGGGTGTTCCCTTGCGATTCACTTGATTGGTTTTGATTTTAGTTCTGTGCCTTCTTGCCTTGCCCTTGCTACCTCGTCTAAGAGGTGGTGCCAAGAGTCCTCTCTAAGGAGGACATACTATGGAATTGATTGAACAATTGAGCATAACATAGTAGCTAACACTCCAACTCAAAGAACCTGGACAGAGGTGGCTGTGAAATCACTTGCTTATGAAATTGAAATATTTCTTAGGGAGCTTGTTAAGGAACAATGTGACCTAGTCATCAAAGGACGTAGGAGCCCCTGTGGTGGAGAACTCAATGAGTACTCGTCAATATTCAGCCAGCTTGACCTCAAGGTCATCCCGGTTTGTGATGCTAAATCTTGGTTTGTGATCCTAAATTCTTGGAGCTCATGGTCAACATATATATAGACGACAGCTCCTATCCCGAGCCGCATTGCAGTCAGTTGAGTGTTCCCACCACTCCGATGCAAAGTCAAAATGGTGTAACTGAGAATGAAACTTTGGGAGTAATTCTTGCATCAACTCAATGATGGCAGAGGTGTTTCTAGCCTTCCAAAAATGGAACCTTGTATGGAACAAGGCGAGGGTTTGGTTGGGGTCCCAGCCCCTATATTATGTCCCACAAATTTTGTGAGTCCACGGCATGCCTTATTGGATTTGACCAAATAGTTCAATTAGACTTGTTAAGACGAGTCTTGTCAATGAATGCATGCTTGGCTGACAAGGACGAAGAACTATGAGGTGTTGGATAAGATGGGTAAGGAGGGTAATAAGTAGAAGGAGAATGGTACACAGGAACCGGCTGTGATGGTTCAAAAGGTGCCGTGTTTGGAGGCACATTGACCCTATAGCTTTGCCCAACTGTAGGCTGAGGCATATGGACATAACTAGTCGGTCCGCTAGGGTAGATAAAGCCATTTGGGCGAACTGTGGTACCAACTGATCTACACTCGAGTGTGTGAAATGGAGGTTGAGCCTCCCTCATCCTTGAGAGTTCCTATTGGTAGCCTCCCCAGGTGACATCATATTATGCATAAGGTTGCTTGTTGGCATTGTGTTTCGTGTGCTGCAGATGTGGCAACATTCTTCATCTTTTCATCTCTTTGTGAAATATGTAAGATAGATGATGAGTCAAGAGAAAGCTTTATGATAAATTGCAGGGTGTTGTGAAAAGCTTTATGATAAATTGCTTCACTTTGGAAAATCTAAGATTCTTCAGCAACGGTAGGGCTTTTGCCTGAGAGTTCCTATTGGTCGCCTCCCCGACCATGGCATTGTGTTTCCTGTGCTGCAGGTGTGGCAATGTTATTTATGTTTTCATTTCTTGCCCAATGGCTAGACAAGGGGGTTTTATTTCTAGGGTGCAAAACAATAGAGGACAACTAGCTGAGAATGGGACTTGAGAAGAATGCCTATTGCTGCCAATTTGCAGACAGTACATTCACTCGTCTCATTTCATGAGATGGATAGGTTTTTTTGCATTCATCTTGGAGTCCAGCTTATGACATTCATTTCATGGTCAGATTGGTCATATTAAGGTTTTATTGTTATGGCAAGTGGCTTCTACGCTAGCTGAGAATGGGCCTGAGAAGAATCCACATTGCTGCCAATTTAAGCGAACAACATTCACACTTTTTTCATTTCATGAGATGGGCTTTCATGTCCATCTTCGAATTCAGCTTCTGGCATTGATGCTTAGATCAATCACATTAGGGCTTTATTATAGTGGCAGGTGGCTTCTTTACCTGTGGTTGTTATCTAGGGGGTTTCAGATCTTTTGAGTGTTGGCCGGAAGACCCATTGCTCATATTTCTTTGCAAAAGTTTTCAAAATGCCCAACATTTGTGGAAATTTCCCAAAATGCCCCTCAAAGGTCAGAAATTACCAAAATATCCTCGCACCATTTTTGGCCAAGCCACTTGCAAAATATCATGTGTTGACAAGCTTTCAGGAGAATTATAAAAGTATATTGAGAATCTTGACAAAATTTGAGAGGCATTTTGGGATTGCTGGCCAAAATGGAGGGGTTTATCAGGATTGTCACTCAGCAGCCTTTAGAGCAGGTGTTAAGGCATCTCTGTGGGTTGCATAAGAAGCCAGGTTCAATTCCCAGGGATGGATTGGTGGATAAGCTCGACCCGTTATGTGGCACTGTAAGGGTATCTAATAACCTGTGAGAAATGGCATCACATTATAAATGTGTGAGTTATTTTGGTAATATTGACATTTTATGGGTTATCTTTGGGAATTTTGATCATGTTCTCTATTCTTAAAGCAAGAATATGGTTCTTTCTTCTTTTTTTTTAAAGGGGGGGGGGGGAGGGAGAGGGAGGGAGTGTGTGTCTCATTAAACACTGGAATGATGTAGGTGGAATGAAGGTCAACTGGAGTTTTCTACTATGTGATGTAATATAAAATTTTGATTTTTTGGGGATTCACTCTATTTTGAGGGCTTCAGAAAAGCCACAGCGAAGTCGGCCAGTTCCGATTTTTAATACGAAGAAAAAACACTCTGTTCTTTTTCTAATGTAGCGAGAGAGACACTTGTAATAGCAATTAATTGTAAGAGACTTTCAAAAAATGTGTATCAAGAACCGATGCAAGTCAACTAGGAATATGCCACTTTCATCTGCCTGTCGGGTCACCATCATCTCATAAAGGTGTAGACAACCTTATGAGAAAACAAATCCATGTACACTAGAATTTTGTAGTGTTCACCACCACATTTGACAGCCTTCTTCAATGGTGGTAAGCGTGCTTTTCAAGCAAGACTGGGACTTGATCATTAGTCTCTGATTAGCTTTGTGTGATTAGACATTTGAAGAGTATCATGGCAACAAGAATCAGATCTATTTTTAGTTGATGTTTAGCCATGTGCAAACATGTACTCTACATCTCATTACTCTCAAGTAAGATCTCTTGAGCGGGTATGTCGATCGTGTGGGCTATAAGTTAAGATCTTGTTTTGGCAATTGCCATGATAGATGTACATTTTGCATCCCTTTGGAACCCCACAATCCACAGTTAACACCTAAAATCAAATAGTCACACATTATTTTTTTCGTTAAAGAATCTCAGTGACTTAAACAGGCGATTTGAGCGGTTGCAACTGCGCGACTGGAACAGAGGATGGAGGGGACGTCCACAGCAGGAGTGACTACAACAGCTGCATGGTGGCCGGGGTAGCACCATATTCACTACTACCACCGGTAAGACCGCCTGCTAAATGCGCATGTTTGTTCCGAAATCGTGAGAGCCATCGAACCCTGTGGAGTCACAGGACCAAGTCTTTTTAGACATCCAGGCATTTGGGCGGCGCACCCATAATCAGCGAACTCCCCCCACACCCTACCTCCCTGCTGTTGCGGATATAATCTGCATCATAATGACCCAAACCATTCATGGTTGCGGCTTGCTCCGACAGTTAGCTGTTAACTAACTTGTCCCCCTTCGCCACTTGAATCAATGGTGAACCAGACAGCAACTGGGTGAGCACTATCCATCTGGGAATTTGATTGCACGTAGTGAATTGTGGTCTTGACATTGCTAAAAATTAAGAAACAGAAAAATTTATTTAGTTGAACACTTTATGAATCTTGAAGATAATAGTCGAAATGATGTAGTACACTACATAACACAAAACTTTGACTAAGATGAAGAGGCCAAGAAAATTTTAATGGGGTCTAATATTTGAGAATTGATGGAATTACAATGTGTCATATTTATTGGCTTGGAAATCAAACATTCTAGAGTTTGATGACATTTAAGTCTGCAATGGAGAACACATTCTATGCGATTCCGAAATAATAAGGCCAACCCAAGTGAAAAAAAACTTAAAATTAAACAAATTAAGTCAATAAACAAATTTATTGACTTAATTTGTTTAACCTTAAGATTTTTTTGTTACATCAACAAATCAAGTGCCTTAGTCCAATTTTGGCAAGTCTTATATCAAGCCAAGCTCTATCTCCTACCTTGCCAAAATTGGACAAAAGCACTCTACTTTTTCAAAAGGGCTTATGCATACTTCCCCCAAACTTCCATATAAAGCACCCTCTCGTGTGCTACAAGGCATTTTCCTCTTTGCAAACTTCTATAGCACCATGGGTGGAAGCTTGAGCTCTTGATTCCTCCTCCTGCTCATCATTTGCTTCATCTCCATCTTCTCCTCCCATTTCCTTCTCCCATTTGTTGACATAAAGGTGTCCTCTCAACCTATTTTGAAGGTGAGGCCTTTGAATTTAATCCCAATTTATTCAACAATGATCGTGAGGTAGTTAATATTCAACTTTCCAAAGTTGTAAGGGAGTTCGTTAAATTGAAGTTGATACTCAAGTGGCATCAAAGAAGCAAAATCGAATGTTGTAACCTTGGGAAAGGGCCCATGGTGGATGAAGAAATGCTTATATCAAGTTTCATCAAGTGGTCAGGTTATAAAATTTATTAAGAAAATTTGAAGAAGAAAATACTAAATTGAAGTAATTAAGCAAACAAATATAATAATTAAGTGAAATTAGCTTAAAAGCCCTAAATTAACTAGGCGAGGTCTGAAAAGTAAAAAAAAGCAAGTATAAACTTAGAGATAAATTAGGTAAGTCTTAATAACAGTAAAGACGTAACTCATAAGTTAAAATATGCTAGTTGAGATACAAAAAACCCTAAAAAAAGAAAGAAAAGCAATATGACATAAATAAGGACAAAGTTGTTAGCTATCTTACTATTTAGTTGTGATTATTATGAAAGCTAAATGAAATTTTGTATTTGAAAGATTACCTTCTCTCTCATCTCTCATGTCTTTCTAATGTTTCTCTCTCCTCATCACTCATTCTCTCTCTTTTGCACTTTCTCTCTCATCCCAAACCTCCATTACAAGTGGTATTAAGGTTTAAGCTCTTGGTCCATTTGATTTTCCTATTTTCTCTATCCTTTTCTCTTATTTTCATCTATGAAATTCCAACACAACAGGTACAATGACATATGGTAGGTTCTTGGAGGCTATTTACACGAAGCAGAGGCTAATCTTAGAGCTTTGACAAGGATCTTCGAGGGATGTAGCCAAACTATGGCTTAAATAGCAAGTTGTGACCAAGTTATAGGTCATTTTGAAGGTACAACGACCAAAGAGAGAGAATTGGACTTAGAGAATACTAAAACTTCAGTTACTTTTTGAAGTAGAGACTTCTTTTCTCTCATCAAGCTTTTTGGTGAAGCTTTCATGATGCTCACCTAACAAATCTCCATGTCCTTCAACCATTCTTGCTTCTCTCCACAAGTCAACTTCAAAAGGACTTGTTGGGCATCATTCTCAATAGGAGAAGCACCATTTATCATGCTACATCAGCACAAGATTAGGGTAGCCACTTAGCATGATTTGCATTGATCTAGAGAGCCATGAAGCCTTCAAACTCCATGCTGCAAGCTTCATGCTTGAGTGCTACACCTTCAAAGTGATCACAGTACCATTCTCCATCATCTTATAAGCTTCTTTAAGAGTTCCTTCTCATATCCAAGCTCTTTCTTGAAACCCTGCCTATTATAAGAGTAGGGCAGCCATTAAAGCTTCATACAAGCTCATCAATTTTAGGGGGTTTTTAGTCCATCTCATCTCTGAAGCTCATCTACAGTAACAATCCTTCAAGATTGAACCATTGTAGCTCTCTTCAACCTTTCAAGCTTCCATTGGAAAAGAGCTTTTTGATTCTTCATCAATCATGGAGATTCTTTATTTGTGAAGTATAAAGAGAGTTGAAGACACTTAATTCAAGGGATTTTAAGCTATATTGCTTCTTCATCATTGACATTGAAGCATTATGGGGACATTGGAGCATTATGGAGCTATGGAGTCTAGTCTTCAATAAATACTTTGGAGCTTTTTATCGTAATGGAGCAATGTCCACCTATTGATTGCGGGAGAGGTATGAGAGGCATCCATTGAAGAATTCACATCAATAAATGCATTCAATTGCATTGCTTATTGAGGGCATTCAACTTCAGGCTTGATTAGAGGTACTTTCTTAGTTCTTAGTCTCTCATTTTAAAGCCTATTGTTGTGCTCCAATCCCATTGTTGAAGAGACTCAATGATTAAATCTTTTTGCAAATTTGAAGCTATGATCATGCTTGAATGCTCATTTATTTTAATTTAGTAAGTTTTTACCCTTCAATCTTTGTAATTAGCCTAGGCATTGCTCATAGCAGCTCATTGGATTTGAAGCTTTAATTTAACTTCATTAATGGGTATTGTTTAACTAAGTAAATTTTTCTATGTTGAGCTTAACTTTTAGCAATTTCATGACCACAATTCACAACTTGCAATCAATTTCACTTAGTCTTTTTTATATATGTAATGAATATATCATAGTAGTAAACAAATCCAAAGTGCACAAGGCATGGTGGACAATAAGAATGACAAGCAAAAAGTAAGATAGCATATATGGGGATTGTAGATCAAGATACATGGACCACCACTACTGCTATGCAAATGGAGCATGAGTACCTACTTTCTTCTCTTGTTGAGTTCACCCAAATGGCACAAAGCATCAAATGATGGGGTTTTGTAATAACAATGTTATGCACAAATAGATAGTAGATAGGAGTGCTATCCACATACCAAAGCAAATCCCAAATGTATAGCCATTTCTTGATCAAGTAGTAGACATAGAAATGTTTTTTATATATTAAGCAAAGCTTTGTGGGGGTTGCCACATGTTGTGCCCCTTATAAAATGTGGTCGCAACCCCATGTGTAGCCTATCTACAAAAAACATGTCAACCCACCCACTCGTGGAGGAAAAAATGTTCCCCACTTCCCCCCCAAATTGGTCTCTCTCCATGTCAACCCACCCACCCTTGGAGGAAAAATGTACTCCCTCTTCTCGCCACAAATATGCCCCCTCCCCACAAATGTACTCATATGCCCCCTCTTCTCCACACAAATGTGCTCTCTCTCTCTCTCTCTCTCTCTCTCTCTCTCTCTCTCTCTCTCTCTCTCTCTCTCTCTCTCTCTCTCTCTCTCTCTCTCTCTCTCTCTCTCTCTCTCTCTCTCTCTCTCTCTCTCTCTCTCTCTCTCTCTCTCTCTCTCTCTCTCTCTCTCTCTCTCTATGCATTGTATATGATATAATGTATATAAAGGTATATATAATTATGCAAACATGTAGGAATAGCAGTAGTAAAAATAGTAGTAGTAGTAGTAAATAATGTATATAAAAGTATATATAATTACATAAATATAGTGATAGTAGTAGTAGTAGGAGTATGCAATTGTGTACATTTATACATGTATAGCTCTATACCTTAAGATATGTCAGTTATTATGAATTATTACTTATATAACACTTATATTATATAATTATATATAAAATTAAGTTAATATGTGAATATTATAATATAATTAACCATTAACATATAAATTATTGCATTGTTAATTATTATGACAATGATTAATTATAAAAACGAATAATGTTAACAATGCATCTTTATTATTAATCATTATTAACTATATAAAAATTATTATTATGTGCATATGAAATTATTATATGAATTGTTATTATATATATTAAACACATTATTTTGATGCTCATTATATTATATATAATATTTCATTATAATTTTATTTTGTGTGTGTGTGTATGTGTGTGCACGGGCGCACGCGCAGTACTAGTAACTAATTATTGATATGTAACATATACCTTAATTTTAATATTAATACTCATCATAACTATATACAAATTTTTATTATGCATATTTTGATTACTATATCAATTATTTATCATTAGTGGGTTTTTATATATGTATATATTTAATATAATTATAATATTAATTATGCATTTATATATACATTACATGCACTTTTATGTGTATGTGCATGTGCTCATGCACATATTAATAGAATATATGCTAAGATAAAATTACATAGTTATATTGTATACATACCATACATACATATATATATATTTTGTGTGTGTGTGTGTGTGTGTGTGTGTGTGTGTGTGTGTGTGTGTGTGATATAATTATGTACATGTATTATTAATATGTGCATTTATATTTATCTATATAGTTTTTATTTATGTCTGTCTATATATATAAATATACATATAATGTTAAAATATGAGAGAGAGAGAGAGAGAGAGAGAGAGAGGGGGGGGGAGAAAGAAGAGGAGAGTGAAAAGAGAAGAGAGAACCCAAATACAATACTTCGTGTGAATCCTTATGTCACTTGAAGCGTGTCTTAGGATATGAAGTGCCCCAACTATTATAATATCAATGTAAAACACTAGGAGGATCTAGGTGCAGAGTGCTAGTGCAAATTAAAAGAATGAGGCTTCATGTTGGAAACAAAGAAGAGGTCCATATCAAACCCCTAAATCAACAATGGAGCATCGAGATGGGAGACATGTGAGGTACAAGTCAACCATGTCTCAAGAAGCAACAAAATGAATTGAGAAAGCAACCTTGATTACATTAAGTATAATGGAGCTTCTTATGGTTGAAGAGGATAAGCATGAATATAAAATAGTGATATCCAACAAGAATAGTTCAAATGTTTCGTACTATAAACTTAATATCAATAGTCATCCTAGTTAGTTTTTTGACAAGGGCAGATTTAAAAGAGGTAGTGCCTAGGATGAAAGCATTTATACTTTTTGTTCTCAAGAGTATTTGGCTTTCCCTAAATTGAATACACACACACACACACACACACACACACCAACCAATGTTAATGGTAACAAACCTTTTTCATTGCCTCCAAAAAATTGGAATCCATCCCAAACCTTTGAAATGACTTGAACTTCTTTAAAGTACAAGTACGCTCACAATGAATAAAGTTTACATATCCTTTCAATTTCCATGTTTATGTATGTGACTTTTATTAACTTACACACACACTCACTCACTCACTCACTCAAATGCTTCCTTGTTTCTCTATCAACCACTCTTCTAATGTCTCACTCTCCATGCCTTTACATAATTCCCATTTCTACCTTCTCCACTATTCCTCCATGACCATGCCTCTACACAATAGTAATATCTCCATTTCTTTGCCAATAGACCCACCACTCTCTCTCCCTTTTATATCATAAACCTCTCTTTGTCACCTTCATATTATAACCTTGAATGTATCTAGTCCCCTTGCCCACCCCACCATGTAAGAAACTAGGAATAATAATGTGGAAAAATACTAGCTATATTGGCTACTATATAAGGTGCAAGAAACTTTTATTTTTCACTATTTAGATTAATACAAAAGTATCTTCATTTACATTTTTTCTCTCTTAGCTTCCATAGCTTCCTTCTCTCTCTTCCTACCTTCCTCTCTCTACTTCCAATCTTTCTCTCTCCTTGAATAGTTTTTCTCTCTCTTCTGCAATCATGTCTCTCTTCTTTCTCTCTCCTACTTCACTCCTTGACAAGTGGTATCATATCATAGGTTCTTGATTCTTTTGATTTTCTCCATTTGCAGACATATTTTCTCTATTTTCCACCAGTTACAAAAGCCACATGGCAAGTACTTGCAAGCTTTCTTCTTGGAGTAGGGGTTAATCTTGGAGTTCTGGCAAAGATCTTAGAGAAATTTAGCTAAACTATGGCTAAAATGGTAGGTCATGGATCAATTTCTACCTATTTTGAAGAGCATTTTGGAGAAATATGGCTAATTGAGGTTATAGAAACTACTTTTCAAAGTGAGGGTTTTCTTTCCCCTTTCTTCAAGCTCTCTTGCATGTTTCATGGATTCTTCAATAAAGAACTCATTGGATCTCTCAAATCTTGACCTCTAAAGGCCATTTAACACTTGTATAAGATTCCTCTCATCATTTCTAGCAGGGACAACCAACCATAAAAGTTTCAACCATTTCTTACCTTCCAAAAGCAACCCAAAAAAAATAGTGCAAATTTAGGGACCTTTGCTATTCTTCTACTACTGTGCTTCCACTTTCAAATCAGTCTTTGGCATCAAGGCTTCAAATAGCAACAATAATCTTTACTTCTAAGCATTCTCTTTAGTCTTTTTAGCATATTTCTTCATGAAACCCTAATAGTACAATCCATGGTAGCCATGAAAGCTTGAGTTCAAGCTTCACTTTTTCTCAAACTTCTTAAAGATTCTTCATCATTTCAGTCTAGGACTCATCCTTGTGAAGATTCTTGGAAGAAATTGAAGACATTAAGCAAGATTGGTCAAGATTCAACCATGAGAGTTTCCATGAAGTCAAGATTTGGAGAAAATGGATTCAAGGCTTCAATCTCAAGCTATTAAGGCTTCAATGCTACTCTTAAGCATTCAAGGAGCAAGGATTGAAGATTATTTTGCCAAAATTGATCAACCGAGAGCATTTTAAAGCATTGGGGAGCATCCAAGCCTTCTTTAAGTAATGTAAGAGGTACTTCCTATCAAATCTTAGTCTCTCATATTCATCCTTTTGTTGAGTCTCATTAGAGATTAAAGAATTGAAAATTTTCCATCAAATTTTAACCCTTCAATGATTGAATCAGCCCATTCATTGATTGCATTACTCTCTTGATTAAAATAGTGAATTAGAAGCCTTTTCTTGGTCTTGTAGCATTGCATTCAATCCCTATTGCTTGAGAATCAATTGATTGCTTAGATTCCTTATCCTAATCCTATAGTAGTAAGTCAAACAGTGAGTCACTGCATGGTTAAACCCTCTCCCTACTAATTTTGTGGATTCTAATTTCATTCAATTACATTACATGGAATGAGTTGAATGATTCCTTCAAGCAATACACATCATATTGGTTGATTAGAGTAGAATGTCATTGCTATGTTAAGATTACTACCAAGGAAAAAGGTGGATGTCAAGGGAGATAGTGGAATAAAAGAGAGGTGATTCTCCCTCACTATTGAATATCCCAAAAGGATGCCCCACCTCTTAGTAATTTGGAGCTCATGTAGGGAGCGTGTCTTGCCATTTTATCCCTTATATAAGAAGCACGATATGGAGGATTGAAGATTCAAGCCTCTTGAAGATCAAAACTGAGTAAAACAAGGTCATTACATGACACTACAGGGTATAAATAGGTCATTATAGTGCAACATTGCAAGTAAGATACATGTACTACAAGTTGCTTAGAGGTCCTATCCAGCTTCCCACATGGTTTGATAGCCTCTAGGTGCATCAATTTTGGTCACACATATGAAAATAGAGCACTTACGGGTTGAAACAGGATGTAAGACTAGATAGTACAGCCACAGAGATTGGGTCATAGGATTTTCATTTTAAAATATTTTATAATGTGTTGGTTCTCATCTCACAGAGGGTGGTGTTAGCTTTGATTTGAACTTTAAAAAATTTGCAATTGGAGTTTCCTAGCTCAAGTTAGACTCGATTTACTGAGAAAGAGTCTTGTAGAACTGCACTATCATGGCAAGTCACAATGTTAAGAATAAGGTCCAATATGAGTATGCTCAACAAATCAAGGATTCCATGCTAGAAAATACACCCCAAGAGATCCGTAAAGAGCCTCAATTGCAATGAAAACTTGGCACTCTAAACCATACCATGTGTGAATATGAGACTAGATATGCTTATAGGCATGCAGAGTTACCTTCAAGAGTTGAGCAAATGGTCTTGTCTAGCCCCATCAAATGAAGACTTCCATCAATAAATTAGTGGATTCAATAACCTAAATGAAGGCTTCAATAGATAAGCTAGTGGAATGTAGGCTTCAATAGATAAGTTAGTGGAGCTGAACACACAAATTATGGCTCAATTTTTTCAATGGATGCAAATGCCAATGGATAACAATGATGCAAGAGAAAAAGTTCAGCTAAACAGTGAACCATCAATCCCACTTCAACCACCCAATCCTAATCTTCAAAGTCAAGGTATTATTGGACGTTGAGGTATCCTCAATAGTCAATAAGAAGTAAGGGAGACTTCACAAGAATGATGACTATTAGGGTAGCATCAATGGTGGTAATCCACAAGTTCATGAGCTAATTCCTCAAGTACCAAGGGGTCCTTTGCCATCGAGAAGGTTTGAAACAAATTCTCAATCACCGTATGGAAGAGCATTATTATAATTTGAAAGTGTACCAAATCATGATCATTCTTTTTTGGGACAACAACCTTTCCATGAACGAGAGTTAAAAGACAAAATAATTTTGGCAAAGTATAATGGGTAGTCATCTTCACCATCCAACCTAGAGGAATGGATTTCAAAGTTGGTCATACTTTGACATACTCCCTAGGAATGATGACATGAAAATTCACTTTGCTTCATTGCACGGTACATTAAGAAAGAGAACATACTACTAAAAAATTCAGATGCTTTTAAGATACTCATGGCTAAAGTTTTTGTTTCTCCTCTTGAAAAAGAAAAGTTGGAAAGAAGATAGTATGGATTAAAGCAAAGAGGCCCAATGTGTGGGAGTATATAAAAAAATTCCTCAACCTCACTATGTATGTGGAGAGAATAAGTGACCAAGCCAAGCTCCATAAGTATAAGTATGGCTTAGAATCTTCATTATCGAGGCTAATGTTATGGCTCAAAATACCATACACTACCCTTTTCAAGGCCATTGAACTTGTAGAAAGGTATAGAAGTATAAAAGAGAGACTACATTTCAGATCCACTTAGAAACAACCAATGATTGTTTTAAAGTAGGGATAGATTGGCAATGCTTATGGTAGCAATTATGCATCTAGTATCCCCTCTAGAGTGCCAACTCATCTATCATTTATTGCTTCAAGACCTCAAAGCAATTTCAAGATAGCAAATTGTCCAAGAATGGATTATAAATAAGGGGATATCAAGCTAAAAGTACTTTAGCATTTGGCAATCCAAAATCCATCTCATGGACTTACACAAGAAAAGAAAATGGATTGTTTTTTAACTATGGTGAGAAGTATACAATCGATCATGCAATAAAGTGTGCTTATACGAATGCAAAAGCCAAGGTTAATAGCATGTTAGTTCTCGGAGATTCAGAGAATGATAATGATGATGCAAATATACTTATGGCTGCCACTAAAAATAAGGATATTGATGAGGATGTTGGGCAAGAACAGCTCTATAATCTTATTGTTACTTTTTTTGTTGATCATGGCAGTAGTATTTCTTTTTATCTAGGAGGGAATGAGAAGCTAAGTCATATGCTACCACTATTTGTTCCATTTCAATGGATGCATGACATGATCAAGAAGCCCACACACACTTTGTATCCAAGGAAGCATAAATGAAAAAATGTGTTCATTTTGGTTGACAGTGGTAGTACCCATAGTATCATAAACAAACCAAAACAATAAAATCTATGACTTACTCATGGAATTACGCCTTATGACGTACGTTTTTCGAAATTGGAGATTTGCTCACACTCTTCAACAGCTACTGACGATCCATCCAACCTCAATTTATGTCAATGATCCATCCAACCTCAATTTATGTCCCTTTGCACTCCTGCATCATCACACGATCGAAATCTTCCATCTCAGCCCACCCCCTTCTTTCATATACTAATCCATGATAATTTACAACAATAGGAGAGAGGAGAAAGGAGAGAGAAAGACTAAAATCAAATCTCTTCATAGAATGCATCAATTTCTGATCCATTTATCACAATGGAGGGTGAGGAAATTGAGGAACTCATAGCCGAATGTTGCCTCTAATGATCACTGATCAGAAAATGACAATTTTTTAGCAATTTTTCGAGTGCCAAAAAAAATGGTTCCCCCCCCCCCCATTTCATAAAATGGTCATGACTCTTCATTCTTTCCACTAAACAAGCTTATTAAGCTTTAAACACAAAAAAACTAGTTCATGTCCTTATTTTACACTCAGTTGTGAGAGAGAGTGCGAGTGAGTGAGTAAGAAAGAAAGATTTTGAGAGAGAGAGAGAGAGAGAGAGAGAGAGAGAGAGAGAGAGAGAGAGAGAGAGAGAGAGAGAGAGAGAGAGTGTGTGTGTGTGTGTGTGTGTGTGTGTATAAGTGGCAAATGAAAATGAAAAAATTAGCAACCAAATGTATCCTAAAGTGTATATTTGATTGGCTAAAAATTATGGGCAACAAATGGATTTAATTGCTTTGGATATGGACCCCATTAGCATTATAGTAGGTTGTGATTGGCTGATGCAGTTGTGCAAAATTGTTATGGACTTTTCTTACCTATACCTAGAGGTTGTTGGTGGTGATAGCTCATATTGTTGGATGGACTTCATAACAAAAGTACTTTTTAGCTTATTACAACAAAGCAAGCCAAAAAGGAGTTCAAGGAAACATCCCAAATCTTTGTCTTACATCTTAATAAAGAAGTGTCAAATCAACCCAAAGAATCACCCAAGAATTTAGCAATGAAAGCTATTTTGGGGAATAGTACAAAGATATGTTCTAGATACCTACAGCATTGCCCCCTAAAAGATAAGTTTATCATCAAATTGATTTAGAGCCTCATTCAAAGCCAATTAACAAGCCACCCTATAGGCTTTCCAAGTGTGAAAGAGAATAAGTTATCGATCAGATTAAGGAGCTATTGAAAAAAATATTTATACAGCCTAGTTCCTCCCCAGTCCTCTTGGTAAAGAAGAAGAATGGAACATTTTGGATGCGTATTGAATACAAGGACCTCAATATGATTATGGTGAAGAACAAGTATCCCATCCCTAGGGTGGACGATTTACTTGATGACTTGAAGGGAGCAAAGTATCTTACCAAAATAGATTTACGATCTGGTTATCATCAGATTCACATAAGGCAAGGTGATGAAGTTAAGAGTGATTGACAAATACCCTAGCTACCTTTCAAAGTCTCATGAATAATATTTTACATCCCCATATTTTACAAATTATAGCAAGGCATTATGGATGAGAGCTCCCAATTTTAGTTGAGAAATGGTCTCATATGGTACCATGGCAAGATTGTCATTCCACATACTTTTCCCTTCACATAAAAAATTATCTAAGAGATGCATTCTTGCCTAAAACTGATCATTTTGGTGTCTTCAAGATGTATGACAAGATTGCCAAGAGTTTCCATTAGAAGGACCTTTGGAAGGATATTAAGACTTTATTTCTATTTATGTACCATGCTAGCAAAACAAGAATAGTACATTCAAGCCAAGTGGTTTATTACAACCATTGCCTATATCCCTAAATCTAAATGGATGCATGTTACTATGGATTTTATCACTAGCTTACATGTCACTAAAAAAGGGTGGAATAGCATTTGTGTGGTGGTGGATAGACTCACCAGGTAGCCCACTTTGTTCTCGCAAAAGTTCAACATACAACTTCTCAAGTAGCTATTCAATTCATGGAGCATGCCTTCAAGTTACATAGATTACGCAAGTCATAGTGCATGATAGGGATGCTAAGTTTATGAGCAACTTTTGGCAAGTGATATTCAGCTCCATGGACACTAAATTAGCTCCTTCTACATCCTGCCATCCTCAAACCGAGAGATAGACACGGAGGGTTAATAAGTGATTGGAGACATACTTGAGACACTTTTGTCATGATGTACAAAATGTGTGGAATTCATGGTTGCATTTGGTAAAGTTTGCCTACAACTACTCCACTCATTCTAGCATAGGAGTTTCACCTTTTCACGCTTTGTATGGCTATAAGGTACCCCTTCCCATGGTCATTTTCAATGGTAAGATTCTTTATGCAAGAAAACAGATGTTGGCTAACGACACTATAAGAAAACTGCTTGCCAAAGAGCTTTAGCATATCAATGAAAAAACATCACTTAATTGAACCCTCAAAGCAAGGAAGAATTGGATTGCATGTAGACTCTCCTTTAGCAACATGAAGTGACTCTAAAGAAATCCCATGATCAAATAAAGCTTTATGCTGATGAGAAAATGCAAAATTTTGAGTTCCAAGAAGGGGATTTAGTGTTTTTGAAGGTGCCTAAGTCTCATTATGCTACTCTCAAATATGGTTCTAGCACCAAACTAGCTCATAGATTTTATGGTCTTCTTATAGGATTTTGAAGAGAGTGGGTGACTTGACATATCGATTGGCACTTCCCTCATCCACTAGGATTCACAATGTCATCCATGTGAGTCAGGTACATCCTTTTATCAGATCTACTGTGGTTAAGGTGCTTTCACCCATGGATGAGGGGGGCATCATTCAATATGTGCCTGAGGAGATCATTGGCTAGTAGGACAAGAAGCTTAGATCAAGAACGATCAAAGAATACTTGATCAAATGGAAAGGATAGAAAGAAGCTTCTTGGAGACCAACATCAATTATGGAGGAGTTTTCTTATCTCAAGGAAGTAAACTTTGCTGAAGATTAGTCATTTATGGCCCTATTCTGGCACAATAGACTGTAGATAGCTCTCTATTTTAAACCTGGTTTTACTTTATTTTATGGATAGCAAAACACAATCTATATGGACTCAAAGCATTTGGAAAGAGCTTCATTTTGGTACCTAGCATGCCCTGATTGAAACTTTCTATCAAAAGTTGTGTCAATTCTATTATAGTAGGATACTAGTAGACAATATGTTATTCCATGGTTGTGCCTTCATTTGGCCAAAAGTTTATGATCAAGTAATGGATTTTCTCGTTCTCCACTAATGTACATGCTACATACTTGATCATAGCTCCTTTATTATTTCCACATTCTTGGAATCTCCATTGATTCATCCATTGTAATGACTAAAATAGAGAAGCTTTATTTTGCTCAGTCTCGTACTTTGTAATGAGTTCCAACTTTATTTTTGGAGACAAAAACATTCAATGGGGATAGAATATAAGAAAATTGAAATAATAATGTGCGGAAGTACTAGCTACATTGGTTGGTATATAAGGTGTAAGAGACTTTTATTTTTCACCATTCATATTAATACAAAAGTCTCTTCATCGACATATTCTCTCTCTCAACTTCCATGGCTTTCTTCTCTCTCTTCATGTCTTTCTCTCTCTACTTCTAGTATTTCTCTCTCCTTTAATAATGTGGGGAAATACTAGCTACATTAGTTCGTATATAAGGTGTAAGAGACTTTTATTTTTAACTATTCAGATTAACACAAAAGTCTCTTCATCTACATCTTCTCTCTCTCAACTTCTATGGCTTCCTTCTCTCTTCTTGCCTTTCTCTCTCTACTTCCAATATCTCTCTCTCCTCCAATAGTCTTTCTTTCTCCTATGCACTTTTCTTCTCTCTCTTTTGTAGTCACCTCTCTCTTCTTTCTCTCTCCTAGTTCACTTCTTTATACTCCATATCACCACCTACTCCCTTATTTTTTAGCCCACAACTCCAGAGCTTTATTACTTTCAATCTTGACTTCCTCCTCCTACATGATACCCCCCTCCCAATGTCCCTCTCTTAGGCTTGATCTTGACTACCCTCTCCTCCATATATCCCCCTCCCACCCAAAGCTCCCTCTGTTACTTGACCTCAACTACCTCCTCCATAATATGGTTCTACTTCTCCTAGTCTCTCTCTTTTACTTCCAATATTAGCTTTCTTCCCCTTCACAAAATCCCTCCCCTCTCCCCATACACAATCTATGTATTTATCCCTATTGTGTAGATTAGGCATGAATTAATGAATGTACCAAATGCCAAAAGCTCATCTCTCCCCTATGCATTGACAAGACTCTCCCCAATATATGTATTTGTTGTACTAAAATATATTATGCTCAAAATAACCCTTTTTATAAACTAGCAAGCAATCTTTTCTCGTTTTGCTTGCAAAGCAAATTAAGGTGGATAGCCGTCGTATTAAATACTAAATTGCTATTTCAAGCTCAAGACTAATCGAAGTGACACTATAAAAAGTAATACATTAGTGTACCTCCAAAATAAATCAATTTGAGAGCACTAGAAAGATAAATACATATGAAATAGTATTGTAAAGCAAAACACATGATAAATCTAACATCTCAAATATTAAATACAGACAACATTATGAAACATAAAAAAATTGAATAAGCTAATAAAATTTACAAAGAGCAAGAGAGAAACACACGATAGGGCCCAATATCCCCCATGATAAAAGCCATGGTTTGCTATCGACCTCTATTATGGAATATTGATTATATAGTTATTCACTTTCATATAATATATTTAGCTACAAAGAAAATACAAATATCAATCAAACTAAAAAGCTTTATGTATTAAGAAGTTTCATGTAGCTTGCTCTCTACAATTGATATAGAAAATTGTATGTTCCAAATCATGATATTTTGGCATCACCATTGTGTTTAGTATGTACCAGAACTCTCGAAACAAATTCTAACTCCAAATGAGAAAAAACTAACAAAACTAAATTTTTGACTCATTCTCTTATTTTGCATGATCCTATTGCTTTTGTAAAGAAAGCTAGTCTAAAAGCTTTTTAAAAAGGAACCACATAAAGAAAATAGCAAAGCATTTCATAAAGAAAGCTTATTCTAATAAAACAATATCTTAAAATGACTATTTTTATATGATTTATATAAAAATAATAAATCAAATGATTTTATGATAAAAACTAATGGCTCATTTAAATTTACTACTAAACAAGATTAAACTTGTAATTTATAATAAATTAATAATTTTAATAATACATAATATCATGTTAATAAGTATTATTATACATTACACTTACTATATAGATTCACCTAAAGATAATTTATACTCAATAATTTTTTTAAAATACTAGTTTTCCTAATTCCATCTAATAATCTACTCACCATAATACTAAACATATTAGTTCTTTGCCATCTATCTATCAAGCATAGTGCGATTGTGTGTCACACACAATGCTTACATGGAATAAGTCATGATTATACAACAAATAGATAATGAGAATTTATAAATAAATAAATATAAAATCATCCTATTACTATAGTATTTTTTGTAATATCTATTGCATGATTCTACAATATAAGTTGATCCTTATCTTATTTTTAGCCTAATTATAACCTATAAAAAACTCACCAAATGACAAGTAAATTATATTTGTCATAATAAATAGAGAAAGTGGGCTAAATGCTCAACTTGGCACCATGGTGGACATACCTTCAATATCTCTATATATCAATTAAGTCTAACAATAAATAAAATTAGTGTGAGAACTAATAAAATGAATCATTTTATCAATCCTAAAATATTAATACCTTCAATGTCTCTATATATTAATTAAGTCTAACAATAAATAAAATTAGCATGAGAACCAACAAAATAAATCATTTTATCAATCCTAAAATATTAATTTAAAAATAAAATAAATCATTTTTGTCAACTCTAAAATATTAATAAACAAATAGTAGTTGCTTATAAAAACAAATAGTCAATGGATACTCTATAAGCACCTTGTTAGAAAAGATAGCATTGATTGATGTCTATATTAGAGAATCACCTATTAATGGTATCACCCACATATACAAGGGTGAGCATCATGCTCAAGAAAGGACAAATGTCTTTTCCAATGTCTAAGAATCATCTAGAGCCATCATCCCCTTAAGAATGTACCCTAGAATAAAAATAATGCCTCTTGGCAAACAATCCCCCCCCTCCAAATTACCTCCCAAATCTTTCACTACCTCCTTCATGATACCCCTTTCCTGCTAGTAACATCTCTCTCTTACCAACCTCCATGCACCACTACTAGCCTCCCACCATCTCCATCCATCACCGCCACCCTCCCACCACATGCCTCCACCAGCACCATGCTCTCGTCAACATGCCACCAATGCTACCAATGTCTCTACGACTATCCACTACCACTTTGCCTCCACTTGCCTCTAGACTTGTTTTGCCATGTCCCAAATCCACTTGCTAGAACTATTCGAAAAAAAAAAACTAATTTGTTCCATGTGCAACCACCCTCTTTGGTGCCCATGCTTTTGCACCTCTTACGGCTTTGTAAATTCATTCATTTCAATCATTCAATCAATCAACGAATCACGAATCATGACTTCTACTCTCTCTCTCTCTCTCTCTCTCTCTCTCTCTCTCTCTCTCTCTCTCTCTCTCTCTCTCTCTCTCTCTCTCTCTCTCTCTCTCTTCCCACACACACACACACACACATGGTGTTTTATGCATTATTTTTTCATTCGTGCCAACCATAAATATTTTTACACTTACCTTAAGATATGTTTTTGTCCTAGTGTGTCATGGATGTACTTTTGTATCGGTGTGTGGAAAGTGATGTGTAGGGTTGGGTCCATACCATGTTTAGTGGCTTTGAATAATGTAGCTTCTTTAATCTTATAAGACATTGCATAAACCACAAATGATTCAAGAAGATTTTGCGGTCTTCTTGGAGCATTGAGGAGATTCAGCTCCTGCTACTCCCAGGCAGTGATGTCTACTTGGAAGCGCGCAGGGCACTCTTCTAGGGCGGGCGGAATTGGCACTGCAGCCACTATCACTGGCCGAGCCCTCTGTCTAGCCATGACCTCTTCAATAAGCTTCCTCTGCCATTCTTCTTGAGCGGCTGCTCTCTCTGTGGATGGGTCAATGGGCGGGGTCAGTGGGCAGCTGGTCTTCTAGTGGTGGCGAAGGGGGTGGATCGGCCAACTTCTCCTCTTGAGGCCCCATTTTGAAATTGAAGTCGGTCTCATCCACCTCTTGCCCTTGCTCTTGCTGCACTGCCTCTACTGTGAAGCCCAATGAGTCTATCTCCTGGGGCGATAGCCCTACCTCTAGTAGTGAATTACATTGTTCTTCCAAACTTGGGCTGGCTCTTGTCATTCGATTCGGCAGATGTAGTCCTACTTTTAGTGCTCTACGTGCCATGCCTAGTTTCTTGCAGGTTGTTTCCACGGTCTTGTTGTCTTCTAGCACTGTTACGTCCAGCAGGGTGGTCATGAAAGCACGTTGTTGAGCATTGAAGCTCATGGAGACGGCACCTGCCCTGTTATCCGCCATCAGTTTATCTTTCTCCAGCTGTCCTAGGCGTTGGGCGAGAGTCTTCACCCGCCTTTCATTGTGAGCGGCCCACTCCTTGGCCCTCTTTCTCATATCCTTCAGACTCTCACCTTGCCTTTGAGCCAACACTATCAGTCGTTGCTCTTGGTCTTGCATGTCCTTCTTCAGCTATACCTGTTTCTCTCGCTCCTCACTCAGCTCCTGTTTTAACTTTTCTATCTCTTGCTCATACCTACGAGCTCTCTCTTCTCGTACCACTTCCAGGTCATTCGCAGCCTTCTGGATCTTCTCCCCCTGGGCCTACGGATCCTCGCAAAATCCTACAAGTTCATTATTTCACTGTCTTAAAGATGCCATGACCTCGGCGTCTTCACTGGCCTTGGTCTCATACTCGGCTTCCGCATCCTCCTTTTCCTAGAGCTGCCCTTTTAGCTCTTGTAGTTCTCTCTGAGCTGCGGCTAGCTGCCTCGTTGTTTCCAGTTGGAAGGCAGCTCTAGCCTCTTTCTCAACTTCTAGCTCAGCGGCCGCCGCTGCTTTCTTCTCTTCCTTCGCCTCTTCCAACTGAGCTAGCAGCTGCTTCACGTATTCATCATATTCTTGTGCTAGCATGCCTGTTGTGGGGACGGAGGTGGTGGAAGTTTCTATTTTTTGTCTCTTTGGGTCCCTTTGCGACTCTGCATTAGTAGAAAAGCTATAGGTCTCTTAGTTCCGGGTGGAAAGGGCGTGACCTCTCCTCCTCCTTGGCCCATCTACTTGTCAACCAAAAACTGCACCCACTCCAAGACATTGCTGAGATCGACCTTCGGAGTGGAGCCTTGGGTGGCGGTGGTAGTGGGTGTTGTCGTGATGAGAGTGGCTGGTGTGGTAGGGACAAAGAGAGGGGGAATTGGCACCATAACCAATGCCTTTTCCTTCTGCTGGGGGCGGGGGTGTGATTTTCGGCACACTGGTATTGGAACCAGGTGCTTCTGTTCTGCGTGGGCTCTTTGTGCCCTCCTCATCTCTTTTGTGTTGCTCCTCAATGGAGCGACGGGTGGCGAGCGCTATTTCTTCCTCTTCCATTCTTCTCAACTCCTCTTCAGTCTTCTTCCTCTCCTCCTCTACCTTCTTTGATTCCATCTCAGCTAATCTTGCCTCCTCTTGCTCCTTCTTTTTTCTCTCGTCCTCATCCCTGAGCGACTCCCTCCGAGCCCTCTCTAGATCTTCTTTTTCTTTTTTCTTGCGCTCTTCTTCCCTCTTTCCATGCAGGGCTTTCGTTCTTTGTTCTGTGTGCCTCTGTGGGCTGCCCTGGGACTCTCCCTCTTCGTCTTTGTCAGTCTCTGTTTCATCTGAAGACCTGTGATGTTCTTCTGTGTGAGGTGGGGGTTGTGGCAGTGACTCATCACTTCCTTCTTCGTCTCCCTTCTTATCTTCTTCTTCCTTTCCTTGCCCTAGTTCTTCTCGGATTATGGCAGTAAGGATGCCTCCAAACCCTATGGTTGAGGCCTTGGAGGACGATGCCTTGCATTTTGATCTGGACGATGGGGATTCTCCTCCAGCAACTCTTCCTCCCGTTGCTAGAGCCTTAGCTGAAACCTCTATGGTTCTCCTCACAAACCCGTTCAGGTTTACCTCATGATTGTGCTGCAATGCCGTCGAGCAGAGGCACGTTGATCTGGCTCATTATGGTGTTGTACCTCTGGCTCGAGAACAAAGTGTGCACCATTTTTGCTTGCAGCTAGATATCTGGGTTTGGGATGTCTGCCAAGCTAATCCCATCGTTGGTATGGACCTTCACCTTGTCCATTCCCAACATGGCGTAGAGTCCCTCTTCGGCTTTCTTTTCACCAATTCTTGGGTCAACTCAATCTGTACTTGCTGGGTGGCTTCATTCTCGTGCACCGTGATGGTGCCTCTATTTTTGTTAAAGGTGCGCAAAAAGTCGGCACACTAGGTGTAGTCCACCCCCTGGCCCATTGCTTCTAGGTATTTCTATAGATGGCACTGGTCTATAATCTGGCGCACTGCCGGCTCTTCAATGGCCACATCTTCAAGGTTGAAGATGTGATGGAACTTCAACTAGCTAAAGGCTCTAGTCTCCACCGTGAGCCCGTACTTCGCTTGCTCCTCCTCCGAGAAGGGGAGCTTGCCAGCCATGTCCTGGCTTGCCATGATAGATGCCTGCAAGTTCAGCCATTTCCACTATTAGTGCTTTTTGACAAGTAACTTGCTGAAAGAAGAAAAGCGTAGCAGATTTTATTGATCTGAAATATTTTGAGTATAGCCTTAACTTTTCTTTTCAGACTTTTACCATTACATTTTACCATTGCATTTCAACTTTTATTGACATTTTATACTTGGTTCACTTTTTAAATTCCACCTTACCCCCTCCCCCTTTGGAACAAGAAGGATCCGTCCCAAGATTGGAGGTTGAGAGAACAAGGGCATTCAGCATACAAAGCATCGGTCTATTTGCGCAGGAGCCAAGCATAGAAGTTAGGGTTGTACTCTAGTTGAGCTTCACGGTCTAAATCGAATGGACGGATACCCACGTGCGTGATATATGTCAGAACATCGGTTAGGAGATCGCCAGAATCGACGCGACTAGCAATGTGGAGTTCTTCCTCTGTTAAGAGGCAGTCAAGGTAGGGATGCCCCTTGATGTGCTCTTCCATGGGTCGGCCACGAAGAGTGGTCAATACTCGATACGAGGTTGGCGCGACGTAATTGGGATCGTACTCTGTTGTTTTGATTGTGCGGCGCTGCTCAGCGTTGGTCATTATGCGGCACCCCTCAACTTCCCATTGCAGCCTAAGAGTGTACCAATGCTTCAAAAACATGGAGTCGGTATCAGCGAGCTTGGATAACTCTGTGATTTCCTGATCAGTGATAGCAGAAGTGGTTCGCTGATCGTAGGATGTGATGAGACATTGTTTAATGGCTTGCTCTTTGGAGATCTCACTGTTGAGCAACTCAGCAGAGCGAGAAGCTTTTGCAAATGCGAATTCAAAGGTCTCCCAAGAGCAAGGCATATTGCGCACTTCCGTTGCAAAGGGTTCTTCTAATAGACCTAAGTCCAAGCGGTTGTAGCTGAGGGCTAGCGACACGAAGGTGGCATCGAGTCGTTTAATGCATTCCACCACGTCATCCCCGGTGTCCTCAGCGAGGTTGGCGGCCAGCACTAAAAAGGACTTGCATTCATATGAGGGCATAAGGCTGACGGGTGGTCGAGGTTTGCTAGAACTAGAGGCCTTGACAATACAGATTTGCAGTTGGGAGTTTCCTTGAGCCTGTAGTTGGGCTGTTTGGAATACGGATGGATTAGGTTCAACCACAATAGATGGACTGCTGCATTCAGGTTTGCTTTGGGGAGTCGGATTGACTTGGTCGGATGATGCCTCCTATGACGGTGGCTATTGCTTGGGCCGATAGGCCTATGCGACTCTCTTGGGCCGAAGTGTAGATGAGTTGGATGGCTGGGGCTCTGGAGAGCACTGCGGCTTATGGTTTTGAGGTGTTACGGGACGTGGGCTGATCAAGCTTGAGGGTGGTGTATGAATAGTGCCTCTAGCCGTGGGGGCCTTAGGGATCCACAACCAGGTATTTCCCTCGTAGTAGCCTTGCACATGCAAGAGGGATTTAGGGACCCATCTTTGCTTGATCACGCGGCGCTTCTTGTGATTGCGTCTTGGCCTCCTAGGTTTAGAGTTCTGGGTCTTATGAGGATAGGAGCGTCGACTCCTAGGCGATTGTTGCGGCTGTTTAGGCACCCATTGAAGACGAGGCTGTTGGGCCTTAGCTTTGGCTGCTATGGGTTGCGGTTTATGGAAGTCGGGGAGTGGCGGCCGTGCACTACCCCCCTCCTTAGTCTTGCCTATGGATGTTTCTACCGGTGGCTTTGCGGACGGTGATGGTGTCGCGCAGCCCTTGCTGAAAGCTGTGACAATGCGCACGTTGCCTATTGCTAGGTGGATGCGCTGCGACTCATAATCAACATTGCAATGAGTCTGCTTTTTGAAGGTTTGCCCCAGTAGTGACTCCGTGCCTGCGTCTGTAGCACTTGGCAATACGTAAAAAAGCATTGGAACAATCTCAGACTCGATAGAAACGGCGACTCTGCACTTGCCGAGAAGTGTGTATGAGTGGGCCCCATATGGGTTTAATTTGGCAGTTGTGGGTTGAAGTAGTGGTTTGCCAAGTTGGATCCAATGACTGTGGGTTAAGACATTGAAGTCTGCTCCCTTGTCGATCAAGGCGTTGAAAGCGCATGTTTGCTTGGCAGTGACCCTGATACAGAGGTAAGCGGGTTCTACAGCTTCCTCATCCTCTTCGTTGATTTCAGTGATTGTAGCTACTCGTACTTTGACCGGCGGTTCTAATAATGGTGGCTCATGCAAAGGATGTGTGGGAGGGTAGTACTTCTTGACACGACTGCCATTGAAGAAGCCTATTCCCTCACCGTCTAGTGTCTCAAGCTCAACATTGCCGGTTCGGCTGATTGCATGAACCTTGAAGGGTCCGAGACCTCTGAATTTCATTTTTTGCTTATGCCCCTTAACTGAGTAAAGGAGCACTAAGTCACCCTGTTCAAACTCGCGCTGCTTGACATGCTTGTCAAACCAACTCTTGCGTCAGGCTTTCTCACAGATAAGCGCGTGGGTGGCTAGAAGACGAGTCTCTGATAGGTGTTCAAGCTCGACCAGGCGTTGCGTCCATGCCTCCTTCCCTTCCCATCGTTCTTGAAGTGCTATTCTCAAGCTAGGAACAAAGAATTCTAATGGTAGAATTGCCTCAGTTCCATAGGTCAGCCTAAAGGGGGTTTGGCCAATAGCCGTTTTATAAGCTGTGCGGTAGGCCCACAAAGCTACCATTAGCTTGTTGTCCCAGTCGCTGCGTGAGGCTGAGACTACTTTAGTCAGGACATTGACAAGAATCTTATTAATTAATTCTGCCTGGCCATTCGCCTGAGGGTAGTATGGTGAAGATTTGCGATGGATAATGAGAAAGGTGGACAGGAGGTGCACTATCACTTCATTGATGAAGTGTGTGCCTTGGTCACTGACCAGTTCTATGGGGCAGCCGAATCGCGAGATCACTTGCTCCCATAAGAACTTGGCAATCGTCCTAGCGTCGTTCTTACGTGTCGCTCTTGCCTCTACCCATTTTGTGAGGTAGTTTGTGTCCACAATGATATATTTGGCTTGTGAATATTGTGCCACAAGACTGATGGGTCCTATGAAGTCGATGCCCCATTTTTCGAATGGTTGTCGAGCAATAATTGGGGTCAACTCCATCTAATCCTTGCGAATCAGGACTTTTGTCCGTTGGCACTTGTCACAATGCTTGACGAATCGTGCCGTATTGCGAAAAGCGCTTGGGCCACCACAGTTGAGACTGCATCTGATGTCGTGTCCCCGCTAAAGTGTCCTCCCGCAATGCTGTTGTGTGCCTCTAAGAGCACATCGTGCATCTCGTGCTCGCATACGCATCTACGCAGAAATCCATCTTGCCCCAGCCTATAGAGTTGGCCTGCATCAACTGATAGGGCTGGATCTTAAGGATTAATCACCTAAGTCGGGCTTTTTCTATTGGTCGCTCAGGCAGTCCGTGCTCATGCACTTGGACTATGTCATCCGCCCAATATGGCATTAGATCAGCCTTGAATAACACTCTCTCGCTAGATAGGTTAAATAGATGGGCATCGAGTAATTCATCAAGGATACCTTGTCCAGCGGCTTCTCCCGTGGGGATGCGTGACATGTGATTAGCCATGTAATGCTGTTTTCCCTTTTGTACTACCACGGAGAAATCGAACTCTAGAAGCAGGAGTCATCGAGCTATGCGTCCTGTAGCGCAAGGTTTGTTTACGAGATAGAGCAAGGCTTGATGGTCCACAAAGAAGGTAAAGGGTGTGGCCAAAAGATAATGCCGGAATTTCTTCACAGCGAACACCATGGCTAATCCCTCTCTTTTTGTTGTCGATTAGTTCATTTCTGTCTTAGTGAGTTGCCTGCTAGCAAAGCTCACTGGATAATCTAAGTTGTGTTCGCCAGGTTGGCACAACACTGTCCCCATGGCAAACTTAGAAGCGTCGATGTGCACGTGGAAGGTAATGGTCCAATCTAGGGCTCGTAGAATTGGTGCTATTGTTAGATCCTTTTTCAATTCTTCGTACCCTTGTTGGCATGCCTTGGTCCATTCGAAGACGAGCTTGTATAATGGTCTGGCGATCAATGCATAGTTTAGTACAAACCGTCGATAGTACCCCATATGGCCTAAGAAGCATTGAACTCCCTTGTAGTTAATTGGGGGTGGAAGGTCAACAATAACCCTGACCTTCGAGAAGTCAAAGGAAATGCCATTCTTCGACACCACGTGCCCTAAGATGCATCCATGCTTAACCCAAAACTGGCACTTTAAGGGGTTCAAGGAGAGACGATACAAGCGACACCGCTCAAAGACTATGCGGACTTTGTCTAAGTGTTCGATCCAGGTCGAGTGGACACAGAGATCGTCAACAAAGACTTCTAACTCCTTGCAAAGCATGTCCTTAAAGATGGTGCACATGAGATGTTGGAAAGTGGCAAGGGCATTGGTCAACCCGAAGGGCATGACTATGTATGCAAAGACGCCCCACTCAGTGGCAAAGGTAGTCTTGTGCCTGCTGTCCGCAGGATGCACTTGCAACTGGTTGTACCCTGAGAAGCCGTCCAAAAAACTGTAGGCTTCCTTGCCTGCCACCCTCTCAAGATGTGCTCGGTGTACGGCAATGGATAGTTGTCCCTCTTCGTAGCAGCGTTCACCTTCTTGTAATTGATGCACACTCGGATTTTTCCATCCTTCTTCATCAAAATGACTATGGGCGATACCCAGTCTGTGTGCTCAATTTCGTGAATGAATCCAACTCTCATCAGCTTGTCAATTTCCTCTTTGACAGCATGAGTGTGTTTTGGATTCATAGGGTACGGTCGCTGCTTGACCGACATTGTGTCTGGCGTCATGGGTATGTTGTGAGTCACGACACTCGGATCTACCCCCTTAAGCTCCTCTAAGGACCAGGCAAACACGTCTATATACTCTTGCAAGAGAGCGACAAGACTCGTTTCTTCTTCATCAGTCAAGTCATCGGCAATGAATAGTGGTCGGGGTGTTTCCCCTTCCTGGGCTAAGTCTACCTCCAGGTCCCTCGATTGGTTCGCTAGTCTGCCCTTGACGTTTGGCATCTAACAGAACTACTACCCTATCCCCTTTTTTGAATTTTGTGAAGCGTTTAGGGAGGTCCTGCGGCTTTCACTATTCTTCTGTTCGTGTATCCCTAGGTTGCTTTGCCTTTTCCTGCCTTAACCGTCTGTGCCTTAAGTAGACGGGTAGGTCCCCCTTGGTACGTCTAGTCATGGGCGGCCTAGGGATATCTGGATCACTATCCAAACTAACTTCCGATTCAGAGTCAAAACCCTCCGTCTTCGCTAGAAGAGGTGGTCTCCCCTGGTGGCCGCAGTTCAAATGGTGATTCAGTCCTAAGTACTGATGTCGTTCCTTTCTGGGCTAGGCCTGCTTGCTCAAGGTCTATGGCTCCTACGTGTTCCAACCAAGCGTGGTCACATTCCATGAGCATGACTCCTCGCTCTATCCTGATGTCGTTCCTTGCTGGGCTAGGCCTACTTGCTCAAGGTCTATGGCTCCTACGTGTTCCAACCAAGTGCGATCACATTCCATGAACATGACTCCTCGCTCTACCCTAAAGGTCTGCATTTTCTGCAGCTTGGAGTCTGCTCGTATCTGCTCAATTTCTTGTCCTTCAGTGTCGTATTCTACGGTATCTACTTTACCCTCGCTCTCATCACTGAAGGATTGGCAATCTTCATATTCATCGCTAGAATCTTTGTCATCCGACTGCTCGTCGTCTCCTAGGGTTTGGTATGTCTCATGTCGTTAGTCAGGAACTAGGGCCCAGCTATACATGAGGTTTAAATCATGCACCCTGGTCCATTGCCACTTGGATTCCTCTAAGAGATCCTGGAGTGGTTTGAAGTTTGCAGCTGGATTGCCAGCTAGCTTGTCTGTTAGGTATTCCAGTATCCCCTGGAGTTCCCTTTTGTTGGATGATACTTGGAAGGTGACAGGCTTAGGCTTTCCACGGAGGCTTCCTGCCATCATGCAGACTGGTATAGAGAGTGCTTCGTTAGACTTGCCGATCTTTTTGATGGCTTGCTCATACGCCTCATGATCTGAGAATCGCAGGTCGATTGTAGCGAGAACGTGAATCCAATCCCGCTCATTCTCTGGGCATGGGATATACTTGGTCAAGGGCCCATAAGACTTTTTGACTTGAGTGTTACCCTTGAGCATAGCAAAGATGGCGTCTAGGTCGACTGGTGAGGTCTTCCAAGTATCCATCTCTATCCTTACGGCATTCGTTCTATTGCCAAGGAAGATCAAGCCGTTACCCCAATCTTCGATGACTCTAGCGTTGCGCATCCAGGGTCGGCCTAATAGGATATCGTAGTCCACTCCCTTCATGACTATAAAATCAACAGAGAACTAGACACCTGCGATCTTTATTGGCCAATTCTTAAGTACCCCGAATGGCTTCACTCTCATACCGTTTGCTAACGTGACATTAAACCTAGCAGTTTTGACAGGCGGGTTTCCCCAAGTCTGAAGCACTGCGTGGCTAAGCACACTAACCCCAACTCCCGTGTCTATGATTCCCTTTCTTGTTGTGTCACCTAGGGCTAAAACCGGCAAGACTGCATGCATCTTGGAACCTTCCCAGAAGGCATTGACGTGCAAGGATTTAGGCATAGAGTGCAGCGTCAAGCTCGGTATTTGCGTTTTTGCGTCATTGTCTTGAGGGTCTACTATGACCTGCTCTCGTGACCCTTCAACCCACTTCTTAAGATCTTGCCATAGGTTAGGATGCTGCCTAAGCAGATCTCCTAGGCAAAGTGTTAGAGGGGTGGTCACTAGTGTGGTCAGGAGATCGTTGTGTGCTCGTCTCTCCCCTAACCTGGATTGTCCTGACCAATGGCCGTGACTGATATGTGGCCTTGTAGTGTCAAGGCTTGGTCTTAGCGGCACTGCTTGTGGTGCAGCTGCGTCTCTCGACCTTGGTTGAGGAGGTGATATTGGCATGCTCATATTGGAGAGATCATCGATCTCGTCCTCTATGATGGGCTCAGCGTCCTTGAGATGCTCTTGAGCCTCCTTTACCCATTTCTTCACTTTTTCTATGGCCTCTAACTGTCGCTTCGGATGCGGGTATTCCCCTATCTTAGCGCTTCCCTTTTCGGCCGTTTAGGGGCTGAAGTCTCTGCCTTTGCGTCAGAGACCTTCTTTCCAACAGGCAGAGTTGTAACACTCTCGATTTTTAGTGCAACTTTAGCTTCCGATCTGTTCTTTTTCCGCCTATGACTTTTCTTTCCTATCGAGGCTGCGTCAAGATTGCTAGGTCTTGGCAGAGAGATGCCGGCCTGCTTCGTTTGGGCTCAGGTCATGACCCGCAATGGGATAGGTGTAGCCTCCCCGTCGAGGTTTTCAACACCAAACAACCCCAATGGGACAGATGGTACGTTGGTTGAGCTAGCAGATGGCTTTCACTTTGAGCAATCGATGAAGAGATGGGTGATTCCGCACTCTGAACACCTTTGGTGCGCCTTGTCTCTATTTTGCTGCTCTCTTTCAGGGCAACATGATGAAACATGACCTAGGTGACCACAAGTCCAACAGATGATTGGATCCTGCGTCTGCCCCCCTAGGCCTCTACCTCATCCCCTTCCTAACGCCATCACAGGCACGGGTAGATAATCCATGAGAACCGTGTTGCCCTTGTCGTTGTGCGAGATGTAAGGGTATATGTAGGTCTCTTCCTCATTCGGCTCCTCCACGTAGTGGATTGGAGCGTCGCTTGATGGATGGGTCACGTAAGGACCAGGCAGTCTAGGAATGCCTATAGGGTTTATGTCCATTCGAGGGACAGCTGGTTTCATATCGTTAGGCGCGGGAAAAGCCAATGGGGCTCCCCTTCCGAAGAATGGCTGCGGCCTGTTTGCTAGGTAAGGCTGGCCGTAGGGTTGCGAGTACGGAAGTCTTCTTGGTAATCTACAATGCGCGACATCATGGCCAAACCTACTGCAATTAGCACAAGGTCTTGACCTAGGGTCTTGACACTCGGCCGGCAAGTGGTTTCCGCCACAGTACACGCATTGGACATGCGGGCGCGTTTGTCGTCTCAACATGTCTTGCAACTTGGCTAATGCCATCTTGACATCAGCCAAGCCTTGGTCTATCTCAGTGGCTTTCTCCTTATCTTGGGATGATGGGATTGATCGCTCACTAGAGGCTGACGCTCTCTCTGAGCTTCACGAGTTGGTCTCCTCTAGATTCGAGCTCCTGGAGTTCCGCTCCTTCAACTGATCATCGACTCTGATGGCTTCCTCAAACACTCTAGCTATCGTGTCTCGTTGCAAGCTCGAATTGCCTGCCAAAGCCTTATATAACTCCTCGTCCCAAATGCCGCTGATGAACACAATCGAAACTGCTCTTTCAGTCGGTCGCTCGCCCATAGGGATTCTCTTGAAGAGGCTCCTCACATGGGTTACGTAGTCGCGGATGTCCTTCTTCTCTTTCTGCTTGACGTTCATCAAGCGTACTAGTAGATTATCGGAGTATCCAAGCTCGGCAAATCTCTTAATGAAGAGATCCTTGAGGCTATTGAAATTGGCACGCTCTGCAGCATCTAAGCTCGTATACCACGTCCTACCCTTGTCGCCTAGGCAAATCCCGAACGCTTGCGAGCATTGAGTTTGGTCGTTGAGGCCGTTGGCTTCGCAAACTTGCTCAAACTGCTCAACAAAGCTGTATGGGTCATCATGAGGTTGGTACTTATCGAGTTGCTTGGCAACAATCAGTATTTTGGCCTGGCTCCTTGAGCCTTGGCTTGCCCCTAATCCTGCTAGCAACGACGTCGCTAGTGCGATGGCACTCTACTCTGCTGCTGTATTATCGAGCAGCCGCTTCATAAGAAGCTTGCTCAATGTCAAGTCTCCCTCTAGTGCTCTCTCATGGTCCGTTCGGTTTCGGCCAGCTAAGTTCAACACTCGCTGCACCTCATGCAGCTCCATGCTTTGCCTTTGGCTCCTAGCCTGCTCTGCTGATCCCTATTGTACTTGGCTATGCTCTGCAATGCTTTGCGGGCTAGCCTTCTCTCCTCTTCTAGATCTGTGATGATTGCGTCTGCTGTCCTGCCGCGGTGCTCGTACCAGGCGTGCGCGTCGTAACTGCTCACCAGCTGCTGAATAGTACCTGGGAATACATTCAAATTGAACTCTTCATTAGACCGATGGTCTGAGCTCTCTTCCGCCATGGTCGAGTTCTCGCGCTCCACTAAGTTGTTGATCAGGCTGAATAGACTTGACAGATCCACGTCGTTGGCGCTCCTTGCTTGGTCCTACTCTGCGCTTTGATGGTTTGTCTATATCTTGGTTCTCTCCTGCTGGTGGGTTCCTTGAGTGGTTTTATCTGAGTGAGTTCCTTGACTTATTGAATACAATCCTCAATTTATGATCACTCATCAGTGTGTGTCGTTTCTCGTGCACTTGTGGTCAATTAGGCTTTTAGCTTTCTTATGTGTACTTCAAGTGTGGAATTCAATGTGAGTGCGGCAAACAATCTCTATATGCCTTACGCCTCTTGTCTCGTCTCAGGCCTGATAAGCTTCCTCGCTCAAGTCCTGGCCGTTCTAGCGGATTCTAGGGTCTGCGCTGCTTCTTACTGTTCACTCGGGGGTCGATCACAGGTCCTATGATTGGATTTTCGTTCTCAACGCGTCAGGTCACTGGGTAGTGCTCCAGCACTGTCCCCCTGTCCCTTAGTCATGACTCCTACGTCGGGAACTGCCTACAAGGCGTTCGCTATGTTGTCTTAGAGCAGGTTGCGCTTCCAGTCGATCGCGGGGGTCAAATTTTTATGTTTTCTTTTTTCTGCCTAAGGGTATGTCCGATTTTGAGAATCAGACGTCCGATTTACCAGTGGTCCTCAAAATCAGACGTCCGATTTACCAGACGTCTGATTTTGGGGGTCAAATTGATCAGTGCGAGGAGTTACATTGCTATTGGTGATGCTCAGAATTAGACAGGTATCAAGTGTTCGATTTTCGAAAATCAGACAAGTGGTCCGATCGGACCAGGTAGGTGGTCCAATTGCTGACGTGTCCTAATCCGTGGGTTCGATTCTACGAATCGGACAGGGGTGGGTCTGATTGCCTCGATCGGACGAGGCGTATGATTGGACAGGTGGTCCGATTTTCAAAATCAGACGGGTTGGTCCGAGTGGTCCGATAGAACAAGAAGGTCCGGACAGTTCGATTCTCAGAATCGGATGTTGGATTCTCAGAATCGAACACTGGATCAAATGTCCGATCCCGCTAACCCGAACGCACTTTCGAGCATGAAATCGTCAAAAATCTTAAGGTATTGATTATTACAAGCTACAAGATTCAACAGGAATGATGCTGGAGTGATGGGAAAGAGATCTATGTACCTTGGGATCACCAATAGCAATGTAACTCCTCGCACTGATCAATTGAAATGGGTCACCCAAGCTCTCTCTCTCTCTCTCTCTCTCTCTCTCTCTCTCTCTCTCTCTCTCTCTCAACTAGTTGCAAATGAGGATTTCCTTGCCCTCCAAGAACTTATACCCCCTGTTGGACATTACCCGGATGTTATTGATCACTCTCCTTGCGATTCCTACACATTCAAATGAGCATTTCCTCCATTTTCCACTTGTTTTCCCCGATTTTCTCCCTGTTTTACAGCAGCAAACCCTATGCCTCTCGGGTGCGATTTCCTAATGTTAGCCTACTCTAAACGCAACAAGAATCGAAAGCAAAAAACTGAAATAATTTCTCCATGTTTTCCAATCATCAAACACACAAAATGTCCCAAAATACTTACTTGTCTTTGAAGATAAAAAACACCCAAACTTCCTACCTATCTCAAGCTCCGTTTCGGGGATGAATCCCCTACTTCGATGCTCGATATGAGGCACGCAAGTGCTCAAGCTTGAATCCGTTGGTCCCGGCAACGGAACCAAAATGTAGAGGGAGCTCACGCTCAACCGCCAAGACCCACGGACCGCTTATTGTTTCAAGCATTTCAAGCGAGCTCTAACGGCTATCTCCCACCTAGCCGACGCGCTGTCGATCCTACGAGCGTAGTGAGCTTACCTTGATGTCGATGTGAGTAGCCTCCTCCCTCACACACCTCGGTAGCTCCACGATTCTTGATGCAAGCTCAAGCATCCTCAAGCCTCCTCCATCGCCAAGCTCCATCTTCCATAGCTGCGCGCGCGAGAAAAGAGAAGAGAAGAGAAGAGAAGAAGAGAAGAGGAGATGGTGAAGAGCTTCACCCTCTTGATCCCTCACTCCCATACACTCACTCCTTCACACTCTCACACTCCCTCTCTTAAGAGCACTCACTCCCTCACTCCCACACACTCACTCCCTCACACTCTCACACTCCCTCTCTCAAGAGCACACACAAGCAAGAAGGAAGAGAAGAAAAGAAAAAGATAAGAGCTCTTGTTAGCCACACACCAAAGAATGAGCTTCCATTCATTTTTTTGAACTTTATATACAAGCCCTAAAATCCCATGGGCACCCATCCCCTTTTTTACATGATCGGCCATTCTGGCAAGGTCCTTTTTCCATTTTACTCTTCTAGCATTATGCCTTTAGCCTACACCCGTCTAATATTTTACAATTGGCACAGGAGGGAGCTTAGCGCTCTTTTACAAGAGTTTTTCAAGTTTTTGAGGTGCCTTTCATTTAAAATTGCACTTTTTGTCTCGGCTTAGCTTTAGGGGTCGCCTGCGTGTCTTTGCTCTTTTTTCATGCTTTTTCTGCTTTTTCCTTCATTTTTCGCCATCTTGACTCGGGGTTAACAGTTACATATGTATTGGGAGTGGTTAGTAGGTGTATGACAAACAATAGCAAGAAGCATTGGGAGGTACTAAAGAGAATCATGAGATACTTAAATGGCATTTGTTCATGGATACATAGATGTTGATTTTGCAAGTGTAGAATCTAAGAGGTCTACAAGGTTTATTTTTACTTTTATAGGTGGTGCATTCCATTGGGTCGCTCGATTGTAGCCATGGATGACCTTGTCTACTATTAAGGCTGACTATGTTGTAACCACTAAGGCTTGAAAGCTATATAGCTTACTCATCTAGTGGAGACTTGGATATTGTAGGAGAGGTGCCTTCATTGCACTGTGATAGTTAAAGCACCTCGACACAAACCCTATTTTTCATACAAAGACAAAGCACATTGAGGTGGAGTATCGCTTCATCAAAGGGAGGTGCTTGAGGACAAGTGCATTAAGCTTGTGAAGGTCCATACACATGATAAATTTACACATCTTCTCATAAAGAGTTTACATTTTGAGTCCTTTACACACTACAAAGTGTTGATGGGCATTTGATAATATCTTTACTTTCTTCTTATACTCCCATAAAGGCACATTGGCCTTTAAGTGGGAGTTTGTTAGTGTAAAGGCTAATGGCTAATAGTTGGGTGGGTATCCCTTATATAAAGACACACCGTATAGTCATAATTAAGAATAAGGGTACCATTCGTTGTACCTATACAAAAACACTATTGTGAACTTTTCTCTCTCGCAACCCTCTTGTACTCCATTCAATCTCACATCCCACTACTGCTTCCCTTTCATCTGTTCATCTAGTCGGCGGCCCATTGCTCTACCCTCTTTATAAAAGTATTAGATGTATAGAGAGAAACCAAGACCATCTTCCCACCTTCAACTCTATGGCCATATTAGTGAGGTTTCATCAGCCACCCAAATAGGCTCTAGTATCAACAAATATTTCACAAGAATAATGGTGCCCCTTCACCTTTAGAACATCCCTTTGCAATAGCTAAATAACTTGCCATTGTGAAGGTTTTTCACCTCTTTCATTCCAATCTTGATTTTCTACAATGCAAGAATGTTAGGTTTGCATTTCTTATATGACTACATGCACGATGCTTTCTTGAAGGCAAAGTCAATGAAGTGCAGCTTGATTTAAGCCATTGACAATGCAACATGAACCTTGATATATTCTTCATAGAGGGATTCACTTCACTCTCCTTCTTTCATTGAGAATGCCTTGTTCTTGTCACACAAATTTCTCTAACTTGGCCATGTCCAAGTCGCTACCTCAAGCCATAGATAGCATAATCTAGCTCCATGGATCCACATGTTCAATTAACTATTTCTTCCCATTATGTCTCTAGACCATTTTTGTTTGTTGACCTCTTCCTTGAGCCAAGGCCTTGCATGCATGCAAGAGCTATCTTCCGTTGTCATGTGTTAGGGTTTGTTTGTGGCAATAAAGGCACAATTGTGCATTAACTATGCTCAGATTTCCCACTTGCTTGCCTCTAATAATTTGCTTGCCTCTAATAATATCCAATTATTGATACATAATCGAGCATTGATGGGGAAGCATGTATATCTAAGAGGCTTCTTAGAGGGGTCTCACAGAAGCCACAAACTTCCACTTTACTAATATTTTTGAAATTATGCATTTGATATCAATTGTATTCCCAAAGAGGAATAGTTTGTAAAGCAAGGCATAGTTTTCTATAAGCCCATGGACATAAATCGGCCAAAATGAGTCATAGAATTAGACTAGAAAGTGCTTGTTGTGCACATGCCTATTGGTTTAACTATTGAGCCAATGTAGGAAATGACACGTGTCCCAATGTTTCCCAATTAGCACAATAGCCCGCCATGCATCCAAAACCATGCCAAAAAAGGGTAAACCATTGTTGCTTCGCTTATGACCACAATCGGTCATATGCATAAGCTATGTGTGAATGCAGTCAATCATATGCATAAGCTATGTGTGAGTGTGAACGTCAAAATGAGAGAGCAATTAATGGACAAGGCCATGGCCACAACTTATATGAGAAGGGCCCTCTTAATAGGTAAGTGTATTCCCGATCCTCGTCAATTTCCAACATTGGAGGAATCCTGGCTCTGCAGAAGAAGACCATGGGGGGCAGGATTGGCTCTCACGATCATGTTGACTTCGATTAGGGTATAGCTAGAGGGAAGAAGAGAGAGAAAGACAGAGATAGAGAGATGGGGGTAGTTCACTGCCTTTGTCTTCATCATGGTCGTGATTGTCTCAAAACTTGCAGCATCAGCAAGGGGCTTGTTCATCGTCGGCGTATTTTCTCAATCAATTGTAGCAATAGCATCCATCCTTCGTGATGGAGGGGGCAGCAGCACCTGCTGAGGGTGCTTTGTCATCATCGTCGTCTTCCTCACCCTCTTACCCACATGCGTATCGCAGGACAGTCACCTGACTTGGTGTTATCCGTGGCATGGTGGGTACCAGTAGGTGGCCAATGGGTGGAGGGGGCCTTATGTAATGAAGTAAATAAGGCCAAAGACAAATAAATAAGGCCAATGACAGGCTAAAAGCCTTTGTAAAAAGATTAGAGGTCTAGGGATTAGGGCTTGCTATAAATAGGCAGCCCTAGCCAAAGTTAGGAACCTTTTGACACTTACACTATTTTTCTTAGAGATTTCTTGTTCATCACCATCTTGGGGTGAGTACCGAGTTTTGTTTCTTGTATCGTAATTTTAGCTTACATGACTACATTCTGCTATGGTATAATGAAAGTTGTCTATGGCATGGCCATGATTGAAGCATTTTCATGTTACTTCCTTAGTTTAGTTCATTAGTTTTTTTGTTAATTTTCATGGTAGAATAGACATTCTTTACATTGGTATTAGAGCATTAGTTTAGATTCTATCAAAAGTCATTGTCATGCATTAGATCTAATTGCAATGACTAGGGAGTGAAAACCGTAGTTAAAAATTAGTCACAAAAGTTAGTTCTTCCATAACCGTGGTTTGACATGGAGATCTGTCACAAACTGTGACAAAGATGAAGGTTCTTGGCATGAACCAATGGATAATGGTGGCTCCAACTATATTTGGCAGGTCGTAACCAAAATTTTAACCAAAAATTGGGGTAAGGTGGACAAAATGAAGGCTATAATCTTTAATGAAGACCAAACTTCAGTTACTTTTGCAAAAGGTTTCTTTTCTCTCTCGTCAAGCTTTCTTTCATGGATTCTATGGAAAGCCCTGCTCTTACCTTGATTCTATGGCTTCTATCTTGCAATGGCACTCCATAACAAGCTTCTTTGTCAACTAAGCTTGCCAACAAGCACCATTTATAGTGGATGGGAATGAGATCTATGACACTTACTATCAGTCCAACCATAAGGGTTATGTACCACATGAGCCACTTAAATCATTATAGGTTGAAGATTTCTATGAAGAAGAGCAAGTACATTCAAATATGGACAACATAGATGGTAATGACAATAATGAAGGAGAGCAAATGGAGAACCATGTTGAAGAATATGAGGACAATGAGGAGGACCTTCATGAGAACGTCATTAAGGGCAGCATGCAACATAAGGAGGACTTTCATGAAACCTCTATCCTTCAAGAGGAACATGGTTATGCAAATTTTGGTTTCTATGGTGATTCTATTGATGATGCATATCAGTCCATAGGTGATTGGGATATGTACATGTTGGATAATGAAGATCCTTTGCATCCATTTGATCATGATGACTATGAGATGGATTATGAGAATGTTCATTATCCTTTTGATTCGAGGGATCATTGGGATGATTCTTCTTTCCCATTTTACCCAGGCATAGTCATTGACAATTTTGGCAATTGTTTTCATGATGATGATCACTTTGATGGATTCCCATTTTTGGTTTATGGGAGAAACAATTGAAGAAGCATGAGTTCACTGTTTAATACAGCTTGCTGTATTAAGTTCATGTCATAAAAATAAATGGTCTAACTTCATCAAAGTTAGGATTTTATGCTCCTAGGTGTATTCTTCAAAATGACACCACATTTGTTTGATTTGGAGCTATATTTCAAAAGTTATGACTCTTTTACTATGACAACCCTTTCTTGGATAGCATGAGCAACATGAAGACAGTCATGAACTTCTTGGACCATGGATTCTTCTTCAACTTGTGCCTTTGAACCTTTATGCTACATCCATTGTATTATCTTCCCATTTGCAACTTTGAGGACAAAGCTAATTGAAGTACGGAGGGTTTGTAATGAAGTAAATAAGGCCAATGGATAGGCTAAAAGCCTTTGTAAAAAGATTAGAGATCTAGGGGTTAGGGCTTGCTATAAATAGGTAGCCCTAGCCAAAGTTAGGAGACTTTTGACACTTACACTATTTTTTTAATAGATTTCTTGTTCATCACCATTTTGGGGTGAGTACCAAGTTTTATTTCTTGTATCTTAATTTCAGCTTTTGTGGTTAAGTTCTGCTATGGTATAATGAAAGTTGTCTATAGTATGGCCTTGATTGAAGCATTTTCATATTATTTCCTCTTATTTCCTTAGGCCAGTTCATTAGTTTTCTGTTAATTTTCATGGTAGAATAGACTTCTTTACACCCTACTTCGGAGCTGGACAAATTCTGTTGACGTCACGCAGGGCTCCGTCAGAGGCGATGGAGGTTACGTTGAGCAGGACCAAGTTCCCTCTCTCGGCCTCCAACCTCCCTCTCGTCCTCTCTCGCCTCCGCAGCCCCAAGGATGCGCTCCGAATCTTCTTACATTTCCTCAAGTTGAACCCCACCTACAACCCGGAGCCTTCGACCCTGCAGTCGTTGTGCAATTTCTGGGTGCATGAGCAGGAGCGGTTCTCAGGGTTCCTTTCAGTTCTGCTGGAGTATCGCAAGCCATCCAGCACCATGACACCACGCAGACTCACGGCGATTGTCCGCCTATATGGTTAGGCTGGCCTGGTCGATGACGTCATCGAACTGATAAGAAACTGCAAAGATTACTATGGCTTTCAGCCTGACTTCTTCCACTTGAGTTGTGCTCTCCGTACCTGCCGTACAGGTATTCCAGCAGATGGATGGAGATGGACAGACTCCTACCCTGGACACTTTCCAGAACTTAATAGTTGGTTTTTTGAGTGTGAACGAGCCAAGAGAGGCAGCAAAGGTCTTAGTGGAGATGGTCTCTCGAGGTCTGGTTCATCCAGGTGAGCTTCGTGCTAGAAGCGTCAGCTACACAACCATCATAGATTCACTTATTCAATCTGGATACCTTGAAGATGCTTGCAACTTTCTATATGGTTTGCACGAGAAAGGCTACAGGCCTGGTTATATCACCTACACTAATGTTATAGAAGCATTTTCTCAGAGGGGCCATGTATCTCTCTCGACCAGCTGTGTGATTATATCAGAGCAAGGGACTTGCTGCCAAACATTGCCCAATTTCAGAAATTCATAGATGAGCACTGCAAAGGGAACGTGACACCTGAGACAATGCAAATTTTAGATTCAATGGCTATTGCCTTGGGTGCTCTCAACTATTTTGCATATGAAGATCCTAGCAAGGCAGTAATATCTTCACATGCACCTTAAGATAGTGTGTCAAAAAGCTCTGAGCAGGACATGTCAAGCCTCACTTTCTTTGATCTTGTCATTTACAGTCTTTGTGTGCATGAGAACTCCACTGATGCATCTCCGCTCTTTCACAGGATGGCCTGAGACTGTTCAACAACTCTATCTCCAATTACTAGCATGCTCATGTTTGATACCCTTTGTTGGAGTCATTGGTATGAGGATGCTGAACATGTCCTGAGAATGATGATGCAGTGGGGTCACACACCAAGTTTGAAAATGTACTATTCATGGATACAAGGTGCTTGCAAATCAGGCCTCATGGATGAAGCGTACAATGTCTTGAGTGACTTCAATGATGATTCTCTTGTATTGGTGCCGTATCATACAATGTGGCGGTGGACAAGCTTTCTCTGGCAGGGAAGCTAGAGGAGGTCAAGAAGGCCACTAAGGAAGTGAAGCAGAATATAGGCATTCCAGATGTTGTCAGCTACAGTAAGATGATCCATAGCTTTGCCAAAGCAGGTGATGCAGAAGTGCTACGTAAGCTTTTGTCAGAGATGGTTGAAATGGGAATCACTCCTTATGCTGCACCTTTCAACCCCTTGATTCGTGCCCTTTGTGGTTCTGGCAAAATGGAAGAGGCTCTTGCACTTGTAAATGAAATAGAGGATAAAGGCTGCAAGCCTGTATCTAGTCTCTACACAGCAATTGTGCATGGTTACTGTAATTCAAAACATATACAAGATGTGTTTAATGTGATGAGTGTTATGAGAAATAAAGGAATTGAACTGGAGAAAGAAGCTAATAAGCTGCTATTTGAGGGACTTAAGGCTTCAAGAAATTCAAAGCCTGCTGTTCATGCAACTGCAACCTCAGCTAATAACTGAAATTTTTGTAAAGTGGGACCCTTGACTAAGGCTTAGGGGCCAAATTAAAAATCACCTTTTTTTCAGGCGCAGTGTGTTTTTCATCTGTCTGCAAGGTTTATGTTGTTGAAGAGTCTTTGCAGCTCAAGTTACTCCGGTAAGCAGCATACTTCTAGCTTCCTAATTTGAGTGAGGGGTAGCTCAGAAAGTCTTGTTTCCTTCAATGAACACAGAAAAGGCTCAGGGTTTTGAGAAAAAGCTTTGAAATGTTACCATCTATCTTGTGTGCCTGTGAAAAAAGACCTTATGTATTTTATTTCTTGCTGTGCTCAATTTCTATGCGCTTGTCTCAGAGCCCTGATGACCATGTGAAGTGGCTGATTGCAGCAGATTGTACAGTCAAAGGTGATTTGATTTTCATGTTGTATGGATGGTGCAACATAACAAAAACTCAGGTGATCCAGTGACCCAACACGATTGATCAAGCTAGGCAAGTATTGACTACACTGGTAAGTTGGCTGCCTGATGTGTGTATGGTTATTGGTGTAGTGAGCTAGTTCGACTAGTAATGAAGTAGTACTTCATGTATGATGAGGTTAAGGCTCTTAAGGCTACAATGGAATATTGGGTGCCTATATGGGGAAGACCCTCCTTAGTTGCAAGGTGCACTTGGCTTCCTCCTTGATAATCATATTTCCTTGTTTGAAAACCTACACAATAAAGTCATTTCTCGGTCCCAAAACTCCATTGACAGATTTCTCATGTAAAGTGACAACATTCCTAACCTTCCACACTATCCATAGGTAGATATCTACTTCTAATAATGGTACAGAGAACAGGTGAGGTCATATTGGCTTCCCCAATCAAAATTTCTTTCCATAAATAGCAAGAGAGTTTTGATGTAAAATGTTGTGTTTAGATCTCCATCAGGTTCAAAACATGCAAGAGAGCTGAAGCACTGAAGTCCAAAAGACAAGCATAATTAGAACCCAAGTTTCCTAGTCTTAGTGTAAGTATCTATGCAATAACAAAATGCAAATATTTGCAATCATTAGTTGATGCACCATAAGAAAATGCAAATCCAAACAACAATGCACATGAACACACGAAACAACGATGATGAAAAGTACAATACCTCAATACAATCTCCCCAAGCCACAATTAAGTGCTTACTACTCTAATACCATGTTGGAAGTGTGGTGGGCTCAAGAGAGGCTACAAGAGGAAGAGCATGTTTACACAATGACAAGATCATGCACTTATCAATAGTACAATATAAAGAGTAAACAAGAGCAACGAGGACAAATCAAAAGTAACTCAATAATGATGAAGATTTTACAAGAGACCCTAAAGCAAGATAGCTATCATCACCTTCAATGCATGTCACAATCTTCCTTGTATGATTTTTTTCATGGCATTGGAGTAGAATGCATTTGCTTCCTATTCAACTTTTGCCTAGACCTTAGTAGCTTGAACTCTAGTTGTTTCTTAACCTTTACGGTAAGTCTTAACTCTCTACAATAGTTTGCCACAAATGGAATACTATAAGGAATGCTAAGAGCATAAAGCATAGCACATGTGGTTCTAGGATAGAGATCCATAAACTACTTGTCACAAGGATAATTTACCATGCTTCTTGGAGTCTCATGCTACAACCTTGATCCACACCGTCCATTTTTTGGTAGGCTCAACTGTTGTAGTCCTTTCCTCTTCCTAAGAACCCTTCACCTTCTTTAAAAGGAGGGGCCAGCCAATAATGACATATTGGGACAAAACGGTCATGGTTCCTCCCCTTCCATAGTTGCATCTTCTAACATGTGATATAGCCTTATGTCATGCATTGTTTTGCACCTTCTTCCCTAACCTTAATCTTTTAGATGGCAACAATCATCGAATTTCTCCTTCTCATGATCGTGCACAAAGGATTCATAGTATGTCAAGCCCTAGTAAGGTTCTTTGTATTGCATCAATTTAAACAACATGCTCCCTTCCATAGTAGCACCTATTAATACAAGTAATATAGCCTTATGCTATGAAATTTTTTGCTTCTTCTTCCCTAATCTTAATCTCTTGGATGGCAAAAATCATCAACTTCCTCCTTCTCATGATCATGCAATGACATCCTTCATTCACTTTGAGCACAAACCCCTGTGGGAGCTTTCGCTCAACCGCCAAGACCCACGGATCGCTTATTGTTTCAAGTGTTCAAAGCGAGCTCTAATGGCTATCTCTCACCTAGCCGACGCGCCGTCGATCCTACGAGTGTAGTGAGCTTACCTTGATGCTTGATCGAGTACCCTCCTCTCCCTTGCACTCCGGTAGCTCCACGATTCTTGATGCTAGCTCAAGCATCCTCAAGCCTCCTCCATCTCCAAGCTCCATCCTCCATAGCCGCGCGCGCAAGAGAAGAGAAGAGAAGAGAAGAGAATAAGAGAAGAGGAGATGGTGAAGAGCTTCACCCTCTTGATCCCTCACTCCCACACACACTCACTTCCTCATACTCTCACACTCCCTCTCTCAAGAGCACACACAAGCAAGAAGGAGAGAAGAAGAGAGGAAGAAGAAGACTCTTTTTGCCACACACCAAAAGAATAAGCTTCTCATTCACTTTTCAACTTTATATACAAAGTCCTAAATCCTTTTTGGGCGGTCATTCCCTTTTCCCTTTTTTACATGGCCGGCCATAGCCTAGGTCCCTTTTTTCCATTTTCCACCATTCTAATTTATCCTATCCCCAACTAATGCGTATACTTTGCACAGGAGCGAGCCTGGCACTCTTTTACAAAGATTCGGGGGCGCTCCCACATTTTAATGGTGCGCCCTTTTACTCTTTTATTGTCTCGGGGCGACACCGAGGCTTTCTGAGGGTCGTGCCCAAACATTTAAATTTTTCAGGGACTGGTTACCGGTCAAGGCGCCTTTTTCAGCTTTTCTCTTGCGCCTTTTTTGCTATTCCCATTTTTTTCGATTTTCCGCTCCTCTGTGCTGCGGGAAACACGGTGTTGCAAGAAACATAGTAACATTACCCCCCTCCTAGCCAAGTGCCAGTCCCATGGCACTGCGGTGGGACGTAGTGGCTAGTTAGGTCGGCTGCTAGGTGGAACAGGTAGGTGGATGACACTGCTTGCGAGGTGGTTGGGTGAATGACAGGTGATGGAGTTTAAGAACGATGACCAGGAGAGATTCCGGCGTGCTTTAGGTTCCATGAAGATACGCGGCATCTTTCACACTGTTGTGGCGCCCCTTATGTAGCCGGTCGTCCTTTGAGTATCAGAAACGCTTGAAGCAATAAGCAATCCCTTAGGAGGATGGTATTGGAGGGATTTATTCTGGGGAAACCCCCCGAACGCTGTTTGCCTTGAAAATCCGTGGCTTTGATTGAAGATCCTTGTCTTTGAGTTGAAGGTCTTCAGCTTTGAGTTGAAGGTCTTTAGGCTTGTGGAATCAATAAGCGATCCGTAGATCTTGAGGCATTGGGCATGTATCATTGGAAGATGAGGTTCCAAGATCTATGCCAATGGCAGTTCTACCTTGATTTGGTTCAGTCATGGTAGCCATTAGCAGGTAGATGGCTGGATGCCGGCACATGAAAAGAAGTTTTGGTCATTAGAGGATGCCGTGGGTGATCCTCTTCCGTGGAGTAGCCATTTCTTGAAACTCGAACATAACCTGCAAGAAAAGTTGTGCACTCCCTAAGAGGTGTGTCTGTCTCGCTGTGTAGTGTGTGGTGCCCGTGGCAATGGAACTGGGAGATGGGTCTAACCTTGGGCAAGCCCTTGGTAACATCCCACACTTGAGGGCCCAGTTCGTGCTTCGTCGAAGGTGCAGTGCAAGTCTTGGGGTGACAGGTCTGAAAGTCCTGCCCTTGATGTGCCCTAAGTGTGAAGTGGGGAGGGGGCTAGGGAGAACCCTAAGTGCAATGACTGTGGTGCTTCTTTCTTCTTCTCTTAAAAATAAAAATAAAAAATAATAATAAACATAAAGAGGCGTATACATGGAGACATGTGACACTAGGGCATGACGGGAGTTTACTTCTCGTCATCCGAATGGCGGGTAGGGGATGGCGGAGGGCGGGGGGTCTTTGTTAAGGAATCTACGGCTCAACAAGTAGCCCTTGAGGTTGAGGCGGGTTTTGAGAGTGGTGGTAGAAAGGAAGGGGTGGTTGCATTGGGTGAATTTGCTGTCGCTCATATCTTCGAGCAGTGCAACACAGAAGGATGGCAAAAGAGAAGCGGGCATCATGAGGCGAGTCATGGTGCTGCTATCTATGGCATTGGGATCAAACTAGAGGGGTGGGAGGTGGCGTTCTTGAGGTGCGGGCTCTTGGTGGACCAGGATCCTAATTAGTCTAAGATAATTACAAGTGGTTATGAAGGCGAGGTCAGGACAGGAGGTGAACTCGCTAAGAAATCTATCTATAGAGCTGTACAAATCAGGGAGGGTAAAGATAAGGGCATCCCTATGGGAGGTGCTATTGGTGTTATAGATAATGGGAAAGTCGAACCTGCCGTGGATGGATGGATTAAAGTCGACCCCTACCCTTCGGGGATACGGCATGAAAGTAGGGTCATTTCTCTCAGAAGGGAGGGTGTTACAAAATGCCATCCACGCGTCAAGGTTGACGTGAAAAATGCGTCTTCTCCAGGTGGGTTGGCAATTATAGCCTTCCATCGATCTAGGCACCTGGAGGACTTTATCCTGCCAAAATTCGCGGCCTCAGCTCCCCAAGCAGTTGGGTGGGCCTCTCGCTCGCTAACCACTTGGCCTTGAGCTTTGCATCCATAGCGATGACGTCATTTACAAGTTGAATGGGCATTACTCTGTTCAAGGTAGCGGGAAACTCAAAGCTCAAGTCGAAGGGGTTGCGGTTACATTCCTGCTGTTCCCAGATAATCAATTCGGCGTGGAATTCAACAGGGGGATCTTGAGGGCGCGGTAGGAGAGGGGCAGGCTGTCTTGGAATAGGTCTAACATTCAGCTTTTTCCTTGCCTTCTCTACCATTTCTTTCCTGCGGTTAGCCTGGGCTGCTTTTCTCTCAGCAGACGTATCAGGGGGCTGCACTCCCGCTTGTTGTGGCTGAGGGGGTGGTGGGACGTATTCCTCCTCCTGAGGTCCCAGATCAAACTCCGGTTCACCCTCTTCTGCTTGCACGTCTTCTTATGCCTTTGCCTCTGTGAAACCGAGTTCATCTATTTCCTGTGCCGTCAGGCCTACCTGTGCAAGATATCTTCTTTGCTCCTCTAGGCTCTGCGGCGGGCCTCCTAACTGCAGTGGCACGTGTAGGCCTGCTGTTAGAGCTCTGCATGCAATGGTTAGCTTCTTCTGTAGCTGATCATTGGCTTCGTTTCCTTCCGGTTTGGTGGAGTGGAGCAGTGTATTGAGGAAGGTGTGCTGCTGGGCTATCATGGAGAGCTGGGCCGCCTCTGCTTGATTCTCAGCCAGCACCCTATCTCCTTCGGCTTTCCACGGCTGTCCTCCTTTCTTCCCTGGCCCTTTCTAACTGCGAGAGCAGCTCCTTAACATATTCGTTGTATTGGCCTGTTGGAGGTGGGGGGTGGGGCATGGTGGTGGTGGTGACAGCGTCTTCTATTTTCTGCCTCTTCAGCTCCGCCCTTGGCTTCAGATCAGCTGTGGCTGCCCTTTTGACTCTTGATGCTGGGGTGGCCATGGCTGCTTCTCTTGCCAGCTCCCGTTCCACCAGGAATTGTAGCCAAGTGACCACGTTCCTCTCATCGACTTTTGGGTTAGAACCTTGGGTGGCAGTGGCAGTGGGTGTTGTCATGATAGGAGTGGCTGAGATGGAAGGTATGAAGAGGGGGAGAGTTGGCATCATCGGATCTTTTCCTTTTCCTTCTGCTGGGGATAGGGGTGTGATTTCTGGCACACTGGTACTGGAACCAGGTGCCTTCGTTCGGTGCAGGTTCTCTGCGCCTTCCTCGTCTCTTTTGTGCTGCTCCTCGATGGAGCGACGGGTGGCTAGCTCTATTTCTTCCTCTTTCTTCCTTCTCAGCTCCTCTTCGATATTCTTTTTTCTCTCCTCCTCATCCTTGACTGACTCCCTTAGAGCCCTCTCCAGATCTTCATTTTCTTTCTTCTTTCGCTCCTCTTCCCTTTTTCCATGTAGAGCTTTGGTTCGTTGTTCCGCATGCCTCTGTGGGGTGCTCTGGGACTCTCCCTCTTCATCTGCGTCCATCTCCGTTTCATTTGACGACCTTCACTGCTCTTTTGTGTGAGGTGGGGATTGTGACGGTGACTCGTCACTTCCTTCGTCGCCCCCCTTCTTGTCTTCTCCTTCTCGTCCTTGCCCTAGTGCTTCTTGGATGATGGCTGTAAGGACACCTCCAAACCCTATGGTTGCGGCTTTGGAGGATGATGCCTTGCGGGTTGATCGGGACGACGTGACTCCCCTCCAACGGCTCTTCCTCTTGTTGCCAGGGCCTTAGCCGAAGACTCTATTGTTTTCCTCACAAACCCATTAAGGTTCACCTCGTCCAGCGATTGCGCCGCAATGCTGTCGAGCAGAGGTACGTTGATTCGGCTCATTATGCTGTTGTACCTTTGGCTTGAGAACAAGGCATGCACCATCTTTGCCTGTAGCTGGATTTCTGGGTTGGGGATGTCCGCCAGGCTAATCCCATCATTGGTATGGACCTTCACCTTGTCCATTCCCAACATGGCGTAGATGTCTCTTTTCGGCTTTCTTTCCACCTTATTCGGTAGCCCTAGTGCCCTTTCCACCAACTCGGGGGTCAGCTCAATCTGCACCTGTTTGGTGGCTTCATTGTCACGCACCGTGATGGTGCCTGTGCTCCTATTGAAGGTACGCAAGAAGTCAGCGCACTGGGTGTAGTCCACCCTCCGGCCCACTGCGTCCAGGTACTTCTGCAGGTGGCACTGATCTATGATTTGGCATACTGCCGGCTCTTCGATGGCCACATCTTCAAGGTTGAAGACGTGACGGAACTTCAACTGGTTGAAGGCTCTCGTCTCCACCATGAGGCCGTACTTCGCTTGCTCCTCCTCTGAGAAGGGGAGCTTGCCCGCTTTGTCCTGGCTTGCCATGATCGCTACCTGCAAGTTCAACCATTTCCACTTTTAGTGCTTTTTGACAACTAATTTGCTGGAGGAATAAAAGCGTAGCAGATTTTATTGAGCATAGCCTTAACTTTGCTTTTCAGGCTTTTACCATTACATCTTACCCTTGCATTTCAAATTTAACTAACATTTCATACTTGGTTTACTTTTTAGATTTTCCTTGTTTATTTTTTACGTTCCACCTTATTACCCCTTCCCCCTTTGGAATGAGAAGAATCCGTCCTAGGATTGGAGGTTGAGAGGCCAAGGGAGTTCAGCATAAAGGGCGTCGGTCTACTTGTGCAGGAGCCAGGCGTAGAAGTTGGGGTTATACTCTAACTGAGCTTCCCTGTCTAATTCGAATGGGCGGATATCGACATGCGTGATGTATGTCAGAACATCAGTTAGGAGATTGCCAGAATTGACCCTACTTGCAATGTGGAGCTCTTCCTTTGTTAAGAGGCGGTCAAGGTAGGGGTGCCCCTTGATGTGCTCGTCCATGGGTTGGCCACGGAGAGTGGTTAACACTTTATATGAGGTAGGCGCGACGTAAGTGGGATCATACTCGACTGTTTTGATGGCTCGGTGTTGGTCATTATGCGACATCTGTCAACCTCCCATTGCAACCTAAGAGCGTACCATTGCCTCAAGAAAGGTGATTCAGTATCAGCAAGGTGGGATAACCTTGCGATCTCTTGGTCAGTGATAGCAGAAGTGGTCCGTGGATTGTATGACGTGATGAGACGTTGCTTAATGGCTTGCTCTGTGGAGACCTCACTACCGAGCAACTCAGTAGTAGAGCGAGAAGCTTTTGCAAATGCGAATTCAAAAGTCTCCCACGAGCAAGGCATATTGCGCACTTCCGTTGCAAAGGGTTCTTCTAATAGACCCAAGTCCAAACGGTCATAGCTGAGGGCGAGCGACACGAAGGTGGCATCGAGTCGTTTAATGTAGTCCACCACATCATCGCCGGTGTCCTCGGCAAGATCAGCGGCTAGTGCTAGAAATGATTTTCGTTCATAGGAGGGAGTAAGGCCTACGGGCGGTCGAGGTTTGCTAGAACTAGAGGCCTTGACAATACATAGTTGTGGTTGGGAGTTTCCTTGAGCCTGCGGTTGGGCTGTTTGGAAGATGGGCGGGTACGGGTCAGTCACAGCAGCTGGGCTACTGCTGTCAGCTTTGCCGCGGAGGGTCGGATTGACTTGGTCAGATGATGACACCTGTGACGGTGGCTGTTGCTTGGGCCGATAGATTTGTGTGACTCTCTTGGGCCGAAGCATAGATGAGTCGGATGGCAGGGGCTCTGGAGAGCACTGCAGCCTATGGTCTTGAGGTGTTGGGGGACGTGGGCTGATCAAGCTTGAGGGTGGCGTATGACTAGTGCCTTTGGCCGTAGGGGCCTTAGGGATCCACAATGAGGCATTTCCCTTATAGTAGCCTTGCGTATGCAAGAGGGCTTTAGGGACCCATCTTTGCGTAATCACGCGGCTCTTCCTGTGATTGCATCTTGGCCTCCTAGGTTTAGAGTTCTGGGTCTTATGCGGATAGGCGCGTCGACTCCTAGGCGGTTGTCGCGGCTGTTTAGGCACCCATTGAAAGCGAGGCTGTTGGGTCTTTACTTTGATCGCTGCGGGTTGCAGTTTATGGAAGTCGGGAAGTGGCAGCCGCACACTACCCCCCTCCTTAGTCTTGCCTACGGATGTTTCTATCGGTGGCCCTGCAGACGGCAATGGTGTCGCGCAGCCCTTGCTGAAAGCTGTGACAATGCGCACGTTGCCGATTGCTAGGTGGATGCGCTGCGACTCATAATCAACATTGCAGCGAGTCTGCTTTTTGAAGGTTCGCCCGAGCAGTGACTCCATGCCTGCGTCTGTAGTACTGGGCAACACGTAAAAAAGCATTGGAATAGTCTCAGACTCGATAGAAACGGCGACTCTGCACTTGCCGAGAAGTACATATGATTGAGCCCCATATGGGCTTAATTTGGCAGTTGTGGATTGAAGTAGTGGTTTGCCAAGTAGGATCCAATGCTTGTGGGTTAGGACATTGAAGTCTGCTCCCTCATCGATCAAGGCGTTGAAAGCGCATGTTTGCTTGGCAGTGATCGTGACACGGAGGTAGGCGGGTTCTACAGCTTCCTCATCATCTTTGTTGATTTCAGTGATTGTGGCTGCTCGTATTTTGACCGGCGGTTCTAACATTGGTGGCTCATGCAAAGGATGAGTGGGAGGGAAGTACTTCTTGACACGACTGCCATTGAAGAAGCCTATTCCTTCACCGTCCAGGGTCTCAAGCTCGACATTGCTGGTTCGGCTGATTGCCCGAACCTTGAAGGGTCCGAGATCTTTGAATTTCATATTTTGCTTATGTCCTTTAACTGAGTAGAGGAGCACTAAGTCACCCTGTTCAAATTCTGCTGCTTGACATGCTTGTCAAACCAGCTCTTGTGTCGAGCTTTCTCGCAGATAAGCGCGTGGGTGGCTAGAAGGCAAGTCTCTGATAAGTGTTTCATCTCGACCAGGCGTTGCGTCCATGCTACCTTCCCTTCCCATCGTTCTTGAAGCTAGGAACGAAGAATTTGAATGGTAGAATTGCCTCCGTCCCATAGGTCAGCCTAAAGGGGGTTTGGCCGACAGCCGTTTTATAAGCTGTGTGGTAGGCCCATAAGGCTACCATCAACTTGTTGTCCCAGTCGCTTCGTGAGGCTGAGACTACTTTAGTCAGGACGTTGATAAGAATTTTGTTAGTTGATTCTGCCTAGCCATTAGCCTGAGGGTAGTATGGTGAGGATTTGCGATGGATGATGAGAAAGGTGGATAGGAGATGTGCTATCACTTTGTTGATGAAGTGTGTGCCTTGGTCGCTAACCAGTTTGATGGGGCAACCGAAGTGCGAGATCACTTGCTCCCATAAGAACTTGGCAGTCGTCCTAGCGTCGTTTTTTCGTGTGGCTCTTGCCTCTGCCCATTTCATGAGATAATCCGTGGCCACCATGATGTACTTGGCTTGTGAGTACTGCGCCGCAGGGCTGATGGGTCCTATGAAGTCAATTCCCCATTTTTCGAAGGGTTGGTGAGTAATAATTGGGGTTAACTCCATTTGATCCTTACGAATCGGGACTTTTGTCCATTGGCACTTGTCACAATACTTGACGAATCGCTTGGCATTGCGAAAAAGTGTGGGCCACCATAGTTGGGACTCCAGCACCTTCCGTGCTGTCGTGTCTCCGCTAAAGTGTCCTCCTGCAATGCCGTTGTGCACCTCTAAGAGCACATCGTGCATCTCATGCTCACACATGCACCTACGCAGTAATCCGTCTTGCCCCAGCCTATAGAGTTGGCCTGCAATCAGCTGGTAGGGCTGGATCTTCAAGATCAAGCGCCTAAGTCATGCCTTTTCTATTGGTCGCTCAGGTAGTCCGTACTCGAGCACTTGGACTATGTCAACTACCCAGTATGGCGTCATATCAGCCTTAAATAGATCTCTCTCACTGGACAGGTGGAATAAGTGGGCGTCAGGTAACTCGTCAATGATGCCTTGTCCAACGACTTCTCTTGTGGGCATACGGACATGTGATCAGCCATGTAATGCTGTTTTCCCTTTCGTACCACCATAGAGAAATCAAACTCTAGGAGCAGGAGGAGCCATCGAGCTATGCGTTCTATAGCACAAGGTTTATTCACTAAATAAAGTAGGGCTTGATGGTCCACGAAGAAGATGAAAGGTATGGCCAATAGATAATGCCGGAATTTCTTCACGGAGAACACCATGGCTAATCCCTCCCTTTCTATTGTCGAATAATTCATCTTCGTCTCAGTGAGTTGTTTGCTAGCAAAGCTCACTGGGTAATCTAAGTTATACTCACCAAGTTGGCACAACACTGCCCCCACGGCAAACTTAGAAGCATCGATGTGCACGTGGAAGGTAATGGTACAATTTGGGGCTTGTAGAATTGGTGCTGTTGTTAGAGCCTTTTTCAATTCTTCGTATGCCCGTTGGCATGCCTTGGTCCATTCAAAGACAATCAACAGCTTGTACAATGGGCTGGCGATCAGCGCGTAGTTTAGCACAAACCGTCGATAGTATCCTGTGTGACCTAAGAAGCATTGAACTCCCTTGTAATTAATTGGGGGTGGAGTCAAGACATCGATGACGATAGACTACAAAATTCGCCAAGAATGATGTTGGAGTGATGGGGGAGAGATCTATATACCTGGGGATTGCTGATAGCAACGTCATTCCTTGCCCTGATCGATCGAATGTCGCCCAAGATCTCTCTCTCTCTCTCTCTCTCTCTCTCACTCTCAGCTGGTTGCAAATGAGGATTTCCTTGCCCTTCCAGAACTTATAACCCTGCTGGACATTCCCCGGATGCTACAGATCACTCTCCTTGTGATTCCTACACATTCAAATGCGCATTTTCTCCGTTTTCCCCCTGTTTTCCCTGATTTTCTCCCTGTTTTACAGCAGCAAATCCTATGCCTCTTGGGTGTGATTTCCTACTGTTAACCTACTCTAAACACAACATAAATTGAAAGCAAAATATTGAACTAATTTCTCCATGTTTTCCAATCATCAAACAACCAAAATATCCCAAAATACTTACCTGTTTTGAAGATAAAAAACACCCAACTTCCTATCTACCTCAAGCTTTGTTTCGGGGATGAATACCCTACTTCGATGCTCGATATGAGGCGCGCAAGTGCTCAAGCTTGAATCTGTTGTCCTGGCAACGGAACCAAAATGTGGAAGCTTTCGCTCAACCGCCAAGACCCACAGACCGCTTATTGTTTCAAGCGTTCCAAGCGAGCTCTAATGGCTATCTCTCACCTAGCCGACACGCCGTCGATCCTACGAGTGTAGTGAGCTTACCTTGATGCTTGATCGAGTACCCTCCTCTCCCTTGCACTCCGGTAGCTCCATGATTCTTGATGCTAGCTCAAGCATCCTCAAGCCTCCTCCATCTCCAAGCTCCATCCTCCATAGCCGCGCGCGCAAGAGAAGAGAAGAGAAGAGAAGAGAAGAAGAGAAGAGGAGATGGTGAAGAGCTTCACCCTCTTGATCCCTCACTCCCACAAACACTCACTCCCTCACACTCTCACACTCCCTCTCTCAAGAGCACACACAAGCAAGAAGGAGAGAAGAAGAGAGGAAAAAGAAGACTCTTTTTGCCACACACCAAAAGAATAAGCTTCTCATTCACTTTTCAACTTTATATACAAAGCCCTAAATCCTTTTTGGGCGGTCATCCCCTTTTCCCTTTTTTACATGGCCGGGCGTAGCCTAGGCCCCTTTTTCCCATTTCCCACCATTCTAATTTATCCTATCCCCAACTAATGCGTATACTTTGCACAGGAGCGAGCCTGGCACTCTTTTACAAAGATTTGGGGGCACTCCCACATTTTAATGGTGCGCCCTTTTACTCTTTTGTTGTCTTGGGGCGACACCGAGGCTTTCTGAGGGTCGTGCCCGAACATTTAAATTTTTCAGGGACTGGTTATCAGTCAAGGCGCCTTTTTCAGCTTTTCTCTTGCTCCTTTTTTGCTATTCCCCTTTTTTTCCATTTTCCGCTCCTCTGTGCTGCGGGAAACATGGTAACAACCCCTTATATTTCAAGCTACCATGGTAATCTTTTTGTATGCTTGATTCATATTAATAATAGGTGTCTTCAAAGGTCTCGTCACCTTCACCATAACTAACATAACATGGTTTTAGATTTGATTCTCCTTGTCCAAAACCTATTTGTCTTTTTGCTAGATTGATTGAAGCCAATTGACCTTAGTGATCCACATAAACTACATAATATGGTGCTCTTTCTTCTTCTTGTTGTCCTTAGAGGTCTTGTTTCGCTCGTTATCAATTTTTTTGGTTGGCTACAAAACAAGTGTTAAAGATTGGGTCAACCTGGTGCCAAAGATCGCTTATTACCACTCCAGCCAATCCTACCTTTGGAGTCCTTCCAGAAATGAGGTTTGGTCTACCGATCTCACCAATGAGCAAGTACATCATGATAGCAAACCAATTACTTCATGAAATGGGTAGAAGCATGGGCTCTCCCTGACAACACCACCAAATTAGTGGCTAAATGCTTATTCAAAGATCTCTTCACCTTGTATGGTACCCCTATTGAATTGGCTAGCAACAAAGGTATGCATTTTGTCAATAAATTCATCAAAGAACTCACAATATTTTTCCTCATTATACATAAAAAGTCCTCCCCTTATTATATGCAAGCTAGTGATGTAGCAGAATCCACTAGCAAGGTGTTGTGTAAAATTTTAACAAGTTGGTAGATTAGAATAAAAAAGATTGGGGTTCCAATCTTTCAGTACACTATGGGCCTTTCGCACCTCCTTCAAGGCTACTACTGACCCCTCACAAATTAGCATTTAGCCTGGAAGCCATTACGCCCCTGGATTATGCAGTACCTAGTTTATAAAACACAGTACAAGGTTGGCTCATCCCAGAGGAATCTCTTCCTTTTTGCATGGAAGCCATCACACAATTGGAAGAAGACTACATCTCCAATGCCTACATTCTGTCCGAAGTCCAAGCTTGACAAAAGCATCAAGTAGACTAGCTTTCCAAGAAACCAATTTTCCAAAAGGGCCAACTCATCCTAGTCTTTAAGACTCAAATGGGCAAGCTTCCAAGTAAGCTCGAATTCAAATGGATAGGTCTTTCATGATTTTGAAACTAACTCTTTCTATCTGACCAATTTATAGGGTAAGCTACTACCAAAGCCTGTCAATGGATTTTTGCTATGTCATTATCATGTTGAAGGCTTCTAGTGCCCATTCCCCATTGAACCAGATTCCCTTACCACTCCTTCTTGATCATATTCTAAATATTGTTTCCCATTGGTTGCCTGCCTGCAAATCGCCTTGAATCTAAAAGATGCCAATCATGATGATGTGGCATTCATTTATGGACCCCACTCATTTGATGATAACCTTGACAATGGCATGGTATCTTAAAAAGCTCATTTTCATCATGCATTGTTATGGCCTATTTTGCTAACATGGTGCATATGCATTGGCCACAATCCATTCACATTAACTCGATGGCCTTCTAAGAAAGATTTTCTCTTTCAGCATTCTTATTTGTCACTTAACACTTGTCGCCTTGTCTCTTAAATTTGCTTTCACTTCTTTTACATTCTCTGTGTATTGCTCTTCTTCATTCTTGCTTCATGGCTACATTCTGGCTTGCAACTAAGAAAGTTTGCCCTTTGAGCTGCCCCGAGGTCCTCATCGATGCATAGCCATGGATCGACTCCCTACTATAGCTCACCAACTTTGTTAGCCTACTATGGAGCACTACCCCAATTCACCCCATACCCAATCCATCCTGGAGCAGTTCTTCATAGGCTCCACAACCCACATTCATGGTCACAAATATAGCTTGACCTCCAAGAATGTGTAGAAGAAGTTGTGCCTACCTAGCCATGGTGACCTCGATCCACCAACGCTCTCCACCTCAACCATAAAAAAAGTCTTTGACTCCATTGTGAACAAGGAGTACTGGGGATGAACAACCTTCTTGATGCCCATAAATCTATCAAGACACCTTGAAGTTCCCGGTTGAAGCCATGTACATGCAGGCCAAGGCATTCAGTGTCTCCAAAAAGGTAACATCTCACTTCTTCTCACCTCTTGGTTCTCCCATTGCTTGGGCCCATGTCCTCAGTGATCACCTCTTTGTCAAGGAAAAATGCCTATCCTGCGGGCCATCCATTAGCAAAAACATGAAAGTGATGTGCATAAAACACTTTACCCTCCTATTTCCCCTACCTACTCTCCTTACCCCACCCCGACAGCTCTCCCCACCTGCAATGGATGTTGCCCAGTCTTAACCTAAGATTGGAACCTTGCACGAGCCTAGCCCCGACCCTTACAAGGACATGGTGGAGTAGCACCCTGAGACCAAGTGCTCAAAAAGGAGGACCAAATAGAGAATGACATTGATCGGTAGACCTTGGAGCAAGACTACTCGCCCCATGAATGCCAACCTCCCAAATCACCCAAAAAGTCCACCCATGCCACCAACCTCTTCACCAAACTTGCCCTACTCAAGTCTAAGGGCCAAAAGTGTGAGCAAGAGGAGAAGACTCAAGAAGAAAACAAGCACATTGGCCCCACTTTGACAACCCACACAAGTCTAGATGGCATCTCCTTTGTTACCACACCCCTCCCACTAGCCTATCCCAGCAACTTATTCTTATCCCACTAGAATTCAATTGGGAAGTGGCTCATTGGTCTCACTAAACTTTATCAATGGGTTCTTGACCTGATAGTAGCACTAGCAAGAGGACCTCATCACCCAAGTGGACCACCTCAAGCAGGTCAATTCTACCCTCTCCAAGTAGCTCAGGTAGAAGGATGTTGTCCTTCATGAACATAAGAAAAGGTTGGAGGCATGCCAATAGGTGCAACTGGCCTTTGCAGATGACGTTTGGAGGAGAGCCTTGCAACTAGAGAGGGAGAATATTTTTCTCCAAGCATGTGTAGTTGGAGCGGAGAACCCAGATGGCGCAACCCCTCTCCTTGGAGATCATTGAAGAAATCCAATATGACTATGAGAAGGAGTGGCTCAACCAATAGGAAAAGCTTAAACGAGAACTCCTAGCTACCACGATGGATTCCTACTCCTACTTGACAAGCGAATGAGTTAGTGGACTCTAAGTTTGCCCCTCTACCCACCCTTAGACTACCATAACCCCGCCCAATTCCCCACAACAAGTTGAAAGCGCCCATGGTAGCTCTGCCCCATTGCACTCCCACTCTACATCAAGCTCTACGGCCAAGTTCAAACTAGTTGCCCTAGTAAGGAGGATGCTTAACTGAAATCCCCAGCTTTGAACTTCTTTGATTTCTCCATTGGCACTAGCTCTATGGATCCCAAGTGGCAGCTAATGGTCAAGCATTGCCAAGCATTGGAGCAGCAAAATGATAAGGCCAAGGAGTGGATCCAAGTGCTGCAATAGGCCATGCTAGACCTAAACCGGGATTGGAAGGTGGAATACAAACTTCTTTGGCAACACATCATAGAGGAACATCAGACTAGAGTTTCCTAGGACATTTAAAAGATAGGTATTTCTTGTCTCAGTCAGGATTCACCAGATGCATGTTCTCCATCAAAATGCCGTTGGAGTGCTTGCCTCCAACCCAAAGCTAGAGTTAAGAAGGAAGCTCAATTGGATCAAGGAGAAGAATCCCCAAATCTTGATGATCCAAGGAAGAATCAGGGAGGAAAATATTCTAACCTCAATGATCCACTCTCTGAAGACCCCTCTGCTCCCATCCAAGACATCATCCAACAAGCTTAGCGCTATCTACTCGAAAAATCTTGTGGCCGAGCTCATCTTCCACAATGTCTTGTAGCCTCCCCTTTGGACCTGCATGGATATCTGGCTACAGCAACACCACCAATATAATCCACTCCACCCACTTTGACCCTAACCTCTTGGCCTAGTAGCACCCTGTCTTTGGCCTCCACCAAAACCCAATCCAACCCACCCCACCCCTTACTGCCTTCCATCCCTCTTCCATCCCTCCTCTGACGACCCTCATCACCCCATTGCCACACTAGGACCAAATCCAACAAGATGATGCGCTTGACATAGAGGATGAAGGCTACATCAATGATAGTAATTTTGTGGGTCCGAATCCAACATGTGTGCCAATGTTAAAGGTAGCAAAAGTTAGCAGCATTTAAAGTAAGGCCAATGGTGCATTGAGGAGCTAATGAGTGTCGGAGTAGTAAGGACCATTGGCACAACACATGGAAGGAGAGAATATTGCAGTTGACAACAAGATATATAAAGGGAGAGATCTTGACTGTTCATTATTCGTCTCTCTAGCTTCTTCTTCTTGTATTTGCCATGTGCTTATTGGGTCGTTCAGCCAATTCTTTGACTACCATTCTGAGTGCTACAATAGTAACAAAGTCGACTTTCTCTTTTGTATGTCTTGAGTCACAACTTTTGGCATTACTACTACCCTCATATTTATATCATTAGTTGTCTTGAGTCTACAAGATTTTGGTGTCCCTCCATTATTTGTTCCTAGATATTTTGTTACTATCATCTCCATCTCTGCTGAGATTGTTGCATTGGTTACATCTAGCAATATACATTTGGGGATTCCCTTGGTTGAGTATCTCAACATCTGTTTTCATTGTTTTGACTATATCAAACCCTATACACCAGATGTTGATTGTACTACAGTATGTCAGTGTCCACTTGTGTCACTCTGAGTATGACTATGCTCTCCCCTGTGGTGGTGGTGCCTGAATCCAATTACAGAGACATGATAATCAATAGGCATTTAGCTCACTCAAATGTACATTCTCGCTAAGTCCTCGTCCCCCTATACCTAGCATACTCCCCACATATGGACAGCTTACTTGGGTGGTATTACTCATTTCACCTCCTAAACATATGGAGTTAGGCTCGTAAGTAGAAACTGCACCTACAATCACACATATAACATTAGCTCTCTTGTTCATGCTTAGGGGGATATTATTATGAGGACATATAATCACACCTTGCACTCCACACATGCAGGAAGCATCTGCTAGGTTACACACATTGGAAAATCACAAACCTTAACGATGTACACATTTAGGCATACCTTAGCATGTTCGAATTGACCTCGAACATAGGTTATTAGAGCATTCAACTGCAATAGAGCACATCAACATATGTAGGAGGACCAACACTTACAAGAATACACTTAATAGGGTCCATTTACATGGATCCATAAACATGCACTTTTGCATGCATTGTATACAGGCATTGCTAGCTCATCACTAGTATGCACGAGGAGTAGCAAAACACATCGGTAATGCTAGGATGCATGTACACACACCTTATATTGGGAATGTCAAGTTCGAATCAGCCTCTATACACAAAGTTCTAAAAGGCAATGAGCTACAAAGCACCAAGGGATGGGGATGTATAAAACCGAGTCACATGATAGCTTAGGAGTCTCTTGGGGCCACAAAACCCTAGTTTGTGACTATGATGTATCAAGTGATATAGAGCTTTGCAAGAAGGATCATTGTGATAGGCATTCAGCTCGAGAGAGATTGCAGTCAAAAGCCAATGGCCACGAAGTGCTTTTGCTCCATCACACGATCACTATTAGGCTATTAGTCCATGCAACCACATAAGGAAGGGTCAACCGCATTAAGGTTAATCATAACGTGTGACAATTGCTAGCCACTAAGAAGTACCAACCTTGACATGACAATTTTCCCTCATCGAGGGACAGAATGGGAGTGTAAACACCTTAAGGTCTATCAGAATGTTTTAAGCATGATTCTAGGGAAGGATCAAAAGATTACCTAGGAAGCCTCACAAGGAGAAACTAAAACACTTCAAACCAGCCCTTGTGAGCACTATTTGATCTCTTGGTATTGAAGGGTGTTAGGATAGACATGTGTAACTAATAGCATGAGAGTAGGGGGTTTTAAATTGTCAAACAAGAAAGCTAATGTCCGCAAGTGTTTCATTACATGTTTTTGAACCTTGATGCATTTGTTGAGACTTTAAATTGCATGTTTTTTGTACAAAATTAGTGAAAAAAAAAAGGTGAGAAAGAATTGAAAGCCTGTTTGTGCACCATTCATTATTAATTGCATTTCGCAAAAAGAAAGGGAATGTTTGTTGTTAAAGGAAAAGTGTGTATGTATCAAGCCATTCAAAATGGAAAAAAGGAATCAGCCAATCACAAGAAACTAAATGAGAAAATGAAACTTGGAATCCACAAGAAATTGAGCCACAACAATACCGAGACAAAGGGGAAAAGGTGACAAAACAAACTCGTGAAGCACATAAGTCAAGTGAACCCTAATGGGACAAGCACCTAGATGAAGTGTCTTGTAGAGGGGAATCTGCTAGTCTCATACCTCATTAGAAAAATCAAAACCTTAGTTGCACAAGAACAAAAAATGACAATGTCAACATCAAGATCACACATTGATGACCTAGGAATTGACCCTCAAGAGTTTCTGATCAAAATCCAATAGCTCCTTGGTGCAATACGAGTAAAAAACGCGAATAATGCATGCAAATAAACTAGCACATGAAGTCATCACTGAGATAGAGGAGAAAAAAAGAAGGCTAGGGAAGGACCTATTGCAATAGGTTGCAAGATTCACATAAGTACAACCGGTCGATAGGCAAAAGAAAAAGGCCAAGCTTAACCAAATGTAATGCATCTTGGCATTCACAAGGTGCATGGAACCGATAGTTAATGCTAACATAGAAAGAGTGCTTGAAGCTGACCTCACTCCAACTGTGAACTCCTAACCAAGCAATTGTTGGTGGGCAATCCAACCAACAAGCAAAATATTGTTGCATTAGTTGCCTCTATCCTAGCTAGATTAGGAATTGTGCCCAACACTAGAAACCAAGCTAAAATGTTGATAGTCATTAAACAAGTTGAGAAATGCAAGGTAGAAAATGACCCACACAGTTTTATGGAATAATTCAACCAGGTCTATGAGACCAACAACCTCCAAGAATATACTTGGTTCACCAGTCTCGATAATGTCAAAACAACGATTTTGATATCTTGAAGGACCTCTTTATTAAGAGATTCTCCAAAGCAGGATACCTAGATAATCTAATTGTCAAATTGATGAATGTTAGTCAGAAAGAGAAAGAGGAAATCTATGATTACATTACTCCTGTTCGAAGTCTCTACAATAGGATTCTAATAGTGGAACGACCCACTCAGAAGGTAGTCTCCACTGTATTCATTTAGGGAATAAAGGATGAAGGCATTAACAAAGAAACTCAGGTTTGCAAAGAAACATGCTAGCTAGGGTTTTCAAAGAGGCAATTCGTATGGATGACCTACTAAAGGAGAGAAATGCCAAAGCTATACAACATGTTGTCAGCTTTACCATCCATAGTGAGAGAGCCACAATCTATAATAAGCAACCTCTCATAGACATCCAAGTTAAAGAAAGAGCATAGATATCTTAAATGAAGTGGTAGGACTTAAATTGGAGATGGAAAAGATTCAGATGCCTTGTGACAACCCATAAGATTGCATGTCCAATGCATCCATTGTGGTAGTAATCATCTTTCATCAAAGTGTGTAGATCCTCGACCACGTGTCTACACAAACTACGAAAGAGTGGGCCATGAGGCCATGCATTGTTTCCTATCATCAAGGCTTTCATATCCTTAGCCTTATCCACAACCATATTATTTGATGAATAGGAAATTTAACTATGGTAGAGGAGCATCACTTGCACTCCCTACACCCAATGACCAATGACCCATAGCTCCAAGGGTTGACATCAACCTGATAGGGATACCAAGACCACTTGGACCTATAGTCATGCATCCACCAAGTGACACACCATTACACTTCATGGAAGAACCAACCAAAGAGGAACCATACATAGATCCATATGTCACTTATGGCAAAGAAAGATATCATGTTCTGATGGATTTTTTAGCAGTTCCAATAATAGCCTTAGGTAGGGGATAGGAGCGATGCATGTGGCCACCCTGAACATATATAATCTAAATGCGCAGAAAGGGAACAAGCAAATAAAGACAACGTGAATTTTAGGTGTCTTAAGTGCGGTGTCACACACATGTGCATTGATTGCCTAAGGAAAAAATCCTCCACTAGCTAAATGATTGGACCATCGGTGCCACTTGGGCTATTTCATGTCAAAACAACTATTAAATGTTATGACTAGAGCTCAAGAAAAACATGCCAACATCGTAGTGCCCAGACCTAGTAACTTGGATGCCTCTTCCATAGGCAAAAAGAATCAAAAGAAAAGAAAAAAGAGAATCGAAGTGAAACTAACACTTAAGATTGACAGAATCCATCGAGGAAGTTGGCTTCCTTTTCTACAACTCTTTTCAACATGTGCTTGGTATATGGCAATGGATAGTTGTCTCTTTTTGTGGTTGCATAGGAAATTGATAGTTGTCTCTTTTTGTGGTTTCATAGGCACTTGATAGTTGTCTCTTTTTGTGGTTGCATTGACTTTCTTGTAATTTATGCATGCCCTAAATGTTTCGTATTTCTTCAACACAATGACAATGGGGAAAACCCAATTTGTGTACTCGATTTTGTAGATAAATCCAACATTAAGGAGCTTGTTGATTTCCTCCTTAAGTACATTGGTGTACTTTGGGTTCATTGCATATGGGCATTGCTTAATGGGCACCGCATTAGGCACCATAGGAATGTTATAGGTTACAATACTAGGATCTAACCCCTTAAGTTCCTTGAGTGACCGAGTGAACATATCTTTGAAATATCATAAGAGATGCACAAGGCTAGTATCCTCATCCTTAGTGAGGTCGTTGTCAATGAAGATAGATCTAGGTTTATTGCCTGTAATAGCTAAGTTGATCTCTTTGACTTTGGCCGCGAACCCTCAATAGGTTTGCTGGCTTGTCCTTAATGTTTGGCTCCCAGAAATACTACTATTTGATCTCTTTTTTTAACTTTAATGGATCACTCAGAACATTAATTCTCAACATCTTCACGACCTTGCACCAGTCCGCCATTACGTGTCAAACAAGCATCCTCCATCTTGTTATTTTCTTTATTTCACCTACATGAATAGCCTCTTGGAGGAGAGAGAAAGACTAAATTCTAACCTCCACAAACAAGTAGCCATTCTTCACCCTCTTGGAGGAGAGAGAAAGACTAAATTCTAACCTCCACAAACAAGTAGCCATTCTTCACGCAGAGACAAGCAATAGGAAGCAAAAAATTTGGAGAAAAAGGTTGATATGATCGATTCTATCAGTTGTTTGTAGCCCCATCCCCCCTCTCATCAAATTCGCCAATAATGTCATTGTGATCAGATTACCGCCTAAAAGAACCCCCCCTCCCCCCTTGCAAAAATTTTGGGCCCTTTGGCTCCAAGGGTCATGCCCCTTTCAATCTTGACCAGATTTTAACCTTCCAAATGTTTGGCCTCTCGCTTCTCCGGCATCCAACACCCGATTCGTAGTCCAAAAATTTCTGTGTGTTCTTCTTGAAGTCTTGAACTGCCAGGAACTTGTCTTGCTTTGATCCGGCACCCTAAAAAATTATGAACATCCCCAACCACTGCAAAAGACTTTTGAAGTAATTTGAATTTCCAACTTCCACGGCCACTTAAAATTGTCGGATCTGTGTCTTCTAATTTTGTCGAGCTTCCATTTTTGCTTTGAATTTGCATTAGTCGGCACTTATTCGACATTTCTTCGTGGTCAAATCCCACTCTCAGTTTTGTTTGAAGCACCATTTATTATTGGAACCCCATACAACTATGAAGTCACCTAAAATGTAAGAAAAAGCAACTTGTATCAACCTATAAATGAGGCTCTACCCACATTGTAGCTATCTCTTTGATACTCTCAATTGATCTGAATATCATTCTATTTTATATCTACTTGTGTCGATCTTGCTCTCTTTTTTTGTCCACATATACATTCTCTCACAAAAATCATCATGAACACTTTACGGTACCATCATCCATAGCCAAGCTCTTAGGTTCATCAACATGTGGGCACAAAAAAACTAGCACAAACATAGATTGGTTTATAGCACTAGTGTGTACCACCAAAAAACAATACTCTATGGTTTTGATCCACATCTCGATATTTAGACTAAACCTTACATCCTTAGCCATTGGATTTAGGTGGCTAAACTTTATTTTAGAGGAACTTCTTATTTTAAATCTTAGCATCATTATTGTAGGTGCTACTTGATAGTCAAGATCATAACTTTAGCTTGAATTTACAATACAACTCTACTCTTTTGATTGCAAGATTCACACAATCAATAACATTAGTCAATACATCGTTACTTTTTCCTCTTATATCCCATGTAGTGTACTTGCCCTAGCTAGGCTAGAGGAGGTAATATTTCGTAGTTGCTTAGCCACCTATCCATATGTAGTACCATCTAGATCCCATAGGATTCATAGTCTTAGGTATAGGTTGATCCTTAAGTCTACGGAAACATCAAGGCCTCAAACCAAAGAGATCGACTTGAGGATCCTCAAGCTTCTATAGTTTTTCTAAAACAACAATCAACACTTATCCTAAAGAGATCACTTCATAGCTTCTCATGGATGAGAGTAACAAACACTAAACTTGGCTCATAGAGAGTGTGGCAATCTTTTAATTTTCCATGGTCTTAAGGATTGGTATTCTACCTATCACTTAGGTAGTCACAATTGATGAGATCTAGTCCTACATAATCACATAGAAAGCCATTGGACTAATTTGGTTCACCCATCCTTAGGATGGTGTCATTGGGACCATCATCCACCTTTCCACCCATTCATCCAATTCCTTTTAACCATGCTACTTGCTAGCACATATAATGAAAGCTTCCTTAATTATCACATTGTACAAGGTTCATTGAACATCCTTTAGGCACACGTATTTAGAAAAACTAAATATATTTTTTTAAAACAACTTGTGTAGCTTGTATAGTTCGTCCCCTCCAAGACAATCCAACAACTAGATATCCCAACCCTTCTCAACTTGCACCCTTATCTCATCCAGAATCAAAACTTTCAATGCCCATACATCATGCTCACAAGGGGATTGGTTCATTGGACTATCTTTTTCCACCGAGCATTACAATGATATGATCTCCTTTCTTGAATTTACTAAAATGATTTCAGATATCTCTAGGATTCTTCTAACTTTCTATATCATAGTATGTATTCCTTCAAGCATCCTTTGGCTATTTTCCTAGCTAGTGACTAGGTAGATCTCTATTGAGCATGGGCTTTGTCAATATCCATGTTGACAACCACTAGCTAGAGCCAAATCCATGGCCAAAACAAGATTGAGTATCATATCTTCTACTCTTATTTCATAGAAGAGACTATACTATTGCGAGTGCAAGAATCTAGGGAGAAGATGCTTGGTTCTCAGGGGCAAGATATTGGTTCTCAGTTTGTATGAGGATTTGAGCATCATCAACAAGCACCATTGAGATATATTACTTTTGTCAAGGTATTTGGTGATTAATTTAATCAATCTCATATAATATTCCATTAGCAAAGTGCTCATCCTTCACATATAATATTCCATTAGCATTTCTTGGTGGTTAAATCTCGCTCTCATTAGCGACCATGGGATAGGGCGACTCAACTCGTCAAATCCACAAACTAATCTGCACATAAAGAACCTATCAAGAGCATCAAGCTGCTACAAAACAAAAGACTCAACAAAGCATAAGGAAGGCCCGCTCACACATTGTGACTATTGGAGTTCCCATTTCTAGTCTCTCCCTTTCTTGCTCTTGCTCTCTCGCCATAGCTCTCGAGTCCAACCTTCGATCCGTCGCTCCCTTTCAACCGCCTGACATTTATTTATTATTTTATATGCGCATGGGTACACGATTTAAATATTTGTTATTGGACATTGTATTTGAGCACAGCCCGATTCTTTGGGTGTCCAATAGTTTTAATTCTTTAGTGGGACAAAAGCAAACACAAAAGCTAAAGCATGCTAATTGTAAATTGGGCTATTTTTTGAGCTTGGAGATGAATAATATATCAAATACATGCTTTGTGGAGCGCTCACACAAGGCATGGGGGGAGATTGTACCCAATTAGTCTTTTGCTTTATGTCGTGCAAGTCTTCTCTCTTGTTTTTTATGCGAAAGTAGAGTTCTTTTGTTCTTGGGGACCTTTTGACGCTCACTACGCACGCACACAGTATCCGATCTGTGCACTAGTGTTCCTTTTGATCCAGGTGTGGGACTTATCATGAGCCACTTGCTGCCACTAGTTGCTCTATTTCCATGGATGCTTTGGATAGGTTCTAAGAGTCCTAATACACTCTGTATGAAGGGTAACATTCATGGAAATGAAGTGTTCATTGTGATAGATAGTGGCAATACACATAGTTTTGTGAATAAGTCCATTATGGACAAGCTGAATTGTCTTCCCATTGATTTATAGCTTCCCATTAGAGTTCAAGTGGCCAATGGTGAAGAAGAAATCAGCACACAAATATGCCCACAAGTTTCTTTACAGCTAGCTAAAAATTTTGAAGCAAAAGTAAACCTGATTACCTTGGAAATGGGGCCTTTAGATATTGTACTCGGTTGTGATTGGTTGATGACATTAGGCAAAATCACTATGGATTTCTCACAATTGTATATGGAGTTTAGCTTCAATGGACAGCTCATCCATTTACAAGGAATTCCTAGTAGATTAGATTTTCAGCTTATCACCATTCAACAACTCAAAAGGGAGTACAAAAGGTGCTCACAAATATTTGTTTTGCATTTGAATAAAGAGATGGAAGATTAGCCCAATAATTCAGCAAGTCATCCAGCTTTGATAGCTCTTCTTGAGGAGTATAAGGATTTGTTTAAGGTGCCTACTTCATTGCCTCCCAAGAGAGCAGTAGATCACCCTATTGATTTGGAGCCCAACTCAAAGCCAATCAATAAGCCGCCTTACAGATTATCCAAATGTGAGTGGGAGGAAGTAGCTAAGCAAATCAAGGAGCTTCTTGAGATGGGATTCATTGAACCAAGTTCTTCACCTTATGCATCTCCAGTATTGTTAGTCAAAAAGAAAGATGGATCTTTCAGAATGTGCATTGACTATAGGGATCTTAATAAGATCACAGTGAAGAACAGGTATCCGATACCCAGGATTGATGATTTGCTTGATGAGCTCAAGGGGGCTCGATTATTTACAAAGATTGATTTGAGATCAGGGTATCATCAGATCCGCATGCGAGAGGGTGATGAAATCACGCTTTTAGGACTGATCAAGGGATCTATCATTTCTTAGTAATCCATTTGGGCTTACAAATGCTCTAGCTACCTTTCAAAGCCTAATGAATAAGATTTTGCAACCTTTTCTCTTTCAGTTTGTCTTAGTCTTCTTTGATGACATTCTGATTTACAGTAAAACTTTACAGGATCACTTATCACATATGAGGAGGTTTTTTGATGTATTGAGACATCACACGCTTTTTGCTAAGGAGAAGAAATGTTCTTTCATGCAGATTGAAGTGGAATAATTGAGACGTATTGTCAGTGAAAAATGGATACATGCTGAACCTAAGAATGTGCAATGTATAAAAGATTGGCCCACACCTACTACTACTACTTCTCTTAGAGGATTTCTTGGTCTATCTTCATTCTACCGCCGATTCATCGAGCATTATGCGGCTATAGCAGCTCCTTTGACTTACAAGTTGAAGAAGGAAGCTTTCTTTTGGGATCCTCTTGCAGATAGTAGCTTCAACCAATTAAAGAAACTCCTTACTTTCGCTCTTATTTTAGTATGCCTGGACTTCTTCAAAGAATTTACCATACAGTGTGATGCCAGTGGCCGTGGCATTGGTGCTATTTTGTTACAAAAGCATGGAGTGATCGCCTTTGAAAGCCATAAGCTTACAAATAAAGAAATGGCCATGAATGTTTATGACCAAGAGATATTGGCTATCTTGCATGCAATAAAGAATGGCACCATTATTTGTATGGCAGTCGATTCAGAGTCCAGAGTGATCACGGGGTTCTTAAGGTAGTGTAGGTGGGTAGCTACACTACAAAATTATGATTTTGACATCACTCATACAAGGGGTAAAGACAATATAGTGGTTGATTCTCTTTCTCGTATGTGGGCTTGCAAAGTTTCAGCAATGACTGAACTACATAGTGATTGGATTGAAGAACTATCGGAGGCTTTTCTTTTGGATGAAGAGCTTAGCCGCATTTTTCAAAAATTATAGCAAGGTCTCATGGAAAAAAACTCGCATTATCAGCTTAAAAATGGCCTTCTTTGGTTAAATGGCAAGATTGTCATTCCTTCTACCTCTTCGTTTACACGGAAAATTATGGAGGAACTACATTCTTCGCCTTTAGCTGGACAATTTGGAGTTTTCAAGACCTATGACAGGATCAACAAAAGTTTATATTGAAAAGGGTTGTGGAAAGATGTCAAAGACTTTGACATGAAATGTATGCCTTATCAACATAATAAGGATAGCACCCATAAGCCAGGAGGTTTGTTGCAGCCATTATCCATTCCTACAGGCAAATGGACGCACATTACCATGGATTTCATTACTAGCTTACCTACTACTAAGAAGGGATGAAACAATATATATGTGGTGGTGGATAGACTCACCAAGGCAGCCCATTTCATTCCAACCAAGACCGAGTTTACTACTTCTCAAGTGGCCAGTCAGTTCATGGAGCAGATTTTTAGATTATATGGATTACCGCAAGTGATTTTTCATGATCAAGACTCAAAGTTCATGAGTAACTTTTTGTAGGCGGTATTCACATCTAGGGGCACTAAATTGGCTCCTTCTACGGCCTATCATCCACAAACTGATGGATAGACAGAAAGGGTAAATAAATGATTGGAGACTTATCTTCGTCATTTCTGCTATGATGCCCAAAATTCATGGGACACTTGGTTACACTTGGCTGAGTTTGCCTACAACAACTCTACTCATGCTAGTATTGGAGTTTCACCCTTTGAGGCTATGTATGGCCTGAAGGTGCCCTTACCCACAATCATCTTAAATGAAAGAATCAACCCTCATGGGAAAGAAGAGTTGGAAATAATGCAAACCCTTCTTCAGCAATGTAAGATGAATCTGAGGAAAGCTCAAGACCAAATAAAGATATATGCTGATGAGAAGAGGCGGCCTTTAGAGTTTCAAGAAGGAGAATTGGTCTTATTGAAGTTGCCCAAGTCTAGGTACTCTACTTTGAAAGATGGATCTAGTAACAAGCTTGCTTACAGATTTTATGGCCCCTATCGGATCCTAAAGCGCATTGGAGACCAAGGCATATAGATTAGAGCTACCCTCTTCCACAAAGATTCATAATGTCTTCCATGTTAGTCAACTCAATCCTTTATATGGTGATCTAGTTAGTACAATTGATGAGTTGCCACCTATTGATGAAGAAGGTCTTATTCAGTACATCCCAGAGGTTGTCACAGGTCAGCGTGAGAAGAAGTTTCGATCTCATTCTATCATTGAATATTTGATCAAATGGAGAGGTTTACCACCTAAGGAAGCTTCTTGGAGGCATGATTCTATATTAGATGAGTTTCCATTCCTAAGGGACACATTGGTGGTGGTGGGTGAAGCCTATTGACTATGGAGCTAGTTTTGGTGCAGACAGGGTCAGGATACCACACTGTTTTAGAACAATTTTTATTGCACCTAATTTTCAGAATTCAGTCACTTACATAGGGTCAAAGTACTCTTCAAGAGCTATGTTTTGACATGTGGTACGCCTCATTTAGACACTTCTACTAGAAGTTATGGCAGATTTGGTCCAATAGGGTATGTTTACACGGTGTCTTTACACATGAAGCTATCTACTTCATTTTGAGTTCATTCATTGAAGATTTTATGGCTCCACATACTTTTTGAAGCATTCTTGATCATGTATATAGTTGAGGCTTACTTTTTTTCTTCCATTTTAGTCCATATGGCGGTCATTTTTCACTCATTTTTTCATTTGTAAAGCTGTAAAAACAGAGTAGTACTCTATTCTATCCATCCTTTTCTAGTCTTTTAAGTTTGTTTTTGAGGGCAAAAACCTTTGGGATGGGATGGATTGTAAGAAGCTAGGAAGAATAAGGATTTAGTGTGTAAATAATATTGATGATTATGCCGTGTCACACTGACATTGGTATAAAAGGAGAGGACATGTAATGTTTCTCATCTTTTTGACACATTAATACATTACTATCCTTCTTCTCTCATCTTATACACAGCTTCGATGGCTTCTTTCTCTTTCCTATCTTTCTCTCTCCTATTCTAGTATTTCTCTCTCCTCGTCACTCTATTTCTCTCTCTTTTGCACTCTTCCTTTTCTCTTTTGCAGTCTTCTCTCTCCTCTTTCTCTCTCTCCAGTCCACTTCTTGACAAACCTAAGCTTAGGATAATGTTTAGTAGTTGTTCAAGATCCATTCCTAGCCATCGACATCCGGACTCCACTCAAATTCTCAGGTGTCCCTAAGGGCTCCAAGTGACCTAATAGTCTCTAGCAACATTCTAGTGCCCAACCTTGAAGATCACTTCAAGGCTGAGAGCTGACTAATTGTCACACTTGGTTCAAAGAGAGTGAGAGACGAGGGTGTAATATTTTCAAAAAATCAAAAAGTTAGTTAGTCAATCATAAGTTAGTAAGGTTAGTTATGAGCTAGTTAGTTAGTCAATTAGTAAGTAAGTTAGATAATTTAGTAATAGTTAGTAAGTTAGTTACTAACTCAAGTAAGTTAGTAACCTTTAAAAAATCAACTAACTAAACTAAGGATTACTAACTCAAGTAATAATAGTTAGTAATAGTTAGTAAGTTAGTTACTAACTCAAGTAAGTTAGATAAGTTAGTAATAGTTAGTAAGTTAGTTACTAACTCAAGTAAGTTAGATAAGTTAGTAATAGTTAGTAAGTTAGTTACTAACTCAAGTAAGTTAGATAAGTTAGTAATAGTTAGTAAGTTAGTTACTAACTCAAGCAAGTTAGTTAGTCAGTTACTAAGTTAGTAACCTTTAAAAAATCAACCAACTAAACTAAGGATTACTAATGTTAATTTTTTTAAAAAAAACTAACTAAAGAAATAAGGGGGGCCCGCCGAAAAGAAGGCCGCCCCCCCTCTCCTAATCATCATCAACATCATCTTCATCAATGTCATCACCATCATCATCTTCATCGTTGTCATCACCGTCTTCTTCGTTGTCGTCGTCCTTATCATCAACGTCATCATAATCTTCATCTTCTTCATCGACACAATCATCAAAATTCTCTTTGCACAAAAATATCTCCTTTAATCTCCATAAGCAAGCGTCTACAACCTCAACCTCACAAATACCCTCCTTTTTTTGTTGATTCAGAAAATTAAAATAATAAAAAAGGAGAAAAAGAAGCTCCCCACTCTGAGTGGAGGAGCTGTCTTTGCTCAAAGGAGGGCAAAAAAGAGAGGGGAAGGGAGAGGCAACCTAAACTAACTTCAACCTATAAAAAGACATTCCCTCTACTCAATTTGGAGGCACAAGAGACCCCAAGAGGCTGAGAGAGAGAGAGAGAGAGAGAGAGAGAGAGAGAGAGAGAGAGAGAGAGAGAGAGAGAGAGAGAGAGAGAGAGAGAGAGAGAGAGTCATCCCAAGAGGCTACGAGAGAGAGAGTTAGTAAGAGAGTTAGAGAGGGAGGGAGTTAGTTTAACCCCCCTCTCGTGGTCTTCGACTAGGCCAACTTCTCTCACGCTCTCCCATCTCAAATTTATTCCGCCTTCACTATCTCTTGAACACGCTCACAGATGATGGCTCTAAAGGGACGAGGTGGAAAGACCATGAGAACCACCACAACCGGCGGTCAAAGAACAAGTATTGCTAGAGATACAGGAGTGCCGAGGTTGCCAGAGTTGCCACTACCAGTAGAACATTGAGTGTGACAAATGTGACCACCACGAGCAGACAAAATTCCCAATGTCGTTGTGCACTACTAGGTTATTATTTCACCACATAAAATAATAAGATTTATGCCAAACTTTTACAAAAAATATTAGTCTTTGCATCAAATGGTACAAGAGCTACTTGTTAGATTGCACGGACATCATCGATATAAGAATTAATTACATAAAATATTAGCTTCTATATTTTACACTTACACGAATTGACAATTTCATCTAGAGAGCATACTAGTACATGCATAAACCATTAATCGCTATGATTTATAGTTAGATTAATTGAGATTCTAAATCGTAGAATCGTGATGGAAATAGTTGCAAGAGGTCATTGCATATATGACTTTATGCGCACTCGAGATTAGTAAAATAACTCGATATAATTATTGTCAAACGTGGCAAGGTTAAGTATTGACTAATGCTTAAAAAGTGAAACTCTATTTAAAGGATATGTAAGTCATCTCGTTAAGTTGTTGGCGCAATATAATTATTTAAGGGATTTCGCTTATGTTGGGTAAGATAGCCTAAACGGGAAATTCATGCCTTGCTTAACAAGTTGAAAAAACTGTACTTAACACTTCTCGTTGGGGAGAAGAATCCTCATTAGATTGTGAGGTTACCTTAGGCTAAGGTCTACCTTGGCTATGTGAAGTTGTGAGCCACACGATGGTGTGATTGTCATTACATCATTTGATATATGTTTGAAAGGATTATTTGTGTTTGCTAGAATCTAGATCTCTAATTAAACATATTGACAAACAAGATAAAAGGAAAGGTCGGGGGCTAGGCTACCCCCAAGCTAGTTGCGATACCCTACTCCAAGGGGGTCATGGTTATCACTTCGAGAGGCTTAGACCGGCTTCGTAGCAAAAGGTCTATCCATAGGGATAGCCTCGAGTAGTAGGAGATGTGGGTGCCAAGCGTTGCTCTAGTTGTAAATTTCGCATTATTCCTAGAATATGGCGAGCCCCTTCGCAACCTAAGATGGGATCTTGGAACCCTAAATACTAGTTACAAGGGTGAAATCTTGGTGGGGGCAGAATACCCTTGTGGAATTTTGTAGGATTATTTGAATTGTATGTGTGTTTGTGAGATAAATTACGTGAAGAAACTTGTGAATTAATAGTCTAATTAAGGAAGCTGACAGCTTCCTTAATATGTTTCAATAAATGTGTTGTATGTAATTTAAAAAACTAAAGATGATTCTGTCATCAAAGGAAATCAAGTGGGCGTAACCCCTGATGGGTTTGGTCCAACGGTAGGGTGGTCTCGATTAGCTAGGAGCTTTTCTAAATTAGCGATAGAAATAAGAAGACAATAAATTGACTAACTAGTCCTTAGGTAGAACCGGCTTGCATTGTTTTTGGGGGCCGAAATGGGATTTTTCCTTATGGGTAGGAGGGTTAGTGTACCGCACTCCTCTCTATCTCCCATTCTCTTTGAACCAAGTGCAATGGCAAGTCCGCTTTAGTTCGAGTAATCATGTAGAAAGTGGGAACTCGAAATTATTGATGCTAGCTAGCTGTTAGGAGACCGTCTGATTTAAGAGCCTAAAAATTCAGGTTGATCCTAGTGGGTTTGGCTAGAATTCTTTTGTTGCGAAGTAGACTTAGTAGGGCCTAACTGACAAACCCTGTGATGTTCCAAGGGAGCACCAAGTGGCATCATTTTTGGGAAACCTACTGATGGACTACTAAAAGGTGCACCTTGGATTGAGACTAGCGGGCACCTCACAGAGGGATAGCTAGCCTCGACCTCTGTGCCCATAAAGTAAAATCTCAGCTCTACCCCCTAAAATGATGTTTAGTCAAGTTCTAAGACCTAATTCTTAAAAGTCATCATTCACTCTTAGTCCTATTTTCCATCAATTGGAAAGCACTAAAATAATCGAGTCCACCTAGCCATTAAGCGTTTTTTGTTGCGAAATTTCACTTGCCCACTTGTCTACTTCCCATTCTATATGTAGTGTTATTTAGTTTTCTAAACACGTCATACTGTGCACATTGTTTTTACACAAAAAAGTTACATTAATTATCCCTTAGCATAGGGTTCATTTCATCTATTTATTAAATACATTTACAAACAAGTAATTAGTTTTCAAAATAGGTGTCTTGATATTTACAATACCAACTCCACCCATAAAGAGCCATATATAGAAAAGATTTGCCTTATTGGAAGGCAATCACCTTGCCCATAGTTCCATGCTCCCAATACACAATGCATTGTGCTTGTGCAAAATTTTGGTCCTATCATAGGACTAATCATGAGCATTACCAAAATTGACCAAAGCCCCCTAGTTATTGTGCCATTGTAAGGGGCAATCTTTAACATGTAACCTCTTACCTAGATGTTTCTTAGGCTCTCGTAGGTAGGTGAAAAGCTGGTTTAGGTGTAAGAGCCCCAATTGTTGCCCTTGGGGAGGCGCAATGTCCATTCTATCTGGTATCTCAACATTGACTTGATTTAGAATCCTTTCTAGTAAGAACACAACCAACATTTCTCAAACATTTGTTATTTATCTCCTAGCAATGCTAGCAACCAATCATTATTCATTGCACAGTTACAAGTAATTTCTTATAAACCATCATCTTGGATTTACCTAGATCCCCAAGGTATCAGTTTCACTTTAGTCCTAATTTTTGTCCCAAAATAAAGTGCAATGTTGCACCTTTCCCTTGTGTCTTATAGTAGAACTTATTGCTACTCCAATTCTTCCTATATTCCATTCGTATCTCTCAAAAACACTAAGATCGTTGGTCAATTAACAAGCTAAGGTTCTCATCGGTGCCTAAGTTTAGTGATTCTTGCTAAGTCTTTCTTATTAACTCTTATTCAATAATTAATGGGTTCCATTTTTGGGTTACATTAGTAGGTTTTTGCTCAGATCTATGTGACTTCTACAATAACTGCTAACATCCTACTTTGTTTTATGTTAATTTTTATTTCATGTATGGAATAAGTCTAATGCTTAGGATATTCATTTCATTCATTTAGGATACTTTGTTAATGCTCTTAAAGCTCTTAAGTAAAATTTCACATTTTACTTGTGCCTATTATAGTTATATTATATTGTTTTCTTAGATTCATGGATGATCATTCCTAGTTACAAGTTCATAGTTCTAGCAATTAAAAAGTAAGTTACAAGTATTGCAAAGAACATTTGAGTGATATGATTTCCTAGGGCTAGCTTCAAAAGTTTCTTTTAGATCCATTGGGGGTGCGATTCCTTCGGATAGCATCTTTCCTTAGCTTTTGTGCCTTGGCCTTCTTATCTAAGGAAATTCCAATGGTTTAATTAGAATTTGTTTCAATAGTTCACATTGCCTTTTACATTACAATTTATTTGCCAATAGACTATTCTAAGCTAGCATGAATGACCTATTTTAATGCTAGCTCTCTTATCAATCTTCTTAGCTAACTATTCAATTCTAATGATTCACTTATATAACTATACTAACTAATTTTTACTATTCAAGTAGTGTATACATTCTAATGCTAACCTCTAAACTTAAGATATATGTTCATTTATATATGTTCTTTAGACTTCCATCATGCTAGATAGAAATAAGGGAATAACTCATTTTAATTATTCACTACTTAGAGTGACCAACCATTCTTGCATCTTATCATAAGCAAAAGATTATTACTTACACCATTGTTGATTTGTTGCATGGTCTATTGATTATCTCTTGTATTTGACGAACATCAAAGCTATTATAGCTTGATTTTGAAAATGTTTATTATTTAATCAGCTTAGTTACTGCTTTCTTCGCCCCCCCACCCTCCCCCCACCCAACACACACACACACACACACACACACACACACACACACACACACACACACACACACACACACACACACACACACACACACACACACACACACACACACACACACACACACACACACACACACACACACACACACACACACACACACACACACACACACACACACACACACACACACACACACACACACACACACACACACACACACACACACACACACACACACACACACACACACACACACACACACACACACACACACACACACACACACACACACACACACACACACACACACACACACACACACACAAAATAAAGCAAATAGAATTGCATTACTACATACAAACTTTTTCCTTCTATAAGCACACATGCACACACACACACACGTGTGTGTGTGTGTGTGTGCATGCATGCGTGCGTGTGTTCGTTCCATACAATCACAATGTTCTTTGAACAAATTCAAAAAGGAACTATCTAACTAGGAAAATAAATTGCTTAAGTTAGAAGGAGAATTGAAGTAATACAAAGTTAATCTCTAGCATGAGGAACAAAAAATGCTAGAGGAGATGCAAATAAAATCATCCCTAAAGGAAGAGAATGCATCATTGAAAATAGATTTGGAGAAAATGGAGAAGGATAATAACTTAGTAAAGGCAACATTGCAAAGGCACAAGCAATGGCTACAAGGAAAGAAAATGTCAACTATTGCCAATGTTATCAATGAACATTGAAGCATTGAGGTTAGTAATATCCATTAATAGACTATCTAGCTTTAATGTATCACCTAATGTTGTCTAAATTTCTTTTTCGAAAAAACTTTTGATGATACCAAAAGACGATGCAAGCTTAGCAATTCCAACTTCTAAAGGCATTTTCAAAATATAAACATCTAATTGCAAGTTTGATAGGCCCTCAACATCAAACACTTTGCCTTGCTACATTGAATAAGGTTCTTCTAGATGTCCTTAATAGTCTGCTAATGAAAGAAGTTCAAATAGCTTGTGATACAATCGAGATTAGTCATAAAGCATATGATATTGTCTCATTGATGTCAGCTTAGAGCTATAAATTGAGTCGAAATGATAATTTCCTATGAATATGATGAGTATATTAATTTTTTGGGAAAATTTCCTACGAATATGATGAGTATAATAAATTTTTGAGATAATTTTTTACCAAAGAGAAAATGGAAGTGGAATAAACTAACATTGAAAAGATAACTTCCTATGAATATAATAAGTTCAAAAATATTTTTGTTGACCTAGTTAAATTTTATTATGCCACGGCTCATTTCTACACTATGCAATGCACAAAAGGTATTGACTTGTTGCAATATAACATTGAGGATTTAACATGATACACTTACTTTTACTAAATTTTTGTTAAGTATATTTCCCAAATGTTGTTCCAACCTTAAAGTTTATTGTCAAGTTTTGACAAATGCCAAATCATGAAGGAACGCAAGTTGGAGAGAGTGGGTCTTACACTAATAAGCACCCCACTAATCTAGTCCACCCATTTGTAGGACAATGTTGTTGTGATGACTGTCCACCTACTTTCCATGCATGCATTTGACATTCTTACTTATTTTATTAGGCCCTACCGTAGTATGCAAACATTTAAAAAATAATTTCTTAATTAGCCCATTACATCAAATTCATTGAATGCTAGGTTTGGAGCCGATTGCTACTAGTGCCTTGTCTTGGCATGCATCTAGCTTCTCGAAACTTACTTGGGATACTTCTTGGCTTGCCAGAGTTATATTTGGGATACAGTTGATGTATATGGATGCTATACTTGGGGGCTACAAAGCTTATATGCTCATGATGTTTGGTCTTGGATCTTTCACTGGTGCTCTCATATGCCTTTCTTGAGCTTCTTGGCTTGATCCATACGGCTTTTGTGCCAATGGGAGCATCATTGGATGTTTGACAGACATTGAGCAGGTGGTTTATGCTATTGAGCTTTGAGTCTTCTGAGACTAGGATCTTCTTCACTTGGACGTTGCATGGTTGATATGCTATGGTTCGTATACATGTACTTGGGCTGATTTGGGCTTCACACTCCCTGAGCATACACCTTTTTGTGTCAGGCCTTGCCAGTGTTGTGTACACTTTGCCCTATTACACAAGGGGTATGACGGCTTACTGATGACATGCTTGGGTGTTTGCTCAATATCCGTATGACTGTCATATGTTGATTTATGCCCACTTGATGCTGATTATGCTTTGACAGTCCGTGGTTGACTTGGTGCATTGATTTTTCCTACAGATTGCTCTCATTGTACCTGGCTGTAATTTATTATAGCAAGCAATTATGTATGGACTGATGTGGAAGTTTCATGTTGAATCATCTTGATTTTATGTACTTTTGATGGTACTTGGTGGGCAGCATCATTAGCTATTAGTTTGTGGTCATTTTGCCTTGGTTTTGGTGGTATTTTGGCTGTTTACAACAGAAAACAACAAGCAATTTTGAATTGTCTGCACTGTTTTGGATTGCATTATGGGTTCTTCTTCCACTGACAATGCTATATTCAACATCATTAAGCTTGATGGTACGAATTATGCCTATTGGAAGAGTGAAGTTTGGCAGGTATTGGTGCAGAAATCGCAGATAAAGCCACTAAGGATGCATGGTGAGCAGCCTGAAACTATGACTGATGATGAATGGGATGAGCTTGATGAGTTATGCAAGTCCACCCTCATCTTATCTCTCACTGAATAGGTGCATTACAATGTGGTTAAGAAAGCATAGAGTGCTTGGCATCTTTGGGATAAAATTAAGAACCTTTATGACAAGAAAAGTCTAGCAAGTCAGATGTATTGGCTGAAGTAGCTTATGGACCTATGCATGAAGGAGAATATGACAATGTCTGCTCATTTGAGCCAGTTCCATGCTATTCTCAAGAACTTGACTTCGCAAAGTATTACCTTTAATGATGCGTTTACTCCATTGTTTTTGCTTAGTGAGTCACGGGATGTATTTCGCACTGCCTTATGTGCTCCTACTATTTTGAACTTGCCTGATGTAGAGAGTGCTCTTCTGCAAGAAGAGATCAATTGTAAGAACTTGGATGCCTCTCATGTGTCACATGCTTTGACTGTTAGAGGCAGAGATGGTAATGGCAAGAATGACTGTGGGAATGGCCGTGGTAGAGACTCGCAGAAGTCTAGGTCTAAGTCGCACATGTCATCATTGCGGCAAGAAGGGTCATATATGCCCATAATGTCATGAGTTGCGCAATGAGAAGCACAAAGAGAAGGGGAAAGAAAAATTATGGAAAAAGTCCTCTGATCGTAGCATTATGCCTGCGAAATCCAGTGTGAAAATCAAGGAGATAAATGTCATGCAGACTAATGAATCTAATGGGGAGTACATACTTGCAACTAGTTCTTGTGATGCTACATCATTGATTGATATTCACTCTATGTATGTGCAGTACTAGCTTTTGGATTTTGGTGCTTCATTTCATGTTACACCATGCCATGAGTGGTTCCACTCCTACCACACTGTCTCTAGTTCAGTTCGCTTGGGTGATGACATATCACTTGCTACTATTGGCATTGGGGATGTACGGTTGCAGTTCTCTACTGGCAATGTTTTTCTGTTACAGGATGTATGTCATATACCTGCACTTACACGTAGTTTTATGTCTGTAGGGTAGCTTGATGATGTTGGGTTTCATGTTTCATTTGGGGATTCTACCTGGAAGATCACCCGTGGCAGACTTGTGCTTGCTAGAGGTGCCAAAGCTGGAAGCCTCTATCCTCTTGTAGTTGATGGGTCCTCTATTGACCATGTTTTATCAGTGGGTTACATCCCACATGTATCTCTTTGGCATGCTTGTTTGGGCCATATGTCCTTGAAGGGAATGAAAATGCTTTCTAGTTTGCAGTACTTACCGCCCCTTGACTATGCATGTTTTGATTCATGTGAGCATTGTCTTTATGGCAGATATACTAGGAATAAGCATAAGAAGTCTGGTAGGACATACATGAGTGAGCCCCTGCCATTGATACATTCAGATGTCTGTGGATCTATGCCCTGTCAGTCTATGGGTGGTGCAAAGTATTTTGTGACGTTCATTGATGATTTTTCACGTAAAGTCTAGGCTTACTCCATTAAGCTTAAGTCCGAAGTCTTGGCTGTGTTTTAGAGATGGCTTGCATTGGTTGAGAACCAAACTAGGCATAGGCTGAAATGCCTTAGGATTGACAATGAGGGAGAATATGTGTCATGTGCTTTTGAGCAACTATGTGACGAGAGGGGTATTAAGCGTCAATTGACCGCCCCCTATACCCCACCCTAGAATGGTTTGACTAAGTGGATGAATAGAACCATCCAGGAGCGTGTATATAGTATGCTTAGCCATGTAGGCTTACTACAAAGCTTTTGGGCTGAGGTACTCAGTACAACTGTGAATGTCATAAATAGATCACCTTCTAGTGGTTTGGATTTCCAAGTTGCAGAGGAGGTATAGATTGGAAAACCTCCGTCTTATGCGCATCTACGTGTCTTTGGATGTGAGACATTCTACCATGTGCCCAAAGACATGCGTACTAAGTTGGATCTTAAGAGTGTCAAATGCATTTTCCTTGGCTATGGAGATGCAAGCAAGATGGGTTACCGCCTCTGGGATCCGCAAGTGCAGAAAGTCATCGACAGCCATGATGTAGTTTTCCATGAAGACAAGATGCATAGGAAGCCTCAGAAGGTGGTAGAGATACACAAGGTTATATTCCAGGAGGAGTCACAAGCTCCTGCACAACCATTTGGACAGCCTATAGCAGTAGTTGGTACACATGGCCAAGGTGTTGGATTGGCTGGCAGAGCCTATCATGAGATAGTGGTCTACTAGAGATAGCCATCCACTTGATAGATTTGAGCCCTCAATACATTATGTCTTGGTTATAGATGCAAAAGAGCCTCTCACATATGATGAGGCTATGCGCAGGGGTGACAATCTCATATTTTTGGTTGCGCATTAAACGCAACAGGCATCAGGACTACTCTATCTCTCAGAGAGGGAGTACATTCATAAAGTCCTTGAGCGTTTCCGCATGCAGGACGTAAAGCCTATTGGATGTCCATTACCTTCTTATGTGAAGGTTTCACAGGCCAATTGTCTGTAGACAGTGTTCGTAGACATATGAACAGAGGGCCAAGATGGCCAAGATCCCTTATGCATCAGTCGTGGGCAGTTTGATGTATGCCACGATAGCCACTCGTCCAGATATTGCCTTTTTAGTTGGTGTTGTGGCATGCTATATGGCTACACTTGGCAAAAAGCATTGGGATGCCGTAAAGGGTATCATGAGATACTTGAAGGTCACAACAAATATGTGTATTTGCTACGACAACCAGGATACAGGAGTTATTGGCTACATAGACTCCGATTATGTAGGACATGTAGATAATAGGAAGTCCACTTTTGGCTATGTCTTTACTTATGTTGGAGGTGCTGTTTCTTGGATATCCAGGGTTTAGAAATGTATGGATCTCTCTACCATTGAGGTTGAGTATGTTGCAACCACTGAGGCTTGCAAGGAGGCCATATGGTTGGGCCGTTTGGTTCATGACCTTGGGATTGATACTATACCTATGTTGCATTCAGATTCTATGAGTGCTATTCAGCTAGCCAAGAATCCAGCCTTCCATGCGAAGACGAAACACATTGAGGTGAGGTATCACTTCATACGTGGGGTCATGGAGGACAAGTCTGTTGATCTTGTCAAGATCTCCATTGAAGAAAATCCTACAGATCTGCTCATGAAAAGCCTCACTACTAAGCGCTTTGCCTTCCTCAATTGATGGGCGTTGGATGAGATGACGTTTTTCCTCATCCTGTTGTACATGTGAACATTGTACTGTCTTTTCTTTTTCTTTTCCCTCCTCACTCAGGCAGATTCGCCTTTAAGTGGGAGGTTGTTGGGGGTAAAGGCGCCTCTATCTAGTCGCCCATGTTTTACTACATTGACAGTACCCACCACTGCACACTGCAGGTGGCGGGTGTTCGTCTCATCGTCACTTTATTCTTTATTCTTTTAGTGACAATTTGAGTAAAAGAAGGCCCAGTCACACATTCTGATTGTTGGAGTTCCCATTTGTGTCTCTCTCTCTTCTTGCTCTTGCTCTCCACCATAGCTCACTTCCAAGCAAGCTTTGGTCCTTCTCACCTTTCAATAATAACCTATGTATGCTTGAGTAAGAGTTTATAGGGATCATGAAATGGCAATATATATATGCATGGATATGATATTATAGGGATCATGCAATGGTAGCTTGCGAGGTTGAAATAGCTATAAAATGTAATGATTTTTCTAGAATCATATCTTGTGTGTTTGGATGGATGTACTGCCATTGAAGATAGAGATCATACAATGGTATCATGTTGAGATGTTCTACAAAGTAGTTAAAGTGGATTTACTATTTGATAAAGATTCTTCTACCTGGATATAGCTTTTTGGATGTGATTGAAAGAGAACTATCACGATCATTATGATGTGATGAGATTATTGTGGAATTTTGAGGTATGCACTCTTGCCGGAGTCTTATCATGATAGGCTTTCCACTCGACCAAATATTATCATCTAGAGTGTAAATCACTACTGAGATGATGAGGTAAAATGTGTGAGGAAGGTTTTCCCTTATGTTGGCAGAGTGAGAACCAATGGGGCTCTAGTCAATTAGGTAATACTTTTATGTGATCTTGCGATAGGGAAGAAATTCTCAACATGTAGAGTGAGAACTAGTGGGACTCTAGTTGATTAGATGACACTTGCATCTAGTCCTATGATAGAGAAGAAATTCTCAGCAAGCATGAAGCATCGAGATGGGCACAAGGGAGACTTTAAAAAGAAGAGAGGGATAATGATATGTTCAACTTGGATTATGGTTGGGATATCCAATGGTGGGATATCAGAGGATGAAGGATATTGAGATGGGTTGAAGTGTCCCTTTAGTCTCAAATTTGAGACTGGTTAAATAACAACTACCTTAACACTGTTTGGGAAAGATTACTTTCAAGTTAGCATGTAGTAGTGGCATAGGCCAAGCATGTCAAGACCGGTTAGACATAGGTAACATACATGCCATATGTACATCCGAGACGGAGCATCAAATGCATTCCAAAGCCAAGCTCAAGCGCAAATAAAGATCCAGAACCAAAGACAAGCTCGATGTCATACCCCGAAGGTCAATACTTCATTGCATATCTCAAAGACATAGCCCGAAACCAATAGGCATAACCAAACATGAGATAGTAGGCTTCAGCACACTCTTGTACAACAATGATTTACTGTTCAAAACTAAGTATTTTCAACAAGAAAATCAGTCCAAAATACGCCAACAGTCACAATGTGTGACCGGGCCTTCCTTTATTCAAACTATCACTAAAAGAATAAAGAATAAAGTGACAGTGATGGATGCCCGCCACCTGCAATGTGCAGTGGCGGGTACTGTTAGTATAGTAAAACACGAGCGGCTAGGAAGAGGCGCCTTTACCCCCAACGATTATTACATGATCCTTCTCTTTCATTATGATACCTCTGCACTAGGATAAGGGACAATTCATAACATCTCTTCTTTTGTCAACTAATATTGTCACTACCATTACATGATCCTTAACTTAGATAGCAATGCACCTAAGCAAGCACAAGGTACAATTCTAGAAATCCTTTCATCTCCTTGTCTCAACTACCCTGACAATACTATTGCATAGTCTCTACAAAATGCAACCATCCCATTTCTAGGTGCTATTTGGTTTGTAACCATTTTGCTTATATAGTCTTGTTATTTTTTCTATTCCAACTATTATTCCAATGACAAAGTATTTACTATTTCAATTCTTTGCATACCCCTTGATCTTTTCCCCCTCTCAAATGAATCCCCACTCTAAGTGATCATATATTTTGTTGTACTTTTCCCTTTTTAATCTCTGCCTTAACACATCTAGCTAGCATAAGATGCTATTTGAGTACCCTAATCTTATTGGCTCTTATTGGCTCATTGGTGCAACCTATATAAGTGCATGACATGAAAAGGACGTAATATCTTCTTTTCCCTAGAATATATAAAACCAATTAGTTTGATGTGATGTGACTGGGGTAATTACTAGGGATGCCTTTTCTATGCATTTCTTAGGTGCCATTGAGAATGAAAGATGAATAAGATAAGAGAAGGGTGTGGTGGTGATCCACACATGTTCACCCTCAAATGTTTGCTCCTATTTTACATTATCCTCAATTCTTCATTGAATTTTTGTGCTCTTTATCTCTCTCTAACTCTTTGCTCTCTCTCTCTCTCTCTCTCTCTCTCTCTCTCTCTCTCTCTCTCTCTCTCTCTCTCTCTCTCTCTCTCTCTCTCTCTCTCTCTCTCTCTCTCTCTCTCTCTCTCCCCCTTCCATATAATCTCTCTTTTTTTCCTTCGTCCATATAAGGATTATCATGTGTCATAATTGAAGGGGATATGTCCCTATAGTGTGGTGAGTTGAGAGAGGGAGGAAAGAACCATGGCCATCGAAAGGAGGTAGAGTTGCAGGAAGGGGGGAGGGGGGGATTTAGAGGGTGCGCATCTTGAAGAATCATTGGGGGGTGTGAAAGGTGGTTGATGGACTGCCATTACTGGTCACTACCCCCTCTCTTAAAGCACCCTCTATTACTAACCTTAGTCACTTTTTTTGAAGCACTAACCTAGATTATTTTTAAAAAAATTAAACTAACTAGTTGAACTAGTTAAACTAGTTGAGCTAACCTCCTAGCTAACTCAACTAGCTGACAATTATTTGCATTTTTAAATAAATGATTACTATATATAAATAGAAAGATCCCAACTCATTGCATTGAAAGAATTAGTTATTGTGAAAACTCCTTCAAATGTTTCTAAGTTTACCACATTCAAAGCATTGTGGATAGCTAACTTGATCACATAGATCATGAGGATAGTCTTTCCCTAACACCTCCATATCATAGACCCTATTTTTTAGGTTGAGTTGCACCCCACCAAATCTTGCCAAGAGTTTATCTCAAATGAGGGCATATTACATATTAATGGGCCTCATTGCTTTAAGCCACCAGTCATTGAGCTAGATCTTGTCCCTAACAAAAGCATGTAGCTTGCTAGCTCATGGACATGTGGGGGGACATACTTTTGTACTGTGAGGAAATGGGAATAGTAATTTTCCAAATTTAAAACTTATTGCTTTAGGCTAAAGAACTCATTCCTTTTAGGTTTGAAGGAGACATGGTAGCCTAGATCTATTCCTAATTTTGGAGAGACTCGATGACTACCTTCTCACATCACCATTGTTTTCATCACATACCAAATTCTCTCATAGGCCAAAGTTAGATAATTATTGATAATTGATTTGTGCTTATTGCGAAGAAATATACTTCCACCATCTCAATCCATATCTCTACATCAATCTCAACATTCAATCATTTCCCATTGAATCTAGATAGTTTTACTTACTTTAGTGTGAATTTCTTATCTTTGCAATTCCCATCGTCAATGTTGGGATGGTACATGACAAACAATGCCATAATTCTTAGCTTTGTGTTAACTCCCGAACTCTTAACAATAAAAATCCAATATTATTCAATCCATTTTTAAATTTTGCTATGATACCATGTGCGTCATGCATGCCTCTAGTCAAAGCTAAGGGAGAGGATATTTGGTAATCACTGAGACACCTTTCCTAAGGAGCGTCATCCAAGCCCCTTAGGATTTAGAGACTTATCTTGACATGTGACTTTTGAGTCTACCTCATAGTAGAATATCAAGGCCTAGGTCCACTAGGACTGACATGAGGGACCTATGACCTAATAATCTCTAAGAGCAATTTAGCACTTAGTCAAGAAGGATCACTTTGTAATCCATCAAGGCTAGAGTAGACTATCACTACACTCAATTTAAAGAGAGCTAGAGATGAAGGAGAGCTAATTCCAACCACTCTACCCATAAGATATAAATGTTAATCTCACTCTAGCCCCTTAAAATGGTGCTAGGTGAGATCTATGACACAATCCTAGGTAGTTAGCCATGTTTCTATGAATTCCATTAAGAAAGCACTTGACTAATACAGTCTACCTATCTGTATGATAGCATCCTCATGACAATTGTCCATCCAATTTCCACACATGCATCGGGCATTGTTTTATTTAATTAGGCCCTACCACACTATGAAAATTATAAAGACATCTTCCTTAATTATCTCATTGCACAAAATTCATTGGACGCCTTTAAGTATAATATGAAAGCAGTTGAAAATAGTCTCTCTCTTTGAGCAATGTCAAGATAATTAATTTAACCAGTCTCAAATCCAAGACTGAAGGGATACTTTAGTCCATCCCAAATTACTCCATCCTTTGATATCCCACTATTGGATATCCCAATCCTAATCTAGATCGAACACACCCTCATCCCCCTCTTCTTTTTGGACTCTCTCAAGTGCCCATCTCCACATAATTTCCTGTCAAGGATTTCTTCCCTATCATAGTATTGGAAACAAGTATCATCCAATCAACTAGAGCCCCATTGATTCTCACTCTACCATAAGGGGAAACCTTCCTTCCATGTTTGATCTCATCATCTAGGTGGCGACCTACACTCTAGATAATAATATCTACCAAGTGGAATGCCTATTATTGTGAGACTCAAGAGAGAGTACATGCCTCACAATTCCATAATAACCTATCACATCACCACAAGTACAATAGTTCTCTTTTAGCCACATCCATAAATAGACATATCTTCATTGAATTTTTGTGCTCTTTATCTCTCTCTAATTCTTCGCTCTCTTTGACTCTCTCTCTCTCTCTCTCTCTCTCTCTCTCTCTCTCTCTCTCTCTCTCTCTCTCTCTCTCTCTCTCTCTCTCTCTCTCTCTCTCTCTCTCTCTCTCTCTCTCTCTCTCTCTCTCTCTCTCTCTCTCTCTCTCTCTCTCTTTCTCTCTCTCTCTCAGCATCATGGCTCATTCTCCCCAAGGTGGTATCTTATTGAAAAGGAGAGGGGGTTTATAGTGGCTAGGGAAGGTTATTATTTGATAAAATATTATGGGGTGAGGGGATTATCATGTGTCACAGGTGAATGGGTGTGTCCTTGTAGTGTGGTGAGTCAAGAGAGGGAGGGAAGGACAATGGCCAATGGGAAGGTTGTGGAGTTGTAGGCAAGAGAGGGAATATGACTCTTTCTTTTTTTTGCCCGAGGGAGGGGGGGCAGATGATGTGCAAGGTGGCTAGTTGTTGGCCGTTACTAACTGCCAACCTCTCCCTCAAAGCCCCCTATTACTAACCTTAGTCGATTTCAAAAAAAATAAAAATCTATATTATTACTAATTTTAATAAACAAACTAATTTAACTAGTTGAACTAGCCTACCAACTAAGTCAAGTAGTTACTAACTAACTAACAATTATCCAAATTTTTTTAATAAACAACTTCTATAGATAAATAGATAGAGATGTCCCTACAAAAAAAAGAAGGATTTTTTCAAGCTTTCTATGCATGTGACATAAAACAGCTAGTATATTACATCCTTCTCAAAGTAGCTCTTGTATTTGCTCCATAGTCAACAAAGCCATTTGAGCATCCCCAACCTTGGCCTGAACAAGTGCAAGATTGAAAAGTAGGATGAGGTCTAGTAGTATGGGTGCTAGGGCGGCAAAGGATAAAGAGAATAAACAATTATCACTTGGTAGCCCTTAGATAAATATGCAAATACCAAAAGATCATAGAGTTGTTGATAAGAAAAACACCCTTTGCTGGTAAAGTGAAGGAAATTTTTTGGGTCTTATGCGAACCAATCTTGCATGCAAGGAGTACTAGTGGAGGCTCTTTAGGAAGCTTCAGAAACTTAACTTGTTGGGCTTTTTGACGATGCGTACTTGTGCACAATTCATGCTAGGTGGGTGGGTGATAATCATGCAAAGGGATATGCAACTAGGAAAAAGGCTAAGAGGGGAGCAAAACTAGAGATGCCAAGTGCTTAGAATTTTCGCATATGCCCATTGTAGTACAAAGCCCTTTATACTTTTTGACATCAAATTGAAGACATGTTTTTAATGTAGTATTAGATATCTCATTTAGTATTGATTATAATTGTGTAATTATTACTTTTATTTTGGTAAAATAAAGTGGAATATTAATGTGATATGATACAATTAAGTAGAACGAGCACTCATTTTTCAGAGGGATTCAATGTGATGCCATTTATTTGAGTTAATATTCTAGTTTTTAAAATATTTTGCTTGCTCTTCTCCTTGGTAGGTTAGCAGTGATTATGAATGTGCATCAAATTTTTAGCTAACAATGAAGTACATGTGAAAGAAAAAAAAATCAGAGGGGCAAAGAGGTTGTGGAGAGCTTTCTAAGAGTCCATCAAGCCCTCAAGATGAAAAATAACCCAAAATTTTGCCCTATGAGCCCCTAGACCTCGTAGTTTGTTGGGGTGAAGGCCAATGTGGTCAACCTCCCATCTTACTTACTAACCCTAATTATATATGTGTACACACATTCTTTGTTCTTTGAGTGATAAGACAATAAGATGCTACTCATAAGAGAGCTATTGGAGGCACTACACACATAGCGTGTCTCTCTCTCTCTCTCTCTCTATATATATATATATATATCTATATATATATATATATATATATATATATATATACATACATACATACATACATACATACATACATACATACATACATACATACATACATACATACATACATACATACATACATACATACATACATACATACATACATACATATGCAATCTCCGTTCTCCTTATGGCTCCAACAATTGGTATCAGAGCAGGTGGAAGTCTCCAACTAGTGCTGCCAACATAAATCTTTATGATCTCCATTTTGGATGAGATTCAATATATGTGAAGAGGTTGACAAATTCTTAGATGAGCATGTAAGGGCCATTTTCTTCATTTTTTGATTTGAGATAGTTTCGAACTCCATTTTTTACCTATAAGTGCAACACATGTTCTTCTATCTTTTTTTGCAATTCTGCACAAGTTGTTTAAAGCCTAGAAAATAAGTCAAGGCTAGTTCCACTATAGAGATGCTATATATAGGTTAGTGGGCATTGGTAACCAATGATAGACTACTAAAAATAGGTAGATTCAATTTGCAGGTTTTTTGACATAGGCTACATATTACACATTTCACAATTTTGGAGTTTGTTGTTGGTTAGTATTATATGTAGCAAGTGCTATTGGAGTACAGATTTTGATGTATATGTTGTAGCAATTTTTGAGCTACATATATTATCATATTGTATGTATATTTGCTCATGAATGAGCAAGAACATTGTTCTTTGATATATGTGGTGGTTTAAGGAAGATTACTCTACATGTGTACTTCTGAACAATTAGATGCTATTATGCTACTATATCTAGAATTTCTACAACACCTGCTTAATATAACCATGATTGAGAGAAGACAAAAAATAAACCACTACTCAATAATGATGCATATATCACTATCCAAACATTAACGTTGCATTATTGCATTAATACTTTCTCAAAGTTGTTGTTTTACACAAATGGCTTCATAGTCGTGCAATGGATAGGGCATTGTATAACATTAGGAATTTTGATAGTAGAAACTTTAGTTAGTGGAAGGAGCAGATCCAATATCCCCGTATTTAGAAGAAGTAGTTGAGGCCCATAAGAGGCATAGATACAAAACCAACAAACATGTCTAAATATGAGCAGATGAAGGAGAGTTCTATTATCGCCTCCCATCTTAATGAATTCAATATCATATTTAATCAAATACAAATCAAAATTGAAGTTCAAAGATGAGGTTAAGGTCATCTTTTTTATGTACTCCTTACCTGCCTCATGGGATACCTTTAGAATAGCCATCAGTGTTTTAGTTCTAGATGGTGGTGAATTGAAGATTAATAATGTTGTTGGGTAGTTTATTGGTTGAAGAAAGAGAAAATCTTCATTGATGGCTTCTTTCTGGATGTAATTGGTGGTTGAGCCTTAATGGAATCTCTTTTTCTTCTCCCTTATTGGGGTATCATTTAGATTTCTATGTGTTATGTGTTTGTGTTTGTGTGTGTTTGATTTGTGTTCTTTTGGAGATATGGTTTGAGAAAGTTGAAAAGATTCGAAGATGCCAATTTATTGATATGGCTCAAGTTTTGAAGACTTGCACAAGGATGGAGGAACCTCTTATATCCTTTCCTAATTTGTTTGATTGTATTTTGTGAGCTAAGAATTGGTTCATATTTCAAGGTGTTTTCCTTTCGTTAATCATTTTAATAGATCCGGGTTATTTTGGAGCTTGATGGGGTTAAGATTCGTTCATGGATATTGATTGATTGATATTTGAGATAGCAGTGTTGAGCTAGTTTTTGGGCTTAATATTCTTTCTTTTTCCAAGGTCACAAGGATGCTCCTTGATTGTGGAGATATGTTGAGGACTGAATTGACTTGTTTTTTGAGCTGATTTTTGTTGTTTTTGTTAGCTGAATGGTTGATTTTGTGATGGGATGATTGGTTTTTTTAAAGTTTGGAAGTGTTTTGAAGTGTGTTGGAATGGATTGAGTAGGTTTAAGAAGCTCATGATGGTTTTTAGTTGAGATATGATGTTCTGATAGGTTTTGTGATGTGTTTGTTTGGTTCTGATAGGGTCTATATTGCTTCTGATTTGTTTTTTTTCTTTCTATTTGAGAGGTTATTATTGTAGGTAAATGAGTTGAAGAATGATTGAAAGTGTGCTAGAAGGTTTTGGATGGTTGGTTTTGGTTTGAGCTATATGGTTTTTATGCCTTCTGTTGACCTTCTATAGGGTTTTATAGAGCTTTTGTATGTGGTATATCTAAGCCTCTGTTTGCTTTTATATGTATTCTGATGGATGGATGTTTAGCTTGGGGATGTTTTGCAATATTGGAAAAGGAAGAATACAATCTCAAAATATCTTGAAGAAGTAGCTGATGAAGACTTGAATTGAAGTGACAGTGATACTGACGAGGTCCCAAGGGTCACTATAGTGTGTCTGGTGCCCCTTTATATTAGGCATACCTCTTGGGAGGGGTATCCATGATCAAGAGAGGATTATTGAGAATCATTGTTTTTTATTCCAATGTACTATTGAGAGAGAGAATATGTGAGAGAGATAGTGTGTGAGAGATAGCCAATTTCTATGAAGAAATGTTGTATCTACATGAGAGAGATTGAGAAAAAGACTATGAAGATGATGAAATATGAATACTATGTGATGAATTCCATTCAAATTTGATCATTCCTTTGTATCCTTTTGGTTGTTGAATGGTTTCTATTAATAATATGTTGAAGATTTATCGTGACAAGTCTGTGGGAGATTTGCTATAATATGATGTTGCATGAAGATTGGTGTTCATTTTCTTCTTGAAGTTTATTAAAGTATGAAGAACATGCTTGTTGGTATAACCATATATGTTTTCTTGTAGCAAATTTCCCATTTTCTTAGTGTTCCTCTTATGGCTCCATGTGATTATTATGACACATTGAACCTTACTAGTTACATGCTCTAGATTTTGGATTTGAGTGGATTATAATCTTGTGTCCTCAGCACTCCTCTCTAGTGCTCACCACCATTGTTGCGCTTTTTGATACAAAATTATGGTAGTAAGCGTTCTCCATTATAAGAGTTGGGAAAATTTTCATCCATCCTTTTTTCCATGCCAAGGATACACACTTCATTGCTTGTGTTTCCATAGCCAATAAAAAACAATTTAAATCAAGTATTAATATGGAATATCAAGAGCTTAGAGCTGCAAGGATGAATATGCGAAAGATGGCAACTTTTCATTCTATAACCTTCAATGCATCTGTTGCTCTCTTGCTCTATTTCTTGCATTAGTGAAATTATGATTTGGTCTTTCGTCTTGTTAGTCATTTGATGTCCCTCCCCACCCACTCCATCATGCAATTTTATGGCATATCTATACCTTTGGCTTTTGAATTTTGTAGGTCCTACAGAATTGTAGTCATATGCTATGGTGGCAATATATTTCCATTGTAATAAATGAGAATTTATGACTCCAACTAGTAATATATCAGTAATATATCAAACCTCTAAGGATTGGAAAAACCAAATTAATTGGTAAAACAAGGGTCAATTTTCACTCTCCCTTTCCTGGTTAATACTAGGTGTTTGCTTATGTTTATGTTTCCCTTCTTCAACAACCACGCCATTAGTCTCGCTTTCCTACAACCAATCACACTCTCTTTAGAAGGGAACATAAAAGTATGATATATTCTAAAGAATACATGTGAAAATACTCACTAGGGCTTTGGATTCTTGTTTCTCTTGCACTTGTCTTCTCTCTGAGTATTTTAGATATAATGCCTCTCTTGATCGGAAGGGAATTTACCTTTAGGGTAGTCAAGGAAGATAGGGCATCTTGTGTACACCTCATCCCACTATTGCTCAATCTAGTAATCCTCATACATACATTGCTCCTCCTCCAAGTCCACCCAATCCTTGCATTCTCTTGACAAGCAAGGTCTGAACACCATCTAACTTTTCCTAAAGAGGGCCATGAGTTTTGCATCTCTAGTTGGCCAAAAATTTAAAGACTTTTTGGCCTTGACTTATCCCTTCATAGGCCATGATCTATTATTAAATGGCCTTTCAACCTTGACACATGTTAATTGGCCATCACTTGGACTGTGGCAATTGTTCAAAGGCCTTTGGTCTTTACTTCTCACCCTTGACTGCAAAGGGCATTCCTTGTTAATTCTGATGGTAGGATTAGTCCAACTTAATTGGACAGTATGGGAGAGGGCAAATGGGTTTATGCAATCATATATTGATTGGGTGATAATGACAGTGACAATGCCAAGGGGGAGATTGATAGACTATGATGATAACACTAATATTGAAGAGGCTTATCAAAGGTGATAATAGAAGGGGTAACTAAGTTTGGGGCCATAATCCAAGGAAGAAAGGATCAAGAGGACATTAACAAAAAATGATGAGGACATGCTGATGAAATGATGACAATGGTGCTAATGGTGATGAAGATTTAGAGAGGATTCTTCTTCTTCTTCTTTTCTGTGTGTGTGTGTGTGTACGCACGCACACGTACACATGCGATGCGTGTGTGTGTGTGTGTGATGAAGATGTATAGATGATTCATCATCATCATCATCTCTCTCTCTCTCTCTCTCTCTCTCTCTCTCTCTCTCTCTCTCTCTCTCTCTCTCTCTCTCTCTCTCTCTCTCTCTCTCTCTCTCTCTCTCCATGTGTGTACATGTATGCACACATGCATGCATGCCCACTTGTCTGTATCCAAAATCATGTAGCATTATTAGTCTTTGAAGTCCTTATGGAGAGACTGGAACATTAGTTGGTAATTGTGCTTGTGGAGGCTTAGACCATCAATAATACATATCAAGTGGCCTTCAAATTATTGCACTAGCCATGTGCTACTAGTTGGGCATCAATGCTTATGTATTACTTGCCCCTCCATGTGAGAGTAGTTTCTATGGCTCCCTGTAGTAACTTGAATAGTGAGTGTTGGCTATCCTAATAACATAAAGTTTCACAAAATAAAATTATATGTGTTCATTTGTGAAGCATATGTATCAATGTGAGCTCCTTTCACAATGCTTCTATTAACATTCTTTGTGGTCATCTTCAAAATGAGTATATCTCTTGCAATTGGCAATACTTCTCTACCAAAACTACTTTCCATTCTTTGATTAATGCTTGTGCCACCTAGGACTGCTTCAATTTGATGAACCTTCCACCCCCAATCATATCCTACAATCTATTTTCAAGCCATGCATTGCCTTTGGTAGTGGCACCTATGATCCAACATCTCAACAACTCACCCAATGGGTGAGGCTCATCAACCAACTTGAACAACTTGGAGTCACCATTCACCTTGTAAGCTATCAAGGCAACCCAATTAATTTGGTGAAACATCTTCCTCTCATCATGTGACCACAGGCGAGAAGGTTGTAGTATTGAAGACCATTATTACAATGGCACTCCTATTCATTGAAATTTGTCATTGCACAATGTGACTGGGCATTTCAAGACATGCTAGTGACTTTGTAGGAAAGTAGAATGAACTTCTTTGTATAGCATAACACTAATGTTAGACACATCTAGTAGATGTAATATCAAACAACATAAACTACTACAAAGACACACTATTTTATGCTCTCTCTCTCTCTCTCTCTCTCTCTCTCTCTCTCTCTCTCTCTCTCTCTCTCTCTCTCTTTCTCTCTCTCTCTCTCTCTCTCTCTCTCCATCTATCCATTATAGTTAGCTCAATCACTCATCATAATAGAATGTCTTGGCTTAGCAACACGAACACAGAGCAATTGCGCTATGTATAAGTTTGCTCTACATGATTCCATTGCAATTCTTATGTAGTAGGGAACATTCTTACTAGGATAATTTGGTACATCTCTGTGGGAGCTTTCGCTCAACCGCCAAGACCCACGGACCGCTTATTGTTTCAAGCGTTCCAAGCCGAGCACTAATGGCTACCTCTCACATAGCCGACGCGCCATCCATATCTACGGGTCGTGCCGTTGGAGTTATCTCCTCTCCCGTGCACTCCGGTAGCTCCACGATCCAAGTGCAAGCTTCAAGCAAGCTCCATCCTCAAGCTCCAAGCTCCAAGCTCCATTGCCGCGAGCAAGACAAGAGAAGAGAAGAAGAGAGGAGAAGATGGAGAGCTTCTCCTCCTCGGTCCCTCACCCTCACACTCTCACACTCCCTCTCTCAAGCACAAGCTCAAGCAAGCAAGAACAAGAAGAAGAAGAAGAAGAAGAAGAAGAAGAGAGCTACTTTTGGCCACACACAAGAATGAGCTTCTCATTCACTTTTCAACTTTATATACAAAACCCTAAATCCCTTTTGGGCGGTCATCCCCTTTTCCCCTTTTTACATGGCCGGCCATAGCCTAGGCCCTTTTTCCCATTGTCCTTCTATCTTTCTAGCTTCCTGTCCATCGCCCGCGTCTTCATTTACAAATTGTACGGGTGAGTGCGCCTTTCCCCTTTTGCCTTTGCCTTGGACTTTTAAGATTGCCCTTGCACTTTTGGACTTTTCTCCTTTTCTTTCTTCAGTCGGGCTACCTTTTTTCCGCCTTTGCCCTGCGTCTTTTCCACTTCCTTTTGCTTTCTTCGTGTTGGGGTTAACATTACAACGGAACCAAAATGTGGGAGCTTTCGCTCAACCGCCAAGACCCACGGACCGCTTATTGTTTCAAGAGTTCCAAGCCGAGCACTAATGGCTACCTCTCACATAGCCGATGCGCCATCCATATCTACGGGTATAGTGAGCTTACCTCCGTGCCGTTCGAGTTACCTCCTCTCCCGCGCACTCCGGTAGCTCCACAATCCAAGTGCAAGGTTCAAGCAAGCTCCAAGCTCTAAGCTCCATTGCCGCGAGCAAGACAAGAGAAGAGAAGAGAAGAGAAGAAGAGAGGAGAAGATGGAGAGCTTCTCCTCCTCAGTCCCTCACCCTCACACACTCACTCCCTCACACTCTCACACTCCCTCTCTCAAGCACAAGCTCAAGGAAGCAAGAAGAAGAAGAAGAAGAAGAGAGCTACTTTTGGCCACACACAAGAATGAGCTTCTCATTCACTTTTCAACTTTATATACAAAACCCTAAATCCCTTTTGGGCGATCATCACCTTTTCCCCTTTTTACATGGCCGGCCATAGCCTAGGCTCTTTTTCCCATTGTCCTTCTATCTTCCTAGCTTCCTGTCCACCGCCCCTCTTCATTTACAAATTGCACGGGTGAGAGCCCGGCGCTCTTTTACAAGATTTCAGGGTGCGCCTTTTTATTTTAAAATACGCCTTTCCCCTCTTGCCTTTGCCTTGGACTTTTAAGGTTGCCCTTGCACTTTTGGCATTTTCTCCTTTTCTTTCTTCAGTCGGGCTACCTTTTTTCCGCCTTTGCCCTGCGTCTTTTCCACTTCCTTTTTCTTTCTTCATGTTGGGGTTAACATTACAACGGAACCAAAATGTGGGAGCTTTCGCTCAACCGCCAAGACCCACGGACCGCTTATTGTTTCAAGCGTTCCAAGCCGAGCACTAATGGCTACCTCTCACATAGCCAACGCGCCATCCATATCTACGGGTGTAGTGAGCTTACCTCTGTGCCGTTCGAGTTACCTCCTCTCCCGCGCACTCCGGTAGCTCCACAATCCAAGTGCAAGCTTCAAGCAAGCTCCAAGCTCCAAGCTCCAAGCTCCATTGCCGCGAGCAAGACAAGAGAAGAGAAGAGAAGAGAAGAAGAGAGGAGAAGATGGAGAGCTTCTCCTCCTCGGTCCCTCACCCTCACACACTCACTCCCTCACACTCTCACACTCCCTCTCTCAAGCACATTCTCAAGCAAGCAAGAACAAGAAGAAGAAGAAGAAGAAGAGAGCTACTTTTGGCCACACACAAGAATGAGCTTCTCATTCACTTTTCAACTTTATATACAAAACCCTAAATCCCTTTTCCCCTTTTTACATGGCCGGCCATAGCCTAGGCCCTTTTTCCCATTGTCCTTCTATCTTCCTAGCTTCCTGTCCACCGCCCGTCTTTATTTACAAATTGCACGGGTGAGAGCCCGGCACTCTTTTACAAGATTTCAGGGTGCGCCTTTTTATTTTAAAATGCGCATTTCTCCTTTTGCCTTTGCCTTGGACTTTTAAGGTTGCCCTTGCGCTTTTGGCCTTTTCTCCTTTTCTTTCTTCAATCGGGCTATCTTTTTTCCGCCTTTGCCCTGCGTCTTTTCCACTTCCTTTTGCTTTCTTCGTGTTGGGGTTAACATTACCCCCCTCCTAGACGAGTGCCAGTCCCCAAGTATGTCCTGCCCTTGATGTGCCTTGAACAATTGTGGGTGATTGTAAGGGGCTAGGGGACTAGGAACGAAGCCGGTCGACCAAGGTCACCAGATGTACCTAATTTGAGGACCCCTAGGTGCTGTGCTGTGATCGTGGGTGCTTCTTATCTTTCCATTCATTTCTTTTTCTTTTCTTTTCTTTTTTTTCTTTTTTTTTTTGATTTGCCTGAGTACAACCATTACAATATGTTGAGGCTATCAACCTTTCAATGGGTTGGAAAATGTAAAGCTTCGAAGGCTCAGAAAATGGATAGTATAATGATGATTGTGCCCCAGCCTCGTTGTTAGAGAAGCAGTTGGCGAAAGGAGGAGATACAGTGGAGATATTGCAAACCTCCTTGCGGCACATGCGATGTTGGTACAATTGAGGTAACGACTGCCATGAGCCAACTATAGAGCTCGACCCAAAAAGGGAGCGTGACCCAGGAATGTGTTTTGGGCCATGCAATGTGGGTGGTTGGCAAGGGTGATTCGTGATTTCGGCAGCGTGGCTTTGCCGCGGCTCCTTGGAGGATCGATGGTCTTGCGGTGATCGGGCATTGAACACTTTCGCCCAAAGATCTCTCCCATCCTGTATCCACTTGTCGCTTCATGAGAGTACAAGCACAGCATATGCCGCAACTATAATAAGCCAGTGCAATGCAAGGAGACATCACAGATCTGAATTCTATGGTGTTGACTTAGACATTTATCACCTGCGCTTGCTTAGCTTTTTCTTTTGCTAAAGGAGTAAAAATACATTAAACGCAGATATGAAAAGTTCATACAAGTCGGGAACATGTCAACACTTAACAAGTCGGGAACACTTAACCAACAAAAAGTTATGGCCAGTTATCATTTGATAAGCCCTTTATGCATCATGGGCTACTCGATTTGTACGAGGCGGGGCGAGTCTGGGTGGCCGGGTGATTGGGGCTCTGCTGGTGTGGGGCTCTCGTGGGGGTGAGCAGGGAACATGTTGGCCGGGACATGAATGGTGTAATCCCGGCCCGCTACCGTCTCCAGAATGTCTTTAAATAATTCATTAAATTCTTCTCTTTCCCGAGCTGCCCTTTCTGCCTTTGAGCATCTGGGGCCTGAGCGGGAGCTGGGAGTGCATATCACTAGTGCTCCCCTCTGTTGCGCGTTTGGAGTCTCGACTTTCTTGACTCAAGGATTCTTCGGCCTTCGCCCTGGGCAATGTCGCTTAGGGCCTCGCTTCTTGGCATATCTCTTGACAGCGGGCACATAGCGCTCCGGTGGAGGGGCGCATGCCACATGCTCCCGCCTTTTGCGAAGAGCGTCTTTGCATGCTAGATCTCCATGATCCTCCATGCGTTCCGCCGCAAAAGGAAACCTACAAGACGCAATCCAAGGGTTTAGACCTTGATACAGGATACAACTATTTGCATGGAAGGGATTTTAGTGTGGTTTATGAAGCGCATATGACAAGAAGGGGAGGGGTGAGGCACGCAGTGTTTGTTGTGGAGGAATGGCCCCCATGCTGATGTTCGCGTGGCCTCCAGTCATTAGCGGATATTAGTTTATGCTAAATCGCGTGGACTGGTTGTCGTGGAGTGGGACAGGACACATCCTCGAAAGGATAGACAAAAAAGGGAAGCAGGTGTATTGGAAAGGACTACACCCTGTCTACACCATCAGAGTTGTTGGTCAAGGCTTTCCAGGGCGGCAATGTGGGTCGCCTGCTCTCACCTGGAGGTGGGGCTGGTCACACACTTTTAAATGCGTGATGAGAGGAGGACTTGAGGAGCTTAGTTTATCTGACCCCACTCTTTTGCATGCGCTTGACTATCATTGCTCGCGTGTGTTGATATTGTTTATACAAGGTGACACAAGAATCAGTGTTTATTTATATACATATTCATGAATCCCTGTCACTTCACGAGGATAAGAACCAAGTGTAGAACTCGGGGTTGTACCGGAGCATGGCACACACATCTAGTATTCGTGGCAGCTGACTTAATACTGATAGATATTTTGCCACGTCGAGTAGCATGGAACCTTGGCCGAGTCTATTGGCAATATGTAGCTCCTCCTCAGTGAGAACCTTATCAATCAAAGGGCCCTGTAGCCTAGTCCCAGCTAAGCCCGTACCCCGAATGTCAGTGAGCACCGGAAGGGAAGTTGGTGCCACGTAGGTTGGGTCTCTTTGAGACCGCCATTTGGCCAATCGCTCTTCTGAGACCGTCATGATCTGAGCCCCTAGTTCGGCCATTACAACGCAGCTTTCGCACCAACGCTGCTCAAATTGACTCTGGCCTGCTGACAGTCGCTTTAGTAGCTCTATGTCTACGAGATTCGGTCAACAGAGCACTTCATTGAATGTGACGGTCAAGCGCAGTTTGTCAGCCTCCTCGTCAGGGATGAGTCGCACATGTTCATGCAGGAGCCTGTCGTAGTGCCCGTTAAGATGTTATTGTTCTTCCCATGATAGAGGAAAGGTCAAGTAATCTCCAAGATGCTCCTTGGGGATCGTGCCCATGTCGGCAAGGACATAGACACGCGCAACCACTTTGAGCTTAGCCTCCAACTCAGTTAAGCATTCTGCGACACTTCTATGTTCAACGAGGGCTTGCTCGGTTGCTATCTCATACAAAGTTCTAAGAGTTTCCTTAGGCTTTAGCATGGATGGGGGCTCAGGCCTAGATGAGCAAGATTGGTCAACACTAGGTTTTCTTATGCTCTTGGGGTTCTCATGTTTCTCCTGAGGTTTTGCTGTTATTTCGTCATGGTTCTTCTTGGATGTGACTGGTATAGATTTGTCACCCTGTTGTGACAGCGTTGTATCCACTCTTGATTTATCAATGTGAGTTCTATTGTCAGTGGATAGAGTGTTGCAAGCAACTGTTGATGGCAACTGTTGCTTTGGTTTGTCAGAGCACACAGCTGTGTCTGAGGTTTCACCACTATTAGGAGAGGGATCAGTGGGTTCATTGGTGGATGGACTCGATGCTTTATTCATCAGCTCTCCAGCGCCCGTCGTCTCAATGTGCTTTGGGTCCACAACCACCTGTATCTGTTGCTATTTTCTCTGCTTTCTCCTCTTTTTCTTGGTCAGTGAAGGTGCCTCTCTCAACGACTCAGGACCCTGGGCTATATCGACCGTTGATGTGCTTGGTCGGGCCTCAGCATTTCCCTTCTCTAGTGTGTCCTTATGGGACATAGCCGTGGTTTGTTGAATAGCCTTGCCCGGTTGTGAGGGCACAACCGTCGCTCTTTTCAGAGAGTCTAGCTTTTCAACCAACTCCCCTGCGTTTAACTCCCCCGTCCTAGTCTTTAGGCACTTTGAAAGTGCTGGAGTAGTTGAGGGATTTGGTTGCGACACCTCCTCCACAGGTAAACTACTAAGGACACATTCCACAAGGGGCATTGTCACGGCCAAGGGCTGTGACTACTGTGATCCCTGATTGGAAGTAGTAGCAACTAGTTCAATGGGCTGGCTTCCCTTGGTGGATTGCAGTGTCAAGTCCCTAGGGCGATCAGAAGTGGTTGTGTCTTTCGTTGGCCTTTGAGCACTCATTTGTGTAGATCTAGCATGACTTGATCTGGTCACATTAGGTTGCTCATGCATATCCTTGGGTCGAGAGCTACAGATGGAGCCATGTCCCACCTCTTGGACATTTTGAAGCTTAGATGGAGATAGCGATTGGAATCAAGCAGTTTCCCTTGACAACCGTTGTTGTTCTTCCTGTGTCCATTTCGAAAAGGAGGATGTAGGAGATCTAGGACTCTTAGGTGGACTTGGCACTCGCTGAATGATTTGCTCGAGGCTATTAGATGATTGTGCCATTTGCTTTGAGCGATCAGCCTTGCCTTGAGCAATGTTGTGCCTATGATGCTTGTTCTCCCCGTGGGGAATCAAAGGCTCCTTGGGCGCTAACGATTTTTGTGCCTGCTCAATGGCTACGCATGACATATGTCTATTTAGCATACTAGGCTGGGGCTCTTTCCTTCGAGCAATCATGTCTGGTTTCTTGCCTTGAGACCTAGAGTTTCTCTTAGATTTCCTCATGTGCCATGCTTTTGAGGCACTCTGGCCTTCAGCTGATAGAGGCGGTTTAGCAGGGGATTTTGGTACCCAAATCCATTGGTTACCTGCGTACTACCCTTGAGCACTTAGCAACGCTTTGGATATCCATCGCAGCGTTGTGCTGACTCTCCATCGATGCCTTCGTCTATAAGGCTTGGGCTTCTTTTGGGGTCTTCTACGATATTTGTAAGTCCAAAGCTCGTCCTTTGCATTGTCTCTTGACCTTCTTGTTTCAGTCCTGGCCTCACTCACTGGTTCTCGTTGTTCGACCTGTGCTTGTATTAACTCTTCCAACAAGTCCTTGCTCTTGTTAGTAGGCTCGACCATTACGTTAGCAGCTTCCTTGCCTTTCCCTTGAGGTTTGATGAGGTCACCCTTGCCAAAGGTTGTGACTATCCTCACACCCGGTAGTGTCAGGTGTATCCTCTGCGCTACATAGTCAGCCTCACATTTGGTCGCCCTTTTGAAGGGTCTTCCTAGGAGGGTTTCTTTCCTGCAACTAGCACTTTTTGGAGGAACATGAAATAGGATAGGCAAGCTTTCCGTTTCAATTGTCGCAAGGATTTTGCACTTCCCTATGAGTGCTTGTGGGTGTCCCCCATAAGGGCTAAGAGTTGCACTAGTCGGTGTGAGCTCTGGTTGGCCTAGTAGGGTCCATGATTCATAGGTCAAGATGTTAAAATCTGCTCCTTCATCAATCAGAGCATCGATAGTATGCTCTCTTTTCGTGGTGAGTTTGACCCTAAGATAAGCAGGTGGTACTATGTCTTCATCTTCCGGGTCTCGGCTTGTAAATTTAAGCCTTCTGACAGATGCCCTTGAGTTCTCGACCGCATGACCAGATGTGGATTCTCCACTGCTATCTTGGATCGTCAGTGCAGTGCTATTCAAGGTACATCTCTCGTCAAGAGTGTCATGTCTAGTCATCTTCGCATTTGTAACTTGCTAAATTTGCATTTTGCTCTGACTAGACACGGTTTGAACACAATGTCTTTGTGTTCTCATGGCGTGGCCTTTTTGCCCTTGATGGCTAGTTTGGCCCATTGATGTTCTAGGGTCTCTGTTTCTCTCTGTTCAGGTATGGGTTTTTGGTTGTTCTTTTGCAAGTGAGGACACATGCTCATGTAGAGCCGTTACTACACTAGGGTTCAATTTGGAGGACCTGTCACAGCGCGCGTTTTCTCTCCAACCTACTTGGGGGAGGTGTGGAGGGGGTAGAGCCCCCTATGCGTGGGTTCGGGGGGGCAGTCCCCCCCGGCCCGCAGTGCCGTTACGGTAAAATCCATGCACAATTTGGAGAACCGTTTATAGCCAAATTTTGAACTATGTGCTCTAACTTTTAGCCCGATGATGGATCTGTGATGTGCCTTTAGCTCTACGTAGCCTTCGGGGTCAATCTCGGGTTTAGATATGTCAAAATTTGTGTTCTAGATACCTGTCCGATTTTGACACTTTTCTGTCTGATTCTCAGATGTCCGATTTTCAGGAGTCCGATTATCAGAATCGGACGTCCGATTTTGGGTTGGTCTGATCGGACCAATGGTCCGATTTTGGTCACGTCCGATTCTAGGAGTCGGATCAAGAAGTGGTCCGATTTTCAAAATGGTCCGATTCTGGGAATCGGATCGGACAGGGTGGTCCGATTCTGGCAGGTTCGGTTCTGAGCTGGTTCGGTTCTCGGACTCGGATGGCCTGGTCCGATTCTGAGTGGTCCGATTATGGATTGGTCCGAGTATCCGAGTGTCCGAGTCGGACAGGTTGGTCCGAGCATCCGATTCTCAAAATCAGACGGGTTGGTCCCAGTGTCCGAGTCGAACGGGTTGGTCCGATTCTAAGTGGTCCGAGTGCCACGTGGCACGTCCGATCGGGCTAGTCCGATTCTGGGAATTGGACCAGACTGGTCCGACCCACTCTTAGTCGGACGGTCCGACTCCCGAACTCGGGTGGTCCGATTCTGGGAATCGGACCACTGCGAGTTGGTCCGAGTGCGTCGGCGGCGGGCGCGATTCCCGCGCGTTTGACCCCTCCTTACTGTCTGTTGCACGCAATCACCACAGACTTTCTAGATCTGATTAGAGCACTTGTTGGAAAACACTAGACTCACTTGGAGCAGCACGAATCGCCGGCGCCTAGAGGTCGGGGTAGCACTTCCTCGTCCTGTGAACCAGAAGTTCTCTCTCTCTCTCTCTCTCTCACAAGGCAAACCAAGGAACTGAGGTTTGTCCTGGCCTCCCAGGCCTCTTAAGGTCCTTTCCCAGCACTGCAGAACCTCACAACTAGTTTCCTCTCCCTGTCTCACTCAGAAACTTGAATCTGGTCCCCTGTTTCCCTGTTTTAGCCTGTTATACAGCAACAAAAAACCCTACAGTTTGTTTCTTTTTCTTTGTTTTTTCCTTATCAAGGGAACTGAGCCAAGGTAGCTAGGATAGCTGGTGCAAATTAGTCAACTATTTCAGAGGCTTGTATTGCTCCAAGTGAGCACCTTGATGAAGAAAAGCTCAATAGGACCAATGTATTCCTTGATCTATGGCTAACATGAAAGCTTCAAGTCAAGCTCTCTTCCTAGGCTAAATACACTGATAAAGAAGCTCTAATGTATCCAAAACACAAAGTAAATACCTACACTACTCCATCTCATAACATAAATCTCAAGAAAGTAAAACACCTACTTGCCAAGGAGATCGAATACCCTCTTCAACCCCCTCGCTTCCTACCTATCTACCTCAAGCACCGGTTCGGGGAAAACCCTACTCCAATGCTCGATTCGAAGTGCGCAAGCGCTCAAGGCTTGAATCGTTGGTCCCGGCAACGGAACCAAAATGTGGGAGCTTTCGCTCAACCGCCAAGACCCATGGACCGCTTATTGTTTCAAGCGTTCCAAGCCGAGCACTAATGGCTACCTCTCACATAGCCGACGCGCCATCCATATCTACGGGTGTAGTGAGCTTACCTCCGTGCCGTTCGAGTTACCTCCTCTCTAGCGCACTCCGGTAGCTCCACGATCCAAGTGCAAGCTTCAAGAAAGCTCCATCCTCAAGCTCCAAGCTCCAAGCTCCATTGCCGCAAGCAAGACAAGAGAAGAGAAGAGAAGAGAAGAAGAGAGGAGAAGATGGAGAGCTTCTCCTCCTCGGTTCCTCACCCTCACACACTCACTCCCTCACACTCTCACACTCCCTCTCTTAAGCACAAGCTCAAGCAAGCAAGAACAAGAAGAAGAAGAAGAAGAAGAGAGCTACTTTTGGCCACACACAAGAATGAGCTTCTCATTCACTTTTCAACTTTATATACAAAACCCTAAATCCCTTTTGGGCGGTCATCCCCTTTTCCCCTTTTTACATGGCCGGCCATAGCCTAGGCCCTTTTTCCCATTGTCCTTCTATCTTCCTAGCTTCCTGTCCACCGCCCGTCTTCATTTACAAATCGCATGGGGTGCGTCTTTTTATTTTAAAATGCGCCTTTCCCCTTTTGCCTTTGCCTTGGACTTTTAAGGTTACCCTTGCGCTTTTGGCCTTTTCTCCTTTTCTTTCTTCAGTCGGGCTACCTTTTTTCCGCCTTTGCCCTGCGTCTTTTCCACTTCCTTTTGCTTTCTTCGTGTTGGGGTTAACAATCTCATTCAAACATATGTATAAAAACGTGTGTGAGATAAGAAATATGTATAAAATGCCTACTATCTAGATCCTACACATACTCTCTCATGCATGGATCCCATGCCTCATTCTAAAGATAAAACTTTAACAAGAGCAAACTAATGCACATGATCATTGCTCTTTCATGGTCCTTTCACTTGTTTTCTTTTTCTTGCTCATGCATTAGGGAACATGCTTATCAATACACTTATTACATGTTTTCAAATAACATGTAAAACATTAATGTGTGTGGCACAAGAAAGATGTATAGAAGAACTACCATTTAGACCCTACATACACACTAAAACCCCATACTTCATTTTTAAATATCAAACCTTAACAAGAGTACACTAGTGCATACGAGAATTGCCCTTTCAAGGTTTTTTTCATTTTTGCCTTTTCTACTCATGCATTAGGGGATATGCTTAGCAAGATATTTTGTTATAGATAATTCAAAAAAAATGTATAAACTTAACATGTGTGGCATGAGAAATATGTATAGAACACCTACCATCTAGACCATATACACACTCTTCCAAAGACCCCATACTTCAATCTTAAATATGAGATCCTAAATGAGAGGGTACTAGTGTGCATGATCATTGCCCTTTCAATGGTTCTTTTCTTATTTACTTTTTCTTGCTCATACATTAGGGGATATGCTTGTCAAGATAATTTGCTACATGTAATTCAAGCAATACGTATAAAATTAACATGTGTGGCACAAAAAATATGTATTAGACATTTTCTATTTAGATCCTACATAGTCCTTCTCTCATAAAAGAGACCAAACTTCATTCTTAAACATCAGACATTAACAAAGGCCCACTAGCACACATGAGAATTATCCTTTCAAGGTTGTTTTCACATTCATTTATTCTTGCTCATGCATTAGGGGACATTCTTAACAAGATGCTTTATTACATGTAACAACATGTATGATATGAGAAATTTTCACAATACACTTACCATTTAAAATCTACATGCACTTTCTCTCACAAAGACCCCATATTTCATTCTTAAACATCAAAGCTTAACAAGTGTGCACAGTTACACATGAGCATTGCCCTTTGAAGGTTTCTTTACTCATTCACTTTTTCTAGTTCATCCATTAGGGGACATGCTTACCAAGATACTTTGTTACATGTAATATAAAATTGTATAAAGTCAACATATATGCCACAAAAATATGTATAAAACACCTACCATTTAGACCCTACATGCACACACACACACACACACACACACATTCTCTCTCTCTCTCTCTCTCTCTCTCTCTCTCTCTCTCTCTCTCTCTCTCTCTCTCTCTCTCTCTCTCTCTCTCTCTCTCTCTCTCTCTCTCTCTCTCTCTCTCTCTCTCTCTCTCTCTCTCTCTCTCTCTCTCTCTCTCTCTCTCTCTCTCTCTCTCTGTGTGTGTGTGTGACCCCATATGTCATTCTCAACTATTAATGCTTAACAAGAGCATGTTAGTGCATGTGAGAATTGCCCTTGCTAGTGCTATGTAATACTAGAAATAAAAATTGTATATAGAAGGGGGAAAAAACTTTGTTGAAAATGCAATCGAAGGTTATCTTCTCAATTTTTTAAGGCATCCACCTATCTTAACTCACATTAACAATCATTAATGGTTATTTTCTCTCCCTATATCAAGCAATGTTATGCTTACTTTGCAACCTTGGGCTAATAGAATACAATTTTAATAGGTGATTTCAAATGACCCTTCAAGGAAAGGCTATGCTTCTTTAATATAACTTCATTATTTCTTAATGGCTCTTCTCAATTCTCTTGCTGAAAGAGACTAGACCCTTAGAAGTGGAGTTGACTAAAAGAGAATCTTGTTTATGCCCTCCCATTGACAAGGCAAAGCCTCATATTTCCTACCCATAGTGAAATCCCACACTTTCTTAGTTGCATCGTCAATTAATGTTATCAAATAGGATAACTTTCTATAGACTCTGTAGGCATAGATCCACATATATCATTGTGCACTAAGTCAAGAGACTCGCTCATTTTTCTATTTGAGTTTTTCTTATGGGTTGAATGTGGATACTTTCCATATATACAATGCTCACAAATAGAAAGATTTAAAAAAATCAAGAGAAGGCAATTAACCCAAATAAGGTAGAATTTTCATTCGTTTTTTGGACATATGTCTCAACCTAAAATGCCACAAAGACACATTTGGTTGCTTGATTACTACAATTTTATGAATTTCTCATAGAAAATGCATGAAGTAGATACAAAGTGCCACATTTGCCTCCTTTAACAACAACAAGTGTTCCCTTATAGACTTTACATGATTGACTCCCAAAAGTAGTAGAGTATCATAAGTCATCTAAGTGACCAATATATATCAATCTTACATGGTGTAAATTTTAAGGAGTAAAGGTGGATCTATTCTAAAAAGAAAACTACATATCACCTGCACTAACTATCTCACATACATTGTCTTTACCAAGATGGTATGATCCATACCTACTATCATATGAAGCAAAACCACTCCTTATGAGAGGAGTCACATGAAAAGATGTGTTAGAATTAAGCATGCAATCTTGAGTTAGTTATCAATCTCCTACAACTAGCATATAAGCGGGAAGATTATAAGTAAGTAGAACTTCACCATCATCATTACACATAGTTGCTATTTCTTCAATCTTTACCTTTTCTTTACCGTATGTCCTATCACATCCTTATTCTCCTTCCTTTTATCTTTTTTCTCCCACTTCCATTTGTAATAGTCCTTAATATGATGTGTTTTACCATAATGGAAGCATTCAGTGTCTTTCTTGGACCTGCATTTGCTGCGTGATCACCCACAGTCTTGGTTCTTGTCTTTTTGAGTTTCCAATACTTAACCATTTTTGCCTGATGATTTCAAAACCTACCCATGGAAAGGGATTTATCCACAAATATCTTGGGAGGCTTTTGTCCCCAATTATTCAATAGTAGTAAGAATTCTATAATCTTCCATTGCTTTTCTTCCTCTTCAATAGTGCTACTTCTTTTATTTTCAACCTCTGCAAGTGTTTATTGATGGCAATGTTTCCCGACTGTGCACTAAAACATAGAACCCTAAGAGGAACACGAACCTAGTGCAAGAAAATCTATCTTGTTACACCAACAAGCATATTCTTGATACTTTAATCAACCACAAGCAAAAAATAAACACCAATCTTCATGCAGCATCATATAGTGATGTATTTAACACAACAAATCTTCAACATATTTTTCATATTCTTCATAGAAACCATTCAAGAACCAAAAGCAAACAAAGTAATGATCAATCTTGAATGGAATGCATCACATAGTATTCATACTTCATCATCTTCATAGTCTTTTTCTCAATCTCTCTTGTGTAGATACAACATTTATTCAAAGAAATTGGCTATCTCTCACACACTATCTCACATATTCTCTCTCTCAATAGTACATTGAAATAACAAAACATAATTCTCAATAATCCTCTGTTGTTGGTCATGGATATCCCTACTAAGAGGCATGCTTAATATGAAGGGGCACTAGAGACACTATAGTGACCCTTGGAAGCTCATCGGTAGTATCACTATTACTTTAGTCTTCAATTCAAGTCTTCATCAGCTACTTCTTTTTCTTCTTCAAGCTATTTCAAGCTTGTATTCTTCCTCTTCCAAGATTGCAAAACATTCCCAAGCTGCTAAACATCCATCCATCCAAATACATATGAAAGAAAACAGAGGCTTACAGAGCACATACAAAAGCTCTACAAAACACTACAGAAGGTCAACAGAAGGTATAACAACTATATAGCTCAAGCCAAAACCAACTCAAACCATCCAAAACCTTCTAACACACTCTCAATCATTCAGCACCATAACCTCTCAAATAGAAAGAAAACAAATCAAATCAGAAGCAAAACAAACCCTTTTAGAACCAAACAAACACATCACAGAACCTATCAGAACATCATATCTCAACTAAAAACTATCATGAGCTTCTTAAACCTACTCAATCCATTCCAACACACTTCAAAATACTTCCAAACTTTAAAAAAACTAATCATCCCATCGCAAAATCAACCCTTCAGCTCATAAAAACAACAAAAATCAACTCAGAAAACAAATTGATTCAGCCCTCAACATCACATGATGTGTGAGCTTTTCAATTTATTTTTTGTTATAAAATAAAAGATAATATTTTGGCATGTGCAAAAGAGGAAAGAATTTAGGAGTGTGGACTAGCAACGCTAGAGGAGGTAGCACTTGCACATATAAGTAAAAAAACACGACTTATGAACTTTATGTGTAGCAATATACATAAAGGGAAATATATAGCTAATATCTAGCTCTATTTGGAGATGGTCATATTAGAGTTCATATGGAAGCACCCTCACAAGACATTGTTTCCAACTATTCAGTGATACCAAATGTGGAGTGGCATACCATTCTCTGCAACCCATTTGAAATAGGAAATGCAATAAAAAGTGATCAACCAAGTGAGGCATTCTCTTGATTAGTGGAGGCATTGGAGGAGATCAACCAATAAAAAATAGTTAAGATTGAGAAGAAAGCACAAGTAGTGCATGTGACATCATGGTGATTCATCTATTTAATGAATCATGGTGATTCATCTATTTAATGATAATGCCATGCATAGATTGGGAAATTAAATTCCATCATGGAACTCTTACACTAAGGCGGTCTCAGCCATCATGATGCATCTAGCTTATCACTTTCTCAAAGACATAGAGCTATTACTTTTCATTGTCACAACACCCTCCATTATGCATCTCATTGAGTAGGTTGTGAAGGAGAGTGTTGACTAATTGAGTTGGGGTAGAGATGTTGGGCCTTATGCATAACATAGGTTGTCCACAATGAGATGGCTATATGCGTTGTTAAAGGTAGAGAGATATGTGGAGTTAAGTCGCAATGTGGTCATACTAGTTGCTTGCAACTGTATTAAACCTACTGGCTCCTTTTTTGGACTATAGTAGCTAATATTAACTTTTGTGTTTGAAATGCAACTATATGTAATATAAACATTAGCATACATGTGCATAAATGTACAGAGGAATTATACCTTGAGAATTCATGATGGATTATATAAGTATAGATGATAGATGTGAGATACAACAAGATCCTCCATTGTATTTCAAACCAATGGAAAGCTATTTTTTTAACTTATAATATAATCCCAACACCTTAGTATCAATATCATGTGCTGCAAGTGGCATATACCATGGCATGGCTTTTTTGGAGGTCAATTTTACATACATACACAAGAAAAGGGGACATTATCTTGGATTGCAATGCTGATTGTGGTAGCCTTGCATTAAAATCACTAGATTTTCAAAGATAGGTCGTATGCTTGTATGGCTTCACTAAAGAGGGGAGATTTTTAAGAGCAAAGGTGACATATTTAACCAAATCTCTATAATGCCAAAATTTAACAAAGCTTTCTTTTTTTCGTAGCAATAGCTTCATGTTCTCACATTCCCTTATGGTCATCTGTAACTACCCCCAAAAACTAGGGAGCTTATTATATTTTATGTTTATTGGGGTGCTTCTACATAGATGACTAAAGCAAAAGGGGTCATTACTAGTTAAACCCTTGGAGATAGGCAGATATTGGGGACCCATATTGCCATATGGAGCTCAATGAAGGAGGAGAACTTGAGTGAGCTACCTTAAGTCATAAGAAGTGACTGTATAAAGCAAACAATGTGAGCATCACTATTTGTATTTTAGTATGGTAAATGCAAGTGCAAGATAGTTCCTAAAATTTGGTCTTTGGGAAAGAGCTAGTCCAAGCCACACTTCCTAAAATACAATATTGAGTGGCTAGACTTTAGCCCTACAATGACGCTATTTGTGAATGACAGCATACAAAAGATGCAAACTAATCCACCTAGCTCCCTTATATATCCACCTATATTTGAGGGAAATCCCATGGATATCATGCTCTTGGAACATATGTTTCCCTATCTGATAAAGTAAGCAAGTTTTCATGGGGGAGTCCCGGAGTTTGCTAGAGAACACCCATTTCATCCTCCATCAATGGAGTTAGATTGAAATTTGATGTTTTTAATAAATATATTCATTTGCTAAATATGCATTGCACTTCTTTAGATTGCAAAACACAATGGATTCTATATATTCTTGTGTAGTATATTCATTCAATGCAATGTGAAATGCATTTTTGTATCAAAATACACTCAAAATATTTTTTTGCTAACGTTTGGAGTGTCAAATTATACATTTTTAGGAGGAATATTTGATGCATGTAATGAAGCAATACAAAGCTATATTTTATAGAGATTTTGAAGACATTGCAAGGGCCTATTGCAATGGATACATGACTTCAATCCATACATAAGCCTAATCAGATATGTATATGTGTATGTGAGAGAGAGAGAGAGAGAGAGAGAGAGAGAGAGAGAGAGAGAGAGAGAGAGAGAGAGAGAGAGAGAGAGAGAGAGAGAGAGAGAGAGAGAGAGAGAGAGAGAGAGAGAGAGAGAGAGAGAGATGTGTATGTGTATGAGGGAGGAGAAATGGTAAATGAGAGAGTTGGGGGACACACACACACACAGATATTATTGAGGGGGAGGGGGAGAGAGATATTGGTGATGGTTCCCCAACATATGAGAGAGAGAGAGAGAGAGAGAGAGAGAGAGTGTGTGTGTGTGTGTGTGTGTGAGAGAGAGAGAGAGAGAGAGAAATGAGAATTGGTGATTGAGAGAGTCAAAAAGGGGGGAAAAGAGACAAATAACTATTGGCGGTACTAGTGGTTGTGTACTGATGAGGAGGGGGAAAGTAAAATGTGGTGGTGCTAATGGTGGTGGAGATACTGGTTTTAGTAGTTGTGGTTGATATACACGCATTGGAAAAAGAGGACCAAGTGAGCTATCTGGAATAAAAACTTAAGGTTTCCAAAAAAAACCCTCACTTCTTGACACTCTACTCATTGGGTGTGTAAAAGATTGGCATGTTAAGATTGTTGATGTCAAGTTCTTTGTAAATTTTGTGGTTATAAAAGAAGTTTTTTCTGTGGGTGTAGAATGCAAGGTAATTGTGGATCGGGCCAATTGAATGGTCCTTCTAGGAAACAGGAAAGAAGTAGTTGGAATTGAAATGGAGAGATGAAAGATAACTCCAATGGGTGTTGATGCCATCTCTAGTATACTTAGAGGAGATACAAACAAACCTCATGTGTCTAAGTCATTCTATAAGTACATCCCTTGCTTGGATGGTGAAAATATGTGGGTGCATATCATTGCAACCCTAGACCTACCATTCACAAAAGAGGGAGAGTACTATGATAGTTATGAAACAACAAGTCAAAAGGGAACAAAAGAGCTATACACTTACTCAAACCACACCTAAAGTAAGTCTTAGTGCTAATCCTCATGATGAACCTCAAACCATCAAAATAGCTTAGGGTAAAAGGATTTCAAACCCCCTCATATAAAATAGAGGTTTAGAATATACTTTCTCAATGGCAATGGTGCTTAAAGGACAATCTTGAAACAAACTTATTGATATTCAAAGAATTATTGAAAAACTCAATTGGAAATGGATGAATTTGTCTCAGATGATAGCCTAGCAATGAGCCTTTTGGGAATAGAAGAATTTGATGAGGAACATAATATTGAATCAAAAGAATAAATATTTGAGTTCAAAAGTTTTGAGGGCTCAAATAATGAGTTCATTCACTATGATTTAGATAAACACATGATAGAACAAAACCATGTAGACCTAGACCCTGAAGACCTACTAGTTGATACTAGTGTCCTCAAGGTTAACTGAGATAAGAAATGGTTAGAACACTTGAGGTCTTAGATCATGAAATTACATGTACAAGGTTGCAAATCTCATATCTACCCTTGAAGTCCTCGTGAGACTGAGAGGGGGGAGAATCCAAACCTTGAATCCCCAAGGAAGGTGGAGGATTTGGGCTTAGAGTCACATTTTAGCATTGACAATGACCTTGAGTTTCACAAGATTCTAATGTGACAAGGAAAAAAAGAGATCTACCTATCCACTAGCAAAGAAAACAATTAAAGGATGCTTGGAGGGATATAGACTATAACATAGAACCAATCTCCTTGTGAGCCTAATGCATTGGCATTGAAAGGTCCAATTCTAGATGAGAGAAGGGTGGAAGTTGAGAAGGGTTGTGATATCTAGTTGTTGGATTGTCTTGGAGGGGACAAGCTATACAAGCTACACAAGTTGTTTTCAAAAAATCTATTTTTAGAAGGATAATTTTTGGTTTTTTACATGTGTTTGCATACAGGATGTTCAATGAACCTTTTACAATGTGATAGTTAAGGAAGCTCTCATTATATGTGCTAACAAGTAGGATGATTAATTTTTTGAAAAATAAAGGGATTGGATGAATGGGTGGAAAGGTGGATGGTGGTCCTAATGACACTATCCTAAGGATCTCTAAACCCAATTAGACTAATGGCTTTGTATGTGATTATTTAGGGCTAGATCTCACCAATTGTGACTACCTATATGATAGGTTACATCCTAAACCACCATTGTTTTAGGGAACAATGTGTGGTAGATTAATAGACTGCCACCCTCTATGAGCCAAGTTTGGTGGTAATTAATCTCATCCTTGAGAGGTTATGAAGTGATCACTTTAGGATAAGTATGAGATTGTTGTCTCACAAAAAATACAAAAGGTTGAGGACCCTTGGGTCAATTTTGGGTTCAGGCCTTGATGTTTCACTATGAGAAGACTCAAGGATCAACCTATCACCCAAGCCTATGAATTCAATGAGATCTAGATGACACTACTTATGGATAGATACCTAAGTAACTACTACATGCTACCTCGTCTAGCCTAGCCAAGGAAAGTATGTTACATGGGATATAAGAGGAAAAGGTAATGACAGATTGACTAATGTTATTGATTGTGAATCTTACAATCAAAAGGCTAGAGTCGTATGGTAAATTCAAGCTAAAGTTATGACCTTGACTATTAGGTAGAACCTACTAATAATGATGCTAAGCTTCAAAAATAAATTCCTTTTAAAAAGATTTAAGCTACCTAAATTCAATGGCAAAGAATCTAAGATTGAGACTAATAACAAGGTGTGGATCAAAACCATAGAGAATTATTTTTTCATTGTACACAGTAGTGCTATAAACCAATCTATGTTTGTGTTGGTTTTTTTGTTCCCACATGTTGATGAGCTTGAGAACTTTGCCATGGAGGATGGTACCTTAAAGTTTTCAAGCTCGTGAGGTGTGTGTGTGTGTGTGTGTGTGTGTGTGTGTGTGTGTGTGTGTGTGTGTGTGTGTGTGTGTGTGTGTGTGTGTGTGTGTGTGTGTGTGTGTGTGTGTGTGTGTGTGTGTGTGTGTGTGTGTGTGTGTGTGTGTGTGTGTGTGTGTGTGTGTGTGTGTGTGTGTGTGTGTGTGTGTGTGTGTGTGTGTGTGTGTGTGTGTGTGTGTGTGTGTGTGTGTGTGTGTGTGTGTGTGTGTGTGTGTGTGTGTGTGTGTGTGTGTGTGTGTGTGTGTGTGTGTGTGTGTGTGTGTGTGTGTGTGTGTGTGGAAAGAGAGCAAGATGGATGCAAGTAGATATAAAATAGAATGTATAGGCACATGGGGTTCTAATTAACACCTCACATTGGTGTAATAATATATTTCTCATGGGTCCAAATGCATCTCCTCTTTTCCACCAAATAGGGGCGATTTGTGTGTGTGTGTGTGTGTGTGTGTGTGTGGAAAGAGAGCAAGATGGATGCAAGTAGATATAAAATAGAATGTATAGGCACATGGGGTTCTAATTAACACCTCACATTGGTGTAATAATATATTTCTCATGGGTCCAAATGCATCTCCTCTTTTCCACCAAATAGGGGCGATTCATATGTGCCTATTTAAAGGGGCATATTTCAACACTTTGCATGCTTAATTCTAACAACCCATGTTTGGTGGTAATGGTGATGTTGTGATAACATGGCAACCAAAGATTCTCAAACTTGGCATTGTATTAAGGAAGAGGTATGGGGAAGATATCTCCCAACTTTCTTTGAGTCAATAAAGGTGAACTAGTTCTTTTGTCTAAGACAACTAGACTTAACCGTGGTAGTCTAATACTCCCAAGTTGTAACTTTCATGAAGCATGTGTTCCAAATGTCCATTGATCAACAAGTTACTAGGTTTTATCAATGATTAAATGAGCCTTTGGATACATACCTCAAGTCTATGAGAGTAACCATTTTGAAGATACTCTTATATGAGTTAAGACCTTAATAAGAGCCAATGGAATCCAACTTAATTTTAACAAATACATTCATATCAAAAAAAGAAGAACATACAGCATGATGGCACTCAAGATAGTCAAGACCATGTGAATGTGGTAAGTTGAGGCATCTTCAAAAAAGATGCCCCAATCATCAATGCTATGATGAGACAAGACATTTGTAGGTAAATTGCCCTAAATGTGCTTAAGGAACGGTAAGTGAGCAAGCAAAAGAAGCCATATAATTGAAATCTATAGTATATGTTAAAACTTAACTATTCATGGTGACTCATGGGGGAATTCCTTGATATCATGTATCTAGCATGTAGCAGTAGATCTTCAGCATATTATAATGTAGTTTGGATAATCGTCCTTCAAAGGAAATACCCTAACTCTTGTCAATATGATTTCCTTGAGGAGAGGATGTAATGCTCCCCATCCTATCCATATGATCCCCTAAGGTTTTTTAAAAATAAAAAACAAGTTTAAAGAGAAGAGGGATAAATGGCCCAATCAACCATCTTGGCCCCCTCTCATCAATCCCACTCACTACTTTCTCTCCCCTCATGCCTCTGGCCACCTCACCCTATTGCTAGTCCCCCTCCTCGCAACCCTCAACACCTCCTCTCACTTCCCCCAATGTGGCCATCTCACCTCTCACCACATGTGACACAAATTATGTGATAGGAGAACTTGCTTGAAGAACCACTACACTTCCCCCAACATGACCATCTCAGCTCTCATTGCTTGTGACCCGAATTGTGTGGTGGGAGGACTTGCTTGAACCACTATACCAATAACAGATAATAGATATAAGAGAATCTCATCAAGAACATAAGAAGAGAGATGGAGGCCAAAACCTTTTCTTTCAGGTCATTCTTTCTTCTTTCTCACACAATACATGTATACTAAGTGTAGATAAGATACAACGTAAAGAAAAGTGGCCTTCAAATTTGAACAATGCTATATAGCTAACTAAAGAAATCAACTCGTACTGTAACTATGCTAGTTACAAGTAGATTTAGCTAATTGAGTATAATTAATTTTGAATTAGTGGTGGTCATGTGAGATTCATGATAACCATCAATGTACTAAATGTAGATGTGCAGAATCATTTAATCAAGTGATCCATCATCAATGTTTGCATGTGTTGAGCTTGCCATAATCAACACTCACCCTCAAGTTCAATTGCATCTTTGCAAATCCAATTAAGCTTCAAAAATCTTCAAAGTATCTTTGCATCCAAGGCCTTCATAATAATTTTAGCTTCTTGATCTTGTGTGTTAACATACACCAAGTCGATCTCACTTGTAAGTACATTCTCTTTCATAGAATGATAATGCAATTCAATGTGTTTTATCTTGGCATGGATCATTAGGTTCCTTGCCAATATTGTTTTAAATGCACATCCAAATTAGCCAATAACTTTTAGAGCCGTGCCATCTCACATGATCCCATAGCATCACCTTTATACTCAATCTTTGTACTAGATAAAGCTACTCTAGGTTGATTTTTGCTACCCAAGTGATTGCACACTACCAATTGAAACGTAAATCTATTGATAGATCTTCTATCATATATAGGACCTAAAAACCTACATTTTCGTATCCCAATAAATGTATATCCTTATCTATCTCATAAAGAAGTCCATAGTTTAAAGTAGAGTTCATATACCTCAATATGTGTGTGACTGTATCCAAATGAAGCTTCTTGGGTACTACATATACTAACTCACAAGCCCAACAACATATCAGCCGTATGATAGTCATCTAAATCAAGCTCCCTACTATTTGGCTCAACATAGTCGTGTCGTTTATCTCATCTCCATCATCAACAGTCAACTTTATATTCTACTTCAATAGCACTAAGATAGGCTTCATGCCATCATACCATACTACTTGGATAACATACCCAAGCCACATTGTATTTCAGACAACTATATACCATCAACACACCTAATCACCTCAATGCTAGGGAAGTATTTCAGCTCATCAAGATCCTTCATCTCAAATGTTTGCTTTAAAAAGCCCTTGGCATATCATCATCACCTAAATAATCAACTTATCCACATAGATTATATGATGACGAAACCTACATTCCCCTTTCTCATATAAAGTGAGTGGTCTACATTAGAAACATAGAAGCCAATGTAAACAAGATACTCTTCAATCTTGTTAATTCATGCTCTAGGTGCTTGCTTCAACCCATAGAGCAAACTCTTTAACTTGCACACATATGTGGGATGCTTCAAATCCCCATAATCTACTAGCTACTCCATAGAGCAACCTCTTTAACTTGCACACATATGTGCATATATATCTCGTCTTGCACATCACCACACAAGAAAGAATTCTTTATGTCAATCTACTATAAAGTCCAACCTTTGGCTATTACCAAAGCAATCAATATCTAACAATTTCCATCCTAGCAACAATTGGGTTGAACATCTCTTTATAATCTATGCCATATGTTTGAGCATAGCCTTTAGCAACTAGCCTTTCCTTATACTTACTAATTGAACCATTTGCATTGTGCTTAATCTTATAGGAATATTTACATCCAATACCTTTCTTTCACTTAGGCAATGGTATTAAATCTCATGTTTTTTTGGTCTCTAATGCAACCATCTCTTCCTCCATTGCTACATCTCAATGTGCATAAATGACATCTTCCTCAAAACAAGTAGGCTCTATATTCTCAAGCATCTTCATGATATAAGCATAATGGTGAGTTACATAATCCTTAAAATTAAATATTTTAATAGGGTATCTAATTTTAGTAGACTTGTGTATCACTGCATTGCTCAATGAAGCCTTCACATTTCCATGTGCTTTCTGTACACCTAGTGTCTTGGAATATGAAGCTCATCATCCAAAGTCTTTAATCCACTAGAATCTCAATCAAGAAATGAATGACTGGCAAATAAATCATTACCATTTGAGATTTTTTCCTTCCTATTTTCAATAGTAGTTAGCCTTTCTACATTACACGCAATACTACTAGATGCACCTGAAGATCTGGGGCTACTCCTTATTTTCTTAGAGACTAAGATTTACTACTAGATGGTATCTTTTGGTTCAGTAAGTGTGCATGATTCTTTCTTTCTTGTTTGATGTAGATAACTACCATGACCATCATCATCGCCACACTAGATCCATTCCAACTCCTTATCTCATCAAAAATAACATCCTTGCTCACTCAGACTCACCCATGTCAGGGTTATAAATATAGTACCCTTTCAACTTAGTAGAGTATCCCAATTAACAAATTCTAATGTCATATTTTGTATCATAACAATGGGGCGCTACAATATAGCCTATTTGTTTTCAAGAATGATACACAATAGCAAAATTATTAGAACTTGTATTTTGCAATCCACCTCTTTCTCTAGAGCTCCCCTTGTCTCTGGAGTTATCATAGTCTCTTGAAATTTTTAGATTGCTAAACTATTGACATAATTTGTTTTGTTGGTTATTACCACCAGCATGTTCCATACCACTAGCTCTTGAAGAGGACCTACATTGTCCTCTTTCTACACTTGAATAGAATGCTTGGACCTATTCACTACTTCTTTCTAAAAATTCACATTGCATGTTAATCTCTTCTATAACCATGGCAATGACCAACTCATCAAATTTAGGGATTAACTAACATATGTATCGACAAGTAATAAAGGATTTCCAAGCCTTTTCATTGTTAAGTACAACCAAGGCAAATGAAACCAAGTTATCATCATCAATCATTGCATCAATGGCTACCAAAGCACTTGCAATGCTCCTCACTTTCAATAGATTACTCATGTACAGACAGCTTTCCTTTCTTCCAAGTACTTAGCTCTTGCTTGAGCTAAATCTTTATTACCTTTGTATTTATTAAAAATAAAACTTTAAGGTGGTACAAGCTGTATGTGAAATGTTTGTATTTTAGATATAGTCCAATATACTATTGTCAATCGTTGTAGACAATCATTTTTCATGCCTTTAATTTTTATGTAGTTAGATGGTCACTTAGCTCTAACTATATTTCTTCACCTAAGTAACAAACTTATATAAGCCTTTTCCAATGAGGAAGTGCATCCCATGGAACTTCTATGGAGGGTACTTATTATTTTCTATCTTCTAAACATAGGGTTTCCACTATTCTTATATATCATTGCACATTTGAGTACCGGGTAACAAGCAAGCCTTTTGCAACCTTGTATAAGAAGTGATACATACAAACTAGGTGTTTTGTCACTAACTTCTCACTAATATATATAATTTGCAACCTCTATGCCAATAAAGTTTGTGTTTGATCCTTGACAAACTCCCCATAACTTACAAGTTTGAAATTTGCAAATTGTGTGTCTGGAAATATTAACATGATTGAGAATACAGTCTACCCTAAAACTATTGTCCATGACCTTGTAGATCTAAAAAGGCCCAAAATGGCCTTAGATGGCCAAAAAAATGGTAGGGTAAAACTTAGATGGCCAAAAAAAAAGGATATACCATACATGCTGATTTGTAGTAATATATACACCATAATACTTACACACCATATCTAATAGTAATCTAAGATTTTTGCTCTACCTTGCTTCGAGTGACTCCATAAGCAATATCCCAAGCTAAGAGTTAGAAATTAGAAGAGCTTCTTACCTAATCCTTACTTGCTTGAATTGTCACTTCTTCTCCTTTACTTTACTCTCCAAAAAATCCCCTAATAGTGGCAAGGCTCTAATACCATGATAGGAATTACACAATGGGGGACTTTCTTGAACCATGGTACCAAATGTATACAATTGATGCAAGGAGAAGCTCGTGCAAGAACACAAGAAGAAAGATGAAGGCCAAAACATTTTATTGCTATTTTTTCTTTCTTATTTCCTATACACTCAGTGTAGATTGAGTGTAGATAAAACACAATATAAAGGAAAGTGGTCTACAAAGTCAAACAATGCATAGTTGACTCTAGTAATTGGCTAGCACCATAAGTATGCTAGATGTAAAAGAAAGAAGGAACCACAGTTCAAAAAGAGAACATTCCCTATGCCAAGACAGTGAAGTTCAACCTTCCTAGGGAGAAAGAGAACAGTGCATTGCAAAACAATGTAGTGCATAGCACACTATAGAACCATAGAGAGCTACAGAGACAGTTGTAGAGACAAGACTAGAGGTCCAGGAGATAGAGGATACCAAAGTACCTCCTCAGGGAGACGAAGCACAAATGTTGCTGCTCCTAGAAGAAAAAGGGAAGATAAAAGTGGGTGTGGCCCCAGCCGATTCGAGAAGCCTGTGGATCCTGTCAAAGAATATGACTTGGTCAAGGACCTAGACACTTTTAAATCTAACCTAACATTTCGACAATTGTTGATGTTGTCTCGAGCTGTCGAAAGAAATCCAAAGGATACTGACAAGAAGAAGAGGCCTAAGGATTGCTCGTTGTGCAGCAACCAAGTCCAACAGAGCCTTAGAGCTCGTGAAGAAAGTGGATGTGGCTAATGCCTTCCTGGATCCTTGAACCCCAAAGATTGGCATATGGATTGAAGGATGATTTATAGCATACGCATTGATTGATGGAGGCTCAATGAAGGATGTGACAATGAAGGATCTAGGCCTGCAAGGAATGCAACCTACATAGTGGCTTATCAGACTAGCAGACCAAAGCATAATTAAGCCTTTGGGTATTCTCCCGTATGTGAAGACAACCCTCGTAGGAAGAGATTATTGACTTACATATTAAGTGGTCAAACCAAATTCCTATGGGACCTCATACTCTTTGTTGCTGTTGGGAAGACCTTGGCTCTTTGAAGCAAGAGCAAAGACGGATTGGTTCAAATTAACCTTAACCCTAGGCAGAGGACCTAACAAAGTGGTGTTGATGTCGTATGGATCACAAAAAGGCAATGGATCCATGTCCATTGAAGTCGTAACAGACTCCTCCAATGAAGTAACAAATGGTACATCAAGAGATAAAGAAGCAGTTAAACAAATCTACCCCAAGAAAACAAAGGTACAGTCCCTGACCATGGTGGGCACTTTAAGCCCACTGTCGAAGGAAGCGAAGTCTTTGTCAATGGATGACTACCTCCTACTTGAACCCGAATTGAATTCTAAAATTACATCTGACAATGAGATAGAAACATGGATGTACTATTCTCCCTGTTATATGGTAGTGGTAGAGACAGAGACAAAAGCAAAGAAAGAAGCAAAGACAAAGACAAAGATAGAAGCAAATGTAGAGGACATAATAGAGAGTTTGTTCTTCTCTTATAGAGCCTCCACAGAGGCAGAAACAGAATCTAAAGAGGACAAAAGTAATAATGCAAAAGAAGAGTGTGAAAGCAAGCTAGATGAGTCTATCTTCCTCTCACAGAAGACAGAGATGAGAAAGAAGTTCCAGAAGTTCATAAAGCCTTAGAAGTAGAAGATCCCTTTCTACTTAACAAAATGGCTTTGGTACCCTTTAGACTGATTAATGAGTCATGTCATAAGCAAATTCTAATAGGCCTTCCTTTAGTAGTGGCTCTTCTCGCCCAAAGTTACCCTTCCTAAGAGAAGATAATGACGATGCACCTTGCCAACAACTACCAGTTCGGAAACTTAAACGGAATGCAAAAGGTTCCTATTATGTGCTGGTTTTGGATGCATCCTTGGAGGACAAGTCTTCATGCCAAGAAGTAACTCATTCCCAAACCAAAACCAAAACCGCTCTAATATTTTTTTAGCTTCCCAAGGAGCAAGGTAAGTCTCCAGGGAAAGAGGAAGTTAGTTCCAATGAATCATCAGAAGAGGAGACTACTCCCTTGAACAAGTCAGATCTTTACCTAGAAGCAGTCCATGGGACATTCATTCGTGAAGAGGAAGGGGAAAAGCAATTAACATTCATGGATGCTGAAGGTACTGAACGTCACCTAAAGGTGGATATAAATCTTCTTAAAGAAGAGCTATTGGTCATGTGTGACCTACTAAAGGAGAACTTGGATGTGTTTGCATGGTCGTACAAAGATCTAAAGGGGATTGATCCCACAGTATGCCAACATCATATCGACCTAGAGCCTGATGCCAAATCAATGAGGCAAAGACAAAGGCGTATGAATCCAAATTACTCTACCACCCTAGTGAAGGCCAAATTACTGAAGCTCCTTGAAGCTGAGTTTATCTATCCAGTGGCTAACAGTGAATGGGTTTTTCCCATTGTGGTAGTACCCAAGAATAATAGAAATCTGCGAATATGTGTGGATTTTTTAAAGCTGAATTCCGAGACCAAGAAGGATCATTTCCCTATCCCTTTCACAAACCAACTATTGGACACAGTGGGGCAGGCCATGAGCTCTATTCCCTCTTGGATGGATTCAATGGATACAACCAAGTTCAGATCGTAAAAAAAGACCAATCCAAAACAACATTCACAACGGAATGGAAAACCTATGTTTACATAGTGATGCCATTTGGGCTCTGTATGCCCCTACTACATTCCAACGAGTGATGATGGCAGCATTCCAAAACCATTTGCATGACTTCATTGAGGTGTACCTAGATGACTTTTGTGTCTATAGCCTAATCCATGAGCATTGGAGACACCTAGAGCAGTGCTTTGACAGATGTCGAGAGTATGGGATTTCTCTCAACCCCGATAAATGTGTCTTTGGAGTCTCCTCATTAGGAGTTCTTTTAGGTCTCATTGTCTCTACACAAGGGATAGCAACAAATCATGCCAAGATTGAGAAGATTGCCACCTTAACAACACCAACCAACCTTAAACAGTTGAGGGGATTCCTTGGCCATGTGGGCTATTACAGAAGGTTCATTGCGCACTTTGCAACAAAGGCATTCCCTTTGCATAAATTCCTCAGAAAAGATGCAGAGGTTACATGGACCAATGATTGTGATGAGGCATTCAATGTTGAGATATCGAGCTCCACTCGTGATACGCCAGGGTGACCGTTGTGTATTTATGTCACCGACTTGTCAGTTGCAGATGCGGTTGGTACACTGCCCATGAATAATAGCTAGATGACAGCTATCCTTATCTACTCTAGTTCGTGGCTCAGTTAGTATGCCACCTTAGTTAGTTGAGTTTGGTTTGAGACCCATATATAGGGTTCTTCTATTTCTATGTATGTGAGTTCTTTTTGGCTTACACAACTAAGAAGAGGAAAACTATTTTCAGTCTCCATCTCTGTGTGTATTCCCCCATTGTGCAAGCAAGAAAGCTACAAGTGAGACTCCTTCCTTCTCTCCCACAATCTTGACATTCAACACCCTGAAGAAATGTTTGATTGAAGCACCCATCCTGCAGCCTCCTAATTGGACAAAGGAGTTCCATGTACATATTGATGCATCAGTTGAAGGCTTAGGTGAAGTATTATGCCAAAAGGGCCCCTTGAAGTTAGATCAACCTATCTATTATTCAAGCCAGAAAGTAACCAACAAAGAATGAAACTACACAGTGATAGAGCTTGAGTGCCTGGCAATAGTGTTTGCCTTGGAGAAATTTCGACTCTGCCTGCTGTCGATGCAGTTCAAATTCGATGTGGACCATGAGGCCTTGTCCTTCCTGATGAATCAGGCCAATGTGAAGGGAAGAATGATGAGATGGCTCCTTCTATTTCAGGAGTTTGACTTTGAAGTGGTTACCAAACCCGACTGCTCTCATGTCTTAGCTGAAGATCATTAGTTGCAATCCCTCAAAGCGATGATGAAGAAGAGCAGGATGATCAAGACCTTCCTGATGCTTCCCTCTTTCTAATCGAAATTGTTACCCCATGATATGCGGACATAGCCAACCTCTTAGCAACCCAACAGTATCCCCCTAGTATCTCAAGCCCTGAGAAGAAGAAGCTTCTATTGGAATCAACCCCCTACACCTTGTTACATGGTGCTCTGTACAAGAAAGGAAAAGAAGAGGTTTTGCGCAGATGTGTTGCAAGAGAGAAGATTATAATCGTACTAAAAGCATGCCATGACGAGCCCTGTGGCAGACACTTTGCGGGAGAAGCGGCAGCCAAAAAGGACTTGCTTGCAGAATATTAGTGGCCGATCCTCTACAAGGATGCCTATGACTATTGCAAATGGTGTGATGCCTATCAAAGAATGGGAAAGCCTACCAAAACTAGTGCTATGCCACTGCAACCTATTCTTCCCCTAAAGTCGTTTGAGAAGTGGGGAATTGATTTTGTGGGCTCTATTGATCCACCAACCAGAAGGAAAAAGAATAGATACATCTTGGTCTGTACAGACTCCATGACAAAGTGGTGTGAAGCCAAAGCTCTGAAGAGAGATGATGGCAACAATGTGGCCATGTTCCTGTACAAGAACATCATCACCCATTTTGGCAATCCCCTAGAGCTCGTCGGTGACAGAGGTACACACTTTCTTAATAAGATCATGGAAGAATTGATAGAGTTGTTCAAGATCTGCCATCGTAAGTCCACACCCTATTACCCCAAAGCCAATGGCCAAGTCAAAGTTACCAATCCCATCCTCTGCTCGATTCTAACAAGGATAATTGCTGCACATTGTCATGATTGGGATAATCAACTTAGAGAGGCCCTCTGGGCATACAGAACCTCCCATAAGGGTGCTACAGGACAAACCCCTTTCCAGTTGGTGTATGGAACAAAAGGTGTCTTTCCTATTGAACTCGAGCTACCCTCTCTACATGTAGCTATCAAAGAACGCTTGGGAGATGACAAGTCCCTGCAACACCATCTCTTGCACTTGGAATGTCTAGATGAGACTCGCAAGATGGCCCTAACAGTGCATGGAAGCCACGCAAGCCTATAGAAAGGCCTATCATGATAGCTTTATCAAGCAGAAGGAGTTCAAAGAAGGCAACTTAGTCCTAGCCTATGATTTTCAATTTGGCAAGTTTCGAGGCAAGCTTCAACAATGCCGGATGGGCCCTTATAAGATACTTGCCGTCAACCCTAATGGCTCTATCTAAGTTCAGACAATTGATGCTTTTAATGATCCCTTCGTGATTAATGGCTATCGCCTCAAGAAGTATTACCCTCCTTGGGGATCCTGAAAATCACCATCGATAGCTTCCTCATTCCTTGCTCGATGGTCAATACGGCTTTACCTAATGCTCCTAATAGTCCTCTTCCTAATCCTGATGATGTGCCTTCGTTCTATTAGCCCCTCACAGCCACTTTTCACCCCAATGTGGCTTCCTTTCCATCTTATCTAGCCCCTCACAACCACCTCCCTTGGTGCGTTGAATCATGTAACTTTATCAAGCACTTCTAATTCCTCCAATAGACATTGTTTCTCCTATGCAATCCAAGTGCTAGTCTTGTTAGCTACCTCCCTAGGTATGCCTCTTCATCAACCAATTTAAGTTGACATCATCAACTAGATGAAGCCAATCTTCATCGACAAATCTAGAGTGACATGAGCTTTCATCCTAACTAGATGGGGATGTGAGTATAGGCTGCCCTCTGTATTCTCAACCAAGCATGAGACAAAGGGTGGGTTGAGTGACTTGTCCTTGCCCTTATATCCAACAGAGATGTTAGATGTGTGAATGGAGCATTGCACGCACAGGATGGGCCTCTCAATGCACAAAGCACGAAATTGTTCTTGTGCATGGCACTATAAGGCTCGTTGGCCTTCCTTCTTGCACTATATGCCGACACATGGCGGAATGCAAAGTTGCACTATCAATTGTGCACAAGGCATACAACCTTTGCACAAGTAACAATGAGGATAACATCATGGGTGTTTTAGGAACGGGGTGCCCTCTTGCATCTATTAATAGAGCATGAGACAGAGGGGGGACTGAGTGTAACTAATGTTTTCTCAAATAATTATTGAGAGGTGTGGATTGAAGGACGTTATGACATTGGGAGTCAGGTACGTTCTCGTTTTCCTATGCACACATAGGATAGGTCTCTGCCATCACCACAGGACATGTCACCCTATTTTGTGCACTGCACTACAAGGCTTCTCGGCCTTCCTTCTTGCACCTATGCCAAACGAGGTTGGACGCACTAATGCACCATCAATTGTGCACCCTTGCATACTCCTTCTGAACCATCCCCCTTGTTGATTTTTAAGCCAAGTGTGAGATTGGGTTTCCATCATTATTCAATCGAGTGATGTCCGTTGTGGGGCGAGTGACTGTTCTTTCATTTAAATTTGAGTGACTATGAGCTGAGTGCTAGATCCTCCGCCATCGACGGGTTCTCACACCTTCATCAACAATGCTATCTCCCTAGGTGTTATTGTGTGGTCCCTACCATGCTGGACACTGTGATGTGATGACACTTTGGTACCTCCTGCAATCGACTGCGGCATAGCACGTGACATCAATAATCCCCCTCGACTCTTTGCAACATGGGCTAAGTTTTTCTAAGCCCACACTTTCTGTTTATCAATGACGGTCCTATTTTAAGTGTGGGGATGTCAGCATCTAGTCTGTTGCCAAGTCTTAGGTCCCTATTGCTCAGTTCACCCTTCCTGATAAGGTCTTAAGTGTGGGGGCGTGACTCTGGGCGTCTGCTTTGCATACCCTCATGCATATACCACAATCTACTCATGCATGTATGCCATGCCCTAATTTTACTCTGATAGGGTCCTTTTCCCACCCATCCATCCTCTTTTACCCCACTCTCGAGATTGTTCTTTCTCCATTTCTCTTTATCTCTTGTTTTGATTTTTTTCATGTGAATGCATCCTTCGTTCACTAGAACCCATATCTAATCTCATAGCCTTGTTTTTCTCTTTGAACTAGTCACTTTTTCTTTTTACTATCCCCTGTTTTGAGTCACGGATCATGAGTTATTAATTTTTGAAGAATTTTCTATCCATTTAATGTGTTTCCATGCGACCGTGCCTTTTTCACATCGGAACTGCAATTTGATGTGAGAGTCTTGACCTACACCTTTCCTTGGACATTTTTCCTTTTAACTACCTATCATTCCAATGTACGGGTTTTCCGTTCTTAAATTTTCCATAATTTTGGGGATTTTCCTGTGTGTTTTTAATTGTGTTTTCCATGTGAACCTACTTTAACCACCTTGGAATTTAATTCTTATTACATAGCCATGTCTATCTTGGTTCCCTTCCCAAATTTTCTTTTTTCTCCACCCTAGTGTAGCCTACCAATTTTATTTTACTAATTTTTTCGTGAATGTTTAAGCTTATTTTTTCTATTTTTTTCATGTGAACCCCTAAAGCTTTCGGAACTGTGTTTTGATCTGAGGATCCTACCCCACCAGCTTCCCCTGATATTTTTCCTTTCCATTGCCCTCCCTTCTGATGCATGAATTTCTCCATATTAATTTTCGACTCTGTTTTCATTGGAATTTTTAATATTTTTTCCATGCGAACGTGCCTTCCCATCCACAGAACTACATTTTCCCTTACTTATCTTGTCCGAGCTATTCCTACAGACATTTTTCGTGTTCACCTCATCAAGTTTCAACTGTCAAATATTTTTGTATTAATTTTTCTTTCCAATTTCAAGTGTGTTTTTACGATTTTTTCCACGTGAATGGGTCCTATCTCTGTCAGAATGGCATTCTAATGTAATAGGCCTGTCTGACACATCGTCTTACCCATTTTTCCTTCTTTCTGCACTTCATTCCAGTGGCCAAATTTTTTTGGAATTAATTTTCATATGATTTGATGTCCCAACATCGTGCGGATTTGCAAGTGAACACCCTCGTTTTGTCTTCTAATGCCTACAGCCACGTTAGTCACTTCCGTCGTGCTTTGACCTGTCCTCTCGTTCCCCGCAATGCAAATTTTTTAACCCCCACACACATGCGTGGGGTGGGGGTAAAAAAAATTGTGTTGCGAGAAACGAGAGGACGGGGAGCGCATTTAGTATTTTCAAATGCTTCATTTTTTTCATTAATCAAAATCCATCAATTTAACCAAAAAAACCCAAAAAAAAAAAAAAACAAATCATAATTTTATCCAAAAAAGAAAACACCCCCTCTCACCTCACGATTCTAACTTCCCCGCCACCTTTGCCTCCTCTCTCCTCTCTCTTCTTCTTTCTTCTCTCTCTTTCTTGCACCTCCCTCTTTGTTTCTCTCTCCCTGATTCTTCTCCTGCCCTCTCCCTGTGTATCCCCTCCTCCTTCCCCACCCTCCCCTCCATCCTCCATCCTCCCTCCCCTCCTCCTCCTCCTCCTCCTCCTCCTCCTCCTCCTCCTCCCCTTCTCCCTTTACCTCTGCCCCATCCTGCTGGCCGCCACGGCCGCCATCTGCCCTGCACTCGCCCGCACTGCTACTATGGCTAATGCACCCCCCAACGCTACTCCTTTCACCGCCTACCTCTTCCCCCACCTCTCCTTCACTCTCCCCCCACCTCCTCCATCTCACCCTCCCACAACCCCGCAACCCCTATTTCCCTCCCCCACAGAAATGCCCCCCACCCCTTCTCAACTCCTCCCCTTCCCAGACCCCCCCTAATGCCCCTTTTCCCCTTTCAAGCCCTCTTCACCCCCGTCCCTGCATGTGGTATTTAGACCCGCATGTGTCACCCCCCTTCCTGAATATCGCGCATGTTCTTTACACACGGGCATCTGTGTGCTGATCGTTTTTGCGATTGTTCGCACACTGGTGCATCTTCAAATTTTCTGCATGTTGGTGGCACCTATTCATGTGCAACATGTGCGTCCTTGATCACGTTCGTGTGTGCATGTGACGTTCACGCCCTTGGGGTTCATACGTGAGGATGCGCATATGGTTTCACCCGTGCTGTGAAGCCGATGTTCACACATAATCGCTATCGAGTACCCCGCTGTCCCAACTTTAATTATTTTAATCCCACATTTTTACAAACTTGAAAAATCATTAAATTTTTGAAAAACTTATAAACTTTAATGCTTGAAATTTCGGAAAACATTAACACAAAGATAAAAACATTCTAGAAATTTCTTGAAACTTCAAAACACTTTTCTTCATGAAAATGAAACCCCCCCCCAATAATATTAAATTTCAAAACCTGATGGGCAAATAATAAAAGTCGAAAAACACTTACAACATAATAAACCTTACAAAAACCCTAAAAATTCATAAAAATACCAAAAATTATGAAAAAAGTTTGAACTTTTGCTCAAAAAATTTATCAACTTTTTGAACATTTTCAAAATTTTTCTTAATTGATAATGTTCATAGAAAATTAGAAAATCATTTTCAAAAACCCTTAATTTCATGAAAATTTCCCTAAAAATTGTAAAAAAATCAAAGAAAATTTCAAAAAAGATTTCAATAAATCATATTTATTTTTTTCATATATTTAGATTTTTTGTATATGCTAAAATGATCCAAATTAATTGGAAACAATCAATTGAAAACCCCCTTTTTTTAATGTAAATTCTTTGAATTGTTCTTTTTCCACTCTAAAAATGGATAAGAAGATTTGGAAAATTTTTGAAAAATGTATTGGACCTCTGTGCTTCACTTTTAATCCATATTGTTGATTAAAAAAATAAGAAAAAAATATTAGTCTAACATTTATATCCAAATTTATTAATATTTGCAAAACTTTTTCAGTTGGTTGGATTTTGTTGATTGGATTACATTTTGGTTGCATCATCTTCATTACTGATAGCGCATTTAGACTACGCTTGAATACACACCCCTCCTAGGTATTCATTTTATTTTCTTTCATTTTTGATATCCCAAAATCCACAAATAATTATTAAAAGAAATCATGATCACCGCATTTTTTCATGCGTCTGCGCCAAATTCACATATTTTTTTAAAATCAAAATCAACCCTCCATTCACTTAGCATGACTTCATGCGCTGTGGATACATTTAATTTTACTTAAAAATAAACCAGTTGTTGTCACCAAGAAGCACACGCTAGCCAAAAGCACCCAACACACAATTAATTTTTAATTAATGAATTTGCATTGAGAGACCCCCAGTCAAGGTTCCAGGTGACGTTAAAAGCACAATTTCTAACTTAATATTTTTTAAATAAATCATGATAACAAGAAACCGTCGTTTTCTTTTAAAGGTTTATAACCTAATAAAATTTCACCCATTATTAATAACTTTATTAAAATGAATCTTTCATTATATTTATTTCCCCTACACTGCACATTCCATTTTTAATGAACGTGATTCGTGGGGATAGGAATGGTGGAGTCTTGTCTAGTCCCTTTTGTCGATGATGGTAAACAATTTGAGTGACATGCCGGTATGACCAGTTCTTATGAGATTTTCTTTTTTTTTTTCTCATGTTGACGAGTCTAGGTACCTTATGTTTTTTTTTTCCTTTTCTATCTAATACGGGGATTCAATGTGTCTGATTCTAAGATCCTAAAATTTCTGGAATCCAATGATTGACTCTGTGATCCTAAATCAAAGACAAAATAAAGCCTCTATTCATGTGCAGAACATTAACCAACTGAGGGTTGATCTTTTAGCCTATCTTTTCAAACAACATCTATTTGATTCCTCTTTCTTTAATTCTTACCATCAATTGTCCCCACCTTAGGTCCATCAGTTCCTAGCTTATCTTATTATCAACAAATGGCCCATATATATGATGCTTATCTTTTCCGTTATAAATCCAACTCAACAGTTATTTTACCTCTTCTTTTTCAACCTCAGGGTACCCCTCAAATTTTGATCTTTACTTATTGTTCTTTCATTGAAGATCACGTCTTTTGTCCTCCTCCGTCTTTTCCTTTTCCATCTATATATATTTCTTCCACTTTTTCTACATATCTATCAACAGCTTTTTTAACAGATTCTCCTAATTTTTTAGCTAATCTCTCTTTAGTTCATTCCTCATTTTACAATTTTGCCTATCCATCTCTTCATCCTCTTTTACTAGTTCCTCTTCCATCTCTTACCACTTATATTCCTCAGCCCCCTCGGTGGTTGGTAGTGGATATGCAGGGTTTGATCAGAAGATTTCTATAAGAAGAGGATGGAGCTCAACTGATTCTCTTATTGGACCTTAGATTAATTGGCCATTGATTCTATGGGAGTGGATGACTGTTAGTCAAGCATATTAGAATTATCTACATTTTGCTCAACAACATTCTCAGTCTATAAATCCTTCAATGAGATTGATGGCTCACTTTGCTTGGTACCTAGCGTATATGCATAGGCATTCACATAATGATCTGAAGGCCATTCCAAAGTTATGTATGAATGTAAATGTGAACATTGATTCCCAAAAACTGGATGTATTGTATTTTCATCCCCTTTTTCTGCCTAGCAGATACCTTGTCTTGGTAGAGAGGATGTGTTGCCTTCAATTTTTCAAAATCCTCCAAAAACTTTTGTGGATGAATCGTTATCTATGGACCATTTTCGCAATCACCAAGCCTTCAAGAGGGATCATCTTCACTAATACCTTTGGATGTATCTTTTATGATTCATAATGATATATCTCTCTTTTGGAGATGCCATTTAGATGGGTGTTTTGTGTTTGTATTGTGCTAATTTATATATTATAGGTTTATGGTGGTTGAATATTTGATTTGTTCAAGAGCTATATTTGTTCAAGAGCTATATTTTTGGAGATTTCCAGTGATGGTGATGGTGGATGGATAGCTCAAGAAGTAAAGATGTAGAACCTCTTAAGATCGAGCTGAGCTCTTTGATGAACTTGTATTTCCTTTTCCTAGGTTACAAGGACGCTCTCTTATTAAGTGTGGGGATATGTTAAATGCTTAAATGACTTGATTTTTTGGTTGATTTTTGTTGTTTTTGTGGGCTGAATGAATGGTTTCATATGATGATTGTATGGTTTAGAAGTTTTTGAGAGTGTTTTAGATTAGATTGATTATATTTTGAAAGCTCATGATGTTTTATAGTGGAGATATGATGTTCTATTGATGTCCTGATAATGTCTGTTGTTTGGATCTAATAGCTTCTATTTTGTTCTATTTTTCTTCTATATGGAAGGATGAGTAATGATTGATGAAGTTTGAGGTTTTTTGAAAGCTCATTGAATGGATTTTGATAATTTTGATTGATTTAAGTTGAGCTGGATGCTTTCTATAGACCTTCTATAACCCTTTGTTGAGCTTCTGTAGAGCCTCTATTCCTATTCTCTTATGTTCTGTATGCCTCTGTATGTGTTCTTTTGGATGAGAGTGTACTTTGGAAAAGTTTTCTAGCCTTAGAAAGATGTGAATGCAAGTTTAAAAGAGCTCAAGGAAGTGGAAAAAGCAGCTGCCGAAAACTCAAGAGAAGACCGGAGTGAAGTGACAATAGTGAACTATGAAGAGTCATTGTAGTGGCTCTAGTGACATTTCATATCAAACACATCTCTTGGGAGGGGTATTCACAACCAAAAAAGGGTTATTGTAAGTGATTATTGAGTATTGTAGTGAGGAGATGATGTACTATTGAGAAAGAGAGAGAGAGAGAGAGAGAGAGAGAGAAAGAATTCTATGCCAAACAATGTATCTATCTATGAGAGAATGTGAGAGAAAGTTGTGAAAACTCTGAAAATGAATCATAGGTGATATATTTTCATTCAAAGTGAAGTATTATTTTGTGTTTTCAATGTCTATCAATAAATTCTATGAAGAATATGAAGAGAATGATGGATTTGTTAAAATTAAAGTTGTGGGAGAATTGTTTCTATGAAGTTGTGTGAAAATTTATTGTTCCTGGTATTCTTTTCATTGTTGTGATCACAAAAAAAATGAAAAAGATGGTTGTTGATGATACAAGATAAATTTTCTTACAGTAAAAACCTCGTTTTCTTAGTGTTCCTTTTGGGACTGAGCTCCATAAAAGAAAGAAAATGCATTAAAAAAGATAGAAGTAAGTGAAGTAGAATAATAAAGAAGTAGAGAAGAAGAAGAAAAGAAGATAGGAGTGAAGAAAAAGAAGAAGGGTGGAAGAATAATAATATTAATAAAAATAAGGGAATGAAAGAAGAAGAAGAGGCAGTAATAAGTGAAGAAGAAGAGGAGGAAAAAGAGTGGGGGGTTTGATCACCCACTAGACCCTTCCCTCTCATATGTAATCATCTCTCTCTATCTCTCCTTGTGTGCCATTTGTAAATATACATATATGTATTTATTTTGTGTGTGTGTGTAGGTTTTGGGCAGTAGTTGTTCTCCAGGGGCATTATGGGTGGTGTTTGTGCTGCTTTCTGCTATGGCATTGCAAGTAGGTGTGAAGGTAGTAGTCTATTGTGCTGCATTTCTGATGTGTTGTGACATGGCGTAAGGACTCCAGCATGTGAAGGCAGCAAATAGGCATGTGTTGCTACGACAGTCACCTGGAGGCGGCAGTAGCTCACGACAGCCAGAGATCTCAAGGCGGTGGCCTTGCTTATCGTTTGGGCTAGTCGAAAGCCTGGAGGCTCCGGTGGTTGCGCTAGCATGCTAAACGGCAACTGGCTACATTGTACCTAGGTGGCAACTAGCGGCGTCCCTTCACACATAATACCCTCACTCTTGCACATCTCTTCCCTCCCACAATAATCCACTTCCACACACCACTTGCACACTAAGCATACTCACACACTACGTGTACCACTTGCACATAACAATTCCCTCACACACTACACTACCATTCACATACTACAACTCACTCACCCATTTGTACTCACACATTGAACCCTAACTCACTCACTTACACCACCTAACATGCTTACACCACTAGGTTTGCACCTAGGACTTGCACCACCTAACACACTTGCACCACTAGGTTTGGACCTAGGATTTGCACCACCTCATTGCTTGCACCACCTACCACTTGCACTACTAGGAGTTGCCACTTGCTCCACCTACTAAGGACTTGCACCACCTAGGTTTGCACCACTTGCCACTTGCACCACACTGACCACTTACCCCACTTGTCTACACTTTGCACTTGCACCACCTACCTAGGACTTGCACCACCTAGACTTCCACTCACACTACCTACCTCTAAGATTGGCACCACTTGCCATCCTCACACTACAACACACACATCACTTCCACATTCACTCAAGTATATCTAAGCACTTTTTTGGTCTTGCATGTTATTCATTACATCTACATTCATCTTGGATTCTGGTCTTGTAATGCATAAAGATAGTCTTGCATTGTGCTTGCAGAAACACACATTACTTTTTTTGAAAGGTTGAAATCATGGTTTTACCACCACACCCTCTTTTGTGTTGAAGATCAAAGTATCTTAAGAGTCAAGAACTTGTCTTTTTAAAAACTATCATTGCAATGAATATCTAGGGTGCCTTAAGAATTAAAACAATAAGCATATGTCAAGTAAACCTAGAAACATCTTCTCACATAATACAACCAGGTCCATAGAAAAATGAAGCACTCCCATGCTCAACTCAAAGATCAAATTGACTTTGTTGTATGCACTTGCAAAATGGCAAGGTAATTCCCTCTCCTACCTGAGAGTGAGCCCCTAGCCCCGAACCTATCCAAACAAGGTCCAACCATGAATCCTCTCTTATCACAGGTTCAATCCTTGAAACCACACCCTTTAAGGATCTCATTGATCAAGTAATTAACCTAGTCAACCAATAGACCTTACGTCACCAACCTAACATAATGGACAAGGCCACATTCTACTGTCTTCCATGAGATGTAGCGAATCCTTGGATAACTACCAACAAGTCGAATGCTTTGATCATACTTGACTCTCCCCTATAGATCTAGGGGAAAAACTCAGGGCCCTTAAAGACCAAGGAACCAGTACTTTTAGCAAGATCCTCGAACACACAATGGACACAGAGCAAGAACTTTTAAACATGAAATCCAAATTGCATGGGAGCAAGAATATGCTCTTGAATGCAGGAACATCTGGATCAGCCAATGACACCATCGTAGACCTCATTCAATGTAGGCTCTTTGATCACATGGACATGCTTAGTATAGGAGCTCATATGGCACAAACATTGCTTATTGGGATGGGTAACACACCTGCCTAGTGAGATCAAGCCAAAGTACCCATAGCGACCAAACAAATTAACAAGTATTGTGCTCGAGGTGACCCACATAGCTTCGTAGAGAAATTTGAGCAAGTTTGTGAGGCCAATAACCTTATAGGAGATGCCAAGCACGCTCAATCCTCTGGGCTTTACATGGACAAGAGGGTTCATACTTGATTTATTAGCCTCGATGCAGCTGAGAAGGCTTCCTTTGCAACCCTCGAGACTCTCTTCATTAAGCGATTCATAGAGGCAAGCTATGAGGACAATTTAATTGGCCGACTCATGAACATAAATCCATAAGAGGAAGAAATCATGTGAGACTATGTGTCTAGATTGAGAGGACTATATAAGAGAATCCCACTAGTAGAAAAACCAACTTTGCCAAAGCAATTACAAAGGCTTTCATCGAGGGTATCCACAATGATAAGATTTATGAGGCACTTGCTAGCAATTGGGTGCTAGATCGAATAAATCTCAATGGGGTGTTAGATGAAGCAATCCGAATAGAAGACCTACAAAAGGAGAGAACATGAGATAAGAAAGGAATAGAACTACAATTTGAATCCTAGTCCAATAGAGAAAAACTTGAGATAGAGAACACCCAAACTCAGAATCTCATGGCCGATGTGTTGAAACAACAACAAGAGCTCTTGAAAATGATTGACTTGCTTAGGTTGACCGTATCAAAAAAATGTATAGTGCATACATTATGGTAGTGATCATTTTTCATTTGAATGATGTCGATAGAGCAGGATCTACACAAATTATGGGCAGTTTGTGGTCATGAGGCATCTACATGTAGAGCCCCTATATGGTTTCCCTATGCTACACCATGTGCAAATCATGGGCTTCCATATCCAAGATCACAGCCTCTGGGCCCAATCATAATTCACCCACCTAGTGTCCATTTTGTCGAAGAGCCCACCCAACATGACGACTATACCAACCTATATGTCTCCTATGATGAGGAAGGAAATGCAATGCTCATGGATCATAGACCAATCCTGATCATGATGCTAGGATGAAGTAGAGGGTGTGGCTTGATGCAACCCTACAAGACCCTTGCTTGTGGACTTGTGGCCAACCCAGTCGCATCTCCACATAGTGGCCTCAGAAACAAGAACAACCAAAGGAGAATGAAGTTGACCAAAGGTGTCCTAAATGTGAAATCACTCACATGTATCTCGATTGTGTGAAGCAAAAAGCTAGCTCCAACAAACCTATAGTACTCATTCTTCCCTTAACTCTCTTTGCCATCAAAATGTTGAAAGATGAGGATGTGATTCCCATTCTAATTAAAGCCATTACTCAAGTGCAAGCTAAGCAAGGTGGATTTAGTATCCCTTGCCCATCTTTGGCTACTATTGGCTCTATCATTGGAAAGAAGAATGCAAAGAAAAAGCTAAGAGCATTGATCTCAAGCTCAAGAGTGATGGGGAGACCTCGGTTCCTATAATCGCTTTCAATGCTGAGCAAGATACATTTGCTCCATACACTAAAATGGCTCCATCAACCAAAGTAGGTGAATACCCTAACGTCATGCATCAACTTAGGTTGACTAGCAAGGTGAAGAACATGTGGAAGAGGCTCAAGCTAGAATTAGGGCTAAAGAAGCTAAGGACAATTTATAGCCACGTGGCATCAATAGCACACTTTCCTTGGCCTCAACCACTGAATCGAACACCTTTGGATGACTTACTACTAAACTTGGAACACAACTGTCTGGTCAACTAAGGAAGTTGTAGTATCAAGTAGTAGACCCTAGCATTTTACTTGCCTTAGCCTTTACAAGTGTCTCAATAGCATTGGGCATGCTTTTCAAGAACAATCCTTCCATTTGGACAACTTTTAAGACTTGGATTGATGGAAGTAATGAAACGCACTTTATTAAGGAGCATCTACAAAATTCATTGCTTGGTTCCCCATCTACCCTCGCCCCTAGTGCTCTTAGAGTTGCCATGTTCTAGGAGGGTGCTAAACAACATGTCATTTTTCTTGCAAAAGTCGTATGCGACTCCATGAGAAAAGGCATTATCGATACAGGAGTTGGTTCAACATCCTAAATCAAGCTATCCTTAAGATGTGGCACAACCCTCCTATTGAGGCTATCTACTTTAATCTCACCATCATCGATGGTTCTAAAATACACCACTTGGTATGTTGAAGGATTGGCTGGTGAAGATTGATGGTTTGAAGTTCTATGTCACATTTGTGGTCATAAAAGGAGTTAACTAGGACCTATTACTTGCAACGCATTGCCCTACCAACCCTACATGCACAATGCACAACTCATTGAGGATTAGGGTAATGGTCTAGTCTTTTTGAAAATTTGTACTGAGGGTGTGCGCATTGAAATGGGTGGTTGGAAGACTACCTCAATTGACCTAGACGCTATTTCTAGGTTATTGCATGGTGACATCATCCGTCCCCCAACACAGAAGCCATTGAATAAATATGTTCCATGCCCGAAGGATGAGCAAGAGTTGCTTTATAGTCTTGCTACCTTGGAGCTACCATTCATTGAGGAAGGAGAATACCAAGAAGCTAGTGCTCATCTAAGTCAAAAGGACTTCCTTCTATGTCATTGATGATGCATGTTGGCCCATCACGAACATCTAAGCCAAAAGGATTCCGTGCACCCATTGATAGACTTGAGCTTTGTAAACTCATCTTATTATGGAGACCAGCCTTCAAAAATGTGGGTGGGGATAACCTACTTGTCTTTGAAGAGCTCTTAACATGTTCCATATGGCACTGGACTACACTACATAATAATGTCTCCATGATGCCCCTTGATGAATCCAATAGAAAGGAAGATATTGACTTTAAAGATGAGCAGACTGAGTATCAAAGTAATGCAGATTCTGATACAAACCATGATTATGATAAAAGAACAATCGAGCAAATCAAGGCTGACCAAAAGCTCTCCAGACACTTCACATTGCTCATTGATGATGGCCTTGTTCGTGCTAAATCATACTTGGAATGATTGGAGTACCTAAAAGCCATGGATTATGCTTAGCTATAATCCCACAAATTGACCCTACTTCCAACCATGATCTATCCACAATCGAAACCTCAAAAGACCTACCCTTTGATGCTCCATTGATGCTAGAGGAGTCTGATTCTGAGTCTAATGCTAGCATTGAATCGAATTTTGAAATACCCCAAGTCGCCTCTCAAAGATTAGCTTTCCAGTTCACTTGAGAAGAAAGTATCTTAAGAAAGCTAAGAAGAACCCAATCTCTAATGTGGGCACTCAATGTAAGCCCTAGAATCTTTCGAAACTCTTTACTAGGTTTAAAAAAGAGTATCGGATTGTCATTATGCTTGGTGCCAAACACGAGGGCACAACTTGTGAATCTATTGAAGGCCCAACTAAAGTAAAGGAAGTTTACCTTGCTGAGGAGGAGGAAACACTTAAACCAACCTCCGTCATTGAGGATTTACATAAGGAAAATGAGGAGGCACTCATCTGGCTACTCAAGGAGTTCCACGATGTGTTTGCTTGGAATTACACACATCTCAAATGAGTGCCACCTTAGGTACTCACTCACACCATTCCCATGCAACAAAATACCAAACCTATCAAGTAGAGCACCTATCCTATGAATCCTCACTATGCTCAACATGTGAAGGAGGAATTGGATGAATTGCAAAAAAAAGAAGGAATCGTTTATGAGGTTGAGCATACTAATTAGGCATCACCCATTGTTATGGTACTCAAAAAGAATGGCAAACTTCAAGTATGTGTCAACTATAAGAAAGTCAATGCAAAGACCAAACATGATCACTATCCACTACCGTCGTACACAAATTACATGCTTGAGAGAGTGGGTGGAAAGGAGGCTTATAGTTTTCTTGATGGATCCTCTTGATACAATCAAATTCAGGTTCACCCCTATGACCGGCATAAGACTACTTTTGCCACCAAGTGACGTGTCTTTGCTTACATTGTCATTCCATTTGGTCTAACCAATACATCCACCACATTTCAATGATTGATGTGCACCACCTTTAAACGCATGTTGTATAAGTGGCTTGAAGTCTTTGTTGATGATCGCTGTTTCCATACCAGTTGGGAAGAGCAATTAGTCAAACTTTGCATTGTCTTTGAAAGTTGTCAACAGCATTCGTTTTCCCTAAATCCACTGAAATGTCAATTCTAGGTAAAGCGTGGTAATAGGATACTTTCCCTAAATCCACTGAAATGTCAATTCTGGGTAAAGCGTGGTAATATTCTAGGACATATTGTGTCCAAGAATGGAATTGCTACTGATATAACTAAGATCAAGGTTATTATGGAGCTTCCACCTCCACATGCTACATCATTGTAGCAACTAACTATATAACTAAATGGCTAAGACACAAGCCACCTACAAGAATGACACATGTACAATAGCTAAGTTCTTGTGGGAACAAGTGATTTCTCACTTCAACTGCCCAATTGAGTTGGTTAGTGCTAAGGGGATTCACTTTCTAAATGAGTTCATTGAGCATTTGCTCTCTACTTTTCTCATTATGCACCGCAAGTCATTTCCCTACTATCCTCGGACCAATGGCTAGGCTGAGTCTACAACAAAATTTTGCTCAATGTTTTGACCAAGATTGTTTGTACTTTGTGCTCTAATTGGAATAACAAGCTTATGGCTACCCTTTGGGCCTATCACACAACTTTCAAGACTACAATTGGCCAACCGACTTACCTATGGTACTCATGCTATTATGCTAGCTAAGTTTCTCATCTCTCATCTTTGCATTGCAATACAAGAGCATTGTGAAGGCACTAGTGCTTGGACCAACTGCCTTGTGGATTTGGAATGTCTCGTTCAAACTTACCTTTTGGCCACATATACCCTCAGTGCCGAAATGACCCAACATAAAGCCTAGAATGATAGACATGTGCAACAATGTTCCTTTGATAAAGGTGACCTAATGCTCTTGTATTCTCTTAAAGTCCATAAGAAGAAATTGAAACTTCGAGGCCTATAACTATATCGTGTTTGTCAAATTAGCAAAATGGGCAATGTTGAATTGGAGAACCCTAGAGGGAGATGGAATTGGACACTTCAAGGGCAGTCGTATTCAGACATATTACCCCCTAGGCCATTACTTACATTAATGCCTCATCCATCCTCCTAATGTTCCTGTTAGCACCGTCATGGTGGCTGAACAAAAGTGGTATGCAGCTTGAGCAGAAGACTAATGCCCATAAGTTGGCTTCACCCAGCCCTATGCAGGACTCCTATTCATTTTTCCATGTACGGGATGTTTCCATCTCTTTAATTTACCCCTAGGATGAACCTATCAGCCTTTCTTCGAATAAAATTGACTACTACCAAGCAAACCGTTGCCGATGCTCTCATTGCTGAAGGTTCTAACTTCAACACCCTTCCATATAATCTTTGGATGGAGTTAGGCAAACCCACTTTGATGCCCACTCACACTAAGCCTAACCCCTATGGTGGTGACCCTACTGGATATTGGGTAAATGTAATCTTATACTTACTGTTACAACTCCGAGCATTCCTCTTTTTTTTAATGTTCTTCCAAGGGAAGGAACTTCTCTTGGGTCGACCCTTTAAGTATTAGATTCCTTGAACCATCAACTATCTTGATCAATGCATTACTTTGCAATTTTCATGTGTCCATGTTCTTTCTACTTTCAATAAAGGGGATCTTTCTGCAAGACACATGCGAACTCCTAATCCCACCCCTTTGCAATCTAGTAGTTCCTTATTTCATCAATTTCTCCAAGCCAAACATAACCACGCTACTTCTATTACGTGAGAATCAAAATCCAAACTTTTGAGGTCTCCTAATTTCCAGTGGCACCCACCTCCCATTGTTGTCCCATCTCTGTGTAATGCCTACATTTGGATTCCCAAACAATCTAATTTTTTATCCGTAACTTCTCCTCGAGCTCAATCCCCGGCTGCTCCAGGCATATACAAGTGCCAAACTTCCTATCCACAAGCTTCTCACTCTTCACTGCCCCTAGCCATGCCATTTCATGTAGAGTTCAATTCTACAACCCCTTCTACCCCACTTGCATAGCCACTTTCCAAGGATTCTTTTCTATTGCCTCCACCTGACCCACCATATACATCTGTTGCTCCTTCTCACTGCCACAATTCACCTACTGATCCTATTCCCACACTCTCCCTTACATCCTCAAAATCCTCTAAGGTATCCTCCTTTTCTACCCTCTCTTGGCTAGTTCACCAGATGGATCTAGCCACCCAAGCTAAAATCCAACACAACACTTTGGTGAATTTGTTTGCTATGATTGACCTTGGCCTTGGTGACAATGAGGCACTTGAACTTGCTACCTAATGGAAACCCAGTTGGGAGGAGAATGAACATCTCTTCCACAAGTCTCTTGTTTCGAGTTGGATAAGTCAAAACTCTTCCTTAAAAGCATCTCCAGTCCTCCCCTTTCATCTCTTCTTATGCCCTAGTGATCAAATGTGATGATGATGCTTCGATTGCAAACCTTACAACTAGATGAACTACTTCTAGTCCTTCCTTATGTTGAAATTCCCATATGGATCTAGAGCATGGCTATGGCAAATGCAACACAAAGGCAATGTTCACGATGACATAGATTAGAGAGACCAATTGTTACTCAAGTGAATTAGGTTCCAAGATGGAAGCTTGGACTCATAAACACAATCTTGAGTATGACACTAACTATGATTGAATTGACAAAGTACAATAGTATTCCATCATTGAATGATAAGAAGGTACATCACTTTATAGGCTCATGATGGTTCCCTTTTTCTCCATTGTGTTTATGGGATTCAAGCATCCTCTCTAGTAAATTGTTTGAGTCTTGCCCTATTCGTCTATCCAAAGAGATTGTCACATGGGTGTGATTGCATAACTCTCAACACCCCTCCTCAATCACAACCATGAAAAAGGTACTAAGTATACAAAGGTTGTCACAAGTAGAACCTTGCTAAGTGTGGTGTATGCCACAAACATGGTAATCATCCAAAGGTTGTCACACAAAAGGCTAAGTGTGGGTACTAAAAACATGGCTAACATCCAGGGGTTGTTACAAGGTCCCACTAAGTGTGTAGAGGCTGTTATGCATAGGCTACATGAGGAGATTTACAAAGCATAAGACAGGAGCATTAATGGCAAGTACATACAATAAAAAGCTCTAATGAAAAGTGGAGATAAGTACTGACAGGACCTTGTGTTTTTCTTCATTAGATATGTCATGGTAGACATAACAAATCTTCTTTTCTTTGTCTTCTTCTTTGATTAGTCCACTTTACTTTCTTTGATGCTCTTTTTGTCTTCATGGTCTTCTTTTTCTTAGTTTTTTTGGTCTTCTTCTTCATTGACTTTACTTGCATTAATCTTCATGTCTATGTCCCCCTCAAGCAAAGATATCATCATCTTTGAGGCAGCAAAAATGTCTTCAAAGTCTTCAAATAAGATCATTAATTGCTCTTTAGTACAGGCAGCTACATTTCTTCCTGCAAATAGATCAAACAAGTCTTCCATGTAGTTGAAATGAGCAACAATGATTATGTCACTCTTTATGAGAAGCATCCACTTTAAAAAATTCATGTTTGGCATCAACATCAACCTCAAATGAGTGAGATCGGAGTTAATTCTTGAATATGCTAAAAAGCATTGTTGAGAGATCGAGCTCCACTCGTGATATGCCAGGGTGACCGTTGTGCATTTATGTCACCGACTTGTCAGTTTTGCAGATGCGGTTGGTACACCGCCCATGAATAATAGCTAGATGACAGCTATCCTTATCTACTCTAGTTCATGCCTCAGTTAGTATGCCACCTTAGTTATTTGAGTTTGGTTTGAGACCCATATATAGGGTTCTTCTATTTCTTTGTATGAGCGTTCTTTTTGTCTTACACAACTAAGAAGAGGAAAACTGTTTTCAGCCTCCACCTCTGTGTGTATTCCCCCATTGTGCAAGCAAGAAAGCTACAAGTGAGACTCCTTCCTTCTCTCCCACAATCTTGATATGGTATCAGAGCCTTGTTCATGGTAAGGAGCTCAAGAAAGCAAGCCAAGCTCGCGGTGTTCTGGTAAGAGGAGCAGTGTTGCTTTCATTTTCTGTTTTGGGAGCAGATCTCTGTAGGTAGCACAGCCGGAAAATTGCAAGAGTGCATTGTCTCAGGTTGAGACGCCCTTCGCAATGAAGCAAGAGGGCAGTATATGCTGCGGGACAGGGCTTTAGCCCTTGGCGACCCTGTTTTTTTGAATTGAGGCCATTTCGGGGCCTGTTTTGGAGGCGGAAGTTTTCTGCACGCACTCAGGAAAAGGCCCAGTTTTATGCTGTGTGACCACTGTTCTATAGGTCGGTGAAAAGTTACTGTAGAAATTCCATCGTATGCTTGTGTGCAGAGACATTGGGAGTTACAGAATCATCCTTGTTGCCTGTTGATGCAAAATCGTCACTCGGAAGTGACTGTGTGGTCAAATACCACTTTCGTCAGTTTTGCAGATTAGCCCTTGTGAGGCTGAAGCTGTGTTCTTTGCAGTGACAGAATTTTTTGCAGTGTTCTGTAATGGCGTCTGATTCTCTCTCACAGATTGTCACTGAAAAGCTTGACAAGAACAACTTCCAACCATGGAAGTTTAGAATGACGAATTTCCTTATGGGAAAAGGATATTGGGAATTTGTTGCAGGAAATGAAGAAGAACCAGTTCTTCCTGATGTTCCAAACAGCAAATGCAGGCATTTAAAGCATGGCATGAGAGAGCCAGGAAAGTTATGTACTGGCTGTCTATTAGTATTTCAAACTCTATGATTGTGCATATTCAGGATGCAAGTACGCCAAAGGAGACATGGGATACTTTGTCAAAAATGTATAGCACAAATACTCAAGCCAGGAAAATGCAGCTCAAGCAAAAGTTGCATAATGTGCAAAGAGAAAATATGAGCATCAATGACTACCACATGAAGGTGAAGAAGATTGCAGATGCACTTGCTTCCATTGGGTCGCCAGTGGAAGATGATGATTTAGTTTCTGTGACCTTGAATGGTCTAGGAAAGGATTATGCACAGTTTCAAATATCCATTTCCGTCCGTGAAAGATTTCCTGATTTTGAGGAGTTGATTGCTCTTCTAATTTCTGAGGAGCAGAGAAATGGTGGTGCATCTTCTTCAGGAGGAACTTCAAAAGAAGCTGTCTTCTACTCAAATGCTGGACGAGGTAGAGGCAGAGGTAGAGGAGGCCGATCTGGAGGCCGTGGTAGAAATCAGAAGATGCAGCAAACTCAAGAAAACTAGTCCTATGGAGGAGGACGTGGTAACTCTAGAGGCAGGGGGAGCCAAAGAGGCCGTGGTGGATGGCAAAGAGGGCAAAATGCAAACAGCAATGTTGAATGCTACTACTGTGGTAAAATGGGTCATATGGCTAAAGATTGCTATAAAAAGCAGAATGACATCATGAATGGAAAACTACAACAAGGAAATGCATCTTCTAGTAGACAAGGTGATGACAGAAATGAGCATTTGTTTATGGTGCAGCACATGAACAATTCTGTGACAAGTGCAGAAGAAAGCAACGATGTATGGTATGTTGACTCAGGTGCATCAAACCACATGACCGGTCATGCAGAATGGATGGAGGATGCAAGAAAATTGGAAAAACTAGGATTTGTGGAGACTGATGATGATACTGCACATCCTATTGTGCAGATTGGAAAAATTCCCTTGTCTATGCAGGATGGGAAAAAGAAATACATGTCCGAATATCACCAAGAATCTGGTTTCTATTGGTCAAATGGTTGAGCAGGGCTTGCAGGTCAGCTTTAATCCTCATGGATGCTTTGTTGAGGATATGAAAAATAAAGGTCGCTTGATAGCAAAATGCAAGAAGAAGGGCAAAATGTTTATGTTGGATGCAGACATGTCTGAATTGAGTGCAGCAATGTTTGCACATGGGACCGGTGTAGTTGCAGATATTGATATCTGGCATAAATGCATTGGTCATGTTAATGTACAGCGACTTAAATCAATGCAGGTCCAAAATATTGTTGCAGGATTGCCTAGATTCAAGGTTGCAGAAATGCATAAGGTATGTGAAGCCTGTCAGTTTGGAAAACAGGCAAGGAAACCATTTCCTAGACATGTTCAAGAGAGTAAGAAGCCATTGGAATTAATCCACTCTGATATGGACTACTAAAGCTGCATCTCTTGGAGGCTGTCATTATTTTGTCACTTTTATTGATGACTATAGCAGAAAAGTTTGGGTGTATTTTATGAAAAAGAAAAGTGAAGTTTTTGGGCATTTCAAAACTATTAAAGCTATGGTTGAAAAAGAAACAGGCCTGCAAATAAAATGCCTAAGGTCAGATGGAGGGGGAGAGTACCTCTCAAATGAGTTTGCAAGGTTCTTGCAGGAGCATGGCATAAAGCAGCAATATTCATGCAGTCATACCCCACAGCAAAATGGAATTGCAGAAAGAAAAAACAGGCATATTGGAGAGGCATCTCGTGCCATGCTCAATGAAAAAGACCTACCAGATTTTTATTGGGCTGAAGCAGTTGCTACAGCAGTCTACATAATGAACAGGACTCCCACTGCAGCAATACATGGAATGACTCCAGAGGAGAGGTATACTGGTAGGAAACCAGATATTTCTCATTTGAAAATCTTTGGTTGCATTGCCTATGTTCATGTGCCAGATGAGTTGAGATCCAAGTTGGATCCAAAAGCTAAGAAGTGCATCTTTATTGGTTACTCTCTGCAAGCAGAAAGGGTATAGATGCTATAACCCTTCTACTCGTAAGTTTACAGTGAGCAAAGATGTTGTTTTTTATGAGATGAGTAGCTAGTATAAACCAGTAAATGTGATTGATGATGTAGATGCACAAAATGGTAATGCTGCACAGAATTCACAGCAGTAGTCACAAAATATTAGTGGACCTGGAGTGTCCTCTAGCAATGGTTCACATTCTTCGCCATGGACAGGCAGATTGAGATCAGGAGAATCTTCTCAAAGCAATGCAGATAGTGGTATGCAGGTTTCACGAAAAGGAAAAGAGAAGGTAGATCAGCCCATGTTTGATGTGAATGCAGGTCACTCTTATGTGGATGGTGAATCCAGTGGCTCAGAACAGAGTATTGATGATGAGTTGGGTATCCCCTCTATTGTTACACCTGGAGTAAGGAAGACCAGGGATGTTTTGAGAGCACCTGGAAGTGAGCCTACTTTGCGTAGGTCTACTAGAGCTAGGTATCCTGTGGATAGGCTGAAATATGATGGATTTACAGCCATCGACTATGCATATATGGTCAAAGTGATACAGGAACCAGAACCCACTTCTTTTGAGCAAGCCATGGGAAAAGAAAATTGGGAGAAAGCCATGGATGAAGAAATGGATGCCTTGGAAGCAAATGCTACATGGGAATTGGTACCTTTGCCTAAAGGTAAGAATGCAATTGGCTGTAAGTGGGTTTATAAGGTGAAGCACAATGCAGATGGTTCTGTGAATAGATACAAGGCAAGATTAGTAGTCAAGGGGTATGCACAAACATATGGCATTGATTATGAAGAAACATTCAGTCCGGTTGCAAGGATGGCAACCGTAAGAGCAGTCATTACTATGGCTGCATCAAAGGGATGGTCTTTACATCAGATGGATGTAAAGAATGCCTTCTTGCATGGTGATTTGCAAGAAGAGGTCTATATGGAGCAGCCACCAGGTTATGTGCATGCTGTCATCCTGAGTTTGTTTGCAGATTGAAGAAAGCCTTGTATGGCTTGAAGCAAGCACCTAGAGCATGGTCTGACAAGATAGGGCAGTATCTTGTCACTATTGGCTTACAGATTTCCAAGGCAGATTTCTCACTTTATGTGAGAAAAACAGAGAAGGTATTATGCTGCTTGTCATTTATGTTGATGATTTGATTATGACAGGTGACAGTGATGAAGATATCCTTCATGCGAAAATGCTATTGAAGCAAAAGTTTGAGATGAAGGATTTGGGAGAGCTGCGTTATTTCTTGGGCATTGAGGTGATTAGATCACCAAGTGGGATACAGCTCTTGTAGAGGCAGTATGGATTGGACATGCTGTCCAAATATGGGATGACAGGCTGTAAGCCTATTTCAGTTCCTTTGGAGCAGAATGTGAAGCTGAGCGCAGATGCAGGTGAGCTTCTGGAAGACCCTACTATGTACAGACGCATAGTAGGAAGTTTGATTTATATGACTATTACCAGGCCAGATTTGAGCTATGCTGTTGGATTGGTAAGTCAGTTTATGCAGGCTCCAAGAAAATCGCATTTGGATGTGGCTAGACGCATACTCAGGTATGTGAAGTCCACATTGCAGTATGGACTATTTTATGAGACTGGGGTTTAGATACAGTTGCATGGATACACTGATGCTGATTGGGCTGGTAGTATTTCTGATAGACGATCTACCAGTGGGTATGTGTTCTCTTTTGGGAGTGTTGCAGCCACTTGGAGCAGCAAGAAACAGCCTACAGTTGCCTTGTCGAGCACAGAGGCTGAGTACAGGGGTGCAACAATGGGGCTGCATGTGAGGTAGCTTGGTTGCATAAGCTACTTTATGATATGCATCAATCTCTACAGATGGGTCAATTGTCATTTATTGTGACAATATGAGTAGTATACACTTGGCAAATAACCCAGTCTATCATACTAGAACAAAGCACATTGGGGTGCATTATCACTATGTGCGGGAGAGGGTTTTACTAGGTCTTATTGATCTAGTTTATGTCAGCACAGAGGATCAGGTAGCTGACATATTCACGAAGGCATTGGGCGCAGAGAAGCTACGCAAGTTCAGAGACCTGCTTGGTGTGCAGGAATTGGGATTGAGCTCGAGGGGGAGTGTTGAGAGATCGAGCTCCACTCGTGATATGCTAGGGTGACCGTTGTGCATTTATGTCACCGACTTGTCAGTTGCAGATGCGATTGGTACACCGCCCATGAATAATAGCTAGATGACAGCTATCCTTATCTACTCTAGTTCGTGCCTCAGTTAGTATGCCACCTTAGTTATTTGAGTTTGGTTTGAGACCCATATATAGGGTTCTTCTATTTCTTTGTATGAGTGTTCTTTTTGGCTTACACAACTAAGAAGAGGAAAACTGTTTTCAGCCTCCACCTTTGTGCGTATTCCCCCATTGTGCAAGCAAGAAAGCTACAAGTGAGACTCCTTCCTTCTCTCCCACAATCTTGACAAGCATAAGTCATGGCAGTGTCAAATCCCACTATGCAGTATCAAAAGATACTAGCCTAATTCTTGATGTTGTTGTTGCTTGATGTTTGATTTATCTTGATGATTTCGAGTGATGCTTTGCTGGGAACTGAGTAAGATTTCAGATCAGACTAGCATAGACTTCAGTGAGTTGGAATGAAGTGAAAATTTGAAGTGGGAGGACTTGAGCTTGGTGTTGGATGCTTGGTCTTGAGGTCTTCAAATCTTCCAAAGTCTCCCCTTCTTGCTAGTTTGATGGGCAAATGTTGTTGGAGAATAATTAAATCAATGATTCAGAGTAGCAGTAGGCTTGGTTTAAGTGGCAAAAGAGAGAAAATGAAGAAAAAAGTGAGCTTCAAGTGAAATGGTTATGGCTGCCCTTTAAGGTTTGCAGACAGGGCCCTGGTTTTTTTACTGATTTTAGCTCATATAGGTGATCATTTGGGGAACCCTTTGAGTGGGAGAGAGCTTAGATATGGGTCTTTAGTTTCCCTATGGTAATCATCAAGATCGCGACCTGCACACAGCATGGCAACAGTGTGAACATGCGCATGTGAATTTCTGCAATGCTGAGCTCTGGAGTGGTCAACGTCAAGGGCTTAGGTGATGAGAGGTTGCACCCTAAAGTTAAAAAGGTATCCCTAGAAGAAAGCTTGCAGATATATGCTCTAATTTGAGATATTGAAAAGCTCCAAGCAGACAGGGCGTAGGCTAGCTATGGAGAACTTGAAGACAAACTGAAGATAGAAGTGGAAGATGAGATCTTAAGCAAGTACTGATCTGCAAGAGATGGAGAGGGACCAGAGTAGCAAAGAGAAGAGATAATTTGAGCTTAAGGAAGTACTGATCTGCAAGAGATGGAGAAGGACTAGAGTAGCAGAGAGAAGAGATAATTTGAGCTTAGCCATGCTCACCATGGCTCTAATACGATGTTGAAATGCATCGATCTAGAGCATGGCTATGGTGGATGGAACACAAAGACAATGTTCATCATGACATAAATTAGAGAGACTAACTGTTACTCAAGTGAATTAGGTTCCAAGATAGAAGCTTGGACTCATAAACAAAATCTTGAGTATGACACTAACTATGACTGAATTGACAAAGTACAATAGTATTCCATCATTGAATGATAAGAAGGTATATCACTTTATAGGCTCATGATGGTTCCCTTTTTCTCCACTATGCTTATGGGATTCACGCATCCTGCATTTCAAGTATCCTCTCTAGTAAATTGTTTGAGTCTTGCCCTATTGCTCCATACAAAGAGGCTGTCACATGGGTGTGATTGCATAACTCTCAACATCTTACACTGCTCCTATGGCCACCGACTTGAGATCGTTCATGTTGGTAGCCACCTTATGACCACTGCTGAGCAATGGCATACCATTAGTACCCTTTGGGCTGATCCTACATATCATTCTCATGCTTCACTCCATGCCTTCATTTTGGCTCATGACTTAGGAGTGCCATTCAATCTACAACACCATACATTCATTGGTAAGATTCTTATGGTGGAGAAACTACATGTGGCTAGTTGCTTTGATGATCCCTATCTACTCATAAGTATTACCACTCATTTGTGTGGTTTGGCTATGTGACCATTTAACCTTTATGCACTTGCAGAATTGGACCATAATCCCAACTTTTACACTTGGTGGTTGTCCACCCTTCCTTCATCTTTACCCTCCAACAAGTAGTAGTCTTTGAATTTTCTTTGTATCTTATCAATCTTCTTTGTCTTTTGCTTTTTTATGTTGCACTAACATCTTTTCCAATCCTTTGCTAGTTACACCAACAAGCTATGAAGCGCCTCACTTCCAAGATGATAGAACAAGCCATAGGTCCTTGTCGAGGATCAACAAGCATAATAAACCCACTAAAACTCCCTTAGTGGACAAGAAGTGGGGTGGTAACTCTAATGTCACTTCGAATGATTTGCTACTCTTTGCTATTGTGGAGAAAGATCTTAGGTCCACTACAAACAACATGAGGAAGGAATTTTACAACTCACAAAGAGTTGAGGAAGAATTTGTTAGGGGACTAAGAGACCCTTGCAAAGGAAAGGGAAAGGTTGAACAGTGATCAATCCAATGGATCTTTAGATATTTAAGACCACCTTACAAACCATGTAGGCCAAGATCAATGTGTTGGAAAGGGGTCAAAAGAATGCACAAGGACATCAATAGATTTGGGTGGTTTTGGTCCAATAGAGCTCTTATTTGAGGAACTAAAACAGAAGAAAGAGCGAGTAATCCAGGACAAAGAATAGGCTATTGAGGAAAATTTTGAAATTCAAAAGAAGCATAAGGAAGAGAGAACAGCTCATCATCCATTTGTGAGGCACTCAACCCATGCCTCACAAACCTAGATTATAGAGAACAACATGGAGATGGAGGGGCTAAGAGAACAATTGCATGATGTTGAGATTATGAGAAAAAGGGAAGAAATGTACCAAATTCAGGTGGTTGATCTTATGGTCCAACTAGAGGAGGAAAAGGCAATGACAACAACTCTCACCAAAGAGTTAGCAAAACACATCGAACTCTCAAGGGCAGATAAAAGAAGCCTTCATCAGGCTACAAGATACAATCAAAACGAGTCTTACTACTATTGTTAATCAAGTTGAAGAGAGCATTTACAGAGCTTATGAGGAGATGTTGCATCAACTACTCGTAGACTTGGCACATTCCCTTCACAAAGAATGCCAATTTAACCTTCATGCAGCAACATATAGACATGCACTGTGATTACAGCAAGGGCTTTATCACAAGGCCATTTGCACTATATCATCCAGAAGCACAGATGATATGGAGGAACTCAAAGCTCACTTGGGACTCGCTACAAGTATTGTGGCCAATGTTGACCAAGGGCATGTCAAGATTGTGGGAGAGAAGGAAGGAGTCTCACTTGTAGCTTTCTTGCTTGCACAATGGGGGAATACACACAAGGGTGGAGGCTGAAAACAGTTTTCCTCTTCTTAGTTGTGTAAGCCAAAAGAACTCTCATACAAAGAAATAGAAGAACCCTATATATGGGTCTCAAACCAAACTCAACTAACTAAGGTGGCATACTAACTGAGCTACGAACTAGAGTAGATAAGGATAGCTATCATGTAGCTATTATTCATGGGCGGTGTACCAACCGCGTCTGCAAACTGACAAGTCGGTGACATAAATACACAACGGTCACCCTGGCGTATCACGAGTGGAGCTCGATATCTCAACACTCCCCCTCGAGCTCAATCCCAATTCCTGCACACCAAGCAGGTCTTTGAACTTGCGCAGCTTCTCTGTGCCCAATGCCTTCGTAAATATGTCAGCTACCTGATCCTCTGTGCTGACATAAACTAGATCAATAAGACCTAGTAAAACCCTCTCCCGCACATAGTGATAATGCACCTCAATGTGCTTTGTTCTAGCATGATAGACTGGGTTATTTGCCAAGTGTATACTACTCATATTGTCACAATAAATGACAACTGGCCCATCTATAGACTGATGCATATCATAAAGTAGCTTATGCAACCAAGCTACCTCACATGCAGCCATTGCTGCACCCCTGTACTCAGCCTCTGTGCTCGACAAGGCAACTGTAGGCTGTTTATTGCTGCTCCAAGTGACTGCATCACTCCCAAAAGAGAACACATATCCACTGGTAGATCGTCTATCAGAAATACTACCAGCCCAATCAGCATCAGTGTATCCATGCAACTGTATCTAAACCCCAGTCTCATAAAATAGTCCATACTGCAATGTGGACTTCACATACCTGAGTATGCGTCTAGCCGCATCCAAATGCGATTTCCTTGGAGCCTGCATAAACTGACTTACCAATCCAACAGCATAGCTCAAATCTGGCCTGGTAATAGTCATATAAATCAAGCTTCCTACTATGCGTCTGTACATAGTAGGGTCTTCCAGAAGCTCACCTGCATCTGCGCTCAGCTTCACATTCTGCTCCAAAGGAACTGAAATAGGCTTACAGCCTGTCATCCCATATTTGGATAGCATGTCCAATCCATACTGCCTCTGCAAGAGCTGTATCCCACTTGGTGATCTAATCACCTCAATGCCCAAGAAATAACGCAGCTCTCCCAAATCCTTCATCTCAAACTTCTGCTTCAATAGCATTTTCACATGAAGGATATCTTCATCACTGTCACCTGTCATAATCAAATCATCAACATAAATGACAAGTAGCATAATACCTTTCTCTGTTTTTCTCACATAAAGTGAGAAATCTGCCTTGGAAATCTGAAAGCCAATAGTGACAAGATACTGTCCTATCTTGTCAGACCATGCTCTAGGTGCTTGCTTCAAGCCATACAAGGCTTTCTTCAACCTGCAAACAAACTCAGGATGAACAGCATGCACATAACCTGGTGGCTGCTCCATATAGACCTCTTCTTGCAAATCACCATGCAAGAAGGCATTCTTTACATCCATCTGATGTAAAGACCATCCCTTTGATGCAGCCATAGCAATGACTGCTCTTACGGTTGCCATCCTTGCAACCGGACTGAATGTTTCTTCATAGTCAATACCATATGTTTGTGCATATCCCTTGACTACTAATCTTGCCTTGTATCTGTTCACAGAACCATCTGCATTGTGCTTCACCTTATAAACCCACTTACAGCCAATTGCATTTTTACCTTTAGGCAAAGGTACCAATTCCCATGTAGCATTTGCTTCCAAGGCATCCATTTCTTCATCCATGGCTTTCTCCCATTTTTCTTTTCCCATGGCTTCCTCAAAAAAAGTGGGTTCTGGTTCCTGTATCACTTTAACCATATATGCATAGTGAATGGCTGTAAATCCATCATATTTCAGCCTGTCCACAGGATACCTAGCTCTGGTAGACCTGCGCAAAGTAGGTTCACTCCCAGGTGCTCTCAAAACATCCCTGGTCTTCCTTACTCCAGGTGTAACAATAGAAGGAATACCCAACTCATCATCAATGCTCTGTTCTGAGCCACTGGATTCACCATCCACATAAGAGTGACCTGCATTCACATCAAACATGGGCTGATCAACCTTCTCTTTTCCTTTTCGTGATACCTGCATACCACTATCTGCATTACTTTGAGAAGATTCTCCTGATCTCAATCTGCCTGTCCATGGCGAAGAATGTGAACCACTGCTAGAGGACGCTCCAGGTCCACTAATATTTTGTGACTACTGCTGTGAATTCTGTGCAGCATTACCATTTTGTGCATCTACATCATCAATCACATTTACTGGTTTATACCAGCTACTCATCTCATCAAAAACAACATCTCTACTCACTGTAAACTTATGAGTAGAAGGGTTATAGCATCTATACCCTTTTTGCTGCAGAGAGTAACCAATAAAGATGCACTTCTCAGCTTTTGGATCCAACTTGGATCTCAACTCATCTGGCACATGTACATAGGCAATGCAGCCAAAAATTTTCAAATGAGAAATATCTGATTTCCTACCAGTATACCTCTCCTCTGGAGTCATTCCATGTATTGCTGCAGTGGGAGTCTTGTTCATTATGTAGACTGCTGTAGCAACTGCTTCAGCCCAATAAAAATCTGGCAGGTCTTTTTCATTGAGCATGGCATGAGACACCTCTCCAATATGTCTGTTTTTTCTTTCTGCAATTCCATTTTGCTGTGGGGTATGACTGCATGAATATTGCTACTTTATGCCATGCTCCTGCAAGAACCTTGCAAACTCATTTGAGAGGTACTCTCCCCCTCCATCTGACCTTAGGCATTTTATTTGCAGGCCTGTTTCTTTTTCAACCATAGCTTTAAGAGTTTTGAAATGCCCATAAACTTCACTTTTCTTTCTCATAAAATACACCCAAACTTTTCTGCTATAGTCATCAATAAAAGTAACAAAATAATGACAGCCTCCAAGAGATGCAGCTTTAGTAGTCCTCACATCAGAGTGGATTAATTCCAATGGCTTCTTACTCTCTTGAACATGTCTAGGAAATGGTTTCCTTGCCTGTTTTCCAAACTGACAGGCTTCATATACCTTATGCATTTCTGCAACCTTGAATCTAGGCAATCCTGCAACAATATTTTGGGCCTGCATTGATTTAAGTCGATGTACATTAACATGACCAATGCGTTTATGCCAGATATCAATATCTGCAACTACACCGGTCCCATGTGCAAACATTGCTGCACTCAATTCAGACATGTCTGCATCCAATGTAAACATTCTGCCCTTCTTCTTTCCTTTTGCTATCAAGCGACCTTTATTTTTCATATCCTCAACAAAGCATCCATGAGGATTAAATCTGACCTGCAAGCCCTGTTCAATCATTTGACCAACAGAAACCAGATTCTTGGTGATATTCGGGACATGAAATACATCGGACATGTATTTCTTTTTCCCATCCTGCATAGACAAATGAATTTTTCCAATCTGCACAATCGGATGTGCAGTATCATCACCAGTCTCCACAAATCCTGGGTTTTCCATTTTCCTTGCATCCTCCATCCATTCTGCATGACCTGTCATGTGGTTTGATGCACCTGAGTCAACATACCACACATCGTTGCTTTCTTCTGCACTTGTCACAGAATTGTTCATGTGCTGCACCATAAACAAATGCTCATTTATGTCATCACCCTGTCTACTAGAAGATGCATAATTTCCTTGTTGCAGTTTTCCATTCATGATGTCATTCTGCTTTTTATAGCAGTCTTTAGCCATATGATCCATTTTACCACAATAGTAGCATTCAACATTACTGTTTGCATTTTGGCCTCTTTGCCATCCACCACGACCTCTTTGGCTCCCCCTGCCTCTAGAGTTACCACGTCCTCCTCCATAGGACTGGTTTTCTTGAGTTTGCTGCATATTCTGATTTCTACCACGGCCTCCAAATCGGCCTCCTCTACCTCTGCCTCTACCTCTTCCAGCATTTGAGTAAAAGACGGTTTCTTTTGAAGTTCCTCCTAAAGAAGATGCACCACCATTTCTCTGCTCCTCAGAAATTAGAAGAGCAATCAACTCCTCAAAATCAGGAAATCTTTCACGAACTGAAATGGATGTCCGAAACTGTGCATAATCCTTTCCTAGACCATTCAAGGTCACAGAAACTAAATCATCTTCCACTGGCGACCCAATGGAAGCAAGTGCATCTGCAATCTTCTTCACCTTCATGTGGTAGTCATTGATGCTCATATTTTCTCTTTGCACATTGTGCAACTCTTGCTTGAGCTGTATTTTCCTGGCTTGCGTATTTGTGCTATACATCTTTGACAGAGTATCCCATGCCTCCTTTGGCGTACTTGCATCCTGAATATGCACAATCATAGAGTCTGAAATGCTGATAGACAGCCAGTACATAACTTTCCTGGCTCTCTCATGCCATGCTTTGAATGCCTGCATTTGCTGTTGATTGGGACATCAGGAAGAACTGGTTCTTCTTCATTTCTTGCAACAAATTCCCAATATCCTTTTCCCATAAGGAAATTCGTCATTCTAAACTTCCATGCCTGGAAGTTGTTCTTGTCAAGCTTTTCAGTGACAATCTGTGAAAGAGAATCAGACGCCATTACAGAATACTGCAAAAAATTCTGTCACTGCAAAAAAACACAGCTTCACCCTCACAAGGGCAAATCTGCAAAACTGGCGAAAGTAGTATTTGACCACACAGTCACTTCCTAGTGACGATTTTGCATAAACAGGAACCAAGGATGATTCTGAAACTCCCAATGTCTCTGCGCACAAGCATACGATGCAATTTCTACAGTAACTTTTCACCGACCTGTAGAACAGTGGTCGCACAACATAAAATAGGGTCTTTTCCTGAGTGCGTGCAGAAGACTTCCGCCTCCAAAACAGGCCCCGAAATGGCCTCAAATCAAAAAAACAAGGTCGCCAAGGGCTAAAGCCCTTTCCCGCAGCATATACTACCCTCTTGCTTCACCGCGAAGGGCGTCTCAACCTGAGACAATGCACTCCTGCACTTTCCGGCTGTGCTACCTGCAGAGATCTGCTCCCAAAATAGAAAATGAAAGCAACACTGCTCCTCTTACCAGAACACCGCGAGCTTGGCTTGCTTTCTTGAACTCCTTACCACGAACAAGGCTCTGATACCATGTCAAGATTGTGGGAGAGAAGGAAGGAGTCTCACTTGTAGCTTTCTTGCTTGCACAATGGGGGAATACACACAAGGGTGGAGGCTGAAAACAGTTTTCCTCTTCTTAGTTGTGTAAGCCAAAAGAACTCTCATACAAAGAAATAGAAGAACCCTATATATGGGTCTCAAACCAAACTCAACTAACTAAGGTGGCATACTAACTGAGTCACGAACTAGAGTAGATAAGGATAGCTATCATGTAGCTATTATTCATGGGCGGTGTACCAACCGCGTCTGCAAACTGACAAGTCGGTGACATAAATACACAACGGTCACCCTGGCGTATCACGAGTGGAGCTCGATATCTCAACAGGGCAAGAGCTCACATTATTGACCTTAGACCCAACTAGAAGTTAGATGATTGATCACTTGCATGACATGGGCTATAATGATCAAGAGTTGAGAGATTTAGGAATGGTGCAACCAAAATCCATTGAGCCATGTGACATATAGCGTGAATCACTTGATGAAGACTCCATTGTAGTAGAACATCTTGAGAACATGGTTCCTTCTTTTGATTATACGGAACCCTCAGAACAGGAGGAGAGAGCTACAAACAGGAACCACCACCAGTACCAAAGATGTCACCTAAGTTCCAAGAGCTCTATAATAGGATGGTTCATGTCCTTTAGGATATCCCTTAGGATGTGCCAGAGTATCCAATCAACATGCAAGGAGTTGAAGTGCAAGCAGAGAATCTAGATGAGTCCATTAAGACCTATCATGGGAAGCAAAAGAAGGACAAAACCATCATTTCTTATTTCAATTTCTATGAAAATGCCAAATTCAAAACACCCTTTGAAAGGTAGAGTGCGAGTGGAAGCAGACAAGCAGAAGCAAGAGCTATGGAAAATGGAGAGAGAGAGAGAGAGAGAGAGAGAGCGAGAGACCGTATGTGGGAACTCCAATAGTCACAATGTGTAACCATCCTTCCCTTATTCAAATGTCACTGAAAGAATAAAGAATGAAGTGATAATGATGGGCGCCTACCATCTGTAGTATACAAGTGTGCAAGTATTATCAATGTAATGAATACATAGGTGGTTAAGCATAGGTGTCTTTATCTCCAATAGCCTCCCACTTAAAGGCAAATGTGCCCCTAGTGAGGAGAGAACAAGAAAAAAATGACAAAATAAAAATGTACATAAAGTACAATAGAATAAGGATATACATCATCTCATCCAATGCCCATCAGCTTCCTAAGGCAAGATGCTCCGCCACTGAGAGATTTTTACTGAGAAAATCTACATGAATTTGGTCAATTGAGATCTCGAAAAGCTCAATGGACTTGTCCTCAATGACCTCTCAGATAAAGTGGTAATGTACCTAAATATGCTTTCTCTTTGCATGGAAGACCAAATTCTTGGCCAAGTGAAGAATGCTCATAGAATCCGAATGTTGTGTAAGGACCACATTAGTAATACCAAGGTGTGCCACAAAATGGCCTAACTAGAGAGCCTCCTTGCAAGCCTCAGTAGCTACAATATACTCTGCCTCTGTGGATAAGGACGTGCATTTCTATACCCTGGACATCTAAGAAATAGCACCTCTAGCAAAGGTGAAGACCTAACCAAAGGTGGACTTCCTACTATCTGCATGTCCTACATAAGTAGAGTCAATGTACCCCACAACTCATGTCTCCTAGCCACCATTACATATGCATATATCTCCATTTCCCTTAAGGTACCTCATGATACCCTTCATGGCATCCCAATGTTACCTACCAAGTGTAGCCATATAGCGTGTCACAACTCCCACTGCAAATGCTATGTCAGGACAAGTGGCTATCATGGCATACATCAAACTATTCCAATGTTGCCTATCAAGTGTAGCCATATAGCGTGTCACAACTCCCACTACAAATGCTATGTCAGGACAAGTGGCTATCATGGCATACATCAAACTATTCACTGTGGATGCAAAAGGGATCTTGGCCATCTTGGCCTTTTTCTCATTAGACCATGGACAATTAGTGTGGCTAACTTTCACATAAGAAGATAAAGGATAGCTAATAGGCTTAACATCTTGCATATAAAACCACTCAAGGATCTTCTAGATGTACTCCTTCTACAATAAGTAAAGGAGCCCCTTAAAGCAATCGTGTGTAATGTGCAACCTAAGAATATGTGAGGCATGTCTCATGTCCTTCATCTGAAAGCTCTTCTTGAGCTAATATTTCAAGGTACCCATGAGCTCTCCCTCAACATATCACCCACATAGAGTAACAAAATCATAAGGCTGCCATCATGGGTCTTCTTCGTATATAAACACAAATTCATATCACTACTGATATATCCCTGTGAATTCATGAAAGCATCAAACTTGTGGTACCATTCCCTAGGTGCCTGCTTAAGGCCATCGAAGGTTCTTTCTTAGCTTACACACCAAATATTCCCTACATTTTTTCTCAAAGCCCTTAGGTTGTTGTATATAAATCTTATCATGCAAGCCTCCATGTAAGAAAGACGTCTTGACATCCATCTATGAGAGGTCTAGATCTATCTACACAACCAAAGCCAATACCAATCTTAAGGTAGTCATCTTAAGTATAGAAGAGAAGATTTTATCAAAGTCAACACCATGCTCTTACTTAAAACCCTTAGCAACTAATCTCGCCTTATAGGCTCGCTTAGGGAATCCAAGGGGGGTAGTCTTCAACTTGTATATCCATTTGCATGGCAAAGCATGTTTTTCAGTAGGCAAAGTAACCAAATCCCACGTATGATTTTGCTACAATGAGTCATACTTTGATTGTATTGTCCTCTCTCCCAAGAGTGAGTAGCACCTCTACACATGGCCTCATCATAAGTAAGAGGCTTGCCAATATTTGTCACTATAACATAATCCATAAAGGGTGCAAACCAATTAGGCTAACATCTATCTCTAGTAGACCGCCACAAAATAGGATGTGGGATCTGTAGCTCATGTCTAGCATCATGGTCCTGGGCCACTAGAGTATCAACTACTATAGGTTATTGAACGGGTTGTATAGTAACAAGAGGCTTCTCTTAAAATATCACCCTGCGTACCTCAATGACATGCTCATGTTGCTTATGCATTTTCTCTTCATGGAAAACAACATCATAGATGTGGATAATTTTTCGAGCCTATGAATCCCAAAGGTGATAGCCCATCTTGCGTGCATCCCCATAACCAAGAAAGATGCATTTCACGAACGTAGGATCTAGCATATTGTGCTTGTCTTTGAGAACATTGCAGAAAGCCTCACAACCACAGACACGCAAATGAGCATATGATGGAGGACTTCCATACCATATCTCTTCTGCAACCTAATAGTCAAGAGCAGTGCATGGGGATCGATTAATCAAATGTACGGTAGTGATAACTGCCTCAGTCCAAAAGTACTCCAGTAAGCTTGCCTAGCTAAGCATACTACAGACTCGCTCATGAATTGTCCTATTCATGCACTTAGCCATACCATTCTAGGATGGGATGTACCAAAAATTCAGTCGATGCTTAATACCCCTCTCTCATCACAAAACTATCTAAAGGCTTTAGATACATACTTGCCCCCGTTTCAAATTGTAGGTATTCCAGCCAATACATAGCTTGGTTCTCAACAAAAGCAAGCCAACACTTAAAGATAGCCAGGACTTCTAATTTCTGCTTTATTACCCACACCTTATGTCAGAAATCATCGATGAAAATAATGAAATATTTCACATCACCTAACAACTTGCAGGGCATAGCTCCATAAACATCGCAATGAACAAGCTCTAGAGGCTTACCCATGCACATAATGCTAGACTTTTTATGTGAGTTATGAGTCTATCTGCCATAAAAACAATTATCATAAAAATTAAAACACTTATAGACAAGGGGTGGAAGATACTGCAAACAAGTAAGCATTTTCATTTCCTTTAATGACATGTGCCGAAGAGGCAATGATGCCATAATAATACATGTGGTATGGTAGCCACTACCAAAACATGGTCAATAGACCTAGATGCAAGTAAAGAAAAAAGAGTGCCAGACTTGTGCCAAGAAAAGATTCCTATGGGTAAGCTTTCATAAGGAATCACCAAAAAATACAACATAGCCTGCATCATCCAACTGTCCAACCAAAAGCAAGATTTTGGTCAAAGCCAAAACATGGCATACATCATGCAAAGTAGGCATACTGCTTGAAGAAAACTGTGACTGGACATCTCCAATACCAACAATATCCAAGGCTAGGTCATTATCCAATCTGATAGATCCTATCATGCTATGCTAGAAGTGGAACCACTCTTGATGAGGGGTGACATGAGATCAAGCCCCTGAATCAAGTACCCAACACTGAGCATAGATAGACAACACATTAGCCAACTATGAACCATCAAGAGAACAAAAGCTACAAGTATGTAGTCATCATCTAAATCAGTCTACACAACATTAATCTCTTCAATCTTGACACTCAATTTGTTAGGAACAAAACTACGATCATTATTCTTTTCTTGCCCTTTATCCTTTCCCTTTTCTCTGCACTTGTCATCATGCATTTTATGCCATTATGGTCGAATATGACCTTGCTTTCCACAATAGTAACAAGTCAATGTAGATTTACGATCACGGTACTTACTGCAAGAGTGTACATGTGACTAAGAATGAGACTTCTAAGAGTCTCTTTAGAGCATTCATTAATGCTCGTACCATTGTTACCTTTGACTTTCAAAGCATGAGAGGTGCAGGAAGCATCAACATTCTTTCAATTAACCTCTTCATTCAAGAGTGCACCCTCTATATCGTGCAATTTCAACCCATCAGTAAGCATATTTATATACATAGCAGTACATAATGTGTCCCATGACTCAAGTAATGTAACCAATAAGAACAAGGGGAAAATTTTGTTCTTAAATGCAATCCCCTACAAAGACAAATGGTAGAAAATAGAATGAAACTCATTTAAGTGGACGGACATGGAGATCTCCTCCTTCATATAAAGGTCCATGAGTTGCTATAGCCAATACATATGAGGGGCAGGGCTATGCTTGTCATAGACATTGTGAATCTTATCCCATAACTCCCATGTGGTTTGCCTCTCATAGACAATATTATACTAGACCTACTTAGACAGTGACAGAATGATTGTCGATTTACATAACTCGTCCAATTCAACCCAATCCTCTACATCAAAGTGTTTGAACTTTACACCCTTATGTCTCAATGGCTTAATCTACAATTTCTGCACTAGAACTTGTCGGATTTATACCTTCCAATAGCTGTAATTTGTGCCATCCGACTTCTCAATGATAAAGATCTGCCATTCGAACCACCAGCTAAAATGTAAGAGATGAAAGCATAGTCCAAGACAAACAAGCTACTGTAAATGACAACAAAATAGTTTCAAAATCACAACCAAATCAAGGACTAAGCAAGAGAAACTAACAAAAGGATGACTTGTCCATTAACTATAATCAAGTAACTATCAAACCCAAGTGACTTCCTGGAGAGATAAAATGCATAAAACTACACTAATATGCCAACAACCAGGTCTAAACAACAAAGAAAGAAATAACAAGAACAACTAGCACTAAAGGATGTCACAACTACAGTGTGTCAGTAACCATACATATGGTAGGCATAAACATCATATGCATAAGAGATCTCAAGGTAAAGAGAGGAGAACTCCCAAGTCTATAACCAATTGAACGAAGCTCAATACATAACCCAGAAGCATATAAATCTCTAACAATACACTGATTGACATAAAAGTCAGGTCCAAAGTAAGTGATCAAATCAGCCCACTGCTGTAGGGTAACTACATCCAATACATATCAAGAGAGCATGTGCATGAAGTAAGTATCCTATGGTCTTGGTAAAAGTAAGCTCAAGCTCAATTGCATAAATCCAAATATCTATGCAACGTCCAAAGTAGCGCAAGAGTAACTCCCACTAAAACAAAATCGAATGCCAAATGAGCAATGCAAGCTCAAAACAACGAGTACATGACATCCCAGTATCCAAGATACATGAAACATAAGTTAGGAGCATAAAACCCAACAGATTCGTCAAGCTCATACTTGTATAAGCCACTAAAGTAACCAAAGCATGTAACCACATCCAAGATCAATGTAATGGAGCCCAAATTTTAGCTCAAAAGCATACCATAGCTCAAGTTAGATGCATTCGGTGGCTTCAATCGGCTGGCTCCATCTCTAATCCCCTAGTCCTCCTCTCACTATACAATCTCAAGGCACATCAAGGATAGGACATCCTGGGCTTGCTCAACCGATTTGTCACCTTGAGTTTTACACCATACAATAACAATTCACCAACTAGGTCCTCAAGTGTGAGACAATACTTCAAACTTGCTTGGCGGACCCATCTCCCAATTACACTTGCATGTGCACAAATCACTACACAAGTAAGTTGGACACACCCCTTAGGGAGAGCACAAGCTAGCTTCCACGATTTCTTTGTGAAGAACCATTTGAAGAATAAAAGAACCATCAACATTCACGGACTCTACATCCTTACCATTCCATGATTTCTTCTTCAACAATGCCATCATTGATCCTTCGTGCTACCATCATCTTTCCATCACTAAGCTACATCTTCTAGACATCATCTACAATATCAATAGAAGCATCATTGTCTTCTGTAGCAGTTTTTTGTCATTAGACACTTCATTCTTCATTAACAAAAGTTCTTCATCACCATTCATCACATCAGGGCTCCTTCTTTATGGATTATTCCTAGCATTTTGTATCTTTGGTACAAGCTCCAGCATGCTACTTACGACGTGAGTGCCATGAAACTAACACTCATCTAGAGGAAAAATAATATTAACAGTATTTTAAGAAGGCTACAGAGAGCACAAGTGCTAGCCACTATGGCTGCTATTTTTTGGTGGATTATTATTTTATGGAGCTATTATTTTTAGCACTTGTGTTGTGCTTCATGGACATCATCAGATTATCATGGATGTGTTATTTTGTGACAATCGAGCTCCGTCCTATGTACATTATATTTATCACATGCAGTTGTATTTGAGTTATATTTGTTACACTTACAAGTGTTGCATGGGTTGCATACATGTAATTGTGATTAGATTAGTATAGACTTAGTCTAATTAGACTAAGGTTGAATCGTGCAATGAGAATCAACTCGCCTAGAACCAACTAAGTGGGTAAGATGTCCAAAAGAGGGTTGAAACCCTAAAATGCAAAGTGGAATGCAAACCTTAATCTAAAATGTTGCATCGTCCTAGAGAGGTGACCTAACCCTAACTCTAATTTTTGTCTATATAAGTATGGAATGCCTAGTTGTATTAACCTTTTGGTGCATCCATGTTGCGGAAGCTCTATCACTGTAACTATTGAAGATTTATATTCTCTTCTACTCTATCATCTTGCTTTCATTGTTGAGAGTGAATGAGAGACAGTGAGTGAGAGATATGTTGAGTGAGGAGCTAAGGGAAGTAAAGCTCTTCATTGTCTTCTTAATATTCTCTTCTTCTCTACTAGCTTCTTAGCTCATTGGTGTGCCCAATGGTGGATGCGAAGAAGTGACAACATCAAATTATGTTTCTTGGGTCATGGAACCACCTTCAAGCTTTTGGACTACAACACGGGAAGCTAAGATAGGCGAGTTCATTACACCTCAACGCTAGTCATGTGTTCTTACTTTCTTGGTTTGGAGAAAAGGATGCTTGGTTGGTTAGAGCGAAGTGTTGAGAGACAAGGTAAGAGATTATCACTAAAGTGAGTTACGACTTTTGAAACAATAGAATTATGTTCGAAGTGTTGGTGCGTTTAGCTCAACAAGTAATACACTTCTAAAAGAGAATGTTGACACAACAAGGAGCACTTCAATTGTCTATTCCACTCCCTTCAAAGTTAGTGAAAAGAATATTAACAATGTAGTGCCTAGTCTTGTTATTGGCTAGGTTGTGTGAAGCTAGAGAAACAAGAAGCAAAATTATACAACAATATGAAAATGATTGGTATGTGTGAACAAAGAGAGGTGGCACATTTGCAACAACACTCGAGCAAGTAAAATTGAAGTGCATGGAGATACAATTGCACATTACGCAACTCCTTTCCCTATCTATGAAAGCCCCATCTAAGTTAAACTAGATTGTTGATAATCCTTATCCATAGTTGTTTGCCTTTTATTTTTCTATACATCTCATGTGTTTAGTGCTTTGCGATGAGATCAATTGTTTATCTTGGTGAGTTGTTCATTTCTCTATCTCCATCATGATCAATTATTCAATTCTCTAATTTCTAAGTTTTTCCTCTTGGTCATTTAGTATCTCCTTGGATATTCTAATGTGTCACTTAGTATTTCCTTTGATATTCTTTACTTAATATGCTTTTTCCTTATTGGTATATTCATAGTTTTGAAAGAGATCTCACTGACTTGTTGGAGTGATTCATTTTTGCATCGAATGTTCTTTTAACAAGGTTACAACAAATCTTCCTATATATTAGTTTTATTCTTTTTGCTCTAATACGAAATATGATGTGTCTCCTTGAGGCATCCTTGGCAACATGATTTAGTGGTCCTTTGAGATGATTCTTTCAAGGAAGTGCCACTCAATACTTCTTTGAATAACATGAGGTTTAATGTCTAGACACTCTAAGCTCCACTTTGGAACAAAAGGTCTTGGCCATTCCCACGAGAATCAACCTAAATTTTTCATTTTCTATGTAATTACTTATTTTGTAGTTATGAATTTGTAACACGTGTGTCCAAAGCAAATAAAAGCTTACTAAACTTACACTATGAATATAGTTATTTTGTAGTTATGAATTTGTAACACGTGTGTCCAAAGCAAATAAAAGTTTACTAAAGTTACACTATGAATATAGCAATGTATGATTTGTGGTTACCAAAACACAAACAAAACTCTTAATGACTTATAAGACCATAAAGGTGAAAGGATGTAGCTTCAAAGCACCCATTCTAAATCACTTTAGTCTAATCTATATAGGTTGGCTTACATCTATGTGTAGCACATAAGTTTACAATTTATATGTTAAAGTGTATAAAAGTTCATACTTGTACAAGTTTCAACTTAGTAAGGCTACATGCATGTGTAAAGTGTATGAAAATCTTTTGATCATGTATGCTTTGTCAATAGAAAACTATCAAAAGAGAATCCTAAACTACTCAAAAGATCAAAAAGATGAAAGAAACATACCATGTGAAGTAAAAATTAGCATGCATGAGAGTTCATACTTATAAAGATTTAGACTTATTGCAATTTACATGTATAAACTAATCCTAAACCACAAAGTTAGCGATGTATGATTTGAGGATACAAAGACTAAAGGAACACATAATGTGAAATGAAAAGTTAGCATGCACTAAATTCTAAGGCATTGATATAAAGCATGAAGAGATGCCATTAAAGGTCGATACGATGTGTCCATTCCCAAAACACAACATTGGAGGGCTTGACCTTTGACACAGTTAGACCTTGTAATTTTCCAAAAAACATTTCAATGGGAATTTTCAATGCCCTAAGTTAAATTTCGTGGTGTGATATCATCTAAATGTGCCTCGAAATGACCATCTAGCATTCTGGTGAACATTTCAACAAACATTCCAACAATAGAAAAAATACATTTGGCCAAAACTTTTGCTTTCATTGTTCATTTCAAAAACCGCACTATTGAACCAACCTATATAAATGTTAAGAGCTACAAACTCTCATGTTCCCTCCATTTTCACACTTTTTTTTTCTTACTTCTCTTTCACACACATTCCCTTCTATACGCAATAAAAGAAAGACATGGCTTCAAGGTGTTGATTTTCTTCTTATTTATTTCTTATTTGTAGAGAGAGAGAGAGAGAGAGAGAGAGAGAGAGAGAGTGTGTGTGTGTGTGTGTGTGTGTGTGTGTGTGTGTGTGATATTAATATCCTATAAGACTCCTCAAATGTGTATAGAACAAAACAACACAATGCAAGATTTCCTATAAAATCCACTTCGAGGTACCATTGACACTAACAAAAATGAACTACTAAGATTACAAGAGTTGCTATATAAGTTAATGACCCTAAGTAGCCTAACACTTTAGCTTTTTGAACTCTTCTATGATAGCTTTTCCACCTTAACAGACTATAACTTTCCCTCTTTTCTAGATGCCTTAATTTTGGCAATCTCACATGGTCATGCTTTTAAGTTGTGTTGATGTGAGCTCATCCATGATCCACATTTTTGTTCCTTTTAAAAATTTTGATTGCTTTAGTGCTTCATGTTTATCTTGTATGTCTCCAAACTCCAAAGTTTCTTGCGTACTCCCTTATCTAGTGATGTGTCACGATGTCACCCAATCGAACCCATGAGTTTCCAATATTGACTTGAGTTTGGTTTCTAACCTATATCACTCCAAACATTTTTGGCATTCCATGTCCTTCTCTGATTCCTTATCTCTCTTCAATTCTTTGTTAAAAGTTTTTGTTGTACATGTGTGTGTGTGTGTGTGTGTGTGTGTGTGTGTGTGTGAAAGAGAGGGAAATAGAGAGAAGAAACATGAAAGTCATAGTAAAAAAGAGGATGTAAGGCATAGCAGTTAAGAGATGAAAAGTATGAAATGTGTGAATGTATGTTAAGAAATGGTCAAGTAGAGAAATCCCATCAGAGGGAGGGAGGGTGGGGAAGTTAATTTGTTTATGAAAAAAAAAATCCATTTATACAAGTTCTCTCTTCTTTGTGAGGTGGGTTTTTTCTCTTCTTCTTTTTTTTGGGCGAGGGGAAGGAAAGACACACACACGAAGAGTGTGTGTGTGTGTGTGTGTGAAGAGAGGGAGGAAGAATCAAAACCCCTTTTTTGTTAGAAAAATAGGCTTGCTATATAAATGTGGTTGTGACGTACCCGCCTTGATTTCTTAACGGATAACATTTTAGTAGTCGCCCAAAGTTTACCTTCTAGCCATCACCATCCGTACTCTAACCAGAATTATCGGATTTTGTCTGGTTGGTTAACCCTAGGTCTACCCTGCAGTGGAAGCGTCTTGCCATTACCGACGTGAAGGTTCCTAATTGATCTAACAGTCACCTATCAACAAGTAGCTCACATCCGGAGGTGTCCTTCGAGAGGCTTCTTGTCCGGAAGGAGCAACTGCCATTACCCTTGGTTCATGGAGTACAACACTTTTTTCTAGTAACAGACTAAGGATTTATGAAATCCCTCGCAATGCTCTAGCACAACCGCCGTACCTTTCCCCTAAGATAATTTAGGGTTCGCGTTCTGAGAGCAAATCCTAGGTAAGTCAACAAATCGATCCTTCCTAGAGTTTCTTCCTAGCGTTTGTTTTTTGGGAAACCTCTCAACTAATCGAGACCACCCTGCCATAGGACTACATTCGTCGAGAATCCATCCACCCACTTCCCTCTATGGAAGTTCTTAGTTATATAATTACCTATCAAATTATGTGAAACATATAAAAACAACTTCATTAATTAAAATTCTTTTATGCACAGTTGTTCGTTTACGTAATTTACTCACGGACATACAATTAGAATAAAACAAATTCATTGATTATATTCCATAATGTGTGTTCTTTTGCCCATACAAGAGAAGAAAAAAAATTACAATTTCGTGTGATATCTCATCCGACGCATCTGCACGTCACCAAGATCAAATCCACCTATAGCTAACGTTTATAGGCATCCCAAGTAGAACTCGGACCATACAGAGGACCAAGTAGTTCCTAGGAGCAAAAAGGGGTTTACTAGCCAGAGCCCCCCCTGGCACTCTATCCACCTCCTACTTAATATGATCCCTGCTGGGAGACCTCTTGCCATCGAAGCCGATACATGCTTCCACGACGGTTAAAAAAAACATTCCACTTGGTATGCGAATTCAGCACCTATCCTTGGGGGAGGTATAGGGCTTCTCAATTTTTATATGTTCCCACACTTAATTCAATCAAGATCTAATCTAGAAGATCACAAACAAGATTGATGTCTGCAAGCAGTTGTGACTTCAATCAATCATGTAACTTTCAAGTGATGCTTAATTCTAGTAGCAATCAACACTTGAGTTTTACATAATGAAATCTTCCCCTTGGAATTTAACTAGGGGTATCTAGATTTTGGGATCTCTAACTTCCTTGTTCTTGTAACCAAGTTTCTTGGTCTTAAGTCAGTATTTCTCAAGAGACTTATCTTATATCTATTGAATTTGGATAGAACTTTTTTTAGAAAGAAAAAACGTATGGTATCACGGTTGGTAAAGGGTTGTCATCCGCGCCCGTGACTCCATTAGTGACTCCCATACTCGCAACTCCAACTGTTGCTTCCACGTTAGTAGGGTCATTTGCGATTTCTGCTTCTGAATTCTTTTTCTTCGAGGCCATGACGGAATAGAGACGAGAGTAGAGGTATGATAAAATAGGATAGAGTTCTTCATTGTCTTCTCTTCTCGGATCAAGGTAGAAGAGGATGAGAGTCCTTCCGTGTATCCCCTTCCTTGGGTTGAACGGAATGATGTCTCTTTGTCTCGTGGAATAGAGTCTCCTCCTTCTCAATCAGCGTCTCATCCTCATCAAGATTGCTCGGTGTCACTCTTCTGGTCATCCCCAAGCTCTCAATTTATAGTTTTGCAAGGGGAGAGAGGATAGAAGAGAGTACGCTTGCTTTTTTTGTGCTTTTTGATGACATCATCAATGACAGAGAGAACGCTTTCTTTTAGTGTTTTTTGACGACATCAGGGAGGAGCTCCATTTTTGCAGCGCGAAGATAAAAATTGACGAACATACGGGCGAGGACACACTACATGCCGCATGGTCGAGCATCACTCCAAGCGTACGATTAGGGCCACGACCAAGGCATAGACCTTGGCATCTTAGCCTTGGCATAGCGTTGTTGGTTACGTACGAAAAGCTCCCACTAGCTGGTAGGAAAATCTTCCCAAAAGGTAACCCATCCCGACAATGTCGTCACCCAAGTGCGCTTAACTGCCAAGTGACTATCCACTAGGCTAGTTCTTTTTTTGTTAAGTACTACAATATAGTTTTAATAAGGTAGTCTTGGGAGGGTCTCCCAAGTCTTTTTTCTAAGAACTGACATATAATACCTCATTAATTATCTTCATAATGAGAGTTAGTTTCATAATTAGAGCTAGTATTTTTATTTTTCTTTTAAAAGTAAATGTGCAACATGAATCAATTTTTCTTTGAAATGTATACACACATTAGAATAAACTAAGTAATGGGGACATTACAGTGGTTGCTTTTATGATTGCATATATCCAAGAGCACATAATTCTAAAGCAAGATTAAGTGCATGTAGTCTTTAGAATCAAACATGTCAACTATAAATTACTTTATATAAAAATGATAAAAAGTGAAAAAAAAATATGCATAATGAAAAGATAGAGAGCATGTAGGATTAAAGGAAAAAAACTTATAGAAGATTAAAGACAATTGCATTTTCTGGACAACATGCATTTTTTTGGAAAAAATGTAATTTGTGCGGTCTAAAACTATCAATGTAGTGTGTGTATACCTAATGTCTTTATACATTAAAATAGTGACACTAGAAAAGCACGCACTACACCATCCTTCTAGAAAGCAAGCATGTGCATTTTGCTCACAAAATACATCCCACATACATGGGGAGGTGGGATCTCTACTAGAGGCAATGCATCTACCATTTGACACCACTAAAGGGTGACCAAAGTGCCAAAATTCATGTCCATAGCAGACATGCCATAGCTCCGCATTTTGCAATGCGAATGAAAGAGTACTAACTACCAGAGCATCATGAAATCATTTATCATACATATCCAATAAAAAACGACCCTTACATAGGATGTGGGATAGTCTAAGTGCATAATCCATCTCTCTATCTCTAACAATGCATTTGTCATCTTGAAAGATGACCATAAGCTATGCTTATTAAAAGTAGATATAAACAACTAATTTTTTGTGATGCCAAGACAAAACATCCAAAAGCATGAAATCGGAACCATTTGCAACATTAATCATGATTGAACCAATGCTACATGTGTCATGATTATTGTTGTTTGCACATGTAACACCCTTCCCTACAAGGACTAAATGGAAAGCTGTGAAGAGACCCTAGAAGTAATGTGTCCAAACGCCCCCATGTCAAAATACCATGCATGCTCCGTTTGTGCAGCATGAAATGCTAAATCAACCATTGAAGAATCAAAACTACATGTAAAAAATGCATAGTTTTCCTCCACAAAGTTGCCTAAAGTAGAAGTTTTACTGATTGATGCCTCTTGGACAACCAAACTGAAGTTCTTATTCTCTTTGGCAAATCGCTTCTTGCATTCATCAATATAGTGACCAAGGTTTTTGCAATAAAATGACATTTGCCCTTTTTTTTTTTTACCTTTTTGTAACTTGGACTGCCTTATTTGATGGCTATCCAACATCAACCTTTTGCTAATTTTTCACGTTCCTCCTAACTTTACCCTTGCCATGGTACTTTAACAACATAGCCACAATGCAATATTCTTCCAACGTTTTTCCTCTTGCAACAAGAGGCTTTCCAATTCTACAAATATAAGGGGCCATTGCCCTCGCCCGCCCGCCCCTCCCCCCTTCAAAGACAACATCAACAAGGTGTGGAATCCAAGATACAACTGAAGTGAGTTCAGTGTGAAGTTTACCAATTATGCATCCTGAATGACCTCATCAACATTAAGCAACTACTCGTGCAATCCTGAAAATGTATAAGGTGATCTGTCATACTATTACCCTCATCCATGTTTACGTTAGTCAGTTCTCTACGGAGATAAGATATCACGGCTCCATTACATGCTACAAATATACGCTCTAGCATATCCCAAGCTGCTTTTGAGGTCCTGCAAGGTTGAATATGCAAGATAATAGCCATTTTCACTCACAAGGCAATCAAAGATAGGGCATGTGCATCCTTGGAGTCCCACCTCTATTGATCCTCAATAAGAGAGGAAGGGAGAGACAGCTGCAGCACCAGTAACATGTCCTCTAGCATTACGCTAATGTATTTCAAGTGCAAGACCTCTTGATCACTCCAAAACACTAGTGGCATAGTCCCCCAAATCCTTCACGACAAGAAGGTTACGCACCATGAACTCCATAGAGGGTAGTTGGTGCCATGGAGCTCATCGTCTTGAGAAAGGACACCACAAATGCTACATTGGTCATTACATCCCTCACGTGCTGCCCTGATGCCTATAATGCACAAAAATCAGCAGCCAAATACCTCAAGCTGAAGTACAGAATGTACTCTACTGAGTACCAAAGATCCCCACACAAGATTAGAACGCAACACCAAACTGCCACAAATCTTGATAAATGTGTCCAATGTTGCACAAGTCAACACTCAGCCTACAAGTTTAAGCAATGCATTGTTGCTATTAAGCAATACATTGTTGTACTACATTTGCCTCAAAATACGTTCCCAGATAAACCATTTACACCATTTTAATGCTCTTCCTGATATTTTATTGAAAATCCCCAAAATTCACTGTCAAATCTAATTGGCGCAACAAGATAATGCTATTCCAACACTTATTGTCTGCCTTGGAATGCATATCAAGCAAAAGCTCAAAGTTTCTTAGCAAAATTTTAAAGAAATTGAATCAATTTATACCTTTTCGAATTCCTACCGTAGTGTTGTCTCAAGATGTGTGCTGACAATAATCAGCAGCTCGAATCCGCCTGCCTTGTAATGTGGGTTGAATCCTTTAGACCAAAAAGCCTCAAATTTGTTACACATATTTGAAAGGAATTATGCAGAGTTGATTTGTGCATTGGAAGCCGATTCAAGCAAAAGCCCCAAATTTTGGGTGCCTTAAGATGCGTGCGTAGAGCTTGGAACCTTCGTGTTGGACCCAAAGGAAATTGAAACTGTAGATTTAGGAGGTCATAGGAGGTGCTATGGTGGCGTAGAAGCCTGCAGCAGCAACAACAGAGGTCAGTGACGTAAGCAGTGGCGCCTGTGCAAGCGGTGTATACTTCAATGGTGTAGAGACGGACAAGTAATGCTGGTGTGCACAAGCTTGAGAGTAGGCGTAGTTGGCAGAAAAGAGCAACAACACAGCGTTTAGCGCTGCTAGCAAGGCACAAGTGATGTTGTTGACCGACGGTGCAGGCAAGGAGCGCTGGCGAGTCAAGTGTAGTGTGGCACAAATGACAGGAGTGCTATAGAAGGCCCAAGAGGGAGCACTGCAGGCGATACCTGGGCAGCAATCGAGGCAGCAACCGTGATACTGACGCTGAGAGTTCAGTGGCACTCTTCAGTGTGTAGCTCGGTAGCTAGGCGGTTGTGGCTGTGCCAATGGCAAACTGAGCTGGCCCACCAACGACAGGAGTTCAAGTAACCTAAGGAGTTCACAACTTCTCCTCACACGAATGGAAGATGGTGATAGTAGGACCTCCGACAGAGTGGCAACGGCTAACAGTGGTCCAGCGAACCACACGCAGAACTTGATTTTGATACCAAGTGTCCACACGAATTACATGGGCACTGCCCTGAATTGGCAAATTCTAACAGCAAGGAAACTGTAACCATTGCCTATTTTAGAACTTCCTTACAAGGATATTTCAATGGATTTCATTATCGACCTTCCAAAGAGCAACAGCTTTCAATTACAATGGGCATGTTCAACAAGCGATGTCAATGCTATGCAAATGGAACATGGATGTGGCGATGATTGCACAGCTTTTATCAAAGAGAGATTCTACGAGCACGGTATGCCAAAATGGATCATGTATAATTCTAATTATAAGTTTTAATGGGTTTTAGAAAGCTTCATTCTATGGTCTTGGCACTAAGTTATCGTTTTGTATTGCCTTTCACCCACAGACTTGTGGGTAGATGAAGAATTCTAATCGTATTGATTAACCCACTTATTGCTACTATTAAAATCCTCAAGCTACATGGAGGAGTATCTACCATTAGCCAAGCATGTGATCAACAATACAATCAGCGCCTCTGCAAACTGGAATCCATTTGAGATAGTTTATGAGCACCTAGTTAGGAATATCTTCAACCATTCTTTGGAGACCCCTACAAGAAGCAACTATCGTGGATATAGATCAATTGTTGAGATAGGCTCAAGGAAATATCTTACAGACATAGCAGCGGCAAAAGGTCTGACAAACATCGACATGAGTAATATTTCGAAAAGGTCAATGGTGCTATATCAAGCTCCAAGATTGATCCAATGTTTCATGTGATTAGTCTTTTAGAGTATCATGAAACTATTCCTACCATAATCCCAGATCGAGGATCCAAAGTTAGTGGACACTCATAAGTGTGAATAGTTGGTGCCAGAATATGACTTCACATGTGGTTAGATAAGTCTCGTTTTGGTGATAACTCTTTGCCTTTGCTTCAAATCTACCTCTTAGAGGCAACTCCAGACAGCCACTGTTCTATTGGGGCTAAATATAATGCATGTAGGCACAACCCACATACACACCATTGGCCAAGCAATGGAACAAGTGAAGACAAACGACACGGTCACAAGAGCATGCATGAGAAGGATTGCCGAGTTGATAAGAAGGATTCCACAAGGCAAGCCACCATGTGCAAGAGGCAAGACGTGCACAATCACTTGGCAGGTCACGGGTCAAGGTCACACCTTGATCATGAAATTGGTCAACTCAAAAGCAACATTTAAAAACAATGTTTCTTGTGCAAGACATTTCATTTGATGATGTGGCACATTAACACATTAAGGTTGGCTACATTGATGAAACTCTCAATTGAAATTTAACGATTAGAAATGCCAACTATTTGGTGTTTTGATTGCATGAACTTCAAGCATGGATACAAATGGGCTAATGGTGACATGTGAGGGCACTAGTGGCATTGTCCTAGTAGCATATAGCTATCGCAATGAGTGATTCTGTCCCCATGCTACAAACGCATGTGAGATCAAGGCAAGCAAAAATGTTCATGGTTTGATCGAAGCGAAGATTGCTTGAGGCAAATTGAGACGAACTAAAGAGGTCCTATACACGACGATTAGGTGACTTTTTGCCTTTGAAATGCTCATCAAAGATGGGGCTTTGAGAGTGGATAACTGTACAAATCTCTATCTCTGCTTTACTGTTGCACAATAAAGGTTTGAAGATCTCTTTCGCCTTTCTTGGATTGTCTCTTCTTTTGTTGAGTTGTACATTAGGACTGTCCAATCTTACAATTGTCTATGGAAGCTTCAACATCGAACTTACAGACAATATAAGTTAAATGAATATAGTTCACATCACTTTCTTCGTCTACTCTTTGGAGAGATTCATAGCCATTCTATAGAAAAAAAGACAGCTATGTGAATCTATTTTCATCAAAATATCGTAGATTAATACGCAACACACAATTTTTGGTAATATTTCAAACATTGAGGGAAGGCATACTAACATGAACACAAGAAGATAAGGAAAAAACTGCACTAATCAAAAAATGAAAACTGGATATGATCTGGACCGATCTAGCCCTACACTCAACCCAGCGTGTCGATGAGGACACTTGACCAGGCTGATGACATAAGAATGACGCAAGTTTTTTTTTAAATGCGCTTTTCCATTCAAATAAGTAAAGAAATGTTTACATCACCCTTTTAGGCGTTTCAGGCCATTGACCGACATACAAAATCAGGGCATTGAGCCTAGCTTTTTGCCAAAAAGCTTGAAGATCCAGTGCTCTGATTCCACAGTTCTAAGTATCATAACCAGTTCAGCATGAAGGGACTCAGACCAATTGGCTGGGTTGTTAACTTGGGCACTTCTGAAAAGTATAGTGTTTCTTCTGCTCCAGATATGCGTCATGACTATTGTTGAAATAAGCAGTATCAATCTCCACATGGCTTCATCCAAGTTGGCCTTGTCGCCAAAGAAAACAGTGGCAAAGCCAAACTCGGCTTTGAGATTTGCACCCTTTAGCCACTTCCTCACTCTGTGCCAAAGGGGTTTGATTACCGGGCAATCCCATAGTAAGTGTTTTTCATCCTCTTCATGTCTCTTGCACAGCGGGCAAAGTGGAGAGATGCGGATCTTTCTAGCCAGCCTTGCCCTTAGGGGAAGCTTCTTGATAAGAAGTCTCCATTTGAAGCAATTGAGCCTATGTAATGGTGTGTTCTTCCACACTCGCTTAGTCTATCGTTGCCAGGTGGCAAGAGTGGCCAAAGGGCTGCATTTCTTCCATTTATCCTTCAATATGAGAGGGATGTCCATAGAGGGAGGGCTAAAGTCCTTCAAAGACTTGCATTTGATAAGCTGTTTGCCCGCTTGGCTAGTTAGTGCAAGAAGGGGCGGTGAGTTCCTGGACACCGGTGAAGTGGGCCAATCATTTTTGAGCTGCGCAAGAACACTCTATAACCAAAGCAACTCCCTGGTTGTCAAGCCGAAGCTGGTTCTGACAAAGGCAAAAGGAAACCAATCATTGCGGGTATGGTCCAAAAGCTGCGACCAGAATCTTAAGCCTTTAGTAGCTAATGCTTTTACAAGAGATCTATTGCGAAGCACAGGTCAGCCTGGAAGATCAAATGGAAAGAGATTAAGCCAAATTGACGAGGATAGGGCCGCGCCACCCTGCCTACTAAATTTACGAGACCAACAAGATTGCGAGATGACAACCTGCCAGCTTCTCCAAACTGCCCTAGTCCATGCTCACTCAACTTCCTTGGAGGCCGTGATCCATGTCTTCAATATTACTGACCATCGTTGGTTGTCATTCAGCCTTGTGAGTACTCTGAATGCTAGTCGGTTGGCCTTGTCTGCTAGGGCTTCTATACCAGCTCCCCCTTCATCTCTTCTTGAGGTGATTAGGTCCCATGAGATTTGGTGCATTGCAGGGCCTTCCTTCTTCCACAAAAACTGTCTGAACATCTTTTCGATTTGCCCCCAGGCTGTCTTCCCAAACACAAAGAGGGATGCCATGTACACAATCTGTGAAGAGAGAACATTCTTGATCACGGTGATTCGCCCTGCCAAAGACAAGGATGAATTCATCCACTTGACCATTTTCTACTGGATCTTCTCCAAATACCATTTAAATCTTTGACTAGGAGTTATGCCAACCCCTATCGGAGCTCCAAGGTAACGTACAATTTCCCCCAGCTTTACCACCTTAAAGCCATAATCAAGCATCCAGTTTTGTGGGTCCCCCAAAGTAAGAGGGATAAATTCAGTCTTGCTTCTGTTTATGACCGAAGAGGAGAGTAGTGCAAAGTCATTGAACGCGCCCATCAATTCATCCACTGATCTTTTCTCTGCAGCCACTAGAGATTCGCTATCATCTGCAAAGAGCTGAGATGGTGAGCATGATCCGTCAGGCAAGGGCATCCCTCGGATGGTACCATCCTGTACTTTCTTGTCTATGTTACGAAGGAGTGGGTCAGTAACTAATGCAAACAAAAGTGGGGCCACAGGGCACCCTTGGCAGATCGACCTCCTGAGAGAGAAAGGCCAGGTCACTGAGCCTGATGGAGGCCGTAGCATTGGTGAACAAAGCAGTGATCATATTTGTGAAGATATCCCCAAATTTGAATGCTTCCATGACCTTCCTAATAAAATGCCAGTTGATTCAATCATATGCTTTGTCTAGATCGATATTGATCAAAACAAAATCAGACTTGTGTGTCAAGGCCAGGTCCACAGAGAATAGAAGATTTAACACTGCATCCAGAATTTTCCTTCCATTCACAAACCCGTACTACCTCGGGTGTACAATCTTATAGTTGAAATTAAGCATGGTGAGTAGGCGCCAATTCTTTGCCCTATTTCTCATAGGAGACTTAGGCACCATCTTGATTAGGCCTTGATTAATTTCTCGAGTGACGCACCCAGACTTCCGGATGTTGTTCATCATGTCCAACAGGTCTTCCCTACACGATGTTCAGAGGGCTTGGAAGAGCTCCCATGGCAAGCCATCAGGGCCAGGAGCTTTGCCCTTCTTCATTTTGAAGACGGATTGCTCGACTTCCTCCAGAATGAACGGCCTATCTAAGGCAAGAGAGTCAACTGGTGTAATGGGGATCACAACTCCTCCTAAGAATCTAGCAACCTGCTAGTCATAGTCAGGGGGTAGCTTAGGCTCCGCCCCTACTATGGAGGACAAATGCTTCTCGAAGAGTCTCGAGATGGTGCTCATCAGTGTGAAGCGTTCCATGTTCATCCTCAATCTCTGTGATGGTCTCTCTGGCCTGCTTTGCTCTAAGTGATGAGAAGAGCAAAGCATTAGGTGCGTCACCAAACCTTTCCCATTGGCCCCTGAGTAGGGTTTTGGCAGTCTGGACTGAGTAATCCTCCTATGTTTTCAAGAAGTGCTCTGTTTGCCTTAGATGGCTCTAAGCGGTGAGGTCTCCAGGGACCATTGCTAGAACCTGCAGGAGGGGTTCTCTAGCATTTACAGCAGCTTGGATGTCCCTCCGCCTTCTCGCTGCGATCATTTGACCATGCTCTTTCGCAGTTTTGATAGTAGCGTTCATGCATTTTTGCCATCTGAACTCCGGTGCTAGGGAGGAGTTTCGGGCCATCTCCCAGGACTCTTGCAGTCTGCCCGTAAAGGATTTATCCTTCAGAAATGATGTGTTAAAACGAAATGGCAGCGGGCCATTCTGCATGCGGCTTGTCAGGACAAGACGGCAAGAGATTAGAATCGGAAGGTGGTCAGAAGCTGTTATTTCACTTAGCATGTGCCTCTGAGGTCGTGCATGACAGTGAAATCATTGATAGACATAGCGCTGACAGCCTCCTCATCCATTTTCACTTCCTGTAATGCTATCACATGCGGTTTGTATTTTCTGATTATTCCATAGCACACTTGTTTGCGCAGGTCTGAACTGAAACCTCTTACATTCCAGGAGATCACTTTCAGTCTAGGTGACCACTTGCTCTGTTCAGCACAATACATCATGGGAGTCCATGAATTTGTGGTCATCGATGGGAGCATATAAGTTGCGATCCACCAGTGGCTGACGAGCAACCTGCTTAATGGAAGGTTTGCCATTCTTCTTGTTGTTGCCCTTCTTATTTGGCAATAAGTTCAGAATGATGCAAGTTGGACAAGGAGAGTGCTAAAATCTGCAAACAAATAGAGAAGGGCTGCTAAAGGGCTATTATCTATTGCAGTTGGCCAAGAATGTGACCAGCTTGCAATCCACTACATTAATTTCCCTACTTGATGCAAGCACCTGCACCTGCAATTAATGCAGTTAGCTTACATAAACAGGTTGCCTATCCCCAAATCTGCCTTGAAGAATGTGAACATAGCCCAGTTCCACTAAAGCTAAAATGCATGGGAGCTTGTCTAACAATCTGAACACACTAAAACACACTTGCCAACACCCCCTCTCAAATCCTTGGGAGTGTCTAATGACTAACAATCTCATGGGATGAAGTCTATAAGCCCGAGATAAGGGCTTTGTGAAGAGATCCACTACATTGTCCTCATGGAATACTAGACCACTGCTAGCCCACAATCCACTCTCAAACATAATGGCATTGAACCTCAATGTGTTTCATTTGGGCACAAAACACAAGGTTCTCTATCAGAGCAAGAGCACTCTGATTATCCACATGTAGCACTACTAGTCTTGTCTACGGAAAGCCTATCTCTGCCAATATGTGACAAAGTCGTACTACCTCCTATGCGATAGAGCTAAGGGCACGATACTCAACTTTTGTTTATGATAACGCCACAATAGACTACTTGCTGCTCCAAGAGAGAGCTCCTAATCCAAGGGAAAAAGAAAAACTGTGGTGAAGCGTGGAGTGTCAACATCTTGAGCCCAATTTGTGTCACTCCAACCCACTAGAGTTGCTCCCTCTCCATACATGATCCCATGGCATCAAGTCCCCTATAAATAATGGAGAATGTGCAAAGCAAGTTGCTAGTGAGCCTGTAAAGGTGTCTTTATGAAAGAAGCCAAGAGTGCCACCACATCGAAGTATTCAGCCTCATATAAGTGAGCCACATAAGAGAGTCAACACAACACCTATAACAAGTGACACCTGAAAGGGGATCAACTGTGATAAACAACTTGGAATCTAGGTCCATGGGGCATGAAATAGGCTTACATGTCTCTATACAAAACTCCGAGAGAAGCTCGGATATGTATCTATACTAAGAAATGAAAATACATGAGCAACTTGATATATCTCCCATCCAAGAAAGAAATGGAGGATGCCCAAATTTTTCATATAAAAATCTTGGCTCAAAATTCCCCGTATATGGTCTACCTCCTATGTGTGGCTACTTATAATGATCAAACATACCAAAACACACTCCAAACCCCCCAACCACTAGCAAAGCTTAGGGTCATGATTTGATCTTCTCAAGTTACTTTAAAGAAAGAACCCATATAAGTCACAACCAACCCTAAAGCTTCAATGTATAATACAAAGTCTACAAGGTGGCATGGTCATGTGAGATGATATTTTTAGTAGAGCACATCGATAAATAGTGCTCGACAAAGGATTACGGTGTCATGGAAAAGTTTGAGCACGAAAGTCAATGGTGGGCCAAAGATCCAAATATTATAGTGGATGAGCTAGGGGCCTCTAAAACCTATGATGCACGTGTATGGAAAAGGGACTCCCCCTCACTAGGCAAAGAAGGCTCCCATCCCTAATGGGTCAAACCCCCTTGAAGAAACATAAGAGGATGAAAATGCAGTAGGAATACTTATTGGAGTCAGAAGGGTGGAAGAGGCAAAGCAGAGGGAGAGGTGTCGAAGACAAAGGAGAGTTGCCAAGAGAAATCCTGGAAGGTAATGGTGGTGCCGACAATGGAGGAGGGGTTGGAGTCAAAGAAGAGCCACAGAAAGGAGAAGCCTCATTAGAGGGAGGATTGGAGGCCATAGCCTCATCAAACACCGCCTCCAAACTCACCACTATCTTACAAGTTTGGGGATCATAAAACTTCTAGCCTTTGGTTACGTAATTGTAACCAACAAAGATATGCTTCTTGAACATTGCATCAAGTTTGCCCCTATGTTTATTGTCAACATACACATAGGCATCACATCCAAGGATGTGAAAGTGGGAGAAGGGTGGCTTCTTGCAAAAGAATGCATGATATGGAGTCATGTCCTGCAAAGCTACAATCAAAGACTTGTTGCATATATGCGGCGACAATATTTAGTACACGATCCAAATGCCTCGAAAAGACTTCCCGATTGCACAATTCATCTTCCATGTCAACTCGATTCAACTACAAGCACAGAGATGAGATCCTCGTTAGTGTGAGAGTGTGCAACAAAAGAAGGAACTTGAACACAGAGGAAGAGAGAGACAATCTGCAAGAAAAGAAGAAAAGAAACCTGCACTGAACAAGGAACAAATGCTGAATACAAGAGGAGGACTGATCGGTCCCTGCACACAGCCCATAGTGTCAATGAGGACACCAGATTAGGCTGATGATGACGGCAACACCAAAGACGGAGGAAGATGACGGAGTCGGAGAGTACACTTGCAAGGAAGGAGGGAAGATGATAATCTAATTGACCGCCAAGTGGGAAATGGCTATAAATAGCCAAAAATCCCAAAAACTGGCCAACCCGAAATTTGGGGCCAAAAATATGTTGAACCAGCATATTTAATGCTGGTACAAATGCCAAAAATGCTCAAAAAAATCCCGGAAAGGGTGTACAATGTCCAACAAGTGAGGTAAGCTGAAGAATGCAGAAACTGCCCCAGGAAATGCACATAAAATCCCAACTGGAGGAGAAAATGCACTGAAATGCAATAAATTGAGTGCTCTAGAATGAGCTACCTCCTCCATCAAAACAAGTGATAGACAGGTCAGAGCTCCTAAAGTCCTCATCTGACTCAGACTGAGGTTCATAGGCAGGAGATGACAAGGCATGACAAACATGACTGCTAACAATTAGATGCTGAACAATGCAAGGCAATATGACCAAAAGCCCCAAATTTTTTATGATCAAAGGTGAGGAAATGCAATAACCATGTTAACAAGGATAATCTGAGACAGAAGGATGATAAAATAGGCAAAAGCCCAAAATTTTAATATATGAGCTGAGTAGGAAATTGAAAAGATTGTTATCAATTTTGTGTCGAATTTTGAGCAATGTTAGATGAATTGCAATCAATGTCAAAGAATTCAGCAAATAGGGGGTCCATTGCAGTGAATTTCTTTGAAGTTGCAGACAAACCCAATGTTGGAGGCAAAATCGGAGGTCAAGTGTGAAAAGCCCCAAACTTGGACAAAATCAAGAGAGATGCAGCAAAGTGAAAAGCCTCAAATGTTTGTGGAATTTTTACAAATCTCACTAAAATTGGGATGCCAACTGAGAAGAGAGAGCCACTAATGGCAGCATAAAGGCAACCAAAAATGGGTGACATTTGAACTGAATATGCTGCGGAAAGACCGAGGCAACAGCTAATGGTGATTGAGTGGCAGTCTAACACTGCTGCAAACAGCTCCAAGGCAGAAGGGCAGCAATGCTGGAAGCTGACACAGTAGAAGGTAGTGCTGGAAATCTGATAAGGCGATGCAAGTCAGGCTGGATAGTGCAACTCTGCAACCATACAATGCAGTACTCCAGAACGATGGGCAACAGACTCAGAAGCAAGGCAACTCCAGGGCAATGCATGGTGAAGAGGGCAGCACAGGCAACAGACTTTGTAGGACTAGGAGAGGGCTAAAGATACGTGGTAGCTGCTAGAAATTAGTTAGCTATTATGGTGCAACTCTGCTAGCAAAGCAGCACAAGTAGACTGATGCAGCACAGGTGGACTGACCTAGCTAAGGGCAATGATGTCCAAGAGTTGAAAAGCCATACAAGTGGAGCAGTGCCTAGCAAAGGTCCATCCATGTAGAAGTGATGACACTCCATCCATGCAGAAGTGCCAACAGCCTGGCTAAGGCATTACCCCAGTGGACATTCTTTACGATAGGGCTGATGCTGGACAACTGCAAGTGCATAATATTTGTCAGTAGAGCCAACTGCAGAAGGGAAATAGAGGCCAGCACCACTAAAAGCAAGGTCGGCAGTGGCAATGCCTCAGGGGTTGCAGCAGGCAGCACTGACTAGTCTAGAGGCAATACCTTGTTGAAGGAGCTGCATGTAACTCCTTCGCGAACAGTACAAGGCAACAGGAGGTGACAAGCTTAGTAGCAGTTCCATGGTAGATTTGGCTGCAACTAGTGTCAGGGTGATGAAGGAGGTTGTCATATGCTTGAACTACTGATGGCTGTCATAATGGCAAGAAGCTATTGTACGTCCGGAATGCGAGCCAACACAGGTAATGGCTCAAGCTAGCAGTCGACCAAGTATGGGGCTCAATAGCAATTGCTGCATGCTAGGTGATAGAGAGCAATAGCTATGCGAAAACCAGCTCTGATACCACTATGGGCCTGCATGTGGAGTAATTGTCTGTGTGTGAGAGGGTGGGTGCGAGTGTATGTGTGTAATCTTCCTGCCATAGATGATTTCATGCCCCTTAGCCAAAAAGATCCGATCCCTCTTGTCTACCATCTGGAGAGCTGCAGACTACTCATTATGGCGCTAGAGAGAGAGATGAAGTACAATGATACCCAATCACAACAATAAATGAAAGTATAATGATCAAATACCACACCAAATAATGACCACACTGTTATCCTAAAATGCACAAAATGACCTTAAATAGAGAATCCCGAGACTAAGCATCCTAAGTGTCATAACAAACCCTAGCTATAACTGTGGGGCATACTGATTGAACTGTCTTGTCTGTCTTAAGTGACAATTTAGACTCCAGGAAGCCCAAACCAAGGGGCTAAGGGAATCAATAGGTAGCCCATGAGATGGCCAACACAAAATTCAACCCAAATACCAGTAAGAAAGGCTGAAGCACATCATGAATCGGAGCCCATAAACGGCAATCATAATAACCCAAATAATACATATGCTGAGCGCGCGCGCAAGGGCAATAATAATGACCCAAATGGTACAAATGCTAAGCTTCTGGAAAATACACGAACTATGCGCATGCACGTGCACACACACATGCAAGTATGCATGCATACCAACACACAAAAATCTAACTCATAAGGTATTTCCCCATTTGTGTTATTACTATTGAGGTATCCAAAAGAAGCAACTTGTACATGGCCTGACTGAATGTATTGTCATTCATCTTCTCTTATGGAAGTCAATACTGGCAAGAGTACATTGATTTTAGAAAGGTATGTGTTTATTTCAGAACAGAGATCTCTCTCTAAAACATCTTAAACATACTACAGGCCCTTGTGTTTTTAACACCTCTCTTCACAAAATCCCTGCTAAACAAGTCCATATGCAAAAAATAATAATATGGCCTCTCAAGAACTCTTTATACTATGAGAGAGTGATGGAGGCATAAGTGTTGAAAATTGGCCGATCAAGAGCTTATCTCATCCACAAGAATGGTTGTTTCAGCTGCCAATCCAATGTCTTGGAACGTTTGTAAATCTTCCTCCAGCGGAATGGGAACAGGAGAATCCTGCAATCAATAATTATCCAGTATCAAAGACCAAATAATCCACAGCAACTAAACCAATGAGATGATAGAAGAAGGCACTCGATGCACCATGCAAAGGACACATTCTTTAATCTAGCAGACATGTTGAAACATGTTTCGATAGAGAACATCAAAGGTAAACAGCAGCTAACCGGTCTTCAGGGTAGCACATCTTCCATGTTGAACTAGTTTTGCAGTCTCAACAAATTCACTCATAGGAGCCAAATCAAGGGAAAAGTAAATCTTACCAACAATTGTCCTGAAACCCATCAGGAATTCTAGTGAATACAATGAAATGCACTTTGTGCAGTGAATTGCAAAAAATTCAGAAAATTCTCACAGAGGTCATTTTAAAAGTGACAACCGTGAGCTGATTTTAGTTAAATATTTCTAAAATGCAGATCGGAGCCTTGGAAAAGACCTACAAATCTCAAAGCTGCAGTCTTTTTTATTGGGTGCAGTCTTTTGTATTGGGTCTAAAATATGTTCCGAGCAAAAGCTGATTCACAATCCTGTCTTAAGAGGAGCTTTCTTACTTGCAAACCTAAGGACAACATGGTGCAGTGCTATAATGGACACTGACAAAGGATCAATTCACACCATCTAGCAGATGTTTTGCCATTTCACCATTCTGAGGTTTTGCAAGTCAGGAGAAAGAGAGTCTAAAAGGCCAATGTGGCCTCTGAGACCACAGCAATACATACAATGAAGTGTATCTCTCATCTCGATTCTAAAGAAAGAGGTAAAAAACATGCCTTTGGGACTAGATGTTAGACAATATTCTAAGTTAGAATATGTCTATAGTACAGATGTAATTGGAACTACTAGAACAGAGAAGGAAAAAGAAATGCTCTTTTTGTCAGTGAGGTATCTCCCTGAGGTGAAGATGTAGATCTAGCGACTGACCTTGTATCCTCATGTGGGGTGCCTTTTTCAACCCAACCCACAACCATAGTGACATGGGATGGGTTTTGGGAACGGGAATGGGAATGGGGACGGGGACTAGAATCGCCATTCCTTGTCACCATCAAAGGGGGCAGGAGACCGGATTGGGGCGGTTTGAGGATAGGTTGGAACATGGACAGGAAGCTAGAAAATGGCCATTCCATGCCACTATGCCCACAACCCCGTACTCGGAGTGCACATATCTTCCTTTTCACCTCTTCCTCATGTATCATTTATCACTCCCACTTTATTCTCTGGTGCCTTTGTGGTTATTGGCCACTTCTTTCCATTGGGCATTTTCTTCCATGACATTTTCTATCTTTTTCTTTGCTCCTACCACGTTTGCCCATGTATGTGTGTCCTTTTTCAATCCCTTCATCTCTATTTTCAACTACGGCATGACTGGCACTTCCCCTTGTACTTTCACTCATTTCTCATGTGCATTTTACTCTTCTTTTAATTATAAGATTTCTGTCCTACAAGCATCTATGGTTTGTTGCATTTCACCCCTTTTCATGTCCAGTTCCGATGATGCTTGCATTTACATTTCCTTTTTCGTATTTGTCTTCATTTCTTCATGCATAATTTTCATCTCCTCTAGCAGTTCAACTTGGACCTTTTCACATATTTTTTCCTCCATTTGTTGACTCATGATGCAGAACTCTGTGTGAATCATTATCTGCATCTCAGTATACATGGCTTCGTTAATAGTACAAGAGGTCTTGCCATGCCTATTTGATCCAAGGGAGACTGCCCATTCTCAGAAAGGAGCTGACCAGAAGACCAACAGCATCAGCATTCTCAATCCCAACCAGCATCCATTCGCTTGTCACTGCATTTTGAAACTCTTATAACAGTGTACAGTTCTCATGACAGCATCAAAGCTCTCACGACAACAGCTCTTGTGACTGCAGTTCCAACACTCAGAACACCATCAAGAGCACTGATAATAGTAGCTCCAACACTTACAACAGTATCGCCGGCACTTCATCATCACAAATTGAAGTATAGGGTACCTCAAATTTGAGAACTAGAGAACAGTTAAGAGAGAAATATAATACTTTGGGTTACCTGCAGGCTGCATTGCATAAGTTGCACATCTCATAGTGGATAATTGTAATTCCTATATAATTTTGTGCCAAGAGGAGGCCAAAAACAAGAACACCACAAGAGGGGTGAGGTCCAAGGAGAAGGATACTAAATAAGAGAGAGATGACAATGGAGAGGAGAGAAGCAGAGGATGAATAATAGCCTCATATTCGGCTCCTTTCTTCCCCTTTGGAAGCATGAATTCAAAGTCTTGATCTAGCTGCAGATGTGAAGTAGAAGCACAGCAGACTGAGTCCAAAATCTAGCATGCACTGATCCAGGCTTAACCAGAATAGTCTCATAATGTGGGGTTTATCATCCCTTCTCGACTACTGCCTTCCCTCTAATCTGCACCCTAGAAGCAGCATCAAATGATGCCGCATTGACCATCTTTGTAGCCAGTTGTATCTGAACCAATTGCACAGGAGGTGTATTTACCACAAGCGATGGAGATACCAATTTCATTGGAGAGCCAGTATTTAGAAGAAACATGACAAATTCATGACAGGTAAATCAAGCAGCCACAAAACAACCCATTTTACATTATATCATAGCAACAACACTTGGGCTTACTGACATACTAAGCATACATACATCTCCATTTCTAACTTTCCATCTCTGCATTGCTCGAGATCAAGGAATAACGCAAAACATATTGGATTCAAACCAAATGATGTCATAGGGATAAATAATCATATCATGGATACAAACTCTACCATATTATTCAGCACAACAATCAAGCACAGGGACATCACATTCCCCATATACCTACAAGAGCATATTGTTGGATTTCTCAGGCAACCAGTTTATAAGACTGCACAACCAACACATCACCTCCACATGCACCCTCTTTCCCCAACAGGAAGCTCCTTATTTCCACTCACGGCAACTTCAGATATCAGACTAAAGAAAAAAAAACCTTTGTATGAATCAGATTCATAGAAAGGGGTAACAATAGACCCCTCTAAATGATCATTTTATCTCAAAAATTGATCTTACCTTTACACAACCAACACTGTACCTTCTCTATCTGAGATACAGTCAATTTTCTGTCCCAAAAGTTCATCTCACCTTTATGCAACCAATTAACAACGGAAAGCTGCTTTCTTGAGATAAAATCAAAAAAATTTGTGATGATGTCTTTGAAAAAGCAAAATCTTTCTCCAAAAATGTCATAGGCTAAATAATTATTATTTCCTCTGTGCAAACTCCTCCAAGGTGGACATATCAACCACTCCAATTAATACTCCCAGATAGGTCTCTACGCAACACATGCCCCCAAGTCATTTCCGTGTCCATGCAATTAAGAATGGATACTTCCTAAGTATCATGGAAAAACTGAAAAGAAACTAATTAGTGACTAGTCCCTATCTAGGATGTTGTACAGATGAGAAACTTTACCTCTAACTTTACTTGCCTCAAAACCTCCACTAGGTTCTAGGCCTTTTTCCGTCTTAAGCATTATGATGTTTTATGCTTTCACATTGTTGCGATTCCAACTTAACTAATATCCAACATTACATCCAATTAACTACCCTCTCATGTGTACCTGACATGCTAGGAGCACCAAATGCATTAAGAAACATTCTTGTTTGCATACTTTGGACTCTTGCAATGTGACTATGCATGGGAATTTGCATACTACCAACCATACCAAGATGCATTTTCCCATACATTACATGCATTGCTAGCTGAATGATCATGGACCACACAAACAATTTTAACAAAAGAACAATGAATCATGAGTAAAAGTTAAATAGTAGGCAAATGATAAAATCAATTGTAAACATGCACACAAGGTAACTTAGTTCTCTTGCCACAAGTAGCCATTTCAAAGCAAGGCTTTCCAAATTTTATCCATGTACTCGTAGGATATGCAAGTTATTAGAGATGGAAGTGAGAGTCTTCACCAACGACTCCGCCTTAAGTCACCAACTCTCATCCAAGATATTGTGCCTAAATACAAGATCCTTTTCGAGACTCTCACTTCACATGATCAAATTCAAATGGACCCATATAAGCCTATCTAACACAATAAACATGTAAGCAAAACTGGCAATAAAAGACTTGAGAAGCTCAAGAGAGTTGTTGCCCCGAAACTTGTTGGTCATTGTTGACCTCTTCTTCACAAACTTACTTCTTACAATCTTGAAGATATTATTGACCCCAAGATATCTGACCAATATCTATGCTAAGAAAGTCAAGGCAATGTGAAGCACATGGAATCCATATATGATGGTAGAAAATTCATCCTCAAGCACGCATCCCATAGCCATACAATTGCTACCATTACTAGTAACCACATGCATCATATTTTGGACCCCTATCTCCATGATGACCGCTCTTATGTGTCTCCAAACAAAGCTCCTGTAATGGTAAGACCTACAATAAATATATCAATGAAATTAATGAACATTGTGCCGTTGCATGAAGACACGAAGATATTATAGGTATTCCTCTTTCGAATGCCCAACCACCCATCACATAGGATTGTGCATCTATATTTTGCCGAACTTTCCTTCAAGTGCTCCAATTGAGACTCTATAAATGCGTGTTTTAACTTCAACTCTCATTTACACAATGCCTCAGCTAGAGGACCTTCCCACTCACATCCTATGTGGCTAACAATCCTCATTGTCCTCTTTCGCTCTACTATGTGGTCGCCACATTGAAAGGAACAGTACATCCAGTGAACAACTGAATGAGCTCTCTAGTTGCATCCATAATGCATTGCTTTTTAGATCCAGCTTAGATACTTGCATTTTGCAATGAGTCCCTTAGTGCACTAGAAAATTGGCGATGAAACCCTTTCGCACAAGGAGGGATGGTGAAGGATCTAATTAGTTCCATCGTCGCAATGGAACCTAGTACATAATCCACTGTGCTAGAGTCAATGGGTTGGAAACAAGCCAATCCTCCAAATCCATTCCACTTTCTCATCCCGTTGTAGATACAGAGATAGTGCCGCGACCCTAGTTCTAGTAGGTATTAACTATAACGAGTACTATCTCCCCCCCCCTCCCACCCTCCTTGAATCAACTGATACCATGTTTGTGCTTGCTTCCTCTACATCCATCACTTGCAACCGCCCTAGATCCTCAAAGTCATATATCTCACACTATTTGCTTTGCACCCTGGCATTAAAGTCTCCTACCAAGAGGATCTCCCCCAATCTGAAGTAATCTATAACCTCATCTAAGAGATCTGTGAAAGGGAACTCTCCTACTACATCTCCCTCTCTCTCTTGCTACTAGGGCTTCCCAGTAGCATATCTCAACCCCCACAAGGGAAAGTAGCAAGGGCAATGTATAGCATCTAGCAGCGAGAGATCTTCACTCTAATCCACATGTATCATGTGTTGAGCTAAAAATGCATTAACTTTACTTAAACAGCCCCAACGCGTACTTAATTAATGAATCAAACTTGTTCTTTAAACAAAAATGCATTCCTAGAGAGAGTCTGTGTCCCATAAGCACAACCCCACTTGGGAGGACCCAAACTTTATATAAATAGGTATGCTGCCCTCCATTTAGTCTATCTCGTTTTTGCAGATTGCAGCCATCAATCAACTCACACGTGGCAGCCCCTCCATCCTTGCAATGCCCTAGCGCCTTCTTCCAAATGTCGCCCACTGTCTGGCATCTCCTTCCAAGCTACATTCGGCCTCCACCTATCATCGCCAACCTCTCCACCATCATCTGGTGCTTGCATTTGATCTTCATCAGCCACGCATCACTCCACACCCTCCGGCTACTTGCGTTTGGGCCTCCATCAGCTTGGCGACAGTGTAGCTGCTCCTCCCCCATCTAGCGACATCTTCTTGCTTATGTTTGCACTCATCAAGAGCCACGTGACATCACCCACCTTTCTGCAACAGTTGCATCTGTCTCCAGGAACCTCTAGTGTCAACGTTTTGCAAATTCCTCTCTCTTCACAGTTCGACTAGTAGTCACAGACTTTGGATCCGTATCCAGTGGACGTCACTCTCTGACACACTACTTTGCACTTGAGTATCTATACACTCTTACATTCATTTGCAATATTCATTCACTTCAGAGTTGTGTTCTTCTCTCCCTTCTTCTATTTGTGTTTGAGTTTTGAGTTTTGCATTTAGGGTTTAAGTTTTGCTTTTTGTGTTTGTGTCTGTCTCTTTGTGTTTCTATCGTGGTGGTCGTACACTCTTTGTTTCCTCAGTGCAAACCCTAGCAGTTTTCTTCACATGGTATCAAAGCTGGTGCTCTTGTAAAGAGTATCCTGCAGCTAGTCTTTGTGCGAGGCACACAATACAATTCGTAACCGAATCACAATGTCCCAAACACCTTCTTCTCCAGTTCCTATGATGTCCTATCAGGCTTCTCCATCACTGGAGGCCCTGAGATGGCATTATGGACTCGATGATGAGGACGACGCTCCACTTTCACCTTCACCTTGTTTTTCTACTCCTATTTCAGATTTCACTAACATGACGGAGGAGGACTTTGAGTACTATCGCAACAAGTATGGTAATGTTTACACCCCTCCTACAAGCTTTGCTACCATATTCCGACCGGTTGGTGAGGCTGGCCACCTCTCCAATCATGGAGGGCATACGACATTTGGAGCGTCTGACGATCCATCTTAATCATTTCAGCCAGGTCCAGTGTCAAGTTCGTACAACCCTTTTGAGTTGAATGAATCAAAACCCTCACATGTTTCTTCTTTTAAGGTGCGGGATCTGGATGGCTTTGCGTATGTGAACTTTAATAGAGGGGGCTCATGAAGCAGACGGAATTCACGTATATCTACAGCTTCTGTTTCATTTGAGCATGCAACACACACTTCTCACTTCCGTTCCATCCCACCCTCTTCTACCTCCACCCTTGATCATCTCTCTTCATCCTTTCAAAATCTCGGATTACACTCCACATCCGCTTCACACACACTAGGGGTTGGATCTTCCATCTCCGCTCCTAGTATCTTCTCCTTCTCTACCCCACTCTCTACCTCTTTGTACCATGGTACTTCGTTAGGGAGAATGCCACCCTTTAACATAGTGCCTCTCACCTTTCTGCAAATAAGCACACCCATAGAACCTAGGACGACTCTGATGGGCATCCCCCTCACTACTCCCAGATTTACCTCTCGCATAACCACTTAAACGCAAGGGATTCCATCCTCGGCTTATGGTGCGTCATCCCACTTACCTTGGGTTACACCTACACAAGGATTTCCATCTTCTGCTCAACGTGTTTCCATCCCACCTCCACCATGAGTTACTCATACAGCTACCATGCACATGCCTAGTCAACCCATCCCTACCTATGGATCCACCTTGCACATTACCCACATGCTTGGTGGGCACTCTAGGGCCCATTCCCAAGTGCACTCCACTCCCCCATCTTATCCCCATTATACTTTTTCACACTACCATCTCCGAGCACTACCACTCCTGTTGCAACGGCCACCAATGCCTTCACGAATAAGACTCGTTTTAACAGGTCGAATTTCACCACTTGGTCGAATTTCATGCAACAAGTGCTTGAGTCTCACGGTCTTTGGGACTTCGTCATTGGTCTAGAGCCTATGTCGAACCCTCAATAGCTCACCCTGACTGCATCTGTCAATGGAGAGCCCCCAATGCCACAGCCAATGTTGAGCTGATGCCGAGATTACTTTCTAAGTTTTACTCTCAATTACAGCACTTCCCGCTCGCGTCACAGCATTGGAGTCACCTTCTCGACCACTATGCGACCCGAGATTGTACTCGACGCATAAATCTTGACTTTGAGCGTCAAGAGTTCTATATTAAGGAAGGGGATGATCTGAAAGTCAAGCTGAATATAGGTGGTTACTCGCCGAGTTCGCCACTACTAGCTCTCCAAAGTCATACGACGATCAGGTTACGTTCTTCTTGAATAAGTTGCCTGAAAAATACTTCAATTTCATTCAACACATCATCTCACAGCCTCGATTGCCAACCTTCTACGAGTTTGAGTGTCAGTTCTTACATTACGTGAGGCTGCATGATCAAGTCCACAAGAAATCCTCATCACAGTCTTAGTCAGAGCAAAGGGGGTTGATTCCTTCTTCAAGAGGGAAAACCAACAGTGGCAAGAACTCACAAGATGCAAAGGCAAGCCAATCAAAGGGTGACTCCTCTTCCTCAGATGGAACCAAAGAATCTAGACCTATCCGACAGCAACTCATCAAGAAAAACCAGTTTTGCACACACTGCCAAGAAGTGTCGCTCCAAGGCCCAAGGTCTTCCACCTAAAAAGCCTCAACAGACCACTGCGACTGCACAATCCAGTAGGGCTACGCCTTCCACTCTGGCTTTCCTTCAGCACCCATTGTTGCTACTGGACATGTGGCCCGAGCACAGCCTCAACAAACAGTCTCTTTCACTACCCCTGAGAGACTGGCTAATTGGTCTACAGGTCCCGATCCCATTACACTTCATGCATCCATCTCACCTTCCTCTCCACCTTGTCAGGCGTTCCCTTGGCAAAGTCCTGCTACTGGATATACGCGATGGTGGACACCTTCTTAGACTAGCATGTCTCTAGGTCCTTTAAGATACCCTAGGTTAGTCTAGCATCCATTTTTCGCACTCTTAGATTCGGATCCATAGGATTCATTGTCCTTAGCTTTTCCATTCTTCAGTCTTCCGTTGCATTTACTCACACACATACACATTCATTACATTATCTTTTTAGTTAGATTTTCTCTCTGTTATGCTTTGCTTTGGAACATCTCACCACTGACCTCTGTGTTTGCAAATTCTCATCTCTTTCAGTGTAGGGCTAACTTGCAGATTGCTTTGGTCCTACCTGGGCTAGAAACGTGGGGATGCACACCATTCCTTTCATGGTTTCATCATCCTAGGAGTGCTTGCTCTACTTCCAGCATGGAGGTTTCTCCTCCCGAGGCAGATCGTACAGTATCTCTCTCGATGCTATCATGGCGGTGACTTCTACCTTGCTCTTCCAATGGGTGCTTCATCCACCTCATATTCATCATCTTCTTCCATTCCTTATGATTCTCGGCACTACAAGAAAACCAACATCAGACTCCTCTTCCTTCTTTAACATCTACATTCAGGTTGAGAGGGGGTTCCTACCCTTCTTGGTATTCTATAGGCTTCAGCACTTTGTCTTAAACATCGGCTTCTCCCCCTTGTTGTACCTTCCCCTTTGCATTGTATAATTTCATCATCTTTGTACTAGGGCGCTTGGGCAAGTGAACAATTTCCCCACAAGGGACAATGTCCAAGTGACAACTGCTGCATAAGCATTCTTCAGCATGTAGCATACTTTGCATCTCATTGTGCAGAGCACCACTTGAGCGGATCCTAAGTTGTTTCCACCTTTCTTCACATCACGCATCAAGGTCTCGTGCCACGATAGAAACTCTATCTCGGAGCTTCTATCTAATCAACATCGCAAATTCTCTTGATCCTCATACAGTACCATAATGTATCATATAGCTCCATGTGTGGACTCCCAGACATATCCATGTACTCTAGCCAATCCCCTCTCAAGACTCTAATATGTCTCTATGACTAGAATCAGCTCATGGTTCTCCATCACCTCCTCCATTCTCCATGGGTGTATCTATAGTAAGCCGTTACAGTTCCATATGGTCATCAATATCTCTGAAGTGCTTGTCTCATAGGCCACGCATCCCTATTCACCTACCTTGCCGTCAATGATGACTCTGTCATCTCTATACACTGCTTTCTTTTCCTCTTTCCTAGCTTTGATTATTTTGGGCATACTCACATGCCTATGCTCCACCGATATCCAAGTAAGGTCATTGTCAAGTAGATGGGATCCCCTCAAAGTCTGTGTAATACTCACGAGCCTATGCTCCACCGGTATCCAAGTAATGTCATTGTCCAAGTAGATGGGATCCCCTAGAAGTCCGTGTAATATTGTCTTTTTCTTCACAAAGGTCATCCTCTCCATCTCATCCCGAATTTTCAAGATGAGTCTACGCTTTTGCAGTTTTCTCCCAATTCTCCACGCTTTCGTAAAGGGGCATGCATCTTCCTTATATACACCGATTCTTACCATCCTGCTCAGGTGATGATATTTCTTTGTTAGGTATACCATTTACCCTTTCATTCAAACGTCTCGCTTGTCTCATTCTTTCTTCTTCAAGTGTGGCATTGACAACTCGCACCTCCTCCTTCTCATATACACCGATTCTTACCATCCTCCTCAGGTGATGATATTTCTTTGTTAGGTATACCATTTACCCTTTCATTCAAACGTCTCGCTTGTCTCATTCTTTCTTCTTCAAGTGTGGCATTGACAACTCGCACCTCCTCCTTTTAATTGTCTTTCTCTACTTCCTTTTTTATGTTCTTCTTATCTACCTCTACCCACCCTTATTGCGTGGCTTCAAGCTTAACATCCACCACCGCCTTGGAGATTTCCTCCTTTATGATCATGATCATATCCTCTTTGATCTCTCCTTGCTCTGGACCAATGCTCTTCAGTGCCACAATTTCCTCGTTTAGTTGTTGGATCTCTATTATGGCTGCCTTCTCATTCTTCCACTCTTCAATCTCATTCTCAAGTTTTGCAATCTTATGGAGTAGGCCATGTTGCACTTAATTAATGTTGTTGTTCAAAGTTTTTCTAGTATTGGTGATATGCGCTTTCATTGCTTTCTCTAGCATGTTAACCTTGGTGTCCATACACGCCATCTATTTGTTGGATTAAGCCTTGGTTTTACTCCGGATCAAGTGTGCAAAGACATCTTTTCAAGTCGAGATGATCCAAGGCAAGCAAAGCAAGAACACTCAAGATGAGGGCGAGACGATAGTATTGAAGGCTAGCAAAGTGCAAGGCGGGGACAGAAAAGACAAACAGAGCAGGAGTCAAGATGGAGAGACACAGCTAAAGGGTAGAGCAACGTAGGGCAATGTGAAGTAGCAAGGGACGGTGGTGAAGTAAGATCGAGGGCAAGGTCGGTCAAGTGGTCAAGGGTGGGGTCAAAGGCGACGAGATGGGTAGAGGGCAGAGGTGGGTCAAGTGGTCGAGAAGCAAGGTATAGGGCAAGGGCAGGTCAAGTAGTCAAGGGGATCGAGGGCAGGGCGACTCGGATAGAGGCAAGAGCTTAACAAAGCTAGGGTAGAGATGCAAGGTAGGGTCAAGCAAGAACATCAACTACATCTCCTTATTCTCCAAAAGCATTCTTCTCTCTCAAAATAGACTTCCATCAACCCCCAAAAACGTTTTTTCCACTTGCATGGGCAAATTTTGCTAAGTGATAGCCTTCTAATCCCAATTTCCAACATTATCTAGCTTATTAAATTACTTTTTAAAATATTATTTTTCAAAATTAAATAAATAATTATTCTAATATCCAAAATAATATTTCCACCAACCAATAATTAAATTGGCTAGGCTAATTTGGCTCCCAAGTATCTGTGAGTAGTTATCAACCCTTAGACTGGCATTAACTAATTAGTTAGTATCTAGTCTCTAATGTCACCAATGACATTAGTGACCAAGAAATTAGTCTATGCCCAATTTTGACACTTGGGTACCACCTAGTACATATCAAGTATAACTTATTACAACTTTTTTCTTTAGCACCAACTAGTATCTCAAGATCCTAGGTCCCACATGATAAAATAATTAACCTGCATCTCACATGTGCAAGTTACATTAGCACATTTCCCCTTCATTATCTGCAACTTCAAAATGAGATGTATCATCTTTGGTTGATCCCATCTTACTATCTAAAGATATCCTTGCTATAAATGCTCAGTTGAACACCGTTTCAGCACTTGAGCAAAACTTCTAACCTTCAATCGAGTGTCTCGAGCCCACAAAGTAAAGGGAATTGATTGTATCCCGACAATGGAACGTTAAAAACAGCCATCCTCCTTGAAAAGGGTAGTAATAATCTGATTTACCAATAATTACAAGAAATAAATAAATCACATAAACTAAACTACACACTTTACCATTTTGATCTTGGACAATGAACAACCTATTGGCCCCAAAACTAGTGCCCCTTGCAGTATATCTTCAATTGCAAATGGATGGAGTACAATTGAGACTCACTAATCTCCTCCACTAATCCAAGTGCCTCGTGCTGTCATAAATGACCAACAAGCCTTCAAACCAATTTGCCCCAATTCTAAGCATGTATCTCGAGACAGCTATCAAAACTCTAATTTCTATTGTAAATTAGGATTTACAGCACAAATTAACTGAAATCTCTTTCTCTAGTGGCTCAAACTACTGGAATATACTGAGATAACTTGAGAGATGGCCATAAGATGAGAGAGAATGTTGTAGAGAGAGAAATTTTAGAGTTTCGTTGTGAGAACGGCTGAAAATTTGATGCTGCCCTGCTCAAACAGCCATGGAAGCTGTCACCTGCAACTTAGGACCACGAAAAAGTTATTGCCCTCCCCTATATACTATCACTTGCACCAAAAGGATCTTCGGCTACTAACACCTCCCTGAAGGACTCCAAAACTGTCGTTGTCTCCTGACTGGTCCTTAGTGACTACAAATCACATCAGCAAAGCAACATCTCCTTGCTCTTCTAACAACCTCCGCTCTCACAATGGTTGGAATAGACTTCAACCAGCCCCCAAAACGTTTTTCCCACTTGCATGGGCAAGTCTCACCAAGTGGCAACCTTCTAATCTCATTTTCCAGCATTATCCATCTTATTTAATTAATTTTCAGATATTACTTATGAAAACTAAAATAATAATTTTTTAGTGTCCAAAAAATTAATTCCACCAGCCAATAATTAAATTCTACCTAGTATGGAATGTTTATGGCTTGTCTCGAATGTGTTGAAATAGACTTCAGACACCTCAACGCTTTTATGAGAGTGGAAACATCTCTTTCATTATCTCTAGGCATAAAATTTTGATTGTCTACAAAAGCTTGTGCCGAAAAATGTGTATCATTTGATAGTCCAAGCCATGCAGAGGCCCAATATTGATCATGTGATCCAAATGACTCAAGCAAGGTTGAGTAGCCACTACATATAAAAGGATGACTAGCCACTCCATATAGCAAAGCACTCACAGGAGAACCTTGACAGACAGATCTTCCCAATGTCCAAGATGCAGAGAAATCACATCCTAAAATGGTTGAAGCCTTGTTGTCTTCATACAGGCAAAAAGTAATATAATGTATTCTAAGACTGAAACCCAATTTCTCCTTACTTGCACCATGTAACATGAGTTTGCACTATCAAAGGTTTTCTCAATATCAACATATATGATCAGCAAATCCTACTAAGTATATTTAGTATGGGCATATGCACGCACAAACAAACACTCTCTGTTCTGTATACTTTCATATTATTGTGTAGAAGACCCAAAATGGGATGAAAACCCAGCATGAAGTATAACTACAAAATCAAATAAATCTCTGGTTATTTCAAAGACAATTAAGTACAAAGTCAAAAGTACACTTAATCTTTTTTTGTTATATTTCTTGTATAAAAGAAAATAGCATATACACATTTCTCTTGAGATGCACACGTGCCAAGGAAAACATTAAGGGCTACTTATTGCCAAAAGGCTAGTTCAGCCGAGTTTTGACATGCTTAGGGCTACTTTTCTGAACCACTTAGGAGAGAAAATTGCCCATTCTTCTATGGTTTGAACTCAACTTGAAAGAAGAACTTGCCAAATCTATGTACTTCTAGCATCACAGGGGTTGGTACATTAGATCCACATATAGCACATGTTAATGCTATTACTAAAGCCCCCCTACTTATGTATTTTTTATGCTTAGATGTATCCCGTTTCCTATGTATCAAATTTTTTTCTTTCCGAGTTTACAGACCCTTAATGTATCTGTATTTCTGTAACTCCAAAGATTAAGGAAAGCCTCTTCTGCTGAATTTGCAATGCATATGTTATCTTACATATATTTCAACTGATCCCTAGAGAACAGGCATATGAAGATTATGAAATATCCTCCCAAATTTGTATCTACAGATTATCATTTGTGTGAGCACAATATTTTTCAGCACCCTATTTTTATTCTTTCAATGGTACCAAGCGTTACTTTCTAACCCTGGCATGCACAGGCATGCAAGCGCACACACTCTCAGGACAAACATGCCTTGTAAAAGAAAATTGTTCTTCAATAGCATTTACAGGGAGTGCATTACAAGTAAAGGAGATTTGACCTGCTCCTGAAGAAAGAGCCGTTGTTTGGATGCTTTGACTTTGAATAATGACTCACACACAAGTTTCAGTTTGCCAATCTGTAAAGGAGCTCAAAGTAAAGAACATATGAGATACATTCTCCCAGACAGATTTACATTTCTATAACAGAGCAATTTTGTAATGCTTCAAAAACAGTCTGAATCTAACAAATTGTTCATGAACAGAGTTTGAAAGAATGCACCTCCACGTCAAAACCATTTAACATACCGTGGTGGACAAGGGAAGCTTTTTAATAGAGGGAAGCTTCTCTCCAACACTTGGAGCAACACAAACCAGGGTTATAACTGTGTAAAAAATACTGCTTCAGATTAGTACACTGCGCATATTAATTATACTAAGCTGCTAGAATGTGTCACCTTCACAAGCTGAGATTTTACCTCTTAAACTACTGGCCATTTTCTCAGAGCCTGTTAACCTGCTATTTTGTGTCTGTTCTTCATCAAGATCATAAAGCTCCTTCAGCTCTAAAAACCTGAAGATCATCAGAGCAAACATATACATGGCAATACAGTCAATGTTTGCTTATCAATCATAAGTTGGAACTAATGATGGAGCTTAAAAGTTCCCAATGACCGTCACAAACAGAACATGTATATTTGTTGGCAACTTGTCAAAAACCAAAACTTTTTTAAAAAAGGGAATAGTACATTCCTTGATGAGATTAGTAACTGATCTAAGAGCAGAACATACTTGTGATTGTATCCTGCTACATGTAGTGCTAATACCTTGGATGAACTTGAGTCCTCTCTTCCAAAGTACTGCTGGGCATAGTGTGCATCACATGGTGAACATATCTGTCACAAGCAAGAGTTTGCAATTCAATACTGGCAAGCTGTAAGACCAGTGTTTCTATCAACAGCATAGTGTTCTGCTTATTGGGAACCTGATCTCTGAATCCCTCCGCTCCTTTGCTTTTATCTACAGTCACATAGCATCAAGACCACAAATTCAAACGCATGGCCATAAGCTTCCAGGTGTTTAAGTGCAGGAATTAAAACAGACAATACAGAGAAGGTCATGCTGCTCACTTCACTTCCATTCAGCACAGTCATTTTGGAAAGACGGGCCACCAACATATAGCGTTGAGCACCACCAGCCTTTAAGTCAGTCAATGGGTTGTCGGAAAGCCGAACATCCTAACACATTAAACACACACATCTTCCTCATTCAGAAAACAGAAAGAGAGAAAACGTTTCATATGCTGCAAAAACACAAGGTGGGATCACAAAACTGGACACTTCAATACCCGCTATTGTGATCCAATTAACATGCTTCCTCTCTCTTTCCCTAACCCAGATCAGGATGGATAAAAGGGCAACACCCCCAAATTGATTGCAAATATGGGTACCCATTGAGCATTCTTTAGACCGCAAGACTAGGGCATAGGAAGCATACCATACAGCAGGAGACAGAAATTGACAACCTAATGGCAAACCAAAGGACCATGGAGGAAGGCCAATTCCCCTCAAGATGTGTGGATAAACTCAGAAGAGTCAACATCAGAATTAGAAGAAGCCATAAAGGCCTTGCAGGCTCAATCAAAGTGGATAGAAGTGGTCCAGAAGATAAAAGGTGTAAAAAAGGTATTTCAAGCCGAAAGAGTAAAGATTGCATGAGACTAGAAAGGCCAGACACCAAAAGAATTAGGCTCTACATTTCCGAGTGCTTGAGATGTCAAAGGAAATCCCCACTCATTAATGCTACTTCAAAATGCACCCTGCTCATGAGAGTCTGCCAAACCATTACAAGCTGAATGGTGGGTGGATAATAACCACACTAGGAAAATCCTCTTTTGCTGAAATTCACAACCTAAATAAAACATTTCTAGACAAGGTGAGCACTCAAGGCAAGAAATATATATTTAGGCGATACTCATGAGTAAGTCTGTCAAACCATTACAAGCTGAACAGTGGGTGGATAGTAACCACACTAGGAAAATCCTCTTTTGCTCAAATTGACAACCTAGATAAAACATTTCTAGACAAGAAGAGCACTCAAGGCAAGGAATATATTTAGGCGACGATCTCACACAAATGCAGGTTTTACACAGGACGACATGCAAGATAGATTGGACAAGCACAAGAGGACAAATGGTAATGCACCAAGATAAGGGAGTCCCACACCTTAACAATTGTCACAAACCAAGGCAAAACCCCCCCAACACCTGCCCGCACGACAAGACCCCAAATAGGGTGATAAGCTATAAAAAATCAGGTCAAAATTAAACCTTAAATGTTGGAAAACTTTTCAGTTTTGGTACGATAACTGGCTCAAAAGAAAATCAAATTAGATGCACTTTCAACGCCAGATTGCCACACATCCATCACATCATCATACTCCATCACCATCCCAAACTTCCATCATCATTGGAGATGAGCGCTACTATGTGCTGCTGTGGAGACTCTGTGCTTTCATTGCCAGATTGCCACACATCCTTCGCATCATCAAACTCAATCATCATCAGTCTTTCATCGCCATCCCAAACTTCCATCATCATTGGAGACGAACACTACTATGAGCTGCTGTGGGGAACCTCAATACTGCCCTATAAATGTATTGTTGCTGCCAGGCTGCTGTTCCTTCCCCCAAACACAGATTTTCTAGAGTCCTACCCTGCTAAGGATGCCTGATCTCCCCAGACCTGTCCTGCTGCTGCCACAAATACAAGCTACACTTTTGCTGTCCCAGAGAACTGTTGTTGGTGCTGTCAAATGCAGCCTTCCACATGATGTCATCTCAGCCAGATACAGCTCCAATTTTCTGCTTGTCTGCCAGGCAGCTGATCAGCACCCTTGGGCCTTCATGGTATCTTAGTGCAGTCTGATATGGGAGCCTTGACTTCCATTTAGCATCTGTTACAATACAACACACTCCTACTGATCCATGCTATCATTTATTCCCCCTTCACCACCCCTCAGTCTACACCACCAAGTGACACTTGAGTAGGCCCTTTCTTCTCCACCTTTGCTCCAACTAGATTACAATTGGCCTCTATGCTCCATAGGCATACATTGTACTGTACATTTCACTTGTTCATTTAGGGCATTCCATGATCTAATCACTCCTTTGCTAGTCATCTTGTTTGTAAATCTCTGTACATTCTCTATTAGCTCTCATGTTCTCACATCATATCAAAGCCAAGTGCTCTTGACACATGAGCTACAGTGAGTATAACAGTTTGCAAGAGCATAAAATAACATTTGATGTCTCAACGTTTTCCTCCAAACTTTTCACCATCAGAGTCCAAACTTTCTCATCTAATTTCCCCAATGACAGAGGCTCTAAGGGAGCAGTACAATCACCCTTCACTTTCAATAGCCATGAATCTTCACCACATTCATTCTTTGTCATGGCAGACCACTGAACCTCTCTATCTTTTCAGTATCATCAACCCAAGGCCTTCAAAATGTGCACCACAATCAGGACAACCAGCTTTCAAGAGTTCACAGACCCTAGCTTAGGATTGACGCACATACATGGTTACCCATTGCCTTCACCACCAAAGACAATATCACAGCATGGCACCATCATCCTTCACTTTCGACAGCCATGAATCTTCAAAATATTCCTTCTTTACCTTGGGAAAGCACCCAACCTTGCTAATTCCAGCATCATCAACCCAAAGCCTTCATGGTTTCCAGAAACGGCGTTTCTGCAGCCCCGAAAAGGAATGGCTGTTTCAAACTGTTTCCACTCCTTGGAAATGCGTTTTGGGTAGGTCATTTCTTCGGGCAGGAAAAAAACTTTTCAGAACCTGTTTTGGTTTCGCCTTCCCAGACCACTTTCCCCCTTCTCCTTTTGCCTCTGCTTTGTGTATTGCATGTGTGTTTCTTGTTGTCATTCTTCGCAACACCAGCTGTGCTCCTTGGCCAAGCCTTAATACTGCAAACTCTTGCTTCAATATATAAGCTTCAGCCCTGAACCTTTTGGCCTATTCATCTACTGATTTCAAACTTGAATATTTGCAACTTTCAGATTTGAAGTTGAAATTTTCATGTGCAGCCCAACTGCCAACCATGTGTGCACTATTTAAGTTTTATGACTTGTTTGTTTGATATTTGGCCAGGCCAACCAATTCTAGACTCATATAAGGGGCATTGTCTCACCCTTCTAGACTTGTACGAGGGGTCAAGTGGATGCAATAAATGGAAATGCATTTATTGTGGCTTGGTGAAAACAAGGAGTCTCACTAGGGTCAAAGACCATATTGCTCATACACACACATACATGTAGTTTTATATTATTTATATTCCAAGGCTCTGTTTCCACAAAATTTTCCGATGGCCAAAACCCCAAAACTCCATCTTTTCCCATTATCAAAACTCATGGAAACTATGGGCCTTCATAAGATGCAACAAAACGTGGCAACCAAATGGCGAGAATTCAAAAATCCTAGCTAGAAATGAACACCCCTATGATGCCATTCATTTCCTTCACCATCACTAGAGACAATGTCAAGTTTGTACATTCATGATTTGTTTGATCCATCTTCTAACTCTTTTCTCTTGATGTGCAAATAGAAAAACATAAGTTACTATGGAGAATCATACCTATACGAACATTTATGAATTTAACAAGAGGATACAGAAGTGGAAGATACCAAATAGGTGTTTCTCAGAATTTACATTCTACTTCTAGTGAGTTTGGCTTTTGTGCATCTCAAATTCAAATCCTACCCATTCCACCCACATATCCTTTTTACATCTCTCTTTTCCATTCCTCATTACACCAGAATCTGAAATACTTAATTTTTAATTAACTTCACACAACACTTTTAAAGCTTATAATCCTGACACCCCTAGCACTCAGCATGGTGACAATTGCATTTGCAATCAAGAATATGGGTGTGGAGGTGGCAAGAACTCTCAAAACCAGAAGGCAAGTCCTAAAAAGAATGACACCTCTTCTTTCCATGAAACCAAACAACCGAAACCAATATGGTAAAAAATGCCTAAAAATAATAGAAATTGCGCTCAATGCCAATGCCCTGATCATGTGGATGAGGAGTGTCATTTCAAGGCCCAAGGTTACCCTCCTAAACGATCTCCTTATCAAACCTTCAGCACACCCATGGGTGGCACTCTCCCTAGGCAACAAAGGGGGTCTTGTTCTAGTACTTGCTCCCATTTCTCATGGTTCTCGCTATTGAGCCACTAAACTTACGGTATGCATTAAACTAAAATTTACGTGTATTTATACCCAATTTATTCTCCTTAAAACAGCCCCAAAAAGCATTTAAAAACAATAACCATGAAACCAGATGGTAGATGTTATCTATAGGACAATGAACATAAACTTACAGCACAGACACTATTCAATTCAATAAATCACACAAAGAACCTGAGTACTAGAGCACTTAAGCACAGTAGACAACACCAAATTGGCCCCCAAGGTGAGGGCCCCTTATGATACTTCTTTAATATTGAAGATGAGCCTTTATACGAACCACTTGAGGCCCGCTTGTGCAATCAATATAGCTATCACAAAGCAGCACCATCTTTGCTAATGATTCCTCCAGTGATTGGCTTTTCAATGGAATAGATTTGCTCCAATTGCTATGTCCTCAGTTGCTCTCACCAACCTTGACCAACATGCTTTGAATCTATCCCAATTACACCAAAAGCAATGTGTCTTCAACCATGCACAACAGCAATCACTTCAATATCAACTAGCATGGCATTGCTCCGGCCAATGATCTATTGTACAGAGCAAACCCTAATTCTGATATGTTGTATAATATAACTTGCACACCTTAAGAGAGAGAAAGGAATCAAAAGAGATTGATTTCTGGTTGTCCAGCACCTCAAAATGGTTGCAAAACATTCTTTTCTTGATGTTTATAGAGAAACGCCAGCAAGTATGCATCTTCTCTTGCTACTACAACTCTCCAAAAACAAGAATGCGAGAGAAAAGACCCCAAATAGCCAAGATCAAGTTTGTGAGTGAATAACCAACTGCTCCTTAATCAAATCGTATTTTTTATTAAGGGATAATTGATGACTTTATCATTAATCATAAGTGAGCTACTCAATAGACCAAACTTAAGCTCGTGGCCTAATTTATAACTTAAAGTGCCCTGAGTAAGTTGGGATGAAACTTCCAGCATAGCTCAACCCTAAGTTGCAAACTTTCAATTTAATGAAGGTTTCACATTGCACCTTGTTCATTTTTCCACGTCCTTATACCAGATAGCCTATATACTTGCCTACCAAGTGCTCCGATGTCAAACCTTTCATTGCTAGTACAATGGTCTGTCAGAGTGCAGCGGTATCATATTTTTTATTAAGGGATAATTGATGACTTTATCATTAATCATAAGTGAGCTACTCAATAGACCAAACTTAAGCTCGTGGCCTAATTTATAACTTAAAGTGCCCTGAGTAAGTTGGGATGAAACTTCCAGCATAGCTCAACCCTAAGTTGCAAACTTTCAATTTAATGAAGGTTTCACATTGCACCTTGTTCATTTTTCCACGTCCTTGTACCAGATAGCCTATATACTTGCCTACCAAGTGCTCCGATGTCAAACCTTTCATTGCTAGTACAATGGTCTGTCAGAGTGCAGCGGTGCGGAAGCGTAGGACTGAGAGAGAGAGAACGCAGAGAGAGAAGGGAGAGAAAGAGACAGTGTACACTGAAGATCTGCTGTATAAAGAATGCTGAATACAAAGATATACACGGGCGCAGTGCGCTGGACTGCGTGTCTCCACCTCGACGATGCGACCTGCTGTCCACCTCGAAGTCTGCTGCAGTCTGCACTGTCTGCTGTCTGAAATCTGCGAACAGAGACAGAGATCTGCACGGCACCGGTCTGTAATCTGCGACAGAGAATGATCAGGAGACTGCTGAAAAACGTCAGCAATAAATAGGCGAAAAACTGCCTGGAATGGGGCTCAAAACTGGGGCGCAGCCTGGTAAAAGTGGCTGCAGGCAGTCGGACTGCCACGTGGCAGTCCGACTGCACAGTCCGACTGTGCAGCAGTGCTGCTGGTCCGACTGCTGCAGCTGGACAGGCTATGATCTCTGACACCCCCTCTCAGAGCCTGGACAGGGCAGAAGCCTGAGGGATCTGGAATGTTGCCGAAGTAGAGCCTGAGGAAGCGCCTTCGTAAACAAATCCGCAAGATTATCCTCCGTCTTGCAATACTCCACAGTGATGGTCTCATCCAAAAGCTTTTCTCGGATGAAGTGATACTGGATCTCAATGTGCTTCGTCCGGGCATGAAAAACAGGGTTCCTTGCCAAGGCAATGCAACTCTCATTGTCACATCGCAGCAATGTAGGACGAGTCTAGGGGCACCCAAGCTCCTCCAACAGTCTCCGAAGCCACACAACCTCGCATGTGGTGGAAGACGCGGCCCGATACTCCGCCTCAGTAGACGAAAGGGCTACCGTGGGCTGCTTCTTGCTACTCCAAGAAATAACACCTGCACCCAAAGTAAAACAGTAACCTGTTGTAGACCGCCTCTGATCCACGTCACCGGCCCAATCCGAGTCGCTCCAACCTGCAAGTACAAGATCTGACCCATCTGTCCCTGCGGGGTAATGAATCCCCAAATCAGACGTCCCCCTCAGATACCGAAGTATCCTCTGAGCAGCCTGCCAATGCACCGTCTTAGGTTCACTCATGAACCCTGCCAAGAGCCCAACAGCAAAACATAGATCAACCCTGGTGTTGAGAAGCCAAATCAAAGACCCTATCAACTGTCGATAGCGGGAAGCATCCGCCAAAGGAGAAGCTGTGGGAAGTGGCCTTCCAGTTCGGATCCATAGGAGTAGAGAGGGCCCGACAATCTTCCATCTCAAAAGACACCAAGAGCTCCTGTACATATCTCTGTTGGGAGAGAAAGATCCCCCTCTGAGACTGAAAAATCTCATGTCCTAAAAAGAAATGGAGTAGCCCCAAATCCGTCATCTCGAACGTCCGATGTAAAGCTGACTTTGTCTCCTGGACCTGCTGTGCATCATCACCTGTGACAATCAAATCATCAACATATAATACAAACAGCACACAACCATCCTCGGAAGTGTGAACATACAGCTGCGGATCGGCCTTGGACCGCCGATATTCCAACTGAGTCTGGAGGAACGAATCAATCTTCTCGTTCCAAGCTCACGGGGCCTGCTTGAGACCATACAGGGCCTTCTTCAACCTGTAGACTTTCCCGTCCGAAGAACCAAAGCCAAGAGGCTGCTCAACGTAGATCTCCTCCTTCAAATCACCATTCAGGAAGGCCGACTTCACATCCAGCTGATAAACAGGCCATCTCCTATGGCCAGCCAAAGCAAGAACAGCTCTAATGGTTGCCATACGAGCTGTAGGGGCAAAGGTGTCATGACAGTCAATCCCTGGGCGCTGGGCAAAACCCTTAGCAACAAGGCGAGCCTTGTGTTTATCCAAAGTACCATCACTGAGATATTTGGTCTTGAAGACCCACTTGACTCCAATCACCTTCTTCTTCGGGGGGCGTGGCACAAGTGACCAAGTGCCATTCCTCTCAATAGCCTCCAACTCAGCTTCCATAGCTTTCTTCCATGGGGCGGACTGTAAAGCCTCCTTCACGGAGGTGGGCTCTCGATCCTGCATAACTCGGGACATCAAACAATAATTGGAGCACACAAGCTCCGAAGAATGCGCCAGGTGCCTCCGTGACCGCCGCGGACCATCCTGCGGTCCCCACTCCTCAGGAACCCCCTCGATCCCTGAATCGCGGAGTGTGTCACGAGCTCAGCGAGGAGGACGCTGAACCTCCCCTCGTCGTTCTCCATCAGTAGAAGACTCTGGAATGTCCACCGGTGGTAACTCCTCAGAAGGATACGGTGGAACAGTAGACTCTGTGTCAGAAACAGAATCATAATCAAACGGCACAGGCTCCAGTGGAACTGTAGAAGGAGCCAAACTCTCCCCTGGATCTCCAAGAACGGGATACTCCTCACCCGTTGAAGAAGCCGGAACCTCCACAAACCGCACATCACGGCTAGTATATACATCCCGCTTGACGGGATCATAGAGTCAGTAGCCTTGGGACTGGGAGCTGTAGCCAACAAATACCTGTTTGCGGGAAGCCGCTTCGAATTTGTCACGGTGAGCTTTGGGAATGTGAACATAGGCATCACACCCAAAGACCCGAAAGTAAGAAACATCTGGCTTCGAGCCAAAATACGCCTCAAATGGAGTCATCCCTTCCACGGCCGAAGTAGGAGATCGATTAAGAATGTGGACTGCAGTAGCCACAGCCTCGGCCCACAGAACCTAGGGGGTCTGTCGGTGCTCCATCATGGTGCGCGCCATCTCGATCACACTGCGGTTCTTCCGTTCGAGAATACCATTTTCTTGTGGAGTATTCGTATTGGCAAACTCCTGGTGAATTCCTCTATCTGCACAAAACCGAGCAAATTCATTAGAGACAAATTCACCTCCCTTGTCGGATCGCAAGGTCTTCAACTTCCGGCCTGATCGGTTCTCCTCAAAGAGAAGCCAATCCTTGAAGTGCGAGAAAGCTTCTGATTTTAGTGCCAAAAAGTAGGCCCATGTCATCCTGCTATAGTCATCCACGATCAGCATGAAGTACGAGCTCCCACGCAGGGACTCATTCCTCATAGGGCCACATAGATCCGTAGATACTAACTCCATCGGTGAAGTAGACCGCCGCGAAGCGGTGTGGGGAATGGCATCCCTATGCTGCTTCCCCCTTATGCAGGAGACACATGGCTGCTGGCTCACCACTATATCCGGCAACCCTCGAACAAGCTGTCCCCGTAACGCCTTCCGAAGATAGTCATAGTTCAGGTGACCAAACCTAGCATGCCATAATTCAGACTGTGACTGTGAGGTAAGAAGAAGAGTAGAGAGGGCAGTGGAAGACTTCAGTTTGTAAATGCCGTTCTCCTCATATCCAGATGATAGAACCTTCCTCGATTCACGATCAAGGACTCGCACTGTAGAACTGTCAAACTCCACCAGAAGACCAAGAGAGCAAATCTTATGGACTGAAAGGAGATGGTACCCCAATCCTGGTACATGCAAAACCTCTGAAGTATGGGTGCCACCTCGTCCATCCGGAATAAGCTGCATCTTACCCCGACCTGCAATAGAAACTGAAGAGCTGTCTCCAATGAGAACCTGCCCACGCGAAGGTCGCAGCTGGGCAACACCATCTGATGAAGGAGTCATGTGCCGTGAGGCACCACTATCAATAATCCACTCTCGAGATTGGGAAGCCGCCATCGCAGCATCAGAAGCATTCGGTGAAGCGTCCTCAATGACAACTAGATGTAGAAATGCAGCTGATGAGGGTACAGCCACTGCTCCAGAATCCTTGGTTTCCTTCTTCTTGGTGTCCTTCGAGTCTTTGTCAGGGCAATCCTTCTTCCAATGGCCAGTCTTTCCACAAATATGGCATGTGGAGTCTTTGTCCTTGTCCTTCTTGGACTTGTTATCCCCCTTCTTCTTCTTTTGGTCCTTCCCCTTCTTCTAAGAGGCTTGACCTGTCAACGCCTCCGTCTTGGAAGCATTCTGTCCCTTTAACTGTTCCTCTTGGTCCAAGACCATAGGAACCAACTCCTCCCACCGAAGAGTAGACTCTCGCTCCGAAGCAATAAGGGCAGAGTAAAATGTACCGAATCGTGGCGGCAACTGGGACAAGAGTGTAATCGCCATGTCTTCGGAGGAGATCGGCTTCCCCGCATTCTAAACCTGCATCTGTAGCTGCCTTAGCTTGTTAATGTGTTCCCTTAGCGAAGAAGACTTATTGACGGACAAGGTCCGCATCTGTACCTCCAAAGAAACCCTCTTCATCAGGGTCATCCGATTGTACATTTGATCAAGCTCCAGCCATATCTCACGAGCCACCGTCAAGTCCTCGATGTGAGCGATCACGGCTATAGTGCATGATAGAAAGAGAAAGGATCGAATCCTAGCATTCAGTTTGTCCCAATGAGACTGGGCCCTGGCCAACTCCGCACGAGCATCGGAAGAGAGTTTGGACTCATCTCTTACCGAAGGCCGGTCAATATCTTCCTGTACCAACTCCGCCAAATCATAGGACTCCAGAATGGCCAACATCATAACGCGCCAAATGCGGTAGTTGTCGCCGTCGAGCTTCTGATCTGTAGGAAGAGCCGGTAGGACAGGCACCTTCCGGTCCATAATCGCCTGGAACTCCAAGTCCATCTCTGTAGACATCTTCACCTGCAATGCCTTCTCAAACGCAAAAGCAACCCCCTCTGACTGGGTAAACTCAGCCTGCTAAGGCTCTTCTGCGTCCCGAAGCTTCTTCACCCGCCGGAGGCGATGAAAAAGCAAAACCTGCACTTTTAGGTTGAAAACTCAAACTTTCTCCGCGTCAAACAGCAGCAAATCCACCACCTGTACTCCTTTCCTGTGCGCCCACACTCGTTTCAGCCTTGTTCCAAGGCGCAGCCCTCCTGTCTGCCCTTAAACGCAAAAAAACGCAAATTTGTGTCGCGATGGAAACTCCTCTTCAGGTTGATTCTGCGCTCAGTCAGCCCTCAAACACTGCTCTGATACCATGTCAGAGTGCAGCGGTGCGGAAGCGTAGGACTGAGAGAGAGAGAACACAGAGAGAGAAGGGAGAGAAAGAGACAGTGTACACTGAAGATCTGTTGTATAAAGAATGCTGAATACAAAGATATACACGGGCGCAGTGCGCTGGACTGCGTGTCTCCACCTCGACGATGCGACCTGCTGTCCACCTCGAAGTCTGCTGCAGTCTGCACTGTCTGCTGTCTGAAATCTGCGAACAGAGACAGAGATCTGCACGGCACCGGTCTGTAATCTGCGACAGAGAATGATCGGGAGACTGCTGAAAAACGTCAGCAATAAATAGGCGAAAAACTGCCTGGAATGGGGCTCAAAACTGGGGCGCAGCCTGGTAAAAGTGGCTGCAGGCAGTCGGACTGCCACGTGGCAGTCCGACTGCACAGTCCGACTGTGCAGCAGTGCTGCTGGTCCGACTGCTGCAGCTGGACAGGCTATGATCTCTGACATGGTCACCGTGCCAAGAGCTAGGGATACTAGAATTAGAATTCATTTTAATTAAATCATTAGGTCCATTTGTCATTCTAGTAACATACCAAAAGATTAAAAACTTATATTTAAATAGTGGGACAATTTGCCAAAAATCCTCTAGTTAAAAGAATATTGTGGGCATCCCACTTCATCCTTCATAAATCCTATTGGCCAACATTCATCATCTTGCTATCCACACCCCCCTACATGTCATTGTCAGCCTAAAGAAAGTCTACCCTGGCCAATCCATTCACAACCAACCTACTACTTCACCAACACTACTTCACCACCTAAACAAAGTCTACCCTAGCCATCCTATTCCACCCCACCTCCAGCCTTGTCCTTCACCAGGCTTTCAAGAGGTTTGCCATGCTATTGCCCAACCTCAGCCTACTTCACCTAGCCTTCGAGGGTGCCACCCAACCATTCACCATTATCACCGATTGCCAAAAAGGTTCGCTAGTTGTTGTAACACTTCTAGGACTTTTGTGGACTGTGTTTCGTTGCTGCCATACCCTACATTCATGGCCACCATGATGTCATCACTATTCCTCAATCCTTAATTGTCTATGAAACTGCCATCTTACAGCCAACATACCTGCATTTTTGCTGCCTAGGAGTCTCCTTTAACATTTTGCTGCCTAGATATTGCATTTATCTTCCTCCACTATTATGCTTGGACATCATCATCACTGATGGACTGTTGCTGCTACATTTTGGGATACATCACAAATACAATACATTGTCAAAGCTATTCATGGAGTCTTCAACATCACTCTCAACTCACATCATTCCCTAACCTTGAGATATGAAGGTTTCAAACCCCACATTGTACCATTATATCATATTCATTCGTTCTCATTGAGCATTCTTATAACTTGCACTAGGTCCCTTAGGATATGTTAGGCTGGTATATCCTCTAAGTAGTCTAGCATTTTCAACTACTCTCAACTCCTTACACTAATCAAGTCACGTCCATAGGTTCATTCTCTTCCGCTACACGCACACACTCATTCACTATATTATCTTCTATTGCATTCTACTCTTACTTTACCTTAGGTTTGTTTTCTAAGCTTTAACACCAAACCATCTCAATGTCAAGCACTAGGATGCAAGTTTTTATCCCTTCAATACTTACATGTTGGGCTTGTATTTCAGCTAAGGACTATGTTCTAACACTTCAAGCTTGCACAAGCCCTAACTAGGCTAAAGGCATGCTTTATGGGCCATTCTACGCTAGATTCATGTTCTTTCTCCCCTGTTGTAGGCTGCCACCCTACCCTTGGTGTTGTGACCCTTATCATTAGTGGTTCCACCCCTGCTTCCAACCTATTGCTCTTGCTATCTTGCTGCTACCAACTTGTCTTTTGGATCCTCCCTGCTACTGCCAACCTCCAAAGCACTCCAACCATCTATATTTTGGTTATAAGCACTCTCCTTCACATCTGTACCTATGTCACGGGGACGTGAAATTTTTGAGATGCTTTAATCTTGCTAGTAACATTTGCTTAAATTTATAATCAAATGTCAAATGTGCAAGGTTGTAGTGCGCATGTGTTGCACATGGCAGTTATTTCATGGTAACAAGCCAAAGGATGCAGAGGGTGTCAAATAAAAAAGTTGTGACGAGTTATACCAACTAGGCTCTGCTTGTCAATTAGTGTCAATTTTGACCCTAGGCCAATTGTTTGGTCATTAAGTGTCACAAGTGACACTAGGGACTAAGCATTGACTAATTAATTAATGCCAATCTAAGGGTCAACAAAGGTTGGAGATGACTCCAAGTTGCAAATGGCCTAGCCAATTTATTTATGGATGGGCACATTTAATTTTGGGCAAGGTTAGAAGGGCTGAAATCAATTTTCAGAATTAATTAATTCTGAAAATTAATTTTACGGTTGGACAATGCTGAAAAATGGGTTTAGTAGGCTGCCACTTAGCACAAATACCCATGCAGTTGAGAAAAACGTTTTTGGGGCTAGTGGAGAACCATTCAATCTATTCAACCTGTGAGAGAGAGAGAAAGGAGTAGCTACTGGTCTGATTTCCTATCATTGGAGGACCTTTTGAGGCAGTCAACAGCAAGAGATGACCATTAAGGAGCAGAGGACAGCAATTCCAGCCCTCCCCAGTGCAAGCAATAACAGCCAAGGGCTAGGAACAGCATTTGATGCCCTCCCTAGCTGACAGAATCTAGGGCAAGGATGTTCCAAGTAAACAATAGAATCCAGTTTTTGGGATCTCCCGCGTGGGAAACCAGGGTATTCTCTCTCTCCAACATCCTTTCAACTCCTCCAAGAAGATATCAGCATTTCTCAATCATTCTTAGCAGTTCTCAGCCAAATTTGGTGGACAATAGGGAGAATTCTGTTGTAAACCCTCAATTTCTAAAAAACTAAGGGTTTAGCAACCACTTTAGGACCTGTGCCATCGCTCAAGGCCATCATACACTAAAATCCGCACCTGAAATTCAAGGAATTGTCTAGGATTTCGGATGCCAGCTCATCCATTGTGAATTTGGGGTAGAATTTGGCCAGTTGGGGTTCCATTACAGCAAGACCTTGGTGAAAATCATGGGGCAATTAAATTATTTGATGTTTGTTTGTATAGCAAGACGCTTTTGCATTAGCAAGGAGATTATGGAATCTCAATCCATTCGCAATTAAAGTTAAAGAAATACCGAAAAGGGCACCAATTTTGGGGCAAACAAGATGTCTACTATCCAAGATTGCTAAGGTAAAGTGTGCATTTCAATTTATGTTCATTTATTGATTGTTATAATTAAGTATTACCAACCTATCTGAGAAGAAGACTGGTTTCATGGTTCCATACATCATCCCGAGCATTAAATGCGAGCTAATGTTGCAGAAATTTTACAATTTCTGTAAAAGCCCCAAAATTTCGGGGTCCCACAGTGCACAATTTTGAAGAAATTGCCTCATCCAAGCAAAAATTTCACTTGCATTTGAGAATCCCCAAAAAATTCTGAGGCCTGTGCACTCAATGTCTGCAATTTATGGTCCAGAGATCATTGCAATATGTGTCAGTCACCAAATTTGGAAAAAGCCCCAAATTTTAAGACACAGATTTGCACAGATTTGAGCTCTGTGCTTATAGGTGTGAACACCTAGTAGAAGGGGAAAAATAAGGTGAGGAAAAATTAAAAGAAAAAAGTGCCATTGACCTTCTGCCCACCATTCGTGAAGCCCCGTGCAGCCCGCCCGTCGTGTCGCACGCCTTCAGTCATGTCGCGCAGGTCACCCCATTACCCAGTCTCGTCCAGTCGCCTCATCACGATGTCTCGTCCAATCGAGCAGGTCGCCTCCTCACAAAGTCCTGTCCAGTCAAGCAGGTCGCCCCATCACACAGTCCCGTCAATCGTCAGTCTACAACTGACGTCCGTTACACCTACACACCACAAGTCGCTTGGCCTGACTGTTGTCACCTGGCACTTTCGGCCTGCACCCGATTGTTGACGCTTGGCACTTTAGTTCATCCAACCAATCACCCGACCAGTCAGTGCTCGTCTACTCCTCAACAGCCTGACAGACCGATTGCCTACTTGCGTGAGTCGTTGGCTTTGATACCAATTTGCTGAGTCAAAGCGGAAGCAGATCGAGAAAGAGAACTAAGAGCAGGCACACTAATCGAGGAGTTTAAGGACTCAGAGCTAAAGAGTGTTTGACAGTGATTGAGTGAGAGTGAGTCCTCGAATGGGTGTGTACCAGTGTGGTACATGCACAAAGAATGAAAGAATATATTTATACTTGGGGTACGGTACACTTACACCCATTAGGATGGGTTCACATGTGTAAAGTAATATATACACGGGAGAGCGCGTAAAGGGGCTTTACACCCAACACTATTTGGCTTGGTCATTTGATCAAGGATTTGGGTCTTTCTTCACATACTCAAGTGCTTGGATATGATAGCCAAAGTGTAGTATGTCTGGCCAAGAATGCCATATTCCATGCACGTACCAAACACATAGATGTTCAATATCACTTTATTCGATAGGTCTTGGATGATGGTCTTGTCACATTGACTAAGATCAAAACCCAAGATAACCTTGCAGATGTTCTCACTAAGAGTCTTACAAAGACTCAACATGAGCATTGCATCCGATTAGTGGGAGTTGGTTAGCTTAAAGGTACCACTTCAAGCCTTTAAGTGGAAGGTTGTTGGGCTTAAAGTCCCTTCATCTCTATGTAAAGTTATACAGGTGTGAACACACCCTTTCCCTTCACTTTCTTTTGCAGTAAGAGGACTAGAGAGCAAAAAGATCAAAAACTGGGTCTTATTAGACCCTTCTCCAAGAACTCATTCACTTGCTTTATAATCTCCTCTTGTTGTGTTGGACTCACACGATAGAGTGGCCTATTTGGAGGTGAGCTCCCAGGAATGAGATCAATGTGATGATCTTCTGGCGCCTCTGGTGGTAACTTGTCAAGTAAAGTATCTGCAAAACAATCTTTATATTCCTTTAAGAAACTCATTCGCTCCTCATTCATATCAGAGATGGACTCTTCAATTCTAGACTCTTTGTTAGAATCTTTGACAAAAATCAAGTATGAGGAAATAGTCATTTTCTTTGCTTTACAAATTTATACATGGAATAAGATGGAAATAGAGTTTCCTTCCACTCCCACATCAAAAGATACATTTTTACTCTTGAAAGGAAATCTAAATTTATTTTGATTCCAATCAATGGTTAGATCTATTCTTTTATACCAAGGTATTCCTAATACATCATCACAAAACCCAAGATCTCCCATGACAAAACTCTCATGATCTACATAAACTCCTATCTCAATTCATAGTTCCCCAAAAATGGGAGTAACTTCAAACTCCATTCCTTGAAAAGCAACACCTGACATTTCTAGTATTCCAAACCTCTCCTTTGGTAAATGTAGAGCTTCAACAATCCCAGGATGGATACAATGATATATAACCCTTGTATCAAAATGAATGAGAACAGGTTGATTAGTGATCATATCCCAAGCCATAAAAAGCTTCCTTTTCTCTGACAGAGTTTCATCCTGTTGCAAGGATTCCTTAAGTGCAACATTTGCTTGAGGTGTCTTTTGGGGCTAGTTTTTCCTCTTTGCCTCATTAGGACATTGACCAACCATGTGTCCTTTTTCACCACAAGAGAAACATCATCCTTCTCTTATTGTAATTGCTGATATGTTAGCTTCTTTTTGGATAGCAAAGGTGGTATACCTCCATCCTTATGCTTTGGTTCTTGTTTATCTAACTTCTTTTGGTCACACATCTTGGTCTTCTTTCTTTGTGGTTCTTCTTTTAAGGCTTTTCCAAGCATCCATGGCATATGTGGTCCTTCAACTTCTAGGGTTGTATCTTGGTCTTCTCATCTCCATATTGGATGAAACTTCATTAAGAGATTTAAATTTAAGAGAAATAGCTACAAACCTATTGATATATGTTTCAACATTGTCTCCATGGCTTTGCTTCAACTCATCCCATTCTTGTTACACATCGGCTTCAAAGAATGAAGGCAAAAACTTCTTGTTGAACATCTCCTTAAACTCTTCCCAAGGCTTCGATTCCTTTTTCTCTTGAACAACTTTGAGCCATTGATTCAAAGCGGCATCTTTTAGGTACATTTTTACCATCCTAATCTTTGATTTTTCTATATAATCTTCACCATTGTTGGGTGTAAAGTGCCTTCAGGTGTAAACTCCCGCGTGTATAAACTTACAGGTGGCTGATATATATTTAGTCTCTGTAATACTCAGTGCTACAATTTTCTGCAACCTTGAACACCAAGAAATAGCTCCACTAGCCAAAGTAAATATATACCCACTGGTAGACTTTCTAGTGTCAAGATCTCCTGCCATGTCCGAATCACAAAACCCCTACAGCTCTAGTGTACCCTTTCCATAGCATATACATTTATCTTGTGTACCTTTTAAGTATCTAAAGATACATTTCACAGCTTCCCAATGTGGTTTTGCCACGGTTAGACATGAATCTATTAACAGCTCCCACTGCATGGGCAATGTCTAAACAAATTGCAACCCTGGCATACATCACAGAACCACAAGCTGATACATAAGGTATGCCTTTCATCACAGTAGCAATTGCATCATCTTTTGGGCAATCAGCTTTGCTAAGCTTTGTATATGGTGGTAAAGGTACACCAAGAGACTTAGCATCAGCCATATTAAATCTATCAAGTACTTTACTGATGTACTTGTCTTGTGAGAGAGGCAACAAGTGTTGTCCTCTATCTCTTTTAATATGCATGGCCAAAATGTGTTCAGCTGGTCCCAAATCTTTCATTGAGAAGGCTAAACTCAGCTGCCTTTTAAGTGTATGTAAAGTACTCTTATGCTTTCCAGCAATCAACATGTCATCCACATATAAAACCAACACAACAAGGCTTCCATCATCAGCCTTTTTAGTGTATAAGCAGTGACCTGCATGACTACATTTGAATCCACGGCTGAGCATAAAGGTATCAAATTTTTTATACCATTGTCTAGGAGCTTGTTTCAGCCCATATAAGCTGCGTTTCAGCTTACAGACTAAATGCTCTTTCCCTAGAATAACAAAACCTTCGACTTGTTTCACGTACAACTCTTCATCCAGGTCATCATGAAGAAAAACAGTCTTCACATCCATCTGATCCAACTCTAAATCCAAAAATGTAGTGAGAGCAAACAAAACACGGAGCATAGTCATCTTCACCACCGGAGAAAACCTCTTGGAAGTCTATGCCTTCCTACTATGTATAGCCCTTAGCAACCAGACGTGCCTTGTATTTGGGCTTCCTATCAATACATTTCACCTTATAAACCCATTTGTGGGCAAAAGTACAAGCTGCCACGTGTTGTTCGCATATAGAGATTTCATCTCTTCCTGCATAGCAAGCTCCCACTTTTTTTTGTTTTCACATGATTGCACCTCTTTAAATGTCAAAGGCTCACCTTCACCAGTCAATAAAATGCAATCCAAAGATGGCTGAAACCTCTGTGGCTGCCTTCTCACCCGTGTAGACCTTCTTACCCAATGATCCGTGTTGATAGGCAATTGGCCTACATCCTCAGGTATGGGTACACTATCAATTGGTGGCTGATTTCCAGCATTTTCTTGTTGCTGTAACCTGTTTTCAGCATGTTCTTCTTGCTGTCCTATTCCATCATGTGCATCAATTTGTTGTCCATTGTCTTCTGGCTGTAGCACAATAGGTTGCTGCTCATTTTCAGCATCAAAAGGGACAGTATCTTCAGCTAATGGTTGCTGAATGACTGGCTGTTTATACTGAAACTTGACCTTCTTTTTTGTCAAGGTCACTATCTGTAGTATTTTTCAGCAACTTTGCCTCATTGAATACTATGTCTCGGCTGCGTACTATCTTCCTATCCTGAGGAAGCCAAACTCTATATCTCATCTCTCCCTCATCTCCATATCCCATGAAGATGCCCTTGATGGATTTCATGTCTAGCTTAGTCCTCTGATTTACAGGAATATGCACAAAAGCATCACAACCAAAGACACACAATGGTCATATAAAGCAGGTTTGTCAGACCAAACCTCTTCAGGAATGCCATTTTTCAACACACAATTGGGAGAGCGATTGCACACATGAACTGCAGTTTTAAGAGCCTCTTCCCAAAACTGTTGTGGGAGATTAGCTGTGGACAACATACATCTGACTCTCTCACAAAGTGTGCAATTATATCTTTCAGCCACGCCATTTGATGCAAGGTTGTAAGGGGTTGTCAGCTCCCTCTTAATGCCATGCATCTCACAAAATCTTTTAAACTCATTAGAGATATACTCCCCCCCATTATCCGTTCTTATAGCTTTTAACTTAAGCCCTTTCTATGTGGTAACAAAGGCATGAAACCTTTTAAAAGCATCAAACACTTCATTTTTGCTCTTTAGTACATATACCCATGACTTTCTACTAAAATCATCAATAAAAGTGACAAAGTATCGTGCACCCCCATGTGAATTAACAGACATAGTGCACACATCTGAATGTACTAAGTCAAAAACATTGGACTTCTTAACAACACCAAAGTAATAAGGAGACTTTACATGTTTTTCATATATGCAATCATTACAAAAGTCAAGTCCAAAGCCTTTTACATTAAATCTCCCTGAAGAGGAGAAAACTTGAAGGCCTTTCTAGCTCATATGACGAAGTCTTCTGTTCCAAAGTTCCATCTGTGAATGGACTTCAGCCACAGCCAAAAACTTGCCAGGTAATGCTTTACAATGCACTAGTACAAAGTCCCCTTTTTGCTGCCTTTAACAATCAGCATAGAGCCCCTGTGGACCTTCCAAGATCCACCACCAAAGGTAGTAAAATACCCTCTTGCATCAAGCTGCTCAACTGATACTAGACTTTTCTTTATGCCAAATACATATCTGACATCATGCAAAATCAGCTCTTGACCATTTTTAAGGGCCAAGTGAATGATACCTACACCCTCTATTTCACATGCATAATTGTTGCCCAAGTAAATCTTACCTAGACAACCTGAAGTGTATTCAGAAAATGACTCCAAAGAGGGAGTGACATGAAAAGAGGCATCGTTGTCCACTATCCATGACAAAGACAGCCCATCATGGGCTAAAAGTAAGGCATCAATCACCTCCTTTTTAGTGATGTGCATATCCATGACAAAGACAGCCCATCATGGGCTGAAAGTAAGGCATAAATCACCTCCTTTTTAGTGATGTGCATATCACCTGCTGTTGCCATAATATCTGCATCATTACATGAGGCTGCAACAAGTATCTCTCCAATGTCAAAGAGTTCTTCAATAACCACACTAGATGCAACATTTGCTTTTGCAACTTCTTTTGAGGGGAAGCTGTCATCATCTTTCTTGTCATCCTTCTTTTTCTTTCCTTGCTGTTTCTTTCTTTCTTGCTTCTTCTTGTAGTAGCAACAATCGAGCTTTTTATGCCTTTTACATCCACATTGATAGTAAGTGACATCCTATTGTTTGCCCTTGCTTTTACTCCTGCTTTTGCCTTTATTTCTTGCATTACCCCTCTTTTCTAACCTGCCTCTCAAAAGATAAGATGAACCACTACTTTCTCCACTGGACTTTCTTCTAATCTCCTCATTGAGAATTGAGCCCCTAATACCATCGAAGGTTAAAGCAGGATTGTTGCTCAATGAAACAACCAAAGACTCCTAGCTATCAGGCAAAGTCATCAACAAGAAAATGGCCTTTAATTTATCATTGCAGGGCTGCAAACCAAAGTCATGTAATTGGCTCAAAATCCCAGTGAAAGCACTCAAATGCTCCGATGCGAGCTTAGACTCATCCAACTCCATGTTTACAAGCTTGTAGATAAGGTGAACTTGATTTACTAGAGTTGTATTTTCATAAGTGTCCATCAACTTTTTCCATATGGCATAAGCCGTATCAAGACGCTTAATGTCTGTAAATACATCATCAGATATAGCCAACTTAACGTATGCAATGGCCGTCTTTTTGAGTCTAGCCCAATCCTCATCAGTCATAGATGTAGGCTTGACTTCCAAAAGAGCATCATCACAATCTTTTCGAAACAAAATGCCTTGCATTCTGTCCTTCCACAAGTCAAAATCGGGTGCTATCAAATCTCTTGATTTCAAGAAGGGATTTAGTGTCACTGCTACTTGAAGCATTTGCAGCCATTTTTCAGCAATATACCCAAGAAAAATACTGCAATTTATAACAGCAAACAATGAGCTGAATGTTTGGTCAATATCAGCCCAAATTTTCAGATAATGAGTGCAAGGTTTAGTCCCAGTACATGTACAGCAGTGGGACTGATGACACTCAACAATGTAACTGAAATTTTAGCATATACTCAAAGCATGCATGACTGCCAAGTGACTCCCACTTCAGCAATATCACCAAAAGTACATTTGCAACAATCCCAGATCTACAAATGATCACTAAGACTGCTGCAAAATGACTGTTCGACAATACATTAACTCAATGGAAGCTGCCAAACGTATGTACTGCTGTGTGTGTGACCAAGTACTTCTGATACACAAAAGAAGACAAGATTCTCTGCAATTTGCTCTGCAATTTCTTCAATGTTTCATAAGTGGGAATGAATCTCACTGCTCACAGCACCAAGATTGCATCAGCAGTGTTCCCAATGTACATTTCAAACATCATTTTTACCAAAATTCTAAAATTTCAGCAAAACCCCCAAAATTTTATTGGCAAATCTAAACCGATTGCATCAGCACATCATCCCAAGCATCAAGTGCAGTCAAATGTTGCAGAAATTTCACGAATTCTGCAAAAGCCCCAAATTTCGGGGTCCAAGAGTGCACAAATTTCCAAGAAATTGGCTCAATCAAAGCAAAAATTTCACTTCAATCTGAAAATTTCCAAAATCTCCAAGACCTGTGCACTCGATGTTTGTAATTTGTGGATTAAGAATCACTGAAATATGTATCAGGCACCAAATTTGGGAAAAGCCCCAAATTTTATGGAGCAAATTGGCACAGATTTGTGCTCTATGCTTGCTCGCACGAACACCCGCATGAGGGAAAATAAGTCAAACTGAAAAAATTCTGCTTTTTCTTTTTAAAGATATTGGGGCTGTTGACCTGCCCGTCGTCCGTGCACCCACATCGCATGACAGCATGTCGGCTCGTGCAACACCCTGTCGCCCGTCACGCAGCAGTCCCGTCACATAGCCCCTCGTGAAGTCTCCAATTACCCATCGCGCAGCAGTCAATCACTTGGCCAGTTACGCCTAGCGCCCGTCACGCTGGACCCTGTCGACTGCTTGCTCCCTCGTGTGATGTCGACTAGTTGCCCGCTCCTCAACAGCCCACCAAACTGTTACGCCTGATCACAATGGTGAGGACTACACTGTTAGCTGGCGTGAGCCATCAGCTCTGATAAATACCAGTTTGTTGCACTTGAGTGCTGACCAGAATGCGAGCTCAAAGTGAGCAGAGACAGAGCGCATTCTGGTCAGCACTCAAGTGCAACCAGCATCAAATTGTCTAGTAAAAGACGCAACTTTTTGAGAACCTCTCTTACCATAGAAAACGTCAAACTTAACACTATTCTCTCCCGGTTTAAAGTCTCTTTTAGCATTGTTTTCCTTTGCTAATAGCATTTTGGAGATTTCAGTAACCATGGAAATAGCCAGTTCTTTGACTTTCTCCTTGCTCTCCATGGAAAGATTCTTAGCACAAGAGGAAGCAGCTTATATATTATGAGACTTTGAAGTCGCCACTTAGGTGGATACTCGAATGATAGATGATGTATTACCCTAGATAGACTTAGCTGCATCAATAACATTGATACCTATCATATTGAGATAGGCCTTCTCGCGACCGTAATACAGTCTATCTCAAGAGCCTTCTTGATAAGAAAATCTTCAAAGACCTTCGCTTCAACCCATACTTTAGCTTTTCTATCCATCAAAGCTTGAATTTCTGGATCGGCTTCTAGCTCCTTGTATCTTTGTGTCTTCTCATAATCAAAGAAGCAGACAGGTACAAAGTCTCAAGAGACTTCCGGTTGTTCACCAAAATTCTCATCTTCACTTCTTGAGATGGTGAGAAAGTTGGGCCCAAAGATCTTGTCACCCTAGAAAAGTTCTTGCAAAGAAGAAGTCCTTGCTCTGATACCAATCTTAATGTAGGGAAGAACATGAGAATGACAATTCTTTAAACTAACCAACTCAATCAGTTTTCACCATGAAAATTAGGAGAGAGAGAGAGAGAGAGAGAGAGAGAGAGTCAACACCATGTTGAGAGAAGAACTGGCCTCTCCCCTTTTACAGGAATTTATTGAAACAAACCACGAGCACTAAGTGCCTAAACCATATACAAAAGAGCTAATTTGCTGTAATTCTAAAAATTAGAGTTTTTGAAACCCTAATTTCTACAAACTTCAAACAACAAGCTAGTTTTCTTTTTTATTGCTTGGATTAGGTCACAAGCTAAATAAAAAGTGCTTCTTGGATGGAAGATAGATAGGAGAGTGCAACACATATAACTAAAATTTCAACATGAGAGCTTATTCCAAATGAAAAGAGAGACCTCCAATATATAGATGTGAGGCTTGGATGCTCAAAAGTAAAAAGTAGAGATTACAAATGATAAGTGTAAAAACATTGTCTCTCCAAAATGACGCATGTCCTATTCTAGATGCCATGTGTTACTTTTGTAGAGAAATAAGCTTCTAAATCTTCTACTCTAAAAATCTCTTATATGGTTAAGAATTTGAGATAGCTATTAAAGACAAAATTGTTCCTTGTGAAATTTCAGAGCCTTTGAAGTGAGCAAAATTTCCATTTAAGCAACTTCAAAAAATAGTAACCTCCTAAATTTTAGGAGCTGCCAAATTTAGATTCTGGAGAGCTTCATTATATAGGTTCACCAGTTCATGCTTTGTTACTTTGAACAGGAGCATCTGGTTTCACTTTCTGTAACTACTCATTATATGTGTTTTTGGTCAATCTAACTATCTAAGTGTAAAAGTCTTAGTCATTCTGAGCTTTCTCGCTAATCTAACCGTCCGACTAGACTTTTCATTTCTCTTGGGCATCTCATCAATGACATCCCTAGTATAATTATAGGGCATTTTGAGCATTCTAAGCATTGACCACCATTGAATAGAAAAATGAATATTTAATCATATTTTGAAACACTCACATAATACAAATCGTGTTTCAAAGTACATAAGCATCAAATTAATTTGCATCATTAAGCCAATATGTCTTGGTAGTATTTTATATACAAAAGGTTGGTTACAAAACAACAATCAATGTTTGGGTTCTCCCACGTGGAAAATCAAGGAATTCTCTCTCTCCAACGTTCTTTCATCTTCTCCCAGAAGATCTCAACACTTCTCAACCATTCTCAGCAAATCTCAGCTAGATTTGGTGTACAACAAAAAAAGTTCTATTACAATCCCTAAATTTCTATAGAAATTAAGATTTAGCAATCACCTTGGGATATGCGGCATCAATCAATGGCATTGTACATTGAAATTAGCACCCGATATTTAAGGAATTATCAAGGATTTCAAATGCCAACTCATCCATCGTGATTTAAGAACAGTATTTGGCCAGTTGGGGTTCCATTAGAGCAAGTCCTGGGTGAAAATCAAGGGGCAATTGGCGCAAATTGTTTGCTATTTGTTTGTACAACAAGGGGCTTTTTGACCAATCAAGAAGATTGTGGAATCTCAACTTATACTCAATCCATTAGCAATTAAAGTTAAAGAAATACCGAAAGGGGCATCAATTTTGGGACCAATAGGGTGTCTATTGTCCAAGATTATTAAGAAGTGTGCATTTCAGTTTATGCTCATTTATTGATTGTGGTGATTAAGTGCTTAATCATGTATTACCACCCTATCCGAGAAGGAAGGCTGGTTTCAACCTACCTCTTCAGTACCCTATATTAGCTGCATTTTCATTCAAGCTACTTGTCCCCTGCTGTGTTTTGCTACCACGTGCCTCCACCCTCATACAAAGACTGTTACCAAGCGGTACACTGCTGCATTGTGACATCCAGTCTGCTACTGTGCTGTCTTCAGCCCGCTGAATCAGGCTTCCGCTCCAACATTGGTGGTTTTGCTACACTCAGGATCCATACACAGAGGACAACACTTTCTGGCACTCTCTCTCAGCCCACTCCATCAAGAGTCTGTGATTGTTGGTCTTGCACCTTGACCACCCACACATGTATACCTCATTTATTCATTTCAGTTCAACATTCGTTCATTCACGAGATTCTTCTCCTTCAGCATTTTGCATTCTTGTCTAAGGTTCACTGTGTATTAGTCATGTTCACATATTATCTGTGTTTTCTCTGCAAACCCTAGCATACTTTCACACCCCAGATTTCAGAGCAGACACTCCACAGACTCATGACCAGCATAAGCAGTAGAATCTATTGTACCTCAGTGCATGGGACTTCTGGACAACTTACTAACTTCAGGTCATAGATGGACAGACTACCTCTACACGACACACCATTCAACAACTGTAGGAAGACATCATCCACACTGTATGGCATTGCTGGGATCCAAAACAAGGCACCTCAAACCGCATGAAGGAAAGGAACACCAAGGGATGTAGTGTAAACCAGGGTCCCCCTCTTCATGAAAGGCAATGCACCATTGGCATAAGATTGTAATAATGACCCAATAGAGAAATATAAATATACAAATTTTCAAGTTCCAATATTCAAGATAAATGAAAAATCCAATTCTGCTGATCAACACCTGGAGACTTGGGAACAAATTCAGAGCATCCACTGACACCCAATCTTCGAGTTTGTTGCCACCTGAAAAAAGAAGTTCAAACCTCAGTTCGTGAAGCCATCAACACTATGTGTTCACTGTCTAGAAAAGGCAGTGCAAGATTTTAGGAAGTGCACAACCAAGGATAAACCATTACCTAGAAGCAGAGATCGGAGAGATGCAAAAGGCCTGACAGAATCACCCACAATATCTGGATAAAATATGTGCTTGAGTCTATTACCCCCAACTTGAAGCTGCTCCAAACTGTTGAGGAAAATATCATACATGAGCTTCAAAAGGTAAAATGCATCAGCCTTCTTTTTTTCTTTGATTAAGCATGAGAAAGATTTTGCAGAAATGTGTAAGACAACAAGGATTGAATGATGCCAAACTACCCAATTGGGAACTGAAGGAATAAAAAGACACAATTCCATGCCTCAGTAAACATCACACACTTTGTTATGTTCACTTTGTACTACTACAATTAATTATGAGGTGCTGGTTTATACACTAGCTACACAGGACACTGGGCACAAATTAACATTTATAATGTTGCAATTAGATATGCAACTCTAATTTATATACTAATTATGGAATCAACTAACCTTTATAATGTTGCAATTAGGTATGCAACTCTAATTTATATACTAGTTACCAAATCAACTATGCAACATACCAGGTACCCTAGCCACGAGTTGTAGTTACCCAATCAATTTTGCAACACTTACTATATACTAAATACGCTAGGCACCACTTAACCTCAGCTCAATTTCTAGAAAAGAGGAAGATCCAGCTGCCTGTAGAAATGCGTTTGTTCATAAACTGTATGCACCTAGAATGCACATCCACAATGTCTACTGGCACATTTTAATTTTCTTGTCCAGTTTTGCATTTTACTTTTCTTGTACAAACTGGACACAATGAAAGCTATATGTATATTGTGCAAGAAATCTGTAAACCAAAACAAGAGCTCAAGTTACTGTATGACTTTGCAAGCCTCGAAAACTTCACAAGCTCTCCCCAATCCTCTATGCAATTGTCTTCCAGATTTAACAGCCGGAGACACTTGAAATTTGAAACATAGTCACCTCCTTCTATCTGTTACCAAAAAGAAAACAAACCCAATTGGTCATGAATATGAGCACTTTGCTTCAGAAGGTTGTGCTTTACATTAACTTGTGTGCAATAGATCTAAATGCTATGCTTTAAACTATCGAGTGTTTAGTTTAGTTCAACATGGCTCCATGTGAAGAAATTGTAAGTTACAGTAATGGAAAATTCAGGTAGCAACATATCTTCTTCAAACAGAGGTCAAACCTCAACAATAGGAGTAACAGTTGCAAGTAAAACTCTCTTCAACCAATCTAACTAGCAATGCCATGCATCTCTTGCAAGAACAACTAGAAGTAGCCTCTTTAGCACCTAACTACAATAGTATAAAAGATAACCACTATTGAGCTAAAAAAATCATTACCCATTGATTAGCTCTTTAAAACAGCCCCAAAACAGCAAATTACCAAAAGTTTCATTAAAGGAGGAGCACATCTAGAGAGTTTCTATGTCCCACATGCAAAACCCTAATTTAAGAGGATCCTTCCATGTCTATAAATAGACAAGCTGCCCACCATTCAACCTTATCCTTGTCTTCCAACTTTTGGCTATCAGCCCTCTTCCACTAGTTGTCCAACCCCAAGCGACTGCTACTACATGGTCTACGTTGTTGCCTAGCTTCCCATTGTTGTCGGTGATCAACTAGCATCATCTTCATCAGGTCGTTTTTGTGTTTTCAGCACTTTTGTTCATCCGCCTCTACTCCAACTGGTGGTTATTGGACTCAAGATCCATCTCCCATGGATGATACACACCCACACCTCCCTAAGCCCACTCCAACGAGAACCATCAGCTGTTGGACAGTTTTGTCCTTGAGCATCTTGTACATTCTTTCCTTCATTTACAATATTGATTCATTCACTTCACAATTCTCTTTCTCCTCTGTTTGTGTTTGCGTTTTGTGTTTAGGGTTTTGAGTTTTGCATATCACTATCTAAGTCTTTGTGTTTCAATCGTGGCCGTACTTGTGTTTCACCTGTGCAAACCCTAGCATATCTTCACATGGTATCAGAGTTGGTTCTCTTGTAAAGAGTATCCTGCAAAAAATTATGGAGGCTTAGTTTTGTATGAGGTACACAAACAACATGTAACTAATTCATAATGTCTCAAATCTTGAGCTAAAAATGCATTAGCTTCACTTAAACAGCCCTAAAACATGCTTAATTAATGAAGTAACCTTGTTTATTTAAAAGAAATGTGTTCCTAGAGAGTGTTTGTGTCCCATAAGCACAAACCCACTTGGGAGGGCCCAAACTTTCTGTAAATAGGTATGCTGCGCTCCATTCAGGTGACATCTTGTTTTTGCAAGTTTCAGGTGTTTTCAGCTTGCTGTCCACACCCCTTTCGCAGAGGACATCGCAGTCTTAGCTGTCCCTTACTGCCATCTACAGTTTGGCGCCTGTTCCCAGCCTTCCACCTGCAGTTTGCGGCTGTTTACAGCAGAGCGACTGTTGCTGATCACTCTCCAGCTGCCACCTGCTCAGTTTTCTCTATCCTCCCTGCTGTCACTGCTGTTTTTCTCTCTCCTCAGCCCATTGCAGCAAATTTTCTCTCCATTGCCTGCGTTTGCTGTTTTTCTCTCTCTTCAGCATGCGTTTACTGCACACTCTCTCTAGACTGCCGTCTGCTTCAGGTCCAGCCATACGCAAGCTGCATTTACTGTTGTTATTTGGGATCCGTTCGGAGTACGACACTCTCTCCAACTCATTACCCCTGCCCTAATTCTTGAGATACAGGAGTTTGAGGTTCAGTATTCATTCACAACAGTCATATCACTTCATTAATTTTCTCTGTTCATTGTCTCTGAGTTACCCTAACCCTAATTGTGTTCTTTTATCAGTCTGTGCTTTGTCGTACGGTTTCTGTTTGTGTTTCTGTGTTAGGGTATTTCTTTACATCAAACACCTTCTCAAATTCCCACAATGTCTTATCGAGCATCGTTAGAGGCCCTGGGAAGGCATTATGGACTTGACAAGCAAGACAACACCCCACCTTCACTTTCACCTTCTTTTTCTTCTCCTATTCCAATTTTCAATCACTTGACAAAGGAGGAGTTTGAAGAGTACTTGCGCATGACATATAGTCGAGAGCTTACACTCCTATCAGCTTTGCTACTACATCCAAACGGTTGGTGAGACTAATCACCTCTCCAATCATGGAGAACATACGACAAATTGCAACAACTCGTGACCCATCTTCTTCATCTCAGCCAAGCGCAATGTCAATTTTGTACAACCCCTTAGAGTCGTATGAATCAAAACCCTCTCTTGTTTCTCCTTTTGATGTGTAAGATCCAAATGATTTTTAGTATGTAAACTTCAATAGAGGGGGCTCTCGAACATATATCTACATCTTCTATTTCATTTGAGCATGTAAACCACTCTTGTGAAATCCCTCCCATCCCACCCTCTTCCGATCCACACATCCATTCCTTGTGTTCTTCATTCCAAAACCTCAACTTGCAATCCACTTCCGCATCCAGTACCCTAGAAGTTGGATCCTCCATCTTTGCTCCTAGCACATTCCCTTTCTCCACACCATATTCTACCTACCTGCACTTCATTGCCTCTTTGCACCCTAGTACATAAGAGCTAATACCACCCTTTAGCACTCCCTTAACACTGTGCCTTCCACGTATTTGCAAGTGAGCACTTCTTTTAACCCTAGGACGGCGGTGATAGGCATCCCCCTCACTTCCCCTGGACACTCACCTCCTCATCTATCGACCTTTCAAATGCAAGGATTTCCATCCTCTACTTATGGTGCGTCATCACACACTCCATGGGTCACTCCCATGCAAGGATTTCCATCTACTCTCTCTCTCTCTCTCTCTCTCTCTCTCTCTCTCTCTCTCTATGGGTTACTCATGCAATCACCATACCCATGCCTAATCAATCCATACCCACATTTGGATCCACTATGCACACTTCCTGCATGCATGGTAGGCACTCTAGGATTCCTTCCCAAGTATACTCTACTCCCCCATTACACACCCTATCCATATTCTAACACTACCTCTCTTGTTGCAACGGCCAAGAATGCCTTTACAAATAAGACTAGTTTTAATGTGTCAAATTTTACCAGTTGGTCAGACTTCATGTAAGAAGTGCTTGAATCCCAAGGCCTTTAGGACCTCATCGTTGGTCTAGAGCCTATGTTTGACCCTCGATCAGCTCACCCTAATCACATCTGTCAATGGAGAGCATGCAATGCCACAACCAATGTTGAGTTAATGCACAAGTTGGTTCCTAAGTTCCACTCTCAATTACTGCATTTTTCCCTAGTCTTTGAGCATTGGAGTCATCTCATTCACCACTATGCAGCATGAGATTGCACTTGGTGTATCCATCTCAACTTTGAACTTCAGGAATTTTCCTTGAGGGAATGATCAAAAAGTCAAGTTGGCCAAATATCGATGGTTACTCACTAAGTTTGCTGCTACTACTGACTCTCGAAAGTCGGACAACGATCAAGTTACGTTCTTTTTTAATAAGCTACCTAGCACATTATCTCGTTGCCCCGATTGCCGACCTTCTATGAGTTTGAGTGTCAGTTATTGTGTTACACGAGGTAGCACAATCAAGTCCACAAAACGTCCTCCACATACTCTTATTCAGAGTGGGGTCTAGTTACCTCTACTTTACTAGGGAAAATAGGCAGTGACAAGAACTCACAATGAAAACAAAGAAACAAAACTCATCTAGCAACACCTCCATAAGAAAAATAGGTTTTGCACACATTGTCAAAGATCAGGCCATGTGGATAATGAGGGTCATACCAAGCCCCAAGGTCTTTCTCCTAAGAAACCTCAGTAGACCACCGTGACTGCCTTCCTCCTGCTAGAGAGTCTGGCGAGGTTACGCCTCCCGTTGTTGCCTCATCTTTTTCTTCTACTCTGGCCGCTAAACATGTGGCACACGAACCATCCTAGCAGCCTATATCTTTCAATTCTCCTGAAGAATTAGCTAATTGGTCTGTTAGTTCCTTACCCATTGCACTCTTTGCATCCATTCCTAGGTCATTCTCTACACCTCCATCTAGGACCACTTCTCCACCTCACCGAGCGTTTAATTGCCAACAACCTACTAATGGACATACATGCTAGTGGCCATATCCTTAGTCTTTCCTTCTATTCTTTCGCTACCTTCACTAATATACACACACTTGTTGCATTGCTTTTTCATTGAGCTCCCATTTTCTATTTTGTTTTGCTTTGGAGCATCTCAGTACAAACCTCTATTTTGTAGATTCTAATTTCTCTTTCAAGTTTGTGTATTTCAATGTAGAGCTAAGATATAGGTTTACATCAATCCTTCCTGGGCTGGAGACATGGAATGCGCATCATTCATTTTCGAGATTTCATCTTCCAAGAAGACTTGCTCTTCTATTAGCATGAAGGCTTCCCCTCCCAAGGCAGATTGTGCAACATCTCTCTCGATGCTCTCATAGCAATGACTTCTACCTTGCTCTTCCAGTCGGGCTGCTTAATCTTCATCTTCATCTCTCACCATGGTTCTCGGTACCACACAAAGACTAACATCAAGCTCCTCTTCCTCCTTCGACATCAGCATCTAGGGTTGAGAGGGAGTTCCTATCCTTTCATTGTATTCTATAGGTTTCAGCACTTGTCTTCGACATCAATCCCCCTCCCCCGGTTGTACCTTCTTGTTTGCTTTGCATGATTTCATCATCTTTGTAAAGGGCGCTTGGGCAAGTAAACAATTTTCCCAAGAGGGGCATTGTCCAAGTGGCACCTACTGATTGCACATTCTCATCATGTAGCACACTACTCTATGCATCTCATTATGCGGAGCACATCTGGGCGGATCTTGAGCCGTCTCCACCGGCGCTTCACTACCATCTTACTATCCCACCACCATTCTTCATCACTCTTTTCCTCATCGCCAATCCCTTGGAGTGGTTGGGTTAGCTTGTTTGTTTTGTGGTATGTTGGATCTAACCATCTCTACCTATTTATTTTTCCACAGGGCACAATTACTTGAAAGGTCGCAAACCATATCTATCATCCAACCCAAAGAAAAAAAAAGGTTCAATGTGGTTCCATCCACCTTTGCAAGACTTGATAGGCCACTTGATACCAGCGAGCACCCTTTGTCCAATGGCTCATCCTATCTAGGATGACTACTTGGACTCCCTAGGTAAGATAACCATCGCCTCTATAGTCTTGATAGGCCATCAGGCAACCGATGTGCACCCTTCGTCCATTGCCCTAGCTACTTTGGGGTGAGATGCAAAACCCTTACTTGGGAGGATCCTTCCATGTCTATGAATAGACAAGCTGCCCACCATTCAACCCTATCCATGTCTTCCAAGTTTCAACCATCAGCCCTTTTCCACTAGCTATCCAGCCCCAAGCAACTATTGCTACATGGTCAATGCAATCACCTAGCCTCCCACTATTGCCAATGATCAGCTCTACCATCACCTTCATCAAGTTATCTTCGTATTTTCTGCACTTTTCTTCATCAGCCTCTGCTCCATCTCCACTAGATGATACACATTGATACCTTCCTCAGCCCGCTCCCACCAAAGCCACCAGCTGTTGGACAGTGCTGCCTTTAAGCATCTTGTACATTCTTTCCTTCATTTACAGCATTGATTCATTCACTTCACAGTTCTCTTTCTTCTCTGTTCATGTTTGCGTTTTTGCATTTTGAGTTTTGCGTTTAGGGTTTGAGTTTCACACGTCACTGTCTAAGTCTTTGTGTTTTAGTCGTGGTCATACTTTCCATGTTTCCTCTGTGCAAACCCTAGTATATCTTCACAACCACCTCAATCTTGCCAGCTCTATCCTCACTCTACTCCCACCATCTCAACCACCTCAATCTTGCCAGCTCTATCCTCACTCCACTCCCACCATCTCACAATGACTAGACAACATCAGCTGCCAGCCCCCTTCTTTCCATCCAGCCTGTTCTCTCTTCCCTTTTCTAGTAAACAACAAGGTACACTAAAGATAGCAAGGGTTCAAACATAATTGTGCTAGAATAATGCCTACGATTACACATATTTGAACTAGCACAATGCTCAAGAGCACCGAGTTCGAGCAAACCAAAGCACTAGTATAATTTTAGATAGAATGCATACTGGAGCAAGGATCAAGTTTGATTGAGCTAAATTTGAAGTTGCATCCACGTTCACATCTATTAAGCTAGAGCCCTTGTGGTTGTTGGATCCCTAGAGTGTTCAATCCTAAGTGAGCAAGGGTATACAAGAAAGAAAGGATGGATTTCACTGCCACACATGCAACTATAACTTGTTTACCTGAGGTATTTTCTCTGTACTGTATTTCGCATACAGATAATGCTTGGAACTTTTTCTGCCTGTGCAAGGTTAGGGTGTCAAAAGCCCTAAGCAGGTTTGCTGCATAGACCCATTTCTATTAAATATGATATAATCATTCCAAACTTGAAAACAAATCGCATAAAGAGAAGCATCTCAATTCCAAGACCACATAGGAGATTGAAATTTGATTCTGGCAGACCCAGCTTTTAACAAGAGCCAATCCACAAAATAGAAAGCCATTTTTTAGCTTTCTTGGCGCAACAGAAAAAGTTTCTTTTGATCTGAAAAAACCCATTAACCAGTCATCACAACCTATAGTCCCAGTATCTTTAATAAATTTGCCAGCCTAGAACAAAAGTGTATGACTTGAAAGCCCCTATAATTGTGGTAGTGCAACCCAAATATAAGCTCTGTGTGTGTGTGTGTGTGTGTGTGTGTGCGCGCGCACACACTTTGAAGGGGTGCCACCATTAACATAAAATTTCTCAAGGCCAATTCTCCTTTATGTGAAGATATCTTAAACTTTAAACCTGGGATGCCACCCTTTTAACTCCTTGAAAATCTCTCACGAAGGTAGCTCATGATGGCCAGTTCAAGTTCAATACGCAAATCAGTTAGGTGATCTATCCAACCATGCATGCTGAATTGCAAACCTCATCATCACAAGTAAGTACTGAAGCTTTGGCCCTCTGAATTTCTGGCTTTTACCGGTCATCAACTTCTATGGAGGCAAGAGCACTCCAAACTCACTTTGCTTGCATCACATGAATATTTCATGCATATCTGTGGCAAATTAAGCACTGATATGGGTAATAAAACATCTTGAGATTTCTCTCATAGTGGTGTCCTCCAAAATCCAGCTAGACTTTCATTGCTTTGTCAGTGGAGACGCTATAAGTAAATCACATTATAATGCCTCTAGAACACTTGTCAGTCCAGGCTCATCTCAAGCACATCCTTAGGGACTCGGATGAATTGCACTGAGTCAATGTAAGTACATTCAGGAAAATACAGCGTTCTCAACATGATCAACCAAATCATCACAATCGAGAGAGCAGTAAATTTACAGCTGCGAGGAGAAAAAGAGAATACCTCAACCAATTTGATGTTATTGCCACACAAATGTAACTCTTCCAGCACTGGCAAATAATGCTTCAACACCTCCATCTGTACACCAAAGTTCATAGCTGATTCTAACTCCCCCAATTTCTTGAAAAGAACAACACTGACAACACTATAAATGAAAATCACACCGAACCAGATTAACTCATTGCTTACAGTATTGCTTTACTCTACCCCATGAACCATCTGAAAAATACCATTAAACAGGGAGTACTTGAATACCTGTTTCCAGTCTAAAGCACAGTAATTCAGCACAAGGACTTGAAGATGAGCGAATGCAGGTAAAGAATCCAAATTTGGTTGCAATCTGTTGCTACTAAGATCCAAGATTTTCAAAGCTGCAAGCTGCTGACAGATACTACTGACAGCCTGACAATCAACAGCCCAAAATAGAAACTATATTATTCCTCATGACAAAGATATGGCTTCCAAGTCTAATCCTATGCTTATGTAATAATCATAGTGACATTTTAACTTACATGCCAGTCAGGGAGTAAGTTTCCTGTAAGATCAAGCTGTTTCAAGTCTAGGGACAACCAGAATGACATAGAATTAAGTTCCGCACAAACAACAAAAAAGAAGTTTGACTCAAAAATGCAGGCAAATTACTATAGATTTACTTGGCAGTACATTTACAAGCTTTCCAGCTGATGATATCCCTTCATAGACAAGTGAAGCAACAGTAAGTTCTTCAAGACGCTTCAGCTTCCGCTCAATTTTTTCTTTTCCCACAAGCTCTACTGCTACCCTTCTCTGACGAACTGATAAAAGATACATGTCGTCTGACTCATCTGACAAAGTTTCACAAAAAGTGTTTCAGTTACCCAGCTCTTTTAGGCCACAATGTACAAAAAAACCCACAATGAGTTCAAATTTCTTCTTTTGAATCATGAGGAGCCCTTGGATATAAGCACTCAGCAGACTTCCACTCACATCAAGCTCAAATCCTCACGTCATGATTATCTTACAAAAGCCCAACTCCCTACATAGTACAAACCCAGACTCCTGAAAACAGAAGAGTTAAACACTAAATTCCATTATTAGATTATTATGATGTATTGTATCAGATATTTAGCTACATGTCATTTCATGTTGATTCATATAATGTACATAATATATAAGTGCAATTGATGCGTATGACGTAATTAATGAAAATATGTCTGTTAGTAGCATTCTTCTTCAGTCAGTGCAGTTCTTCCTTCATCTTCTGCTCTCTCTATCTCTCTCTGTTTCTCTGTGTTCGTGTTTCTCTTCAGTTGCACACTCCCACAAGGGGAAGGTTGCATCTCCATTTCCTTAGTGATGGGCAGCTCAATTATGTAGTGGATCTCAGATGTACTTGGTTTGCATCCAAGGTACTATATGCTGGCAATATTTCTAGCATTGGGATCACTATTTAGTATACTAGTCACTGCGAGTCTGTATGTATATGGTCTAGTTTGCACCACCTAGGATCTGAAACTATACATTTGCAAGGTTTTTGAAATGTATGGAATACATGGAATATACATTTGGATGTAATATACATTTGCAACGCATGTACGGGATACATGGATAGTATGCAATGTACATTTGCAAGTAATGCAAAAGAAGCACAGCATAAGTTACCTGTGGTTTGCAGCTAATGTATGCTTAACACGACTATCATGTGGTACATCACTGCTATGAGGTGGTGTTATGCTTAGTTTATGCATTACAATGCGTTAGTGGTCAAAGCAATGTTGGGTTTTGGCATGTGGATGCATCCCTTATGGTTCTGACAACTGTTATGATTCATATGTATAGATTGTAACCGGTGTAACTGATTGAAATTTCACATACAGAGGACATGAACATGGTTAAGCAATAGGTGCACATGTTTGACTACGATACCAACATGTATTTTCAATAGTGGCAACAGATGCTTTGGCACATTGCAATGCAATCGAGGACGATTGCAAGAATTTCAAGGGGAGCAGAGTCTATCACAAGGACGTGAAATTTTATTGCTTTGCTTAGCATTTGATTAAAACTTAATAAAATGTGTTAATATGACTTACACGTGTAAGGTACAAGTTAACTATTCACAATGCAAGACTCAAAACTTCGAAATATCAATTGGTGCCAAAGGCAAAAGTTGTAGAAAGTTATGCTTGACAAGCACTAGGTGGTACTTGATGTCAAACTTGGGCCTAGACTAATTTATTGGCTAGTGGTGACACGAGACTAGGCATCAATCATTTAATTAATGGCGATCTAAGGGCTAATATCACGGATACTTGGAAGACAAATTGGCCTAGCTAACTTAATTATTGGCTGGTGAAATTATTTTTCTAGGCACAAGGATAATTCTTAAATTAATTTTTAAAATTAATATTCTGATAATCAATTTAATAAGTTAGATAATGCCGGAAATTGAAATTAGAAGGCTGCCACTTGGCAAAACTTGCCCATGCAAGTGAAAAAAATGTTTTTTGGGAACTAGTGGAAGTCTACTCTAATCATTGTGAGAGAAAAGGAGCCTACTAGAAAGCAAGTAAATGTTACTAATGTGATTTGCAACCACCAGGGACCAATCCTACAACAGGTGACAACAGTTTGAAGCCCTTCACGTGTAAATGACAGCAGTCCAAGATCCTTTTGATGCAAGTGACAGCATATAGGAGGGAGCAGCAACCTTTCTGATGGTATTAAGCTATAGGTAATAAGCTCCATGGCTGTTTGAGTTGGGCAGTTTGAATTGGGCGGCAGCAATTTTTCAACCTTTCTCACAATGCAACTCAAAAATTTCTCTCTCTACAACATTCTCTCTCACCCTATAGCCATTGCTCAAGGTATATCAACAAAATCCAACCATTTGAGTCATCAAAGGAAGAGATTTCAATCAATCTCTAATGTGATCCCTAATTTAGGGTAAAAATTAGAGTTTGAACACGTTCACCTCGGGATGCATGCTCAAAATTGAGGGCCTAGAACTTGAATTCCAGTGACTGAAATTAAAGAATTTTAGGGAGATTCATGAGGCTAACTAGCCCATATCAAATTTGGGGCTTGATTTGTCTTTCAAGGAGCAAGGTGAAGTCCAATCCCCAAGCAAACCAAGTAGCAAATTGGTTTAAAGGCTTGATAGTCAATTTTGACTACAAGAGGCACTTGGATTACTAGAGGAGATCAAAGAATCTTAGTTGTACTCCATCCACTTGCAATAAAAGTTAAAGAAATACAACAACGGGCATCAAGTTTTGGAGCCAACATGCTGTCCATTGTCAAAGATTAAAGTGGTAAAGTGTGCATTTTCAGTTTATGTGAATTTTATGCTTGCTGCAATTGCTGATTAATCAGGTCATTACCACCCTCTTCGAGAAGGAAGGCTAGTTTTAAAAAGCCAAAGAAAAAAAACATCCAATGGAGGATCGAAACATATCAATATTCATATAGTCCCTCAATGAAGATGCCAATGGGTCATATCAAATGTATCCAATGCAAAACCAATTGGCCATGTCTCGGGTTCGACAAGATTACAATGGCGAGGAGCTATCAAAGGCACTGTAAAAAGGACTCCTACCAAAGATGAACATCAACAACCAAACGGAACTAGATACACGTGCTAGCAATAAGAAAGGGCGGCTAAAAGAGAAACAAAAGTAGCCACGATATGATATAAAAGCCATAGCAAAATAAGAAACCCTAAAAGAGCCCCTCACAATCATTGAAACCCCCATTGAAATTGATAGAAGCGTCAACAATACACAGCCACATCAATGATGTCAATATCCCCCTCTAAAAGGGATAAGAGGTCCAAGGAAACCACCAAATGATATGGTGAGGGATGAACCTATTAAATGGATGTTAGCTTGATAGGGGAGATATCGGAGAGATGTTGAGGAGGACCTCACTTAAACAAAGAAAACCGTGCTCCTCCACGTTACTAGAATGGTTTCTACAATAGCATCCTCTACAAAGAGGACCTACTCAAATAACCTATGTACTAACACGAGTAAGGCCAAGATTAAAAGGACATGAAATTCCAAATTCTATGGACTTCTACTCCAAAACTCAAAAATGCATGGTAAAAAAGAAAGGTATCATGCCAACACCATGAACAAGCATTAATGAGATGTCACCTACAATGACGGAATCCTCTTGAGAATGAAGATCCTAGAGCCAATGATACCACCACTATCCACAAGCGAAGGGTCCTCAAAAGTAAAGCAAGTCAAGGGAGAGTTCTCTATCTAATGGATGTAAAGAAAAACGAACTTGATCGTAACAATGAGAGCAAATGTGGATAAAGAGATAGGCTCCTTCACTCCATCCTTCACACTTTGGATAAAGGTAAGGACAATTCCAGTACTTCACCTCAAGATGCAAGGTCTCCTTAGTGAGGAAACTTGGGCAAGCTCTTATACTTGTTCTCTTTGTCAAAATCAAAGTTGAAAGATGAGTCCAATTTGAATTTGTTTCCTTTCTTCTTTTTCTTTTGTCCTCTCCCTAATGATGATCCTACAAAAGCACAGTTGACTATACCTACTCCACCTAAACCCATCTCCCCATGTCCCACGTCTTGTTCCAAGAGCATTGGGATTGACTCCTTCCATATGATGGTATTCCACACTAGTAGGCAAAGGAGACCAATATAGAAGGTCTCATATGTCAGTGTGATAGAAGATGTGAGAAAAGTCACAACCATATCCTTCAACTAGATAATCTTTCTTAGGGATAATAACTTTGTTTTAGTGGGATAGACATTGTTGAGTATTTTAGGTATTTTTTATTTATCATTATGGTTATCATTCGGGCATTTATTATTGGCCAACTCAATCACATTATTGGTATTATTTTGTGCTTTATATTCAAGCTCCCTCCTCCACATTCAATCATTCATCACTTGCAGATCCTTGTGTAGACCCTATTGAAGAGAGGGAGCCAATGCCAATGCCCACGCAGCTAGTGACTAACTATTGTACATAGCTATCTAGTGGTTGGTATATGGATTCCATTTCCCAAGCATATCTCTAAGTTCTCCTTTGTAGTGTTCTTGTAGTTTCTCTTTCCTTCCTCATGTCTTGTGTTCAGCAATTTATTTCAGCATTATTCTATGCTTTCATTGTTACATCCACTTCTAACATGGTATCAGATTTCAGGATCTACATTTTCATTGCTGTTTTTCTGCTGATTACTGATCATCTTTGTTTGTTGCAGCTAGGCAACCAGTTTTTGGGCTTTTTAGCCTTCGAAACACTGTGTTTTGCTGCTGCACTTCTCTTCTAGACAGCATTGACTGCATTGAATACTGTTGCTGCTTGTGTTCGCGCTGATTTTCATCGTTATTTTAATGCTGGCGACAGCATTTAATGCTTCTTCGTCTACGTCTTTTCCCTACAACATTTGCATTTGCAGCCTTTTAGACTCTTGAAGGCTAGGCGACATGGTTTTCAGCCTCTGTCCATCTTTGATTGGCTAATTCTTCCCGCTTTTTGCAGAGTTCATGGTCTCTCAACTATGTGTGAACTCTATTTAGTGCCGTCTATGCTATCTTTTGGCTATACTCTCTCTCCTGCTCTTCTTGCCTTTATTTTCTCTTCCTATCCTGTCTAGATGCCTCCCCCTTGTTGTTCTACTAATGACAAACTTCACGGCCCTAATTACCTAACATGGAGTGCTGTTATGAAAGCATGGTTTGTGCAGAAGCGGTTATGGTACATTGTTTTTAGAGCTATTGAGCATCCTGAGTGCCCCACTCCTCTTCCAACTAACTTCAATAAGAACAACAATGAGAAAGTTGTGCTCACATGGGATTCTGATGATGCACATGTATATTTTGCTCTTCTTCAATGTATGTCTAAAGAGGTTCTTCCCGCCATCTCCTCCTACAAGATTACTTTAGTGATCCGGGCAAATCTTCAAATGTTGTATGCGGCTCCCTCAACCATATACGCAATTAGCCTCTATGAACAACTCCAGTAGATGTAGTTTGAGCTCAAGGATACTATCCAATCCTTCTTGCTTTGTGTTACACGAGTACATGATTAGCTTTACCACATACAATCTGCCCTTCCAAAAGCTCATCTTGTGGGAGTTGTGCTCTACAAGCTCCCTCCCAAGTTCAATGGAGTGGCCAATGCTTTGCGAACCCAAACATCATTGAGGCCAATGAGCTTTACCCATATGTCCTCCATGCTACTTGATCATGAGGCGTCTTTGCATTTATAGGGGCAGCTTCCATCTCACTAGGGTGGCTCCAATGAGGCATATACTGCTTCAGAGAGGGGTGACAAGAAGAAAAAGTCCAAGGCCCAGTGTTATCACTTTGGTAAAAAGGGATGTTTGGGCAAGGATTGCAAAGAGTTAGCAGCTTTGAGGAAGAAGAAGAAGAAAAAAAAAACTGCCATGTGGCTGCAGTCGGCTGCATTAAATGCAGCCAACCTGGTTATTTCGGGTATTTTTCAAGCATTCTTTTTAGCTTTTTTAAGGCTGAGTTTCCAGCAGACTTCCACACTTGTATCTGACAGAGTTCAACCTGCTGGTGACGAAGACTACACTTGGGGCCGATAGAGATCAAGGTCCTCAAGGTGGAGACATACGCATATATTTTCTCTGAACCCGTGTATAATTCTGCATCCTTATACAGCATTCTTCACTGCAGATTTTCTCCGTCTCTCTCTCTCTCTCTCTCTCTCTCTCTCTCTCTCTCTCTCTCTCTCTCTCTCTCTCTCTCTCTCTCTCTCTCTCTCTCTCTCTCTCTCTGTGTGTGTGTGTTCACTCTTTGTCACGGTCATTTGCTTCCGCATTGCTTCACTCTAACAAAATGCTGTATAAGGATGCAGAATTATACAGGAGTGCAGAGAAAATATCTGCATATGTCTCCACCTTGAGGACCTCAATCTCCGTCAGCCCCGAGTACACATTACCAACAGGCTGAAATTTGTCAGATACAATGCTGAAAACTCAGCCTTATAAAGGCTGAAAAGAATGCCTAAAAAATACCCGAAATAACCAAGTCAGCTGCATTTAATGCAGCCACGTGGCAAAAACTACCACGTGGCACTGCTAACGTGGCAAGAGATGACTCTCAACACCCCCTCTCAAATCTTGAACAAGGCAACAGATGTAGGGATCTCGAATGGCAATGAAGTAAAGCCTAGGGAAGTGCCTCCGTAAACAAATCTACAAGATTGTCTTCAGTTTTACAATACTCCACATCAATGGTCGCATCCGAAAGCTTTTCCCTGATGAAGTGATATTGGATCTCTATGTGCTTCGTTCGGGCATGGAATATGGGATTCTGTGCCAAAGCAATGCAACTCTCATTGTCGCACCGCGAGATAGTAGGACAAGTCTAGGGGCAGCCAAGCTTCTCCAACAACCGCCGAAGCCACACAGTTTCACATGTGGTAGAAGACGCAACCCAATACTCTGCCTCATTTGAAGATAGGGCTACCGTGGGCTGTTCTTCCTACTCCAAGAGATAGCACCAGCACCCAAGGTATCTCAGTGACAGCATTAAGGTCAATAATTTAACTCAACAATAACCTGTACGCCTTTGATCCACATTGCAAGCCCAATCTGAATCACTCCAACTTGCAAGAACAAGATCAGAAGCACCTATACCTACTACATGAAAAGCTTGAGGTTGGAGTTCCCCCTCAGAAACCGAAGTATCCTCTGAGCAGCCTGCCAATGCACCTGTTGAGGTGCACTCATGAACCCAGCCAAGAGACCTGCAGCAAAACATAGATCAACCCGTCTGTTGAGGAGCCAAATCAATGATCCAATCAGCTGACGGTAGCAAGTAGCATCGGCCAAAGGAGAATCTGCGTGTAAAGTGGCCTTCCAATTCAAATCCATAGGAGTAGAAATGGACCGACAATCCTCCATATCAAAAGTCACCAAGAGCTCCTGTACATATCTCTGCTAAGAGATGAAAATCCCCCTCTGAGATTGATAAATCTCATGGCCCAAAAAGAAATGGAGAAGTCCTAAATCCGTCATCTCGAACTTTTGATGTAGAGCTGCCTTCGTCTCTTCGACCTTCTGGGTATGATCACCTGCAATAATCAAGTCATCAACATACAAAACAAACAACACATGACCTCCCTCGAAAGTGTGCATATAAAGCTGTGGATCGGCCCTAGAGCGCCAATATCCCAACTTGGCTTGCAAAAACGAATCAATCTTCTCGTTCCAAGCATGCAAAGCCTGCTTCAAGCCATACAAGGCTCTCTTTAACCTGTAAAGCTTCCAATCTAAGGAACCAAAGCCAAGAGGTTGCTCTACATAGATCTCCTCCTTTAAATCACCATTCAAGAAGGCTGACTTCACATCCAACTAAAAAACAGGCCATCTCCTATGACCAACCAAGGCAAGAACAGCACGAATAGTCGCCATGCGAGCTGTAGAGGCAAAAGTATCATGGAAGTCAACACCTAGGCATTGTGCAAAACCTTTAGCCACAAGGCGAGCCTTGTGCTTGTCCAACGAGCCATCACTATGGTACTTGGTCTTGAAGATCCATTTGACACCAATCACCTTCTTATGAGAGGGATGAGGCACAAGGAACCAAGTGCCATTCCGCTCAATAGCCTCCAACTCGGCTTCCATCGCCTTCCGCCAATGATCTGACTCCAAAGCCTCCTTCACCGAAGCAAGCTCTCTATCCTGCATAACACGTGACATCAAACAGTAGTTAGAGCAAACAAGCTCCGTAAAATGTGTCTAGTGTCTCTGTGACCTCCGCGGTCCATCCTATGGTTCCCACTCCTCAGAAACCCCCTCAATCCCTGAATCACGAAGTGTGTCACGGGCCCAACGAGGAGCAGGCCAGATCTCTCCTCGATGCTCCCCATCTACGAAAGACTCGGATACATCCACCGGCAGTATCTCCATTGGGGTAGGTGGTGGAAAAGAGGACTCGAAATTTGAAGAAGAATCTCCACCAAGAGGCTCTAGCTCCAAATGAACTATCTCCGGAGTCCAACTCTCCCCTGGATCTCCAAGTACAGGGTGCTCCTTAACCCCCCTGTTGCCGGAACTTCCACGAACCACACATCTCGGCTCATGTACTATGTAGGCATCCCGCTTTACGGGATCATACAAGCGATAACCTTGGGACTGGGAGTTGTAGCCAAGAAAGACCTGTCATCGAGAAGCCACCTCAAATTTGTCACGTTGCGTCTTTGGGACGTGCACATAGGCCTCACACCCAAAGATCCTGAAATAAGAGACATCAGGCTTAGTCCCAAAGTAAGCCTCCATGTCAGTCTCTGTAGACATCCTCACATGTAATGCCTACGCAAACGCAAAAGAAATCCCCTCTGACTGTGAAAACGCAGCCTGCTAGGGCTCTTATCTTCACGTCCCGAACCTTTTTCAACTGTCGCAGGCGATGAAAAAGTAATGTCTGCACTTGAAGGCCGAAACACAGTCTTCTTCCTTCTCTAACAACAAAAAAACAATAGCAGCTTCAGCAAATCTTCTCTTTTCTCACACACCCACGCTCACCTCAGCCTTGTTCTGATGCGCACTCCACCTAATCGCACTTGAACACTAAAAACACAGCCTTGTGTCACGCTACAAACTCCTCTTCGGATAGGTCCATGCTCTGATACCATGTCAAAGTGAAGCAATGCAGAAGCAAATGACCGTGACAAAGAGTGAACAAAGAGAGAAGAGAGAGAGAGAGAGAAAGAGACAATGAAATGCAGAAAATCTGCAGTGAAGAATGTTGTATAAGGATGTAGAATTATATACGAGTGCAGAGAAAATATCTATGTATGCCTCCACCTTGAGTACCTCGTCTCCATCAGCCCCAAGTGCAATCTCCGTCAACAAGCTGAAATCTGTCAAATACAAGTGTGGAAGTCTATTGGAAACTCAGCCTTAAAAAGGCTAAAAAGAATGCCTGAAGAATACCCGAAATAACCAAGTCAACTGCATTGGATGCAACTCGACTACAGTCGGGCAATCGGGCAATCCGACTTCAGCCACGTGGCAAAAAGAATGTCTGAAGGATACCCGAAATAACCAAGTCTACTGCATTTAATGCAACCCGACTACAGACCCGACAGTCCAACTGCAGCCACATGGCACTGCTAACGTGGCAGGAGATGACTCAACAAAAGCAATAGCAACAGGATAGACACTCCTTTGAGGGTGGTGAGGTGGGGCAGGTGAGCCTCATCTATACAAGTATACAGGTGCATAGATTCCAGAGAGAGACTTCCCTAACGCATCAATCAAAGTCTAGCAGGTTTTGAAATCCTAGAGTTGTGATTGATTTCCAAGTTCACGATGGGCTATTATTGATAGAGAGCCGGATTGGCTCGTAGTCCAAGCTCACATGGGGAGACCCTTTGGCGGCCTTAGCCAAAGGTGGGGAATCCAATTTCACATATGCTTAGAGGCATTTTTGGCAAGATGATCATGTATGCTACTATAAGGCACTGATGACGAAGATGGAGAGATCCTATGATTCTTCTCTATTTTTAGATTCTGGTACAATCGATATCAACAATAAGTTCTCTCCAAGGCACCTTGGTGGTGGCTTGATCACCCACTGCTTGGGTAACCATGGTCCTATTCTGGTGGTCTTTGTTGTATGGACTATGATGACTCGTTATCATTGTATTGTAACAAATCAGCCATGATCTGAGAGAGGATGTTAGTAATATAGTCGGCTCATGAGTGAGTCTAGGTTGTGTTTTAGTGGGACAAACATTCCTAAGAACTATAACAAGATCCCAAAAGGAAAATGTGTTGAGAATGACCTTGATTTTGCACAATCAAATGGCATATTCATCTCATCAAGCCTCTGGTCAAGTAAGAGATTGGCAAATGAGAGGGAAACAAGGGTAAAATATCTGAGAAGCTAATGTATCATTGGGGAGTCCAATCATGGCTCGCATCTTAATCAACGTTACAATCGCTCAAGTAAATTGCCATGTGATCATACTATTGAAAAGTTGTATGGTAACTTTGAAATTTAAGCACAATTCTACGACTCAAGGATTTTATATCACATCACAATGAAATAGTGTACAACTCGCTTACAAGAGTAAGATTACACAAGCAAACAAGCTCCAAGCATGGCATTACACAATCACTTTAGCTCCTACAAGGCACCTACATGCCTTCTATTCTTCAACCTCATCCCTAGAAAACAACATTAGTGCAATAATGTAGGCTGCAAATTGCAAGATCTCTCAATGTCGATGATAATAAATGTTCCATCCTTGGACATCCAAAAATGGGTGCATGCATCATTGCCACTGACCTTGTGTGAATAAGTGACCCGGTGTGGTCACTATACTTAGACCCCTCTCAACCTATTGGCAATCTCATCCACACACCAAGTTGTTGTGGGCTGGTGGTATGGGACAATGGCCCTTGTGATTAGAGTTTGGGTTATGTTGTTGCTCTCTATATGAAGAACATGTAACAGCCCACAAACAAGTTATCCAATTAATTTTGCAATAGACAAAACTTGGTATAAAAGAAACTATCACAAGCACCAAAATGCAATGTATGCTGATTCTTAAAGACCCATTTTCACATCAGGTCAACCCTTACACAGTTAGATATCCTTCAGCATACTTTAATAACGTCTCCAATGAGATGTGAAGAAATCATTCAACTGGAAGCAAGGTTTTATGCAAATAGACCAATAGCAATCAACCTCTAGAATGCTAGTGTAGGGTTTGAAATTCCAAAGTGAGGACGATGATAAATGACATTATGTTCTTTAATGCAACAATTTTGAAATGGTTGTGATTGGGCTTCATCCCAATCTTTGCAACCCTAAAGATAAGGCATTGTTAAGCTGCTCAATCCAAGAATTGAATTCTTGACCGTGGATTTCTCATATAGTCATCCTATTGATTGGCCTGCTACTAGTTGGTGAGACACATTATTACATTATCATACAGCCAAAATTGGAGTATCAATCGTATTAAGGGAATTAGAAGGGGTGATCCTTTGAAGTGGAGGGCTACATTTCATATAAGAATTGGGAGGAGAACTTACCATGAGTATTCACACCAAAAACTTTTTTGCTACAGTAACAATCAATCTCTAGAATCCTGGAGTGTAGGGTTTGAAAGTCTAAAGCAAGGACAATAAGAAATGGCATTGTATTCTTTAATGCAACAATTTTGAAATGATTGTGATTGAGCTTCATCCCAATGTTTGCAACCCTAAGGATGAGGCACTGTTGAGCCGCTCAATTCAAGAATTGAACTCTTGACCATGGATTTCTCATATAGTCATCCTATTGACTGGCCTGCTACTAGTTGGTAGACACATTATCATACAGCCAAAATTGGAGTATCAGTCATATTCATGGAATTAGAAGGGGGTGATCCTTTGAGGTGGAGGGCTACATTGCATATAAGAGAACGGAGGAGAGCTTACCATGAGTATTCACACCAAAAAAAATTTAGGTGACATACTTGACATTTTTATAAGTAAAATTTTTATGAAATTCATCTTTTTTGAAATTTTTGCACTTCATCTTGGATTAAACCCTCAGTGTTTAGTGGATAGTGCTTACCATCGCCGCCTTCTCTGACGGTGGCTTCACCCCTGTACCGGGCGAAAAGGGCCTCCAGCAGAGTGCGGCCGGCAGTCAAGGCTTGAGGCCGCACGAAAGAGCCAGACTTCTCCCCGGCTGCGTCGAAGTAGCGGACGCCATTCACAGAGCCGTCGTGGCGGCCAATGCTGTCGGGGTCGTCCCAGTCCACCCCGATCCAAAGCCCCTCGTATCCCTCCACACCTCCCACGTACTTCACCGTCCCGATCGCAGGTCCTTTCTCCTTCTTCTTGCTCAGGCTCATTACCCGTTGCCCAACCTGGAAAGCAGCTCCTACTTCCTTGGCCATGGCTGGCCCCCGACAAAGAATGGAGTCTAAAGGTTGGTGCTTTTTCCCTCCTTCGGAGCTTGAACCATTTTAGAACTCTCTCTTAGTACCTAGTAGAAATGTGTTAGTTCCTACGTCATTAGGGAGGGAAGTTAAGGAATCACCGTGGTATCAATGTGTTAGTTAATACTATGCTGAAAAAGTGTTGGTTGATACCATGCTGATTTCTTAACTTCCATCCATAATGACATAGTAACCAACGACTCGAAGGGCTTGATGGTTTATGCCAATAGTGTGTGTGCGTTTCGACTGAGTTTAATCCTAGGGATGGACCAATCGTCATTTTGCCTGATTTATATGGGGGGTTTGGCATCCTAATAATAAATCTATCGCATTTTGAAAAGAAATGTGTTAGTTGCTCTTACTATATGTCATTAGGGAGGGAAGTTAAGAAGTCAACTTAGGACATATGCAAGTTTCACAAACATCCCAGTGGACATCTCAGAATGCATCAAAAGAAAGCCAAGAAAGGCACATCAAACACAAGTTGGACACTCTTGCTTTTGTAGAAACATATGGATGCCTGCCTATATTTCATGGGTGTTGACTAGCTAGTAACTTCTTTCAATGTACTACAAAAAAATTGTCCACTCACATCCTATTGGTCATATTTAGCAACACCAATATTGCTTTATCCCCCCAATGGATAACTACCACCTCAGTTGAGGGCCCTATCGCACTTATCCATCTGGACGAATGTAAAATGGCCCTTAGAGTCCATGTTTGGTTGATTTTGATGCATGAAGCTTCATTGCAAAGATAGCCTACCTAGGAGGGACAGCTTTCCTAAGAGAGATAAACTCTTTCATCAAAGACTTAATGCAATTGGACTTCCCTTGTTTTGAGGAAACAAAATCCTAACCTAATTTCTAGATTGTTCATGTACTTGAATCAACCCCATTGAATCGATGAACTTGTATGTGTGTACTTAGTCTTATTAGAAGAATCTTCCTTGAAAAAAAAAAAACTAATGACACAAAAAATGAAATGGCTTTAATTTATTGATCATTTGATTAAAATATTATGTAATAATTCAATTATTTTAATAGCATAATAAACATTTTGTCCTTGGTGTACCAATCATAGAATTTTGATTCCTAAGATCTTGCTCACTCGCTACAAACACACATATGAAGCTTTTTAGTGTTGTTAGATGCATATGAATGTTTATGGGAGCTACCTTGTTTGTTATACTAGAATTTTGTATTCTATGTAGATCTAAACTTACTCTAGAATGTACCGATCCCATACTTTTTTCATAAGAGCTTGCTTGCCACAAACATAAAAATGAAGGTCCTTAGTATTGTTAGTTATGATTTTGAGAATGTGAGCATACAAAATAGACTATACTTCACATTTATCTCAATTTGAGATGGTTTTGAGATGTTGTCTCTGTGATCTCCCTCCTCTTTCAATGGAAAACCTTGTCACTACCAATATTTACAACTTTATCATTTTCATCATACTCAATCAGGACCCCCTATAACAGGGGTTTAATCAATGTATGTGGCGGTAACTAATTGTTGGGTTTTTTGCTCAATGGTAGGACTTGGATCAACTCTTATTATTTGAAGAGCTTCAATTGTATTGAGACTATGCAATATCTTGCATAGGTTCCTTACAATCCTCAATCCAATTGTGCACTCTCCTCTCTACTCAAGAAAGTGGAAATGCAAGACCAGATTTGAGGCCTTGTGAGCTCACCTACTTACCAATTGTATTGTAGTCATCACTCGATGGGTTTGTAAATGGCACCACGATCCATTCTCGCTATTCCATTGCAAACTGATACGATCTATAAGTGCTCCATTGTAGAGAGAAAACGTAGAGAAGAATGAATTTTACCAATCTCAACCTCATACTCTATCTCTCACCCTCAAAGCTATGAAAAAATAAGGAGAAGCAAAGAAGAAAGGCAAGGAGATAGACAATCTTCACCCTCCAAGTTCCTCACTTGCACTCTCACTCTTCCTCGTTCTCAGCAAGGTGCTCAACTGGATAAGACAAAATCAAGAGAAGGGATTCCTCAAAGTTTGCACACGCAAGAATGAGTTCCTCTATTCACTTTTTAGCTTTTATACATAGGGTTTGAGTTTAAGGTTTCCCCCATAAGTTGGGCACCCTACCCACCTTTTTGGCCTTTAATCAATTCTCTTTTGATATATGTATATATATTTAGTCTAATTGGACCAATCCTATCAAAAGTGAATAGAAGCTTAGTGCCCAAAACCTCATCTAGAAGACTTGTTCCTATCTAGCTCCTAGATATTTTGGCATATGTGCACAGGAGTGAGACTAGCTCTCAATTTATAAATTAAATTTATAATCAAATTTTCATACACACCGTGGAGGATGACTATGTCTAAAATAAATAAATGTTGCCCAAAAGGATCAAACTCTCTAGAATATTTTTAACACATAATGGCTTTGTTGGACTTGTATCATTCTTTGCCATTTGTAATCAACGTTTACCCCCTCCTAGATGAGTGCCAACCCCATGGCACTCACCATCGTAGGTGGTAGGCTCTATTTTAATCCAAAGTTGTAGATATTAAAAACATTATTTTCCTTGGAGGAAATCTAGAGTTGTTGATGATATATGCTTCTTGGAGCTCAATTATTGGTTGTTGGAGTGGTGGTGGGATGACAAGGCTATCGAAGATTATGACGTGCTTGATTGGTAATTTCCAGTGGTGGACTATCATTGAAAGACAAACATATCGGATTGAAGGTTGTAGAAGTAAGAAGAATTGACATCAAAGAAGAGGTCATGGCATGGAGGTCCTCACAATCTTCTATACCTACAATGGAGGACTTCTCATGCATTGCCTCTCTAACGGGGAAGTAGTAGTCCTCTTTTTTGTGCACCCAACATATCTTGTTTGTTTGGGAGATGGGTTGAACTCCAATAAAACTTGGAGCATTGTCTTACACTTGAGGACCCAAATTGTGCATAGGTGGTTATGCAATTACTATGTGAATGCATGTGAGTACTTAGGTATTACTTAGTTAGAAGACAGCTCAATTGGTTCTTCATAGTTATGTAGGCAATGAAGCAAGGGATCTTGATCATTAAGGATGGAAATAATTGTTAGTGTTGAGGAAAAGGGTGCTCGGAGAAGATTATGGGAAGATGCCATTTGGACAAGGTATTATATCCAAGTTGAGTGATTTGAAGGAGACAAGATCTCTCATGGTTGTAATTGCTTGAGGCAATTGGAGAATTTGGTTTTTTCTTAATGTCCTTCCACCTTGCTTTCGTTGTTGATGTGATGGCACAGAAGTGAATGAAAAGTAGAGAGAGAAAGTGCAAGTGACTTATGAAGATAGATGTAACCATGGGTAAGTTGAGCTCCTAAGGCATGTTCTGCCCTTGATGAGCCTTGAGCAAGTGTGGAGGATTTGAAAGAAGGCCTAGGGAGTTAAAGGCAGAGCTAGGCAATCCCAAGCCACTAGATGTACCTAACTTGAAGACCTCTGGGTGCAGTGCCATGGTCATGCGTGCATTTTTATTCTTTTTTTCTTCATTTTATTTTGGAATAAATATACAAATTCCATACAATGAGGTTTTCAACCTTATAAAAGTGACTAGAAAGTATCATAGATTGAGAGCTAAACATGAGAATGATTCTAGCTTTTCACACCATTAGTCATTGTGGTGCACATAGAGTGAATGTGATGCCAAAATGGATAAAGCACGAGTTGTAGCAAGTGTTATTATTGAACAATCATATGTATTAATAAGTATTGGAGTTTTTAAGGAAGTTGACAGCTTTTGAGATGGATGTCAAAGTAGATTCTATTTAATGAAGTTAGGTGTTCGATGTTGATTGTCTTCTTGTGTGTCCTTGAGGTTGATGAGGCTTCTACTTTCCGCATTCTTGAGCATCTTATTTAGGTTCAAGCATACTGCTTATCACCTACTTTGTATTGCATACACTTGATAAAACTTGAGAGCATATGCATTTGAGTTCAAATTTTTGAAAATTTGAAAGTTTTATTTGAGAAATTTATCACTTCTCGATTTTGGACTCATTAGTAGCTTACCTTTTTGGTCGCTCCCCTTGCACAAAAATGTTACAATGCTTCCGAGCATTGTAGGGGTATTGCTCTCTTGGTCGCATGGATTTATTATTATTATTATTATTTTGTTTATATGTAATAATTGCAATGAATTGATTATTTATCTACCAGTTAATGAACTATGGCACAATGTTACTACACCTAGGGACAAGCCATTTGTAGAAACTGGGATGTAGCCTAAGCATTGTGAAATTGTGAGATTTTCTCAAATAATCGTATACAAGAAATGATGTCAAGTACCACATTCCCTTGGCCCAAGTGGCTAGTAATGTGCAGTTCCTCCTTTACAAGAAGTCTATTCAACAGAGGGCGACGTTCAAGTAGTTTGACATTTTATAAAATTGGAAGTACTTAAAGGGAAGTGGGAGCTACATACATTAGATCATTCTTGGAATCTCATATAGCTTATCTTTCCTCGATGAGAGTCATTAATTGAGCATCTACTCTTGCAATCGAGGTTTGCATGGTGTACCAAATCTTATCAAACTTGCTACCATTTTTTCTTTAATTTCAATGCTTGTATTGTCTTTGTGTTGTTTGTATAATTCTCAATGTGGAAGGAGAAAATTAAGTAAAGCTCATTGATTTCAACTATTGGCATATGCTACATAACTACATGCACCCTTTCTAGGTAATGTTTACAAACATGTTCTTATTTATCCCACATCAATGCCCATTCTAGAAATTGCTCATACTCCTTAGGCAAACATCCAAGATCGGCATGTATGGTCATGTAAGTCAACAATTTTATTTTGTTATTGATTTCCTTGTAGCATTCCATTAAAGTAGCACAAACATCTTGGCATGCTCCCCCAAACATACATAAAATATGAGAAGAAATACATAGATATCTTCTATATATGAACAATACCTTGTAAAGCACACTCTCCCTATTTTCCAAATCCCACCCTCAATACACTCACATGGTACTATACCATCCCCATTGCTAATTCTTTGGGGCTTCCGAGACCTCTGTGAACATGCTTGTCAAGTTTTGGTGTGAATCAATTTTTGAAGATAAAAATATATGTAGTGTGGTAGGACATTTTTTCTTCATGACACTTCCTAGGTAATGATCCCAATGTTGTTAAGTCTTTCCAAGGTTAACCATGTGAAGTTGCTTCTTCAGTTAGTGTGAGATTTGCTGGGATTTCACTAGGAGAAAAACACCTTTTATTTGCACATATTTTGTAGAGCTTGTAGGGGATAGGTGCTATGCACGTCTAGAAGAATCTCCAAAGGCAGAACCCCAATGCTCTAGGTCTCATAGAAGTATTGTGGACTACTTACTCTTCTAGCTTTAAAGGACTAGCCATATTAGTATCCTAACCCCTTTTGTTTGTTGCTAAACAATTGTTGTGGACTTCTTACTCTTCTAGCTTTAAAGGACTAGCCATATCAATATTCTTACCCCTTCTGCTTGTTGCTAAAAAAATTGTCCCCTTTTCACTCAAGGACAATAAATTGTAAGGTGGTGTTTTAAAAAATATTTGTTGGATTGTCATATACTAATGACTTCTAATTTCCTAGCTATAGCTTAGGACACTCCTTCAATAATAAGTAGCCAAAATTTTTATAACTAAATCAAGATCTTACAGACCTCGAGTTAGATGGACATTGCATATCACTTGAGAAAAGTAAGTGTACCACTGATGAGTTCCAAAGGATGCATACCTTGTCCTTATCGGGACAACCTCACATTGAGATAAGCAAATTCCTTATAAGTTTGGATAGCTTGGCAAAATTCAATTACAAATTTGAGCATGAAGGGTTGGGATTGCAAGGGGATATGGAATAAAACTTTGAAAAGAGGTCACTTAGTTGGATCCTTAGTTGCTTTGTTAGAGTTAGATTGTTTAATTTCATGCTTCAAAGATATAAGTATGCTACAAGTTAACATCTTCTTTGAGATCATGTCTAACAAGTTCTTAGACATGTTGCATTACTATTCGAGGACCCATGATTTGTCACTAAAAGTTCTTAGACTATCACGTTGATACGTAGTAACCCTAGCAACCTTTTTACTTGCTTGCATGGAGATGTAGGACCTTCTTATGCATGCCTTGCAAGAATATCAAAGAGGTTAGCATCTATGGATGCTTGATAGCCCACCTCTCCTTCTCCATTCTTAGGCATCTACCCATCCTACAATATTCTATCGTATCCTCACACTTAGGTCCTCAGGGGAGCTTCTTGGTTGACTATAATTCCATAGGAATGCATGTAGATTTACCATGCATGTAATGATTAGAAATGAGGACAATAAATAACTGCATACCATATAATGTGTATGATATCATAGGGATATAACCAAAATAACTTTATACATTAACCTTCTAGCATCTTGGTAATATTTTAGGCAATTTGGAGTAGTTATGTTCTTATCCAAAAAATTTGGATTCCATTAAGGCAATTGATGAAGTCGTCAACTAGGCCATCCCTTCCTTGAAAATAAAATAGAACTTATGTGGTTCTAAATTCTTCTAATAATGATGGTCCTCATGACACTATAGGCCTAGTAGGACCAATCATTCGTTGAAAACAAAATAGCACTTATGTAGTTCTAACTTTTCTAATAATGATGTGGTCCTCGTGACACTATATGCATAGTAGGACCAATCATTCATCTTGTATTTGTTAGCTATTTATGTTCTTTTTGAGCTAACAAAATGACAAACTTTAACTTAACCACTTATTATGGTTAAGGGGAATACCCTAACTTAACAATAACTCAACCACTTATTGTGGTTGAGGGGAAAACCTTCAATAAAGATAAGAGGTGCCCCAATTTAATTTTACATTTGTTACCAATCAATGAGATATCAAATCATTGGGTTGTCATGTGGGGATTGTAATGTGGAATCGTCATATATTTTGAGTAGTAGTTGGTAGCTTGCTTTTGAGCATTAGATAGAAATTACTCTATCATTACTCAACTAAACTCTCTCTTGTAGAAATAGCAAAGCTAGCCAATCAAGTTCTAATGTGGATGATGTGGTACATTAATTCATGTTGATCTTTCTTTCTATGCTTTGTTGGGCAAGTGAATCATGTTAGTACAAATTTAACTTGCTTAGGAGGGGACAAAAGAATAACAATGGAAAATTTGCATGGAATGCAATCATTAAACTGAGATTTAGAGGGGCATTAGGCAATATGGATATTTTTATTTTATTTTATTTGTTTGGGGGCTTTAAAATACCTTGATATGGCTTGAATTTGTTATTGAGAAGTGTTTTTTAGGTGGGACCTTCTTAAAAAAATAGTTTCCTTTTGGGGGAAACCCCATAGAAATAGCTCTTGTAGGGGTTTCAACACTAGATGCTATATGAGCATGGAATATAGGTAAGATGTCCTTCATACAAGTGTGGACAACACCATTACTATCCCATATACAATTGATGGTCCCTTTCAACTTGTTCTTCTTTAGTGCACTAAAATAAAAAGTTGAGGATGCATCATCCTCTACCTCCCAACAAGCTTTCACCTACACTTTCATAGGCTAAATGCTATATGATTCCTACCTCTTAAGGTAATCTTCACTTTCCTACAAGAATAAGATCATCATTAGAAATTTTGTAGGGTAAATATCACCTCTAGCTTGGGTAGCACTATTCGTCACCATTTACATTGCATGAGCAACAACTCTACCATATCTATTTGCTTCTTCCACAACAACCTTATTGCAGTCTAATTATGCCCACTCACTAGATCACACGACATTCTTTAGCCTCTATCCATGCATGCTTAATTCTCATTACAAATTGAGGATCACCTAAAAATGGTCTTTACCCTAGACATAGGCGATCCTCCATAAAATCTTCCATGCATAATTTGAATGTGTACTAGAGAGGACAACAATTAGACACCATGATCTCAAAAAGGACATTAACCTTGTAATTAGTTGATATTGACATACATGATGTCCGACTAAGTGGCCCTCTAGGTATCACCAATCTTATTACTTTTCCAAGTATAGCTAGTGGAGCCCCAAGAGGAACACCAAGAAATATAGGGAATCTACTGTAATAAAATCTATGTTATATCATCAACAAAGCACGTTCTTTATAATGTAATCAACCATAAGAAGAAAAACAACAATCTTCTCAAATCTTCACACCATCATATAACAATTCTCCCACATATTTATCACAACAGAACTTTAATAACACATTCTTCATATTCTTCATCAAAAGAACAAGAGAATACAAAGGAATGCTCCACTTTGAATGGAAATCATCACATAGATTTAATCTTCAATGTCTTCATAGTCTCTCTCGTGATCTCTCACTTATAGATACATTATTTTTAGCATGAAAAATTGGCTATCTCTCACTCACACTCTCTCTTACATATGCTTTCTCTCAATAGTACATTGGAATAATAAAGAATAACTATTCATAATCCCTCTTTGGTCATGGATACCCCTCCCAAGAGGTATGTCTGATATGAAGAGTCACCATAACCACTGCAGTGTCCTTTTGTAGCTCAACAGTGTCACTGTCACTTTAGTCCTCACTTGAGTCTTCAGCAACTACTTCTTGCACTTCTTTAAGCTATTTTGAACTTGTATTCATCTCGTCCCAAGATTAGAAAACTTCCCCAAGCTACACATTCATCCCACATAACACTTACAGAGGCATATAGAACAAATGCAGAAGAGAGATAGAAGCTCTACAGAGGGTCTACAATACCAATCAAAAAGTCATCAGATCGCATTTAGCTCAACTAAAACCATTCAAAACCATGAAAAATAATTCAATAAGCTTCCAAACACTCTTAAACTCCATCAATCATCATTCCAACCTCTCATGGAGAAAGAAATCAGAACAAAACAGAAGCGAAATAGAACTTATCAAGTACTCAATAGAACCTTTTAGCACATCATATCTCCACTGAAAAACATCATGAGCTTCTCAAACCTATTCAACCTTGTCCAAAACTCTCTAAAACACTTCCAAACTAATCAATCATCATTCAAATCATTCAAAAATCACCCAAAAATCCAACAAAAAATAGCCAAAAACAATCATATCAACCTCAACATATCCCCATACTTAATTAGGGAGTGTCCTCGTGACCTTAGAAAAAGAGAATAAAAGTTCAGAGTAATAGCTCATCACTTTATCTTCAAATATCTGATTAACAACCAAAAAGGGCTCTATCTTCATCTCCAGAAAGGAAAACCTATCTAATCCATTATTCAAGGAAAAATCCCAATATAAGATATTAGAAACAATACTTAATCAAACCAACTAAATTTAAACAAACTCTTAAGGAATATGAGAGTTTCTTCATCTACATCTATCCATCTATCATTATCACCACAAATCCCCAAAAGGGTATCTTCTCGAACAGTTGGAATATCCAATCACGACCCCATCATACAAACACTACAAACAATATAGACACTAAACACAAAACAACCATCTGAATGGCACCTCCAAAAGAGAAATATAACATTATAAATCATCAAAATACATCGAATGATATCAATGAAGGTGATCCCTCTTAAAAGCTTGGTGGTTTTGGAAATGATCCATGGACAGAGATTCATCTATAAAAGTCTTGGGAGGATTTTGGAAAATTTGCAAGCAACACATCCTCTCCACCAATACAAGATACTGGCTAGGCAAGCAAAGGGCATGAAAGTACAAAATATCTAACTGGTGGGGATCAATATCCACATTTACATTTACACACAACTTCGGGATTGACTTCTGATCATTATGTGAATACCGATGCATGTAGGCAAGATACCAAGCAAAGTGAGCAGTCGGTCTCATTGAAGGATATTAGGACTGAGAATACTTTTGAGCAAAGTGTAGACAATTCTAAAAAGCTTGATTGGTAGTTATCAATTCCCTTAGAATCAACGGCCATTTGAAGTCCTATTAGATAATTTAATGAACTCCATCCTTGACATTTAGGAATTTTGAGATCATAGCCTATGTAATCACTAACCAACTGAGGGGTTGAGGGATAAAAGTGGTAGGAGATGGAAGAGAAACAAGAAAGAGAGGGTGAAGGTATGGATAAGCAAAATCATAAAAGGAGGATTGGGTTAAAGAAGGATAGTTTGCTAGTTTAGGGGAATCACCTAAAAAGGTTGCTAACAAGTAGGCTGGGAAAGTGAAAAGGACAGTTGTGGATAGTGAAGAACAAGAAGGAGGAGGGGAAAAAACACAATCCTCAATAAAAGAACAACAACTAAAAATAGGGATTTGATGGGCATCTTGGGGTTGAAAGAGAAGGGGCAGAATAATAAATGGAGTAGATTGATACATAAAAAGGTAGGCTTCATATTTATGGGCCATCTATTGATAATAAGATAAATAAGGCACTGATGGACCTAGCATAGATATGTGATGATAGGCATCAAAGAAAAATGAATCAAATGGAGGTTGTTTGGAAACGTGGGCTAAGAGATCCACCCTTAGTTGGTTAGTGTTTTGCACATGAGCAGAGGCTTTGTTTTGATGTTGATTCAAAATCATAGAATCAATCATTGTATGCCAAGAAATTTTAAGGCAATCAGCCACTTTGGAAAAATATGTATGAAATATTTGATCTATCTACAACTCCAAATGTCTAACATATTAAACAACTTGCAATACCACATCTCTAACATACCAAGACAAATCTTCATAATCAAGGATCAACAAATCACCTCGCAAGTACATGTATGACATAAGCATGGTATTTGGAGTCATCGAATCCTCAATGACCATTCTAACCACTTTAGTTAAAAAATCAAAAGACCAAGCTCCACTCTAGCTATCCTCTAGAGGAGATAAATCCATCGTGGAAAGCTTAATATAAAATGCTAGCTTATGTTGCTGATAGTGCACAAAGAAGAAGTGATCTAGAGGAACAAATTCTTGGAACTACTCAAAATAAGTGCTCAACAAGTCTATTCTTGACTGAAGCCTTTCCACCTTGACTTAGAATAAAGGACATAATATCGCATTTCTTTGAAGAATGACTAAATCTATAGGGGATAAGGAAGGAATTGGTTGCACAGGACTCTAAGAAGTAGAATGGGATTGAGCCAATTGTTCCTTAAGCTATTGAATTTGAGTATTATTTTGGTTTATGATAGTGTTGGTTGACTTGAGCTCTTCTGTTTGGACAACTATCAAAGCTTTTAGCTCTTGGGCTTCCTTCAACAAGCTATCCCTCTCCTTAGTCACAATAATTACTTTAGATTTGGTATTTGCCAACTGAGCTTGCAAAGCAAACATCTCTTCCTTCTGGGCATCAATGACCTTAGTCAGTTGCTCCATTTGCGTACAAAGGGTAGAAATTTTTTATGTGGTGGCGGAGGCTAGCTTAGTATTAGCCTTACTCAACTCCTCCTTGGACTGATGAACCTCCTCATAAAAAGAAGAATAGAGTTGTTGAATACAAGCAATAACTGAGTTCCAGAACCATTTACATGATGTATCTCGATGACTTCTGTGTCTATAGCCTAATCCGTGAGCATTGGGGACACCTAGAGTAGTGTTTTGACAGATGTCGAGAGTATGGGATTTTTCTCAACCTTGACAAATGTGTCTTTGGAGTCTCATCAGGAGTCCTTCTAGGCCACATTGTCTCTACACAAGGGATAACAACAGACCCTGCTAAGATTAAGAAGATTGCCGCCTTAATAGCCCCAACCAACCTTAAGCAATTAAGGGGATTTCTTGGCCATGTGGGCTATTACAGAAGATTCATTGCACACTTTACGAGGAAGGCAGTCCCTTTGCATAAACTCCTAAGAAAAGATGCTGAGTTTACATGGACCGCTGATTGTGACGAGGCATTCAACACCCTGAAGCAATGTTTGATTGAAGTACCCATCTTGCAACCTCTTGATTGGATGAAGGAGTTCCATGTGCACATTGATTCATCAGTTGAAGGGCTAGGTGTAGTCTTATGCCAAAAGGGCCCTTCTAAGTTAGATCAACTAGTCTATTATTCAAGCCGGAAAGTAACCGACAGAGAACTGAACTACACAATGACAGAGCTTGAGTGTCTAGAAATGGTATTTGCTTTGGAGAAGTTTCGACATTATCTGCTATCGACACATTTCAATTTCTATGTGGACCATAAAACACTTTCCTTAATGATGAACAAGGTCGATGTAAAGGGAAGAATGATGAGATGGCTCCTTCTGTTTTGAGAGTTCGACTTTTAGCTTTGAATGCCTTTAGATAGAAATGGAATTGCATCTCCTCTCACCACACATTGCACAAAAGGAATTGAAATATCTAGAGTACCATCTCTATATGCTCTGAAAAGAGTTGGCGTTGTAAGGAAAGCATGCAGTTAACTACAAGATTGGATAGGAATTAGAATTGAAGGAGTGGAAACTAGTACTGATTTAGCAACTTGTTTAAGACGTTTCCTCTGAATGACTAAAGGAGGAGGATTGATGTCCTCAATTAAGATATATGTATCTTCAGTAGGAGGATAAAAAAGCATACGGAGTGTACACTATGTGAACGTCTAGTTCATATTAAATAAATTATATGTGTATGTATAGCGTGGATGTGTGTGAAAAATGTGGTCAACTGGTTCGTTTTTAGCAATTAGTTCTGATCTCTTGTGCAACAAAGAAAATAAGGAAAGGAACCAAGTATGTGGAGGAGGGTGTGAATGCAAGTGTATCTGAATGTGCAAAAAAATCAACTGATAGGATGAAAAAGAATCACGACCACCATTGAATCCACAATACACTTTAGATATGTGAAAATTTTGTGGCATAGGTAAAAGTACCACAATCCATGTGTATTTTGTTTAATTTATTTTGGTTTTTGTTTTTTAGATTTTTTTAAAAATTATTTGGATGTGTTTAGTTTAGTTTTTGTTGTTTTGAAATTAATGATTTGATTGTTTTTAAATATTATTTTTTGTTTATTTATTACACACACACACAAAATCAATAAGACAAAGTTGAAAAAAAAATCATGGAAATTTACTAGATTTTAAAAAAACTTTAGGTAAAATTTTAGCTACTTTTTTATTTTAAATTTTTTTTAAATGGATTTTAAGGTTTTTATGAGATTGTGAATTCTTTATTTATATTTTAAGCTAATTGACATAATCTAAATTCTCAAAATTTTTTGGGTAATTTTTATGATTTTAATTTTATTTAAAACATTTTTAGTGTTTTTTTACAATTAAAAAAAAACAAAAATGCATGTACCTAGGGTTTGGACTTGGTGTGAATAGCAATCAGTTCGCTATTGAAACGAATAAGAGTACATGCATGTCCTTGCACGTGAATGACTGCGAAAACAATGACCAATCACGCCCCATGCACGAACAACCACAAACAGAGCGAAGGGGCAAGGGAAGCAAATTTTTTTACGTGGAAATGGGGTGGGCTACTATTGGTTTTTGTTAATTTTATTGTTTTGTTGATATTATATATAGTTCACATGGGGACTTTTTTTTTTGGGTTAATAAGAGTGTGGCCAATTGGGGGGCGGAAAGGGAGGGACCAAAGGGGAGTATTGGGGGGGGGGGGGGGGGCGGGGGCGGAGGTGTGCAAGGGGGAAAAGGGAGGGTATGGGTGAGGTGGTTTTGGGCAGGGGGTGCGCGAGCAAGGGAGGAAGCTCACGAAGTGGTTGTGGGAGGTCCATGATAGGGAGCAGGGAGGTCGCTTGATGAAGCAGGCAAATGACTGTAGCTCCGTCGACAAGCGGCCGACGGCAGATGGCGCTGCAATGGAGGCGAAGACCTATGGTGTGTTCAACGACGAGCGGTGGTGGCTCCCTCGGCAGTAGCAATGGAGGGTGGCTCCCTCAACAACGGTTGGGTGTGGCGGCAATGATTGGGCGGTGGCAGCGGCCACAACAGGGCCATGGGCGAAAGGGGAGGAGGAAGGGAGGAAGGAAGGAAGAGGGAGAGAAGGAGGAGGGGGGCGGGGGCGGGCAAAGGGAGAAAGGAAGGGTATGGGCGAGGGGTGCACGAGCAAGGGAGGAGGCTCACGGAGTGGTTGTGGAAGGTCAATGACAATGAGGAGGGAGGTCACTCGATGGAGCAGGCGAATATCGGCGGCTCTGTCAACAAGTGGCCAATAGCAGACGACACCACGATGGAGGTGACGACTTGTGGTGGGTTCAACGGCGAGTGATGGTGGTTCCCTCAACAGTTGCAATGGCGGGCGGCTCCCTCAACAATGGTTGGGTGTGGCGGTTATGACCAGACGACGGCGGAGGCCACAATAGGGCCATGGGCGAAAGGGGGGGAGGAAGGGAGAAAGGAAGGAAGAGGGAGAGAAGGAGGAGGAGGGGAAAGAAGAGGGGGAAAAAGCAGGAGAGGGAAGAGGAGATGGAGAAGAAGGAGCAAAAGGAGAAAGAATGAGAAGGGAGGAGTGAGAAGGAGATGGGGAAAGGAGAGAGAACGTACGGAGGAGGGTCGAGGAGAAAGAAAGAGAGAGGGGAGGGGGAAAACCGGATGGTTGGGGGGAAATGTTAAAATTTTTGGGTTAAGAAATGGTTTTAAGTTTATATAATAAAAAGAAAGCATATCCGCCCCTGTCCCGTGTATCAATGCAGGCGGGGGGTAAAAAAATTTACATTGACGAGAACAGACAGAAGCATAGGAGAACTCGGGGGCCAAACGTGACATGGCGAGCACCCAACACGTGTTACAAGGCAAAAATCGGCCATTTACGAGACTCGCAAGAGATGAAGAATAAAGAATTTGATGGAAATTTTGAATCGAAGGGATCTGGGCATCGGATGAACATGTCATAAAAAGTAAAAGTAGGTAGGGCAATGGGAGGAATGGCACGGACAACATGTCTAGCACGTTTGGCAATAAATAGGGGGTTCACATTGAAAAATATAAAAAATCGACGACAAAAAAACACACAAAAATTAATTCCGCCAAGTCTGCCATTTGAGACAAAAGGCAAAAAGAAGAAAAAATATTTGTAATGAGAAGTTGGATAGGCTTGTCATGTTAGAATGTGGTTTCGACGAGAATAGAATCCATTTGCATGGAAAAATAGAAAAATAAAATCGAAAAACGTAATAACAAAAAATTAAAAAGTCAGAATGGAATGCAATAAGAAGGAAAAATGTGCAGATTGACAAGCGTGATAGAGCTATCTAGACAAAACATGATTTTGATGATGAAAGGGGAGGTTCACATGGAAAAAATAATAAAAATATATTTAAAAATCTGAACAAAAATTAATTTCGAACAATTCGTAAGTAAAAACAAGGGGCAACAAAAAGAAAAACTATGGGAGGACTAGGGGTCAGTCAACAGGACTGTAGGATCATAATGTGATTTTGATGGAAAAAAAGTGAGTTCACATGGAAAAAGGGGCAAAAATAAGTCAAGGAACATAATAAAAAATTAATTAAAAAAAGGGTAGGTTGGAATGAAAGGGAGAAAAAATGAAAATTGTAGGGGAAGTAATAGTTTGAGGTTATCAAAACAAAATGCCATTCCGATGAGAAAGGAGTGTGTTCACATGGAAACAAACGTAAAAATAACGTAAAAATAAACCTGCAAACATGTACAAATAAATAACAACCAATCCGTGCATCAAAAAGAGGAACTATAAAAAGAAAAAGTGTTCGGGAAAAGAAACGGATCAGAGCTATCACTCAAACTGTAATTCTCGCACAAAAAAGATACATTTGCATGGAAACACGTGTGATTCACGTAAAACTCTTTAAAAATTAATAACTCATAAACTGTGGCTCAAAATCGAGGGTTGTGAAAAGGATTGAAGTGATAAATAGGGCCAAAGGGGCAGATTACAATTTTGGTGAACATAGGGTGCATTCACATGGAGGATAAGCCAAATGATTAAACAACCAAAAGGGCAAGGAAAGACCATAGAAACGGGTTAAAATAGATCGGTAGAGGTGGGGGAGAAAGTGATCTCAAAACGGCATAAGGAAAACATGGTAGCATGTAAGGATAAGTATGTCTGCTCTTTGAAAGAGATGCACGAACGAAGAAAGAAAGATGAAGATGCAACATTCAACTTGATGGAATCCAAAATGACAATGCATGACATTAGACCAAAGCCTAGAGAGTTTGGTCCTAATTTTGGTCCAAGGAGGTTTCCCTCCTAGAGTTACAGAGGATGACAATTTTGCGGTGGTCAGAGATCAGAGGTGGAGTGTTACAAATGTGGAGAAAAGGGCGATATTTCACCAAATTGTCCAAACCCTAGAAGGTCTATGGATTACAAGTCCTTATGCAGTCGATGTAAAGAAGAAGGCCACACTGCAAAAGATTGTCCAAGTTCAGCCCCTTTGAAATCTACTTCTGATACCCAACAAAAAACCCAAGAACCTGCTTCCAATTTGGTGGAATTGGAAGTCGCTGCAATAACACGTGCAAAGAAAGGAGAACTTGTAGTTCCAAAAGAGAACATTCCCTTTGTCAAGACTATGAAGCTCAACCTTCCTTGGGAAAAGCAAAACAATGCAGTCCAAAACAATGAAGTACAGAGCACACTACAGAGCTATAGAGAGCTATAGAGACAATTACCGAGACAGGACTAAAAGTCCATGAAATAGAGGATGCAAAAGTACATTCTCATGAAGAAGAAGAGATGATGTTGTCGTTCCTAGAAGAAAAAGGGAAGATAAAAGTGGATATAGCCCTATTTCCTAGCCGATTGGAAAAGCATGTGGATCCTATTAAAGAGTATGATTTGTTCAAAGACCTAGACACTTTTAAACCAAACTTAGCATTTCAATAGTTGTTGATGTTATCTCCCAGCAGTGGAAAGAAATTCAAAAGCATGCTTACAAGAAGAAGAGGCCTAAGAATTGTTTCTTTCATGGTGACCAAGTCCAACAAAGCCTCAGAACCCGTAAAGGAAGTAGATGTGGCTAATGCCTTCCTGGATCTTAGAACCCCAGAGATTGGCGTATGGATTGAGGGATGCTTTATTGCAGATGCATTGATTGATGGAGGCTCATCAATAAACATAATAACAAACATAACAATGAAGGATCTAGGCTTGCAAGGAATGCAACCTATTACAGAGTGGCTTATTAGATTGGCAGACCAAAGCAAAATCAAACCGTTGGGCATTCTCCCATACATAAAGACAACCCTCACATGAAGAGACTATTGGCTGACACATCTGGTGGTCAAACCAAATTCCTACAAGACCTCATACCCTCTACTGTTGGGAAGACTTGGCTTTTTGAAGCAAGAGCAAGGATGGATTGGTTCAAAGGGATCCTAACCCTAGGCAGAGGACCCAATAAAGTAGTATTGAAGTTGTATGGAACACAAAAAGGCAATGAATCCATATCCATCAAAGTCCTAACAAATCCTCCAATGAAGTAACAGATGGTACATCAGGAGATGAAGAGGCCATCAAACAGATCTTTCCCAAGAAAACAGAGCCACAGTCCCTAACAGTGGGCACTGTAAGCTAACTATTGAAGGAAGCAAAGTCCTTGTCCATGGGAGAATACCTCGTGCCTGAATCCGAATTGACTTCTGAAATCACCTCTGACAGCAAGATAGAAGCATGGATGTGCTATTCTCCCTGTTACATGGTAGTCTCACAGAGTCAGGAGAGCAGAGACAGAGATAAACACAGAGATAAAAGCAAAAGCAGAAGTAGAGGACATAACAAAGAGTTTGTTCTTCTCTTACAAAGCACTTACCGATGTAGAAATAGAACCTCAAGCAAACGAAGGTGATAATGTACAAGAAGATGATGAAAGCAAGCTAAAAGGATCTATCCTACTCATTGAAGGCGGAGATGAGGAAGAAGTTCTTAAAGTTCCTGAAGCCTCGGAAGCAAAAGATCCCTCTCTGATCGACAGAATGATTATGGTACCTTTTAGATTGATTAATGAGTCACGTCATGAGCAAATCCTTTATAAGAAATGGATTAAGAAGAATAGGCATTCCTTTGGCAATGGCTCTTGTCATCCAAAGTTACCCTTCCTTAAAGAAAATGATGATGATGCACCTTGCCAACAACCCCCAGCCTTGTAGCTCAAACAAAATGCAAAAAGTTCTTGCTATGTGACATTATTGGATGCATCTTCAGAAGATGAATCCTTGAGCCAATAAATAATTTATCCCCAACCCAAACCCGAAACCTTAATGATACCCTTTCAGTCTCCCAAAGAGCAAGCTACGCCTCCATTAAAAGAGGACATCAATTCTGGTACATCATCAGAAGATGAGACCACTTCCTTAAAGGAGTTGCGGATCTTTACCCAGAGGCAGTTCGCGGGACATTTATCCATGAAGTGGAAGGTGAAAAGCAATTGATGTTTGTGGATACTGACGATACTGAACGTCATCTAAAGGTGGGTCTAAATTTTCTAGAAGAGGAACTAGTGGTCCTGCGAGACCTACTGAAGGAGAACTTAGACATGTTTGCATGGTCGTACAAAGATCTAAAGGGGATTAATCCCACAGTTTGCCAACACCACATCGATCTAGAGCCTGATGCCAAACCTGTGAGGCAAAGATAGAGGCATATGAATCCCAATTAGTCTACTCTGGTGAAGGCCGAATTATTGAAGCTCCTTGAAGTTGAGTTCATTTATCCAGTGGCTAACAGTGAATGGGTCTCACCCATTGTGGTCGTACCCAAGAAGAATGGGAAACTTTGAATATGTGTGGACTTCCGAAAGCTGAATTCTAAGATGAAGAAGGATAATTTCTCTATCCCTTTTATAGACCAACTGTTGGACACAATGGCATACCATGAGCTCTATTCCCTCTTGGATGGATTCAACGAATACAACTAAGTCCAAATCGTAGAAGAGGACCAATCCAAAACAATCTTCACAACCGAATGGGGAACCTATGCTTACAAAGTGATGCCATTTGGGCTTTGTAATGCTCCTGCTACTTTCCAACGAGTGGTTACCAAACCTGGTGGCTCTCATGTTCTGGCTAATCAGCTTTCGCGAATCCCTTAAAGTGATGATGAAGACAAGCAAAATGATCCAAACCTTCTTGACGTTTCATTGTTTCTAGTTGAAACAGTTATCCCATGGTACACAGACATAGCTAACCTCTTGGTAACCCAATAGTATCCCCCTGGCATATTGAGCCGTGAGAAGAAGAAGCTTCTGTTGGAATCAGCCCCCTGCAGAGGTGTTCTGTACAGGAAAGGCAAGGACGAAGTCTTGCGAAGATGTGTTGAAAGAGAAGAAATTGGCATAGTATTGAAAGCATGCCATGACGAGCCTTGTGGTAGACACTTCGCAAGAGAAGCAACAGCCGGAAAGGTCTTACTTGCAGGATATTGGTGGCCAACCCTCCACAAGGTTGCCTATGATTATTGCAAATGGTGTGATGCCTGTCAGCAAATGGGAAAGCCTACCAAATCCAGTGCTATGCCTCTGCAATGCATTCTTTCCCTAAAGCCATTTGAGAAGTGGGGGATTGATTTCATGGGCCCCATTGATCCACCAACTAGAAGGAAGTAGAATAGATATATCTTGGTTTGTACAAACTACGTAACAAAGTGGTGTGAAGCTAACGCTCTGAAGCGAGACGATGGTAATAGTGTGGCCTTGTTCCTATACGAGAATATCATTACCCATTTTGGCAATCCCCAAAAGCTCGTCAGTGAGATTGAGGTACTCACTTCCTTAACAAGATCATGGAAGAGTTGACAGAACTGTACAAGATTCGTCACCATAAGTCCACACCCTATTACCCGAGAGCCAATGGCCAACTCGAAGTTACCAATCGCATCCTCTACTCGATTCTGACAAGAACAATAGCCGCACATCATCATGATTGGGATGATCAACTTATAGAGGCCCTCTAGGCGTACATAATCTCCCATAAGGCAACTACAGGACAAACTCCTTTCTAGTTGGTGTATGGAACAGACTCTGTCTTTTTTGTTGAACTCGAGTTACCCTTTTTGCATGTGGCCATCAATGAATGCTTGGGAGATGCCGAGTCCATGCAACGTCGTCTCTTGCACTTGAAGTGTCTTAATGAGATCCACAGGATGGCCCTACAATGCATGGAAGCCACACAAGTAACTTAATCAAATGTTATCGGCAAGATTAAAGCATCTTAAAATTTAACGTCCTCCTGACAACTCTCTCACTCTATCCCTTCTATTCACTCTATACCACCACACCTGTTGCAACGACCAAGAATGCCCTCACAGATAAGACATGCTTTAATGGGTCGAATTTCACCACTTGTTCAAATTTCATGCAACAAGTGCTTGAATCTTAGGGTTTTTGGGACCTCGTTGTTGGTACCAAGCGGTCCCTCCATTAGCTTACCTTGATCACATTAGTCAATGGAGAGTCGACAATGCCAGAACCAATGTTGTGTTAATGTAGGGGTTGCTTTCTGAGTTCTACTCTCAATTACAATATTTTTCCCTTGCATTTGAGTGTTGGAGTCATCTCATCGACTGCTATGTGGCTCGAGATTGCGCTCGATGTATCAATCTCGATTTTGAGCTTTAGGTGTTTTCAATTAAGAAACATGATGATTTGAAAGTCATTTTGGTTGAATATCGGTGTTTACTAGCCAAGTTTGCTACTACTAGCTCCTGAAAGTCAGATGATGATTATGTCACATTCTTCTTGAACAAGTTATCCGGCAAATACTTGCATTTTATGTGGCACATTATCTCACTACCTAGATTGTCGACCTTCTACGAGTTTGAGTGCCAGTTCTTGCGTTACGTGACGCTGCATGACCAAGTGCACAAGAAGTCCTCCATACACATCCATTCAGAGGGGCGAGGGTGGGTTGTCTCTTCTCCAGGAGAAAAAACCAACCATGGCAAGAACTCGCAAGGTGAGGCTAAGACACGTCATTCTGATAATGTTTCCACAGGGAAAGCAAGTGATCTAAGGGAAGTAGAGTCAAAAAAAACAATCTAATGTTGTGAAGGCCAGTGAAAATCTGGCTAGCAATAAGGATCCCAAGAAAGGGGGTGCTTTAAACTCCTTGAAAAAAGAGATTTCGTAGCAAACTAATTGCTACTTGTACTCCGTCTAAGTTGAACATGAGAGTCTTGTTGCTTCAACCCCACCTCATGCAACTGAAACTTGATAAATTCACACAATGAAAATACCAACAGAACTGGAGTTAAAGACATTTGGTCTTCTACACCATCACATAAACATCCCAAGTTAAAAGGTAAATATCTTTTCAAAGCACAATTTTCCATGGCCATGATACCACTTTACCCAATCATGATTGCAGGACAAAGAAATTTAAAAAGATAATCCTCATAAAGTAACTTTGAATGTCATATATTGCCACCACTTCATGTAGTACCATTGAACCTTGAAAATGAGATAGAACAATTGCCAAATAGATTGCACTTCATAGAGCACTACTGAAGTTTGCCTCACTTCTTCATGTTCACCACAAGTGATATACAAGATAACATTATCAGCTAATAGCTCACCATAAAAGAGTAGTTCTTTTTGCCAAAAACCAAGCCAGGACACCCTAAAAACAATAATGAGAGTCATAGAATCATAAAGTGCTCCATGAGGTAAAATGCCACAGATTACTCCATGAGGTAACACTGCTGGAATTTGAACCAAATTTAGTGCAACTGGTTCTTGTTCAACTTCATAGAGTACCTTATCATAATCTGGTTGAACTAACCTTCTTAATCTAAATTCATTCACTGCAGGCTTAATAATTTCACCCTGTAAAGTAGTCAACACAAAAGTGCCTTGACCAACATCTTTCAAAACTTCATAGGGACCGGTGTACCTTAACTTTAACTTCCCTGGGTGCTTCCCAAGCCGTGAATTATACACCATAACCAAATCCCCTTCTTTGATTATCTTCTTTTTAATATGCCTATTAACCCATGCATGTCTTCTTGACTGCACCACCCCTTGAAGGTAGTGAGCTATAATCCGATCTTCCTCTAATTGGAACAACTTCAGGAGCCTATCATGAAGTGATTCTTCCAGACACAACCTATAAGCAACCGCTATCCTCAAACTAGGCACCAAGAATTCCATGGGGACATCCGCCCCAAGTCCATAAACCAACTTAAAAGGAGTCAAGCCTATTGACACCTTATATGCTGTACGAAAGGACCATAATACCAAATCTAACTTTGTATCCCAATCCTTACGGTTATCAGCCATAATTTTCTTAAGAATTCGGAGTAAAATCTTATTTGAACTTTCAGCTTGTCCATTTTCCTGAGGGTGATAAGGTGTAGACTTCTTATGAAGGATCATATGCTTAACAGTAAGCTCTTTGATTACTTCATTCAGAAAATGCTTACCCCGATCACTTACCAACTCTATGGGGCATCCAAAACGGGTCATGATATTAGAGTACAAAAACTGAGCTACACTTGCCGCTTTATTATCCCGTAATGCTTTGGCTTCAACCCACTTAGTACAATAATCGGTACAGACCAGAATATACTGATTCTTACTCTGACGAGCAGCTGGCTTGATGGGGCCCACAAAATCAATACCCCACTTTTGAAATGGTTCCAAAGGTAAAACTGGATGATCTTGCACATATCTCGAGATTGAGGTTGACCCTCCTTCATATAAGTAATGCATTCTTGAGCATATTGATGAGCATCTTTGAGTACAGTTGGCCACCACAATGCCGCTTGAAGAACCTTTCTAGCTGTAATCTGACCAGAGAAATGCCCTCCAGTTATTCCTACATGTGCTTCATGGAGAACTGCAGGTTGCTCTTGAACAGTTACACACCTTCTTAGCACATTATCAATGCCTCTCTTGTAAAGAACTCCCAAAATAACTTGATAACTCTTGCTTTGTAATGCCAATCTTCTACGGTGGTCTCTAGACAAATCTGGAGGCATCACTCCATGAAGCAAAAACTGTAACATTTGATCATAGAAAGAATTGAATTGACTTACTTGAACATTGAATAATTCTCCATTAGGCAACTGATCATTCACCCCCAATACAGGGTCCACTGACTCAATTCTACTCAGAAAATCAGTAACTGCATGCTCTTTACATGGTGTATGTATTATTTTGTAATCAAACTCTTACAATAATAACATCCACCTTGCCAATCTTCCTGTAAGCTGCGGCTTGTTAATAAGATACAACAAAGCCTGATGATCCACATGAAAAATAACTTGGTTCCCCAACAAGTAATGTCTAAATTTTTGCAATGCAAAGATCGTCCCCAAAGCTTCCCGTTCAGTAACAGTATAATTCTTCTCAGTTGTTGTAAGTCGTCTGCTTGCATAATAGACAGGTCTGAACCAACCAACAACCCTTTCCTGCATCAAGACTGCACCTACTGCAATATCAGATGCATCCACAAATACATGAAATGGAATATCCCATTGTGGTGGTTGCAAAATTGGTGCTACAACCAGCATCTTTTTCAATATAGCAAAAGCTTTATCCTGGTCATGCCTCCACACAAACTGAACCCCTTTCTTGGTTAACAATGTTAGTGGAGCACAAATATGAGCTAGATACCTCAAATACCTGCTATGCCATTTGACCTGCCCCACAAAGCGCATCACTTCTTGAACTGTTGTAGGTACTACAACATTTTGAACTGCTTGAATCTTCCTTGAATCAATAGCCATACCCTCTTCTGAAATGATATGCCCCAATAGAACTCCTCTTTTAGCAGCAAAAACAGATTTGAAAGGGTTAAGGGACATGCCAAATTGACGGCATCTTTCAAAACAAAGTCTAAGATGCTGCAAATGATCCACTTTCTTACCAAATACACAAAAATCATCTATGAAGACCCTCATAAAAGATGTAAGATAAGGATCAAAGGTTTTATGAGCTGGACCCTGAAATTCTGGAGGTCCATTCTTCAAACCAAAATTCATGACAGTACTCACAAAGACACCCCATACGGTTACAAAAGCTCTCTTATCCATATCTTTCGGATGCATACGAATTTGATTATAGCCATAGAAACCATCCAAAAAACTATAAATCTCATGGCCCGCCACATCATCCAATAAAGAATCCGTGAATGGAAGAGGGAATGGGTCAGTAATAGTTGCTGCATTCAACTTTCTATAATCCACACAAACCCGTATTTTGCCATTCTTTTTAGGCACCACCACAATTGGTGACAACCAAGTCACTTCATTAACATGGCGGATAAAACCCACTCGAAGAAGTTTGTCAATCTCTTCCTTCACCTGTTTAGCATAATTAGGATTCATACGATACCGTTTCTGCATAACCGGCTTTGCATCTGCATTTAATTTAATTCTATGCTGACACACCTTTGGATCAAAGCCCTTCATATCTGTATATTCCCAAGAAAAAATATCCTGAAAGTCCTTACACAACTTAATTAATTGATGTTTGAAGTCTTCCTCAACGAAAATACTCACCTTTATCGGCTTAGAGCCTATTTCAGCTTCCAAATACACTTCTTGGACATCATCCTCAAAGACTCTAGCTGACTTATGCATGGTATGCTCATATTTCAGCTCTGCATCTATAATAGCTTGCTGACTTGCTTTGTCTAAATCCTCCTCTGCATCCAAAGAAGGCTTCTTTTGGTCTTTAAGTGTTCCCAAACCAGTGTTTTTACTTCCCTCAGAAGTAACATTACTTTCCACCACCAAAGTACTATTCTGCTGTAGGAAATCACTACTCTGCTCCATGAAGTCACTGTCTTGCTTCATGGGGCAAACAGTTTGCTGCATCAAATTACTCTGCTAATGCATGGGGTAACTATTCTGTTCTGAAGATAAAACCACTTCTAATGATAATACCGCTGGAAATACCCTATACTGAGCCAAAATTTTCTGAACATCCACTTCAAAAACTGGCACAACTGTGGGGTTACCTTGCATAAAAAGTTCCTCCTCATCATCCTCAATCTCAGATGCAACATTAATTGTTTGAGCAACTAACAGACGGTACTTAGGTTCCAAAACTACCCGATTACTTGTGGATAACTTGACCTCCTTACTTCCATGAGGAATAGTCGATGTATCTGAGCCCCAATCCTACTTCAACTTGGCTAGTCTAATCCACGGTCTTCCCAACAACATATTATATGAATCCCCTAAACCTTCCATACGAAGAACAACAAAACTAACCTTCGGCTATCCGAATAAGCTGATTCTTTAATATTCCCAATGGCTGAATTCTTCTTTGATCTGCCATTTTAACCTGAAATGGTACTGCCACAAGTCCTTGCAAGTTATGTGCCAAATACATATCTTCAGGCAAAATATTAACTCTAGAACCTCCATCTAGAAGAACATCATCAAACTTGCTACCCAAATAGTCAACTTGAATAGTTGGAACTTTATAGTCTACCACCTCCATCTGTGTGGGAATCACCGCTTGACAATCTGAAGCCTGCTCTCGATCCATAGCATAATGCTTAAACACTTCATCCTGATTCGACATAATCTTAGCTAAAAGCTTTTCTTTAAACCCTGGAATTAAATCAAGGATTTGTTCCAAAGTCAACTGTAATGAAGATTTGGCTAGTCCAGCAAACAGCTCATGAGAACCATGCAATGCTTCATAAGGCTTCAAACTTTGTGAGTGTTTACTGAACTGCATTCTTGACACAAACATATCCTTTTGATTTTCCTCATGAAGCAGCTGACTGTCCTAAACTTCATAAGGCAATTCTGCAACTTTAAGCTGTTTTGAAGACTGTTTTTTCTGCAACTTCATAACTTCATTTGAAGCCACTTCCCTAGCCTTTTCTTAATCTTCCCAATTAATCTTTTTCTTAGCTTTTTCTCTGGTAATGGCCAAAACTGCTGTCTCATCCGAACAATCTTCCACAACTATGCAATTTGAACAGTCATAACTCACCTGCGGCTCCAAACCATGCATAGTAACATTTAACACACCCTTACAAAGCACTTCTTTCTGTATAGCTTCACAAACTTGCTGGTTCTTTTGATGACTTATTGCCTCACTCTCCATGACTTTTGCAGGTAACTCTACTAGGACTACTACTGCGGGTGCCGATGGTTGCTGTCCACGGGGTAGTCCTGCCGGTTGCATTTCTTGCTGCTCCCCGGTCTGCATTCCCCTTTCAGCCCTATAGCGTATCCATAACTCACAGTTAGGTCCAGACATGTGTCCCTGCCTGCCACAGTAATAGCAAGGTCCTCGCTGCCTCTGTTGAACACTATTCCACTGCCTTGGCTGGTTAGTACCCCATTGCTTAGGTGGCTGACCCTTCCTACCAAAGCCTCTAAATCCTCTTTGCTATGCCAATTCAGGTGCAATTTGGTTAACTGGTGTCGCCGAAGATGCTGTTTGCTGCCTTGCATTCCGTACAACTACATTATACCAGCATTCTCTAGCCTCATGACCCACTTTTTGACAAATGGTACATGACTTTACACTTCTGGAAGTTGTCAATACTCCCATCTCCAACAGTTGCTTCTTAATTTTCTTTTCCAACCTTTTTTCCAAGGCCGTTTTTTCCTCTCTCTCTTTCCCCTTCTTGCTATCCCTAGAAGAGGTTTTATCTTTCATGGATTTCTTTTTGTATCTCTTCTGTCTACGCTTACTTCGATCATCATCTAAGTCACTTGATTCAGTTACCGACTCAGAGCATGATGAAGTATCTTCCTCCTCACTACTATCCTCTGAATCAGAACCATCAGAGTCAGAGTCTGAAGAGTCATGTTTACTCTTCTTCTTGGATCTACTCTTACCAAGTCCTTTTCCACCCGCTGGGTTGCTTCAACCAGCCGATCTATACTATTATTGTTTCCAATTTCTGCATTAGCAATTGCCGCTGCAATAGCTTTGTCCAAACCCTTAACAAAATAAGAGTATTGTAACTCCATAGAAGGTCTATCTTCCTGATTCAACTTGTTTAATAGATTTTTAAATTTTTGTGCATAATCCTATACTAACATTGTCTTCTGCTTGATCTGCTTCAACCTTTTCAACACATCAGTAGGCTGTCTTATGCTTTCTAAACCTACTTAAGAAAGTGGTTTTAAGGTCACCATATGTGGTAAAGTATCCAGCATCATAAGTACTATACCAATCCATAGCCTTACCCTTGAAAGTTGCAGCAAACTGCTGTAACTTAACTTGATCCCCAAACATATTGTTGAAGCCACTGGCCACCCATCTTGTCTCGAATTGAGCGACATGACAATCCAAGTCTTCTTTCTTCTTCCCTGAGAATTTAGATGCCCTAACCTTAGGGTTAAGTGGTGGATTAGGATTTTCATAATTCGGAACTTCTTCGTCTTCAATGGGGGTAAGGGATCAAAAGTTAAAGACTTCCTAGCAGTATCCACTGGTCTCCTTAACAAGACTGCACTTCCTAACACCAAATGATGTAATCGCTGTGCTGCACGATCCGGAGGAGTTGAAAGATCTTGTAAGTTAAGTACTCCTTTTGCTTCATCAGGAGAACTTGAGGGAGATTCAGTACGACGCAGGGGAATGATACACAGTAGCGGTACCAGCAGAGGTACCAACATCCTGGAACTCCTCTCCAAAAGATGGAAACTCCCCCTCATCCAGGGTGCCAATTCCTCCTGCTTCCCAGCTATCATTCTGCAATAACCCCCTCTATTGTCATGCCAATAACTCCCGTAATTCTCTGGATTTGCTTCGGGTTAGAATAACATTTGATCGGTATGGGTAATTCGCTGACATATATGCAGAAATGCAAAGTTAAACCTGTAATCTGCATCATGCTGCTTGAAGCAATATACCACTACCCCAAGAAGCAACTAGATTTTCAGATATATATCATCAAAGAAAAGTATTTCGACTATGGTTCAGCATCCAAAAATAAAAACCACATAAAGAGTGTTAAATCGTCTTGATTCTGGTTCTGCTTCTTCACGCAGAAAACTTCTGCTTCACATAGAAAACTGTTGCTTCATGCAGCAACTTCAAACATCTGGGCTCAACCTTCATCATTCTGAATAATGTTTTGACACAGAGGTTCCAAGAAGGCAATGGCAGGATCGCCAAAGTGTTGTTGCCCTTTCTATGCAGAATACATAAAAGAACAGAGAAATACTTCATGAAGCAAATACCTAATCTCACACCCAGAAATCATAGGAACTCAGAACTAACCATATGAAAGCATAGATACACTACGTTCAGCACTACTAATGAGAAAGCAGAGAATGAATCACACAAGACATGCTACAAACGAGATCAAGATTCCGGCCATGATGGCGCCAACTGCCAGATCCTCTTCATAATTAGGTAGAAACATCATACATCAGGCGTGATCATCAGTGAACATATAGACAAGAAGCAGACACAAAATACCTCATCAGGTCACGTTTTTCAACTGCCCCCAAAACTGCACTTCATGAGGCAGTAAACTTCATAAGACATATAAAGGCTGCTTCACATAGAAAATAGTAATAACTAAGGTAATGCACTATTCTAAGGATAAATGTAGTGTTAAGTCAATGGCTAACAGGTCCGTTGGGCGCATTGATTCCAAGCGGGTGTTAATGGGTGGATTTAACCCAGCACAAAACTTTGACACCTGTTGTGTCATGTCCATTTGTGGCACGTACTTTAAGAGAGAGACGAATTTTGAATAGTATGCAACCAGGGATAGTCCGAGTTGCTTTAATTCATAGAATTCGTTCATCTTCTGTGTGCGATAGGCAGGTGGTAGATATCTCTCTCGCACAGCTCTTTTAAGCTTCTCCCAAGTAACTGACCCTTCCGAGATCCCTTGGTCTCTGCACGATTGTTTTCACCAAAGTCTTGCTTCCCCGATAAGCTTCAATTTGGCGAGCATAGCTTGGTTAGCGGGTGCAGTTTCTGCTGCCTCGAAATAATCTTCCATGGATTCGATCCAAACCTCGACGTCAGTTTGGACGGTCCTTCCCTTACCATCGAATTCTGGTGGCTTGATTTGTTTGAGAAGGAACTTCTTCTCTTGAATTACAGGCGTATTTAGTACAGGGGTCGGACTAGGAATCTACACGAGGTTGCGCCTGGGCAATAAGATTCTTTACGTTAAAAACTTGTTAAACGTTTCTCACATTACATTAATATGCCCAGTTTAGCTATTAGCCAAGTAACCTAATCACTTAACTCCTTTACCAACACTTACGGCCATGACAGACAGTGATAGAAAAAATCTTATCCATTCATGTGGGCATAGCCCTTTTTAGTACATTTATTTTCAAGAAGGTAGAACAAGCTGATACATCAATTTGGGAAAAATAAGATTGTGTTACATTCGGCTACGGGAACTGAGTAATAATATGGAGAGGGGTCATGGATTTTCAGCAATCGATAGGTCATAGGAAGCTTGGGGTATCCATTCCTTTGATACTCGTTCTTCTCATAACATCCCAGCACCTTGATTCTGTCGGCAGGGATTACTCGAGTCACTTCTTCGTACACATATTTGTTCTGCTTGACCTTTCGACCGCCGACATGTAGGGTTGCATTTGCATGAGCCTCAACAAAGATGTACAGCTTCACAATCTTTAAATCCTCCATCCACTTGATTCTCTTCAAGTTGATCCGAAGGTACGCAAGTCAGTGGGCCGCTATGTAATATATTCCGGATTCACCTGTCCATCTACGTTCCATATACAGGGGTGAAGGATTGTAGATACGGTCTAGAATATTCATCATGCCTAGCCTCCGTCGATAATCCAAAGCACGCATTGCAGTCAAAAAAATAACCTGGAAAACCAAGAATTTGTTCCATGCTTTGCGACTCTACAGACCAACATCCATAAGTAAGTAAGGAAATGTTATTAACGGCAATATTGGTCTACTTCCCCTCATTAAGTTTCTTGTAAATATTAGATTCCGTTGGTGCGTTCTAATACCAACTGTAACATGTCCCCTTGTCCCCTTGTATGACACGTCTTAGCAGCCCATCGGGGGAAGAGAGTCTAGAAAGCGCTGCCCGGAACTCCCAAGGAATGTCACGGGGTTTGTGATCTAGGTCCTTCCGAGTCTACCACGAAGCGTAAGCATTCCAGCTGTTCCCACTTAGGACCGACCTGAATTAAGGTTTTCCTAATGGTCAAGTTCCTAGAAGGTAGCTAGCGTCGAGCCCCAGACAAAAACTACTTTGCGCAGAAATATTAGGGTCGAAGCGGATTTGTACTGCACTTGGTTCAAGGAGAATGGGAAAGGAGAGGGATGCGAAGCTCGACCTCTCTGCCCGTAACGCATAGTCCCATTCCGTTCCCCTAAAACAACATAAATCGGGACTCTATCTCTATAAATTCTAGGTCATTGTTACCTCACTGTCAAATCCTTTGAGAAAAGTTCCCGGTCAACCGGGACCACCCTTCCGTAGGACGGACCCAAAGTCTCGTCCATCGCACTTTCCTCGGGTTGCTTTAGATATCTAATTACCTACCACATTTAGTTTGACAAGCAAAAATAGCTTCTTTAATGAACCAATTAATCACTAGTTCATTCACGTAACTTAGGCACTGACATAGAAAAACAATGCTAAGAAAGTTCATTTTCAACATTTGATCTTTATTTATCAGTTTTTGAAATACATCAAATAAACCTGCCCGAAGGCTATTCCAACAATCCACAGGGATCGCTATTCCAAGTTCCACATGTTGACTAGTATGCAGGCCTCGAGATCCCATCTCGAGTCATGTCAGTCTCTTGTGCAGGATCAAGAGGCAAGGGATTTACGACCAGAGCTTCCCCTGGCACCCAAACGTTCTCTTGCTCCAAGTAGCACCCACGGAGAGACCTCTCGCGGTGGGTTCGGTCCACGTACCCGGCGCGGCTAACAGCTCCCTTGGATAGGGTCCGGCAGACAGTCGGAGGTAACTGATTCTGCCTCTTCCTCTAGGCTTTTAACCTGAAGCATTAGATGTTTTTCCTGAATTAGTTCTTTGAGCAAAGAAGTACAAACAGTGCATCTAAGTGTACAATCAAGAACATTCCAGTGGTTGTTTGTACGGCCAACTGCTAAGGTATGATTCTTCTCCCCGAATGCTTCCAGCATTCGATCCTGGACCAATCGCGACTTGGCAAGATCCCAAGGGTTTCGTAAGCTGAGTTGCTTGTTTACCATCTTTCCTTGGGTTAGGGTTTATACCCTGTTGACCCAAATTGTCAATATCTTAGGTTTCCTTATATTAATGTCAATAAATCTTGGGCAACCTCATCGCCCTAACTTGGTTGGTCAACTGCTTTCTTGGCAATTTCGTAACTCCCCTAGCTTGGCAGATAAGTCCAAGGAAGAGTGATGTAGCAGGATGACTATTCATCCTCTAGAAAAATTAGACTTGTACTTAGAACTCGCCAACTTGGTCTAAGGAGTGGTAATACTATTTTATGATTTAGACACAAGACCATACGACGTTGCAGCTTGTTGCACGAGATAGGTGTCAGCACCTAACTTGTGGGATTATTTTCTCATCACACGGTATTCCTTGGTCAAGAATACCTTTGACCAAGATATGGGGTTTGGGAGTCTTCTTGACCCAATCCAACCCCTAACCCTGCTAGGCCGATAAACGTTTTGGCCCTAGGGTTCCTAGATTCCTTGCGGAAGTTTAGCATTTTGGTCATCTGATCCTTAGGGTGAGAACCCTAGATCGTTCTTGCACGGGTGATTAAATAGTCCTAACATTTCGAGAATGTGGGTAGGACCTTTGAGATCAGAAATATTAGATCGGCATCCCAAGTGCGATACTAGGTAGAATTTTATCATAGCTTATCCCTACCTAGCACATTGAGGTGATCGTCATATACTAGCTAATCATACACTTATGATTCTCATGTAAGCTTATTCAATTATATGCGAATTACTTAGTTGATCTAACCAACCCACGATACAAGGTGAGTTTCCCTTTAAAGATGCAAATACTTTCTTCTGAATTTGCAAGTACTTTCCCCTAAAAGATGTAATTAACTACAAGATAAGTGAGATGTATCATTCCATGCAATTTCGAGGCCATAGTCCTTTTCTTTATGCAACTAAGGATCTATAGAGATCTTTCTTTTCCTTGCTCCATATTATAATGATTGACATTCAGAGCTAACTCTTATAAACCCTACGTTGATGCATCGAATTCAAGCTTTAATATTCTAATGAAGATGCATTCAAACTTTATTAAAGAACTCCATGCATGAGCGAATGCCATGAATCCATAATTGATTTAATCCTTCCTTTTACACTTAACCCAACTTAAAATGTAACTATCATCGCATGCAACTTGCAAGGTTCATAAATCCTTTCCATGCATTGTGACTATTCGAATATCATTTAATGACCGTCTACGATTATCTTCTACATGAGTCACAACAAAGAATTTATTTCATAAGTGCATTATGCGACATAAGTCCTATCCTTTGCGAGATGCAACAAGGACACGGTCTTAGCATCATATCATCTTTTAAGTTATGCATCATACGTTCAAAAATATTATAACTACCCTTTGACCACAGAAGTGTATGCAACTGAACTATGTAGATCGAATGAGTATATAAATTCCCTAAGGCATTTAAACTTTCCTACGAGAATTTAAATCATGCTTAATGCATCTTTTCCATGCGGAAATATTTTCAGAACCTAGGCATTAAGAATCGGGGGGTTGTCCACTCTTGTACTCGGGGTGGAAGCTCTCGTGTGCGCTCCTCTTGCCTTTTGCTTAAGAGCCATTGATGCGGAAAATTTCGCTTCAACAACTCTCCCTTGGCTCTCCTACGCGTTACGAAGTCACTTCTGCCCGAGATTACTTCCCTGCACAGAAATTGGGCCTTGCAAACGTGGTTTTGACAAAACTCGAGAGGCATGGGTGAACAAGGCCAATAGAAGCTTCCAAGCTCTTGGAAGGACAGGGAAATGACATGGAAGGTGGGGATAATGATGGTGAAGATGACGATGACGCTGATGGTGAAGATGATGATGATGCTAATGATGATGACGAAGACAACGGGGAGCAGGTGTAGCCTGGCGGCGTGGGTGTATGGCAGCGGCAAGCAAAAGGTGGTGGCAGAAGGCGGGCAGCACGGCACCACGATCCCTTCCTCCTCCCTACCTCAAGCTTGGGAGGGGGGGTTTATATGGGGTGAAGGGGGGGGGGGGGGGGGGAGTGGCCACACAAGTGGCAATTGCATGCCTCCCTCCCCCATGCCCCTCCATGACATTACTCATACTCCCTCTCCCCGCCATGCAACGGCTAAAGGGGAGGGGATTTAATTTAAAAAATTGCACTTAATTCATTATCTTTTTGTCCTATGAAGGGGTGTTCCCGTGGAGGCCTACGGTGGCTTGCGGTTTTCGAGCCACGGTTGCATATGCACTACGCGGAAATGGTATTGTAAATGCACGATGCTGGAGCACTTAGGCCAGTGTATCTTTATTGTAGGAGATTACTTTGGGTTGCTGTTTGTGCGGGGTGTGCGGGGTCTAGAGTCGTTAATATTTCGCTACGAAAATATTACAAGAGGGAACTCCTACTCCTCCAGTTTGAGAGGGGGACCCTACTACTCTCAAAGTTCTTTCCACCCCATCTGTTACTTCCAAGGTTTTGAGCTCTTTTGAGTAGTCTTACCTCTGCTGAAACCCAACATCTAGAGGATCTATCTTCGATCAAGGCCCTTGGATTTTCAGCAACAACTTTATGACTAGGCCTTCATATTCTTTCAAGTACGTGTATTGAAAGCTAGTGGCTTCTCACCCAGAGTTGTGTTTCATGTTCTACCACTCATTAGGTCTCCTGACTATCTTCACAGGTCTCTTTTCAAGTGGCATTCTCGAATTACAAAGTGGATCTTCTTCTCATCATCTCACTCCTCTTTTTTTGCTCCTTTTTGGGCATGAGAGGGGGTGTTGAGAAAGCACATCATTCTATACAGTTTCCGGCCCTAAAAAGTCTTTCTTGGGCATTCCAAGAGAGTCAAAGCGCCACTCAAGAGACTTTAGTGGGCAAGACTCGAGACTGTTTGTGCTTATATATTCAACACCTCCAATTCATCCTTCATCCACCACACTCACTTCGTGAAACCATCATATCTCTCTCTCCTCTCCTTCAACCATCATCATCTCCTACTACCAAGCACCGGTCTACATCATCACCAGGGCTGGATTTTGGTAGTAGTCTCCCTCTTCCTCAGCTTGTGCTTCTCCTTATTTGCCTCACTTTTGAGGCTTCCAAGTGATGTTAACCAACTTTCTGAAGTGCTAGCAAGCCACAAGATGGCAAAACGATGTACAACCTAGAGCAAGATAGTACAAAGGAATTCCTTCTACTCATCTTGGATGAGGCAAAGCAATGTTGCATCACTTTCTAGCCCGCTTTTGGGGTGGGTTGGGTGTTTCAATCTGCTTTGCTTTCTTCAATGGCTGTTGCTAAGAATGCTTGGAAGGCTGACCAACCCCCCTCTTTACTCACTCTTGAAGAACATATGTTTGCCGAATAGATTAATTAACGCGTGAAATACTGCTTGTCAAGTCTTTGTTGGATCATACTGGTGTAGGTTTACAGAGGCTTCCAAATTTAGAAATATTGATAGGTGGTGCAACTGGACTCTTGAAGATATTGTCAGGTAAGGCAAGTGGAAAAAGGGCAAATTATGGCTAAGAAGACTTGTGTGCTATCACCTGCGCCATTTCAGCAGCATCTCTCTGCGACTTCACGCCATCAAGTTTCATCATTTTCTTCATCTCTTTTCATTACTAATCCACAGCAGGTCGTTGCTGATGCAGTCATGGTGAAGACAAGACAAAAGAAGAATTCGAAGCTCCCTGTTAAGAGGGCATGACAGCAGCCGAGAGCAGTCTAGGACCGGGATGATGACTCTAGTGATAGTCCACCTGACACAACGCCATCGAAAGTCAAGAACTCCATGCCAAAACCGCCTTCTGTTATGTCGAGTGAAGATGATGGTGAGTTGCCTATTCCTATGCTTGATTGTTCTATACTCATGGATACCAAAGAACCCAATACTAGGGGCTGGTTAAGGTAGATTGGGTTGCTTGATTATGCGGAGCTACCATGGGAGGCTTGGGGAAACAATATACATGCTCAACAACAGTTACTTATGATTCGAGAAAGTGGCAAAGTTGGCGGAAGATTGGAGCTTACTCCTACTTTACTAGCACATGTTTTCTCTCTTGCGCTTAATGATCGGCCAAAGCATTGGCGGTGCACAAATGAAGCTATGCAGCAAGAGTTTGGGCTTCCTACAAGTGTTAGAAATCAATATGTGTTAAGGCATGCAGATACAAACAGGAGGTTTTTTATTAAATGGTTCATGCAGCGGTTTTTATTGCTCATAAAGGCTGATGTAATAACAAAGGATACCTTTGGTATTTTATGGTATGCAGAAAATGTTGGGATTTCAAATTGGTCAGGAACTTTATATGACAAATTGATGCAGGAAGTTCATGTGCCAACAATTCGTAAGCAGGAGCAGAAAAGTAGACTTGGACCTATGTTGGCTGGTTTATATGCTCATTTGCAGGTTGTATGTCCAACATTGCATCCGTCACTTTGGGAATCTCCGAGTATGGACAAGGTTATTGCATTTAAAAGGCAGAAATTAGTGGATGGGATAATGGTTGACTGTTATGATAAAGATTTGTCTCATGATAATGCATTGAATGATCTTGAGAATGTTAAGTCAAAGGAGTTTGTAGATCCTTTGTTTATGACTTTTTCATCTCCTGAAGCTTCACATGCTAGTACTTTGGGATGCACTGTGCCTGTAGATATATCAGCATGGTTAAATGATGATATCAAGAATGACAATGCTCGTGAAGATGTGCTCATTACAAGGGTTAAGAAGAAGGTTAGATTCTCCAAGTTGAAGATGGAGGCTATGCCTATACCAAAGCACAGTGATGCTATGCAACAGCATATGGGTTTGTCTTATGATAGGGAAGTGGTTCATGATGGATATGTTCCTCAAAGTCTTGGTGAAGCTTGCTCTTTGGTTGCAGGGTTACATCGGTTTATGAAGGATATGCATACTAATGGTGCTGTTAAGTTAAGTGTGGTGCAATCTTTACAGGAGCAGTTAGAGTCCATGAAAACTAAAAGAGATTCTATGCAAGTTGAAATGGGAAAAATGAAGGAATTACATGAGAATGAGGTGGATGCTTTGAAAAGGCAAATTGATTAGTATGCTGATATGTTGCTTAAATGTAAATTGTCTTCTGTTGCATTTAAAGAATGGACAGCTAATATGCAGGATAAGTTTGGTGGTGAATTGGATTTGTTGGCTAAAGAAAATGCTAAGTTGAAGGTTGAAAGGGTATTACTAGATGCCCGTTTACAACCTCTTCTTAAAGTGGAAAAGCAAATCTTGAGAGATATGGAGGTTGATCTTGATGGCTCTGTTTTTATGCAGCAAGATTTGACATCAATGAGAGCTACATTGACTTCCTTTATGCAAGATCAGTGGGTTAGCATAGCTGCTAGAATGTCTCAAGTTATTTTTCGGCCATATGCAGTTTTGCAGTAGACATTTGTATTTGAAAACATGGAGACATTGATTCATGAGAAAGATATGTTAAAGGAAAAATTGGATGGTATGCAGGTTGACTATCATAGGATGATGGATGTAGTGTCTGGGTTGCAGAATGTTAAGCAAATTCAGGGTTCTGAAAATCTATTTGTGGATGCAATAGATATGGTTAAGGCTGATATTAATAATGTTTTGTAGGATATAAATCAGCAGATTAAGATTCAAGATCATATGGTGGATACAATTCATGATATTGCATCTTTTGGATTGTAGGAGCATCATGTCCAGGAGCAATCTGTTACGGATTGCAATGATGCTCATGAGCCTCATAGTTCATAAGTTCTTTTAGTGTAGAACTGTTAGATCTGATTCTCTTTTTGTTCATCATACTTACATCATACTTGATATGTATGCCTCTAGGATTTTGCCTTTATGTTTTCTTTTGATTGTCTTTTGAGGGGCTTATGCAACTGCAGTAGAGGGCTATAAGTATCCTACTAGAGAGGCTCTACTTATGGTTACTCTCTGTGGCTTACTTCAAGGTGAAAGGCTGTGGGTAAGGTATAATCTTTTTCACTAGATATGTCGGGTTTTGGATAAGGCATTTTGACTTCATCGATCATTCAAGGGTTTGAGTCATGGCTGTGCCAGCCATCCACCGGGCTGTGCCAGGTGTTAGCCATTGGCTTGACACTGCATTTACCCTTAGAATGGTGCATTACCTTAGTTATTACTATTTTCTATGTGAAGCAACCTTTATATGTCTTATGAAGTTTACTGCCTCATGAAGTGCAGTTTTGGGGGCAGTTGAAAAACGTGACCTGATGAGGTATTTTGTGTCTGCTTCTTGTCTATCTGTTCACAGACAAACTAGGTGGAGCTAACTTCCTGATGAATGATGTGATCAAGGGGCAAGCACTAGAACAAGTCCAGAGGTATGTGAGAAGAGAGAAGGCAAAAATCAAAGCCGAGAATAAGCTAAAAGTAGAAGCCTCCTTTAATGCCCTTGTAGCACTCTTTACAGAAGTCCCCACCATGATGACTCAAGGTTCCCTTCCTAGTCAAATCCATCCTAGAAATATTGATGATAGGCTAGGAAATATAGTCCCCTTGCCCATCTTTAAGGGAGAGTACAATGAAGACCCTAATCTTCATGTAGCTAAGTTCATGGTAGTGTGTGTAGTTAACAATATCAAAACCCCCGAGTATTGGTTGGTGATATTCCCCTCCACTTTCAAAGACGTGGCATTTCAGTGGTATAAGAGACAAGCAACATGAACTTTTGGCACATGGGATGACCTAAAGTTGGCCTTTCTCTTACTAAATTCAGGCATGAAGGTTTTGAAGAGCAGATGTGAGAGGAGTTGATCCTCTAGTGAACAGGTAGAAGCATATGTCTCTAGAATGAAATCTATATTGAAGACATGGACCAATCATCACTTGGATGAAGGCATCAGAAGGGAGTTTTTCCTAGAGGCCTACAACTAGAAGTTCGAAAGTTTATGGAATTGAAAAGACCACTCAACCTACAAGTTGCAGTGAAAGGTGCTAGATTGTATGATGAAGTTGAAGCAAGGTTGCTAATGATCTCAGAAAGAGGAGTCTTACCTCCTCCCATGCCAGGAATGGTATACCCACCAAAGGTAGTCCTAGGGACTGTTCCCTACCCCTACTCTCAGATACAAACAATGCCGCATTATAGTGTACTAGCTCCACAATGGCCGATAACAATACCTTGAATGATGGTTCAACCACAACGATAGTAACATCAACCAATTTCTCCAATGGCGACTCAACAACAACAGTGGAACCCTACCAACTAGAACCAACAACCACCCATCTCAATAGTTCTAAATCAGAATCAAAACAGAGGACCCTCTGAATCAACCCAACCAGTCTATACAGGGATTACAGAAGCTTCCCAAACCCTACTGCAAGTACTCTAAGAGGTGAAAATTTGAAGGACTATTTGTCCAATTCAGTTTTGCTAGCATCAAGAAAGAGCTAATGGATGTGATTATAGAACATCTACTACAGATACTGAAGGTAAATACCGCCAACATATCCAGTCTTGCAGGAGGTGGAAGAGATGTAATGTGATCTAATACATGGTGTGGAAAGTTCCATTAGACTGGACATTTAGCCATTGAATGTACTTGGAAACCAACTATCCTTAAAGCCTTCTATTCATATTGTTTAAGGGAGAACCATACAGAGGATATTTTCTCTCTGAAGGAGATACATTAAAGAAGGAAGAAAGATGAGGAAGCAAGATTTAACTTGTTGGAATCCAAGATAACCACCCAGGATATAGGATCAAAGCCTAGAGAGTTTGTTCCTAATTTTGGCCCAATGAGGTTTCCCTCTCAAAGTTAAAGAGGATGACAGTCTGGCAATGGATAAAGATCAGAATTCAAGTGTTATAGATGTGGAAAAAAGGGGCATATCTCACCAAATTGTCCAAACCCTAGAAGGTTCATGGACTACAAACCCTTATGCAGTTAATGCAAAGGAAAAGGCCACACTACAAAAGATTCTCCCAGTCCGCCGACTCTTGTGAAAGCTACTACCATTGATAACTAATAGAAGACCCAAGAACTTTCTTCCAACTTGGTGGAATTTGAAGTTGCCATAATAATGTGTGCCAAGAAAAGAGAACTAACATTTTCAAAAGAGAATATACCCTCCTCTATCAAAACGGTGAAGTTTAATCTTCCAAAAGAGAAATAGAATAATACATGATAGAATGGGCACATAGCATTCCAATACTACAGAAGGATACAGAGACAGGACCAAAGATCCAAGAGATAGAGGATGCAGAAGTACCCCCAGTGATAGAAGTGCAGATGTTGCCACTTCTAGAGAAAAAAGAAAAGATAAAAGTGGGTGTTGTCCCATTTTCTAGCCAATTGGAGAAGCGCGTGGATCATATCAAAGAATATGACTTGGTCAAAGACCTAGACACCTTCAAACCAAACCTAACATTTTGACAGTTATTAATGCTGTCCCCTAGCTATCGAAATATATTTATAAGCATATTTATAAGAAGACAAGGCTTAAGGATTGCTCCCATAGCTGTCCCAATGCCTATGAAAGAAGTGGATGTGGCTAATGCCTTCTTAGATCCTAGTACCCAAGAGATTGGTGTTTGAATTGAAGGTTGCTTTATAGCAAATGTATTGATTGATGGAGACTCATCAATGAATATAATGATGGATGTGACAATGAAGGGTCTAGGCTTGCAATGTATGCAACCTACACATTGGCTTATAAGACTGGCTGGAGCCCCAAGAGAGACACCAAGGAAAAGGGGTTTCTACTACAAGAAAATCTATATTGTAACATTAACAAGCTTTTGTTTCATTCTTTAGAGAACCAAAACAAGGAAAAGAACATCACTAACAAGAAATCTTCATGCGGCATCATAGAAACAATCTCCCATGGTTTTATCTTCAACAAAATTGATCATTCTCTTCATATTCTTCATAGAATTCATCAAAAAAACAAAGAGAACACAAGAGAAACACCACTATGAATGGAAAAATATCACATAGTATTCATCTTCATTGTCTTCATAGTTTTCTCTCATAGTTTCTCATAGATAGATACATTGTCTGGGATAGAATCGGCTATCTCTGACTCTCTCTTCCTCTCTCAATCAATATTGCATCATATCCTCACTACAATACTCTATAATTACTCATAATAATCCTTCTTTGGTCATGGATGCCTCTTTCAAAAGGTGTGTCTGATATGAAAGGTCACCAGAGCCACTACAGTGACTCTTCATAGCTCATCACTGTCACTTCACTCCAGTCTTCTCTTGAATCTTCACCAACTGCTTCTTCCACTTCCTTGAGCTTTTTTGAACTTACATTCACGGCTAGAAAACTTTCCCAAAATCACACATACATTCCATAGAACACTTATAGAGGCATACATAACAGAAACAGAGCAAGAGCAGAAGTTCTACAAAAGCTCAACAGAGGGTTACAAAAGGTCAATAGAAAGCATTAGAATCACATAAATCATACTAAAACCATTGTGAACTATCAAAAAACCATTCTATGAGCTTTCAAAAGACCTCAACTTCCATCAATCATCAATCCATGCTTCATATAGAAGAAAATCAAAACAAAACAAAAGCTAAACAAAACCTCAACAAGACCTATCAAAACATTACAGAGCCTTATATCTCTACTGAAAATCATCATGAGCTTCCAAAACCTAATCAATATCATCCAAAACACTTCCAAAAAAACTAGTTATCACTCAAAAATCCATTAAAAATCAACCATTCATCCTTCAAAAACAACAAAAATCAACCAAAAAAACCTAGTCAATTTAGCATTCAACATATCCCCACACTTAATAAGGAAGTATCCTCATGACCTAAGAAAATACAAGTTCATTAAAGAGCTCAACTCGATCTTCTTTAGTATCTTCAATAAATCACCCAACCACGACCCCAACTTACCACCTGTATTTAAAAAAGGATACAATGAAAGGAAAACATCTTTATCCATTAACACATCTTATAAACAATAGAAAGTCATGAAAAATTCATAAAGGATATAAGAGGTTCTTCAGCTTTGCATCATAAGATTTTCATCCACCATCACCATCACTTCAAATAGTCGAAAAGAGAGCTCTCGAACAAATCCAATATTCAACCACCACAAACTCATCATATAGAAATTAACACATCATAAACACAAAATAACCATCGGAATGGCACCTCCAAAAGAGAGATATATCATTAAGAAGTATAAAAGATATATCCAGAGGTTTCAGTGAAGATGATCCCTCTTGAAGGCTTGATGATTACGAGAAGGATCTATGAATAAGGATTCATCTATAAAAGTTTTTGGAGGATTCTGTAAGAATTGAAGACAGCACATCCTTTCTAGTAAAACAAGGTATCTTCTAGGTAGACAAAGGGCATGAAAATATAGGACATCCAGTTGTTGGGAATCAATGTTCACATTGACATTCATACATAACTTTGGAATGGCCTTTTGATCATTATGTGAATGCCTATGCATATATGCTAGGCACCAAGCAAAGTGGCCTATCAAGCTCACTGAAGGATTTGGAGATTCTGAAATATTGTTGGAAAAAATGGAGATAATTTTGATATGCTTGACTAGTAGTTGTCCACTCCCCTGGAATTAATGGCCAATTAATATGCGGTCCGGTAAGAGAATTAGTTGAGCTCCATCCTCTTCTTCTGGAATTTTCTTATCAAACCCTTCATACCCACTAATCAAGTGAGGGGGGTGAGAAATTGAAGTAGTAGGAGATGGAAGAGGAACGGGTAAAAGAGGATGAAGAGATGGGTTGGAAAAACCATAAAACGAGGAATAAGCTAAAGAAGGATTAGGGGAGAATTTAGGCAAATCGGCTAAAAAACATGTTAATTGATAAGCAAGAAAAGTAGAAGGAATATGGATAGATGGAGAAGGACAAGGTGGAGAAGGGGAAAATACTCGATCTACAATGAAAGAACAATAGGTAAAAATTGGAATTTGAGGTGCACCTTGAAGTTGGAAATAGAGAGGTAAAATGACTGTTGATTTGGATTGATATAGGAAAAAATAAGCATAATATTGATAGGCCATTTGTTGATAATAGGGTAAGCTAGGAATGGAGAGACCTATAATAGATCAGCGATGGGAAGCATCAAAGAAGGATGAATCAAATGGATGGTTCTTGGAAAGATAAGCTAAAAGATCCACCCTCAGTTGGTAGGCCGGGAAGAAGCTCGGGAAGCCGAGGAGTGACAGGAGCTCAAGAGAATGAGCTATGGTTGTCGGGAAGGAGACCCAATGCAAGTGGGGAGTTGATGGGAAGCTGAGAATGCCACGAGCCAAGCTCAAGAGTCGGGAAGCCATGCTCTGATACCAGCTGAAAGGTGAGAAGGATCAAAAATTGCACTCGAGAGCTATGGCGAGAGAGCAAGAGCAAGAAAGAGAGAGACAAGAAATGGGAACTCCAATAGTCACAATGTGTGTTCGGGCCTTCCTTTATTCAAATTGTCACTAAAAGAATAAAGAATAAAGTGATGGTAACAGGCACCTGCCACCTGCAGTGTGCAGTGGCGGTGACTGTCAGTGTAGTAATACACGGGCGGCTAGGCGGAGGTGTCTTTATCCCCAACACCTTTTACCTTCATCTTTTTCCTCCAACTGTTGCTATAGATCAAGGTACTCTTTAACTTTTTCATTTCCTTCATCTTCAAAGCACATGTTTCTACTTCTGCATCAAGGACCTATTTTCCTTTTTAACTTTTGCATTTCCTTTTCCTTCATCTTCAAAGCACATGTTTCTGCTTCTGCATCAAGGACCTATTTTCCTTTTTAGCTTTAGATCAAGGTACTCTTTAACTTTTACATTTCCTTTTTCCTTCATCTTCAAAGCACATGTTTCTACTTCTGCATCAAGGACCTATTTTCCCTTAGTTAACATTGTGGCATTGTCCATCTTCAAGGTAAAATTTTATCCATCTCTCTTCTTTCATTTCCTTTTCCCTATTGATGATGATGTATCTAAGTTGTTGGGCCCTAGCATTGAGATGTAAGCTTGCTTTTCTTGGGATCTAGTCTTGATTTTCAAGGATATTGGAGTAACATCATGATCCAGTGCTTCCAGGCTAAAAAGTTAGAGTGTCACTTAAGGCACAATTATCGAGCTGGTGGAGGGTTTTTTTCTAAGATGATTACCTATGGATGTGTGATGCCACACTTTGGACACCTTAGATCAACCTTGTCTTTGTTAGCTTGTTCTTTCTTAGGACATCTCACTTAGATATGCCTTAGGTGGCCACAAGTCCAACAAGTGAGATGCTCTTAAGTCCCTGTCACTTTTTGATATTTTTCTCTACCTAAAGCCATCTCTAGAACTAGCCTAAAAACCATGAGGATAGGATACCCTTCCTCCTCATGGGTGACATAAGGGTTCATGCAAGGTTCTTCTTTGACTGACTTTTTCACAAAGTATATAGGTGTATTGCTAGGTCCCTATGATCAATTCAAGTGGTTTGGGTATTCCTATTAGATTGATATCCTACCTTAGGTGCTAAAGTCCTTAGTTATTGGGTGTGTTGGCAGTACCAACAAAGCTTCTTTCATAGTTAAGTTGTCTATTCATCTAATAGAATGGTTGCGGATAGGGCTAAGGGTATGGCAGCCTCCTAAGTGATTGACAGTGCATGGCCTCATCTACAAATATCTTGCAATTTGTATTTAGGTACTAAGGCATTCTACCAAAAGGTGGTTATTGCCATAATAAATACACTACATGTGTGGTCTCATGGATCATTTCAATGCCTCTTGAAGCTTTGCAAGCTCCAAGTTAAGGCCATCCATTTCATATATGAGATCCATGCCCTTCCCTTTGTGTCTTGCATGTTGAAGAGATGCTACTCGCTGATGTGAATGGTGGATCATTCACTATATATAGTGATAATGCCTTCTAGTTGAATATCCTTAGCATTCCTTTCCTTGAGCAAGTCATTGACATGTATTGTTTTTTCAAAAACATTGCCCAACATGTCCATTTTGCAAACTTGAATTTCTAGATAGTGTTTTATAAACTCATCATTTCTAATTCCATTAATAAATACCATGCAGACAACCTTTTGTGTGGGTCACTCAGCCATTGGGATCCTCTTGTAGAAACTCTAAACATGGATGATATAGTCACATATTTCTTTCTTATTTTTTTGGCTCACATTCATGATTTTTGGAGCCCCAAGAGGAACACCAAGGAAAAGGGAATTCTCTTGCAAGAAAATCTATCTTGTAACATCAACAAGCTTTTTTATTATGTTTCATATGATCACAATGAAGAAAAGAACACCAGGCACAACAAATCTTCATGCAGCATCATGTAAATCTCCCACGGATTTGATAGAATCAAACATATTCTTCAATATCTTCACAAAATCCATCAACAAAACAAAGAAAGCAAAGGAATACACCATCTTTGAATGGAAATACATCACATAGTATTCATCTTCAATATCTTCATAGTCTTCTATCTCAATCTCTCATATACAATCACTCTGTTCAATAGAATTGACTCTCTCTCTCTCTCTCTCTATCAATAATACATCATATCCTCACTACAATCTCTCAAAATCACTCTCAATAATCCTTCTTAGGTCGTGGATACCCCTCCCAAGAGGTATGTCTGATATGAAGAGTCACCAGAGCCACTACAGTGTCTTTTCATAGCTCACTACTGTCACTTCACTTCAGTCTTCACTTGAGTCTTCAGTAGCTACTTCTTTCAACTCTTTTGCACTTGTATTCACCTCTTTCCAAGGCTAGAAAACTTTCCCAAGCTACACATACATTCTACAGAACACGTACAGAAGCATACAGAACAGTCTACAGAATAGTCCCAGAACAGTCTACAGTACAGAACAGAACAGAGACAGAAGCTCTACAGAAGACCTACAGAAGGTTACAGAAGATCATCAAAACCTCATAACTCATACTCAAACCATTCCAAACTCTCACAAACCATTCAATAATCTTTCAGAAGATCTCAATCTTCATCAATCATCAATCCATCCCTCCTTACAGAAGACAATCAGAACAAAACAGAACAAAACAGAAGCTATACAGAAGGTATACATAACCAATTAGAACCTATCAGAACATCACAAAACCTCATATCTCTACTAATAAACATCATGAACTTCCAAAACACAATCAATATCATCCAAAACACTCTCAAACCACTTCCAAACCAATCAATCATCTCATAAAATCAACCATTCAGCTCTCAAAAACAACAAAAATCAACCAAAAAAATGTCATTTCAACACTCAACATATCTCCACACTTAATAAGGAAGCGTCCTCGCGACCCAGGAAAAAGGGAATACAAGTTCAGTTAAAAGCTCAACTATGATATTCAATATCTCTTCTAAAAGAATCCATCCAACCACGACCCCAACTTATCACCTATATCTAATATAAAAATACAACGAAAGGAAAACCCTTTATACATTAATACTTCTTAGCAAACTAGAAATCACAACAAACTTGTAAAGGATATAAGAGTTTTCTTCTGCTTCTTCTGCTTCTTCTGCATCTTCAACTCTCTAACCACAACCCCATCACCACAATTCTCCAAAATGTAGCTCGCACGAAATCCAATCCAATAGGAAACCACCACGTTCTTTTTACATAAATGAACTCACAACACAAACACTACACATAACACAACCATCTTAATGACTCCTCCAAAAAGAGAGATTTTCATTAAAAATCATCCACCATATATTGGAAAAGGTATCAATGAAGATGATCCCTCTTGAAAGATTGATGATTTCAAAAACGATCCATAGACAAGGATTCATCTACAAATGTTTTGGGAGGATTCTGAAAAAATTGAAGACAGCACATCCTTTCCAACAGGACAAGGTATCTGCTAGGCAAACAAAGGGCATGAAAATACAATATATCCAGCTGCTGGGAATCAATGCTCACATTGACATTCATGCACAACTTTGGAATAGGCTTGGAATCATTATGAGAGTGCCTATGCATATACGCCAGATACCAAGCAAAGTGAGCAGGTAATCGTACTGAAGGATTTGCAGATTGTAAATACTGCTGAGCAAAATGAATATAGTTCTGATATGCTTGACTAGCAGCTCTCCATTCTCCTGGAATTACTGGCCACTTTATCTGAGGTCCTGTAAGGGAATCATTCGAGCTCCATCCCCTTCTTCTGGAAATCTGATGATCAAACCCGTCATAGTCACTAACCAACTGAGGTGGTTGAGATATAGAAGTGTTAGGAGAGGGAAGTGGAATAAGGAAAAGTGGATGAAGTAAGGGGTAGGCAAAATCATAAAAGGAAGAATGATTTAAAGAAGGAATGGCGGAAATTTGTATGGAATCACTTAAGAAGGGGGTTAACTGATAAATAGGAAATGTGGAAGGTACATGAATGGATGGAGAAGGACATGGTGGAGAAGGGGAAAATACTCTATCCTCAATAAAGGAGCAGTATGTAAAAATGGAAATTTGAGGAAAAGATGAAGGTTGGAAAAGAAGGGGTAAAATGGTTGTGGAATTAGATTGACAAAGGGAAAGATATAGATCATATCGATGAGCCATTTGTTGGTAATACAGGAGGGTAGGAACAGAAGGTCCTAAGATAGATATTCTATGATAGGCATCAAAAAAGGTAGAATCAAATGGATTATGTTTTGAAAGATAAGCTAAGAGATCCACCCTCAGTTGATTAGTACTCTGGGCATAGGTAGGGGCTGTGTTCTGTCTTTGATTCAGGACCACAGAATCAAACATGGTATGCCAGGAATTATCAGGACAATTAGCCACTTTGGAGGAGTAACTCTGGAACATGTCATCTATTCGCAACTCCAAATGGTTGACATACAAAACATCTTGTAGAACCATGTCCCCCACATACCAAGCCATATCCACTTCATCTAGAATCAACAAGTCTCCTCGTAGATACATTAGGACATCAACATGGTATCTGGCACGACAGAATCTTCAAATACCATCCTGTCCACCTCTGTCAGCAACTCAGCGGACCAAGCCCCACTCCATCCATCCTCAAGAAGAGATAAATCCATCGTGGAAAGCTTCATGTAGAAGGCCAACTTCTGTAATTGGTAGTGGACAAAGAAAGAATGGTCTGGTGGAACATATTCCTAAAACTGCTCAAATGTAGACCATAACAAATCCATTCTGGATTGCAATCTTTCCACTTTATCTTGGAATAGAGGACACAAAGTAGCCTGTGTCTGAAGAGCAGCCAAGTCCTGCTGTGAGAGAGAAGGAATCAAGGGAACATTAGGGCTTGGAGGAACAGACCGTGACTTTGCCAGTTGATCTTGCAAATGCTTGATTTGGGAAGCTTGCGATTCCACTGTGTCATTAGCAGTCTGTAAGGCTGAAAGTTTGGCATCTAAGAGAGTTTGGAACTCCTGCGCTTCTTTGGACATTCTCTCCTTCTCCTCTGAAAGGCTAGTAACCTCTGATTGAGCCTCTGTTAATTGAAGCTTTAAAGAAGAAATCTCATCTCGTTGGGTTGCAACCAGTTGGGTTTGTTGCTCCATCTGCTTAAACAAATCTGTTAGGGTATCCTTAGCAGAGGCTAACTCGGATGTTGCCTTATGCAACTGGTCCTTAGACTACATCAGCTCTTCATAAAAGGAAGTGTACAGCTGTTGAACACAGGCTGTCACTGACAATTCAATGGAACTCTGAATGTCTTTACAGAGGAAAGGAATTGCATCTCCTGAGACTAGACTGTTCAGTGAGGGAACTGATATGTCCAACGAACCTTCTCGATGTCCTCTGAACAGGTTATTACATGTGAGATACCCAGGGAGATCACTGCCAGAGATAGCAGGAATGGGCACTGAATGAAGAACTGAAGGAGCTTTATCCTCTACCCGCTTCAAGCGTTTACGTTGTATGACCAGGGGAGGCGGAGAATCATCATCCTCTATATCAATGGGTTCTGACTCATCTGAAGGTGGAGGAGGAGGTACTGGATCTGATGGAGGAGGGGGAGGCACACTCTTCTGTAAACCTAGGTAGGTCAAGAAGGCAGACAAATACGATCCATAGGTGACATTGGTAACATTACCCCTGGTGACTTTGATGAAATGTTGATCCATTTTAGTGAGGAGGTAAGTGCTCCAATCAATAGCGACTCCTTTCAACACCATCCTTGAAGCTGTGAAAAGCTCTTTGGACAAGTACTGGGATGGCGTTTTGGCAGGCATAAACCCGTCCTGGAGAAACTGACAGACCATCTTCCACACAGGATCAGTGATCATGGAAAAGGAAACTCCTGAAGAGTTGATCACCTTCTTAACATCCAGCACTTCCCTTGTCTGCTTTTGTAACAGCTTCAAAATCTCTTCATTAGAGAAAAGCTGGCGAGTGGTAACAAAGGGTTCACCTTTGAAGGGAAGAGAAAGAGCCTTCCCTAGGCCTCGAGGTGTCAAAGTCATAGAAATACCCTAGACCAGTCCCGACTTCTTGCTGTAGGAGGCCAAAAACTCGTCACACAACGATGGATCCTCTGCAAGCAATGGAAAGGAGGCAGCTACAAAAGCAGTGAGTCCCGCCTTCATGAGAGGCTCAAAAGTGAGTGGGGAAGAGTAATCCCTACTGACTAGTGGGACATACTGGATAGGGGGAGGAGCGTGAGAAGGCGCCATTCAGATGGTTACACACACACCACAAACACAGACAATCAAGGAGAATGCCTGCAAAGCAACAGACAAAAAAAACCAAGGATAAGAGAACAACCAAAACGATAAAACATGACTCGACTAACTATCCCCAAGCAAACCACAGCCTAGAAAAAAAATTCGACATGACCTCTAGACATATGCGACCAAAAGCTTCATGCTATGCAACATGCAAACACCCAAATCCCCGTATCAGGCAATAAAGAAAAAAAACTACACACCGTACCCTTAACTGTAACAAAGACACTAAACCAAAACATCACCACAACCTACATATATCAAGACCACAACTTTGATAAACGAGTGTGTGACCATGGAAATAACTCCAAAGACCGCACATACCCATCCCACGAAACCGGGTTTATTAAAAAGGGGAATTAAGTGCAGTGAGGGAGAATTAATTTAATGAAATGTTCATTTTAATAAATTATTAAGAAATGGGTGAATTTTTATTAAGTGATAAACCTTAGCAAGAAAACGGCGGTTCCTTCTTAAAAATTTAATTACCAATTATTAGGTGAAAGCGGTGCTTTAATTCGAATCCCGGGCTTCGATACCCAGACTAGGTCTCTAAATGCAAGTTCATTTATTACAAATTAAGGTGATGTGGAGCGCTTTTTTGCTAGCGCGTGCTCCTATGACGGCGGGTTCATTTTAATTAAAAATATTAAAGTGCCTCTTTAGCGCACTTAGCGCGTGCTAAGTGAATGGCGGGTTTATTTTTATTTAAAAAAAATGGTGTGTTTAGTGCGTATGCGGGTGCCATGGTGGTGTTGAGGGTTCATTTTTTTAATTATTTGTTTGTTTGTTTTTTTTTGTTTTTTTTGTTTGTTTTTTATTTTTGAATTAACCATGGGTTTTGGGGTAGTTGAAAAAATAACAAATAAAAGGGAAAATACCTGGTAGTGGGTGTATGTAAATGCAAAGAATGCGCTCTCCTCAATCCAAAAATATCTGGATTTTTTTTCTAGATCGTTAGTTGGTGTTTGGATGAAAAAGATTTTATTATTATTATTATTATTGTATTTTTAAGGAATTTAGGTGTGAAATGAAATATTGTGACAGCTTAGAAAAATATGCCAAAAATAAGTAAAAATACTAATGGAAGTGTTAGGAATTTTTAAAAAATTAATTGGAAATTATTTAGCATTTTTAATGATTTTTTTGTATTTTTTTAGTATGCTTAAAAGAATTGTGAATTTTAAAATGGTTGGATTTTTTTTCTTGAAATTTACAGGGCAAAAAAAAAAAGTGTTGCAAAAATAGTAGGAATTTTGCTAGATTTTTTTGGATTTTTTTCAGAATTTTAAGGGGTGTTTAATGTTTGTTTTTTTTCTTTTAAATTTCAATGGTTTTGTTTTTTGTTTTGTGTTGTTTTTTTTTAAAAAGGTGGCGAGTGTTTGAATTTTTTAAAAAAAGCTGGGAAAATACCCAGAAATAAGCTATGTGGCAGCTGTGGGTCAGCAACCGGCTAACTATCTCCCGCACCCGCGCACGATCACGAACAAGCTCAAGCCCCCACGCGCGCGTACACACCTACACGTGTGTCGATGCCGCGAGGGTGTCGACGGGTGGGACGTGGGTGTATGGAAGGGGTGGGGTAAGCTGCTGTGGGTGTGCTGGGGGGAACAGGGTTGACGAAGGGTTGTCTGGTGCGGGTGTGCTTGTGGGGGGGGAACAGGAGCTTGGGGGGGTTTAGTGGGTTAGCTACGGGGGAACAGGGGTAATGGAGGGGGGGTAGTGGGAATTTGGAGTGCTTAGGTGGGGGAAGGGAATAGGTGTGACGGGGGGGAAAGGGGGTTTAAATAGGTGAATGGGGGGGTTAGGTGTGTAATGGGGGGGGAATGGGGGTTTAGAAGGGGGGGTGTGTGTTAGTGGGGGGTTGGATGGTGGGAAGGTGGGAAAGGGGGGTTAGTGGGGGGTAATGGGGGGGCACATGGCAAGGAGGTAGGGAGGCAGTGGGTTGTCAGGGACAGGACGGTGGCCTGGCGACGGCAGAGGGCGCTGGCGAAGGCGAGGGGCGACTCGAGTGGGGGTGCTGGCGAAGGCGAGGGCGGCACGGTGACTCGGGTGGGGGCGCTGGCGAGGGCCTCGAGGAGCGAGGTGACGGGGCTGCGGGCACAGCGCGGGAGGCGCGGGACGTCGAGAGCGAGGCGGCACAACGAGGAGGAGCGGACTTGGCGCAGAGGGCGCGGGCAGAAGGCGGCCAGTGGCGCTGTCGAAGGCGGCCTTCACGGGCGGCAGGCGGCGCGAGCGGGCGCAGACGGCGGGGCGTCACGTAGGCCACCGTGCTGAGGGCGACGACGTGGCGGCGGGAGGCGGCAGGAGCAGCGGCTTCACAGAGGAGAGGAGGGAGGAGAGGAGTAGGCAGGGAGGGAGAAGAAGATGGAGGAGAGGGAGGGGAGGAGCACGACAGGGAGAAGGGAGAGAGAGAACAGGAGGCGGTTGGGGGGGAATGGGTCGTGAGAGGGGAGGGGGGATAGGGAAAGGTGGGGGTGGAAAGGGGCAATGGGCAGGGTAGGGGTAGGGGTTGGGGGTGCCCGGGAAAGGGTAGGGGTAGGGTGGGTTAGGGTTATGTGTGGGTAGGGGCAATGGGCAGGGTAGGGTGGGTGTAGGTTAGGGGGAATGGCCCAAGAAGGAGGCGTACCCCCGTCCCGCGCGCGTGCGTGGGCGGGGTAAAAAAAATTTGCCGTGATGGGATTGAAAGGGCGCCCGGATGCTGGGACGAGGCACGAGGACGCGACCGGGGCGCGTTAAGACGCGTAAAATAAAAAACGAGCGCGTTCACGCGCGGGATGGGGCGCGCGAAAACACATAAAAATAAAGAAAAATTAATAACTCCCAATCCGATCGTCAAAACGAAATGTTGTAAAAACAGAAAATGGGCAGGACGGCAGGGGGAAGACAGGGAAAATATGCAACAGAGGTTCCGGGGGGGTAAAGGGCGGTCACGTGCAAAAACACAAAAAACGGATCAAAAAACGCAATTAAAAATTAATATCAGAAGATCCATGCATCCGAACGAGGTGCAGGAAAAAGGAAAAATGTGCAGAAAGGTGCCCGACAATCCTATCACATCAAAACATAGTTCCGACTGAGATAAGATGCGTTCACGTGGGAAAAACCCAAAAAACAAACCCGAAAATGGGATCGGAAATTAATATTGCACGAACCGTTCGCCGGAATGACATGCAATAAGAAGGAAAAATGTCCGCAGGAAGAGGTGGCATAGGGTTGGCATGTTAAAATGCAGTTCCGGTGGAAGTAGGAGGGGTTCACATGCAAAAAAACCAAAAATACACCCGAAAACACATTTAAAAATTAATAATTAATAATCCAGAAGGCGAAAGAGGGTGGAGGAAAAAGGAAAAAGGTAGGGGAAGGCACAGGGGACACGGCTGTCAAATCAAATTGGAATTTCGATGCAAACAGAGTAGGTTCACATGGAAAAATGTCAAAAAGACGCACGAAAAAGTCTCGAAAAACCGGAAAATTAATATTGGACAAACCGTGCATCGGAATGACTCGGAGTAAAAAGGAAAAATGTCGGGGGAAAAGTGATTATCAGGGATATGACGTCAGATCACGGTTCCGAAGTAAGAAAAGAGCGTTCACATGGAAAACGAGCTAATTTGCATAAAATGCTTCAAAAATTAATAACTCGAAAACCGTGTACCGGAATAGGGGTAGGTAAAAAGAAAAAATGGTCAGTTTAGAGGGAGGAACAGGGCTATAAGGTTGGATGTGGACTGCGGTGAACGTAGGATGCGTTCACATGACAGGACCACAAAATCAGGGAATGAAGGAAAACTGCAAGGGAACAGCCCCAAGGGTGGGTGAAAAATGAACGGGTAGGTGGGAAGGGATCCCATTAGGGTAAAAACATGGCATGGCATAGAGGCACTAGCAGGTTGAGGCATATGCAGAGGCGTATGCAATATAGACGCGTAGGGACGCGTCCCCACACTTAAAACATTAAGGGATAGGGTTAACCGAGCAACAGGGACCTAGGACCACGCCACAGACCATCCACTAACGTCCCCACACTTAAAACATGAACGTCACTGAGAAACAGAAGTTGTAGGGTTAGAAAAACTTGGCCCATTTTGTTGAGGAGCACGGTTGATTGTCGATGGCACGTCCTGTGTCGTTGTCGACTGCTGGAGGTACCAAGGCATCTTCTCGGCACACGTCCTTCATGGCAGGGACCATGCAGCAGCACCTAGGGACGTAGCTGGTTGAAGGAATCGCAGGAAATTCGTCGATGATGAGGGATACTACACTCAACTCACAGGCACTCAAATGGAATGAAAGAACTGTCACTCGCCCCAGGACTAATATCACTCAAGGAATAATGATTGAAACCCATATCGCATACCCGGTTTAGGAATCGACAGGGGAACGGTGCAGAGGGAGTATGCCAGGGTGCACAGTTGATGGTGCATTAGTGCGTTGAACCCATCTGGCATAAGTGCAAAGAGGAAGGCAAGGGAGCCTGACAGTGCAGTGTACAGAACAGGGTGACGCGTCCTGTGATGACGGTAAAGACCTATCCCATGGGTGCATAGGGAAACGGAAACATACCTAACTCCAAGTGTCTTAACATCCCTCAATCTCACCTCTCGGTAATTGATTGAACCTCCATGAATTCAACCTAATTCATTATTCAAATTTCTTTTGTGAGCTTGGATCATATATTCCTTTCACAGACAGTGATTCTAGATTTACAAGCACAAACAACAATAAAGGTGAGTGCTCAGGACATTTGCTAAGGTGGAGTCCCCATCTTTGAACACGTAGCGTTGCCCTTCTTGGGTCTTTCTTGCCTTGGCATCATTTTCCATTATCTTTTGAGGGGTAGATAATATCCTCTTTCCGACCTCACTCCTATGTAATAGGGGTGAGCAATTATGCTATGGTTTTGGATGGTAGCTTCCCTAAGTTACTAACCTTTGGTCCTTATCTTAAGGTCCCGGTCTAGGATTTCCATTGGTCAGTTGTTGGTAGCCATTTTCCCACTTTAGAAATTTTCAGGGTTCTAAGTTTACCCTAGGGTTTCCTTCCCCAAGATAGCAGGAACTTTTGTTCATTCCTCTTGCAAGTCAAGCATAAACTAAGCCCATTTACAATCCTTAAATGGTTGTGAGCATCCACCAGGGTGGCCTGTGGAAAAGAAGACTCGAAATCTGAAGAAGAATCTTTATCAAGAGGCTCCATCTCCAAAGGAACTGTCTCGGGAGCCCAACTCTCCCTTGGATCTCCAAGTATGGGGTGTTCCTCACCTCCCTTTGTGGTCGAAACTTCCACGAACCTCACATCTCGCCTCATGTAGACATCCTGCTTCACGGGATCATACAAGCGATAATCTTGGGACTGGGAGTTGTAGCCAACAAATACCTATGTCGTCGGGAAGCCAGCTCAACATAGGTGTCACACCCAAAGATCTTGAAATAAGAGACATTAGACTTAGTCCCAAAGTAAACCTCAACAGGTGTCATCCTGTCAATGACCAAAGTGGGGGATTGATTTAGGATGTGGACTGCTGTAGCCACTGCCTCGGCCCACAGAAATTGAGGTGTCTGTTGGTACTCCATCATGGTGTGTGTCATCTCAATCATGCTTCGGTTCTTTCACTCCAAAATGTCATTCTCTTAAGGAGTGTTGGTATTAGCAAACTCTTGGTGAATGCCTCTATATGCACAAAAACGAGGAAACTCATTAGAAACAAATTCACCACCCTTGTCTGATCGCAAGGTCTTCAATCTTCAACCCGCTCGATTGGTTCTCCTCGAAGAGAAGCCAATCCTTGAAGTGGGAGAAAGCCTCTGACTTTAGTGGCCAAGAAATAGACCCATGTTATCCTGCTGTAGTCATCTACAATCAACATAAAATAGAGGTCCCCTTCAAGGACTCATTCCTCATAGGGCCACAAAGATCCATAGATACAAGCTCCATAGGTGAAGTAGACTGCCTGGAAGCTTTGTTGGAAATTGCATCCCTATGCTGCTTGGTACGAATGTAGGAGATGCATGGTTGCTGGCTCACCACTATGTCCGGCAAACCTCGAACAAGCTGTCCTCATGACGCCTTTCGAAGATACTCATAGTTTAGGTGGCCAAACCGAGCATGCCATAGCTCGGATTGTGTATGAGAGGTAAGAAGAAGATAGATAAGAGCTAAAGAAGACTTCAATTTGTAGATGCCATTCCCTCATACCCTGAAGAGAGAATATTCCTTAATCCACGATCAAGGATTTGAACAGCATCACTGTCAAACTCCACCAAGAGACTACAAGAACAAATCTTATGTACCGAAAGCAAATGATACCCTAAACCGGGCACATGCAACACCTCGGAAGTGTGGGTACCACCATGTCCATCTGGAATCAACTGCATCTCACCTCGTGTAGCAATAGACACAGAAGAGTTGTCTCCTATGAGAATTTGCCCACGCGAGGGTCGCAAATGGGCAACACCAACTATTGAAGGAATCATGTGCCGTGAGGCCCCACTGTTCCCACGATCCACTCTCGAGCTTGGGGAGCTGTCATCATAGCATCAAAAGTATTTAGTGTAGAGTTCTCAATGACCGCTAAGTGTAGAAAAGGAGCTGATGAGGGGGCAGCCACTGCTCCAGAATCCTACGTGTCCTTCTTCTTGGTGTCCTTCTTGTCCTTGTCGAGGTAGTCACCACAAATATGGCATGTCGTGTCCTTCTTCTTGGTGTCCTTTTGTAGACATCTTCACCTACAATGCTTGTACAAACACAAAAGAAACCCCCTCTGACTATGAAAACACAACCTATTAGGGCTTTTGTCTCCATGTCTCAAACCTTCTTCAGCCACACTGAAGGCGATGAAAAGGTAAAATCTACACTTGAAGACCAAAAACATAGCCTTCTTCCTTCTCTAACAGCAATAAAAAAACAGCAGTAGCTTCAACAAATCTTCTCTTTTCTCGCACACCCACGCTCGCCTCAGCCTTGTTTTGATGCACAGCCCACTTGCTCAGCACTTGAACACTGAAAACACAGCCTTGTGTCACGCTAAAAAATCTTCTCTGATACCATGTCAAAGTGAAGCAATGTGGAAGTGAATGACCATGACAAAGAGTGAATAGAGAGAGAAGAGAGAGAGAGAAAGAGACAATGAAACACAGAAAATCTAAAGTGAAGAATGCTATATAAGGATGTAGAATTATACATGGGTGCAGAGGATATATCTACGTATGTCTCCACCACGAGGATCTCAATCTCTGTCAGCCCCGAGTGTAGTCTCCATCTCACCAAAGCAGACTGAAATCTATCAAATACAAGTGTTCAAGACTGGTGGAAACTTAGCCTTATGAAGGGGGGAAATAATGCCTCAAAATAACCTGAAATAATTACATCGGATAGTCTAATTGTTTTCATGTGGCAGACTGCCATGTGGCATTGCTGATGTGGTGCAAGAGATGACTCTCAACAGATCTCCCTCCGTTGAAAGCACCTACTCACAATGTATGTGAAAGTTGTATACTTAGTAAAATATATTATGCTTTGTTTCCCAAAGGTCTATCTATAAGTGCTGATAAAAAATTACAGCTTGTGTATAGTGACGTTGATGGACCCATGCATGTCAAATCCATCAAGCTATACTTGTACTTTGTTACCTTCATTGATAACATGACTCATCATTATTGGACATATACTTTTAGGCACAAATCAAAAGTGTTTGTTTGCTTTAAAACCTTCTTGCCCTTGGCTGAAAATAGTAATGGATACAAGTTAATTACACAATCTACCAATCAAGGGGGAAAATACATGTCATAAGAGTTTAATTCCTTTTTGGTTGAAAGAGGCATAACATATTAGTGTACTATGCCTTATACACCTCAACAAAATAGTATGGCTAAAAGAATAAATGTACTTTGATGGAAATGGCAAGTTGTATGCTTTCACACAATAAGGTACTCCTAAATTTTAGGTTTGATACTATTATATGTGCAATGTATGTGTTGAATTGTAGCCCCACCAAAGCATTGTGACTGAATGTATGCCTTATGAGGCTTGGAATGGCCAAAAACTAGCGGTGTCATATATTTGTGTCTTTGGCTATTTAGCATATGCTTTGGTGCCATAGCCATAAAGACATAAATTGCAAGACAAGGCTATCAAAATGCATTTTTATTAGTTATAGTGCAAAAAATAGAGGATACTACTTGTACCAACCCTCCACCAATCAAATTTTTGCTAGTAGAGAAGTGGTATTTGCTAAACATGTTGGTTAGCCCTTCATAGAATGCAAAAATCAATCCAATGTGGGGCCTATGGACATGTTTGCATTTTGTTGCCATTGTTCTAGTAAAATGCACTTGATTTTGGTCAATTTTAGTAACCTATTGAGCGTTTACAATAGCAAACACATGCTAAACAATAATCTAAATTTTTAGCCCATTGATCAAGGCACTATAATGATGAAGTGGACAATGAGAGAACTATTATTTGAGAAGCTAAAATAGTACCTAGATGGCTATATAGGTGAGAGACTAACAATGATTAGAAATGGCTATATTAGCAAACAAAAATCTTGCTCCACTTCCCAATAGAGCTAGATCAGCCACTTGCCATGCACAAGGAAACTTGGTTGCGCAGGGACTTGTAGCTACCACATGCAATGAGGAGCCTATTTTTTTACATGATGCTTTGCAAAATGAACATTGGATGGTAGCTATGTAATGAAAAATTGACTCTCTTTATAAAAATGGCACATGGTAGTAATGTGACTTGCCTATTAGCAAGCATGTTATAGGAAAAAAGTGAGTTTACAAATTAAAATGTAGATCTAATGGTAGTATTGATCGCTACAAGATACATGCATATGTATTTACAAAAGCTCTCTCTAAAGAGAAGTTTGAAGCCTTTCGTAAGGCTCTAGGATTGATACCATTTGGGGATTGATCTACCTATTCCTTGTATACATTCACATCATTCACTCAAGGAGGTTTGTTACACTTATTGTGTTTCTTCTAAGTTTTGGTGTGAATGATCCCTTATCCACGGGCAATTTTTACCTTCTAGCTAGAAAAGGGTTTTTGCTCTGTGTGAACACCCGTCAGTGGGTGTGGTACTTAGTACCTTAGAGATTGTACTTTTATATCATTCTCACATAGTGGATGTGACATTCTAGCACTCTCTTTTCTCTTAATGTTCACTAGTGTGTGTGTGTGTGTGCACTACTGAACTCTAACCTAACAGTTCAGGGTGTGTGCACCTAGATCAAAACACTTTTTCTTTTGTCTCAAGCCACTCTTGTGAGGGTAGGCAATGTTTATCTCTTCAAGGATGAAATGTGTCTCATAAAGTGCATTTTGTTAGTGCTCTCAAGCGAATACAAGTGGGTCACTATTTCACAATCAAGAAGGTCCAAAAGAAGTATATTAGAAGCAACTTGATGTAAGTTTAAGTATGTGTGTCAACTTAGGTTAGTGCCAACTTGAGATAGAAAGGTACTCCCAACTCGAGATAAATGATAGCTTAAGGTATTTGATCAACTTGAGGTAGGTGTATGATTAGGGGGGAGAAAGGTTTTGCCATTACCAAAGCAACTATTATCATACCTTTGTGGCCTAGACACTAGAAGCCCTACTCTCTGCCTACCTCAAGTTGCTACTTGGACTACCTGTAAAATATTACACGGCACAGCGAACAGAATATGAGAAAGAGGTAGAGAGAGTGCACAACAGATAAGAGGAGAATCAGTAAATTCTTTAACTCCAAACAACTGATACAAAGATGGCTATGTCCACCCGTGTGCTTCCACAGTGTGAAGCTTAGATGGCGATCTAGACAGAAGATAGGTGAAGAGCTTAAAGCTAGCTGGAACAACAACTCTGACTGGGTGAAAGATGAGTGATCGATAGCTATGAAGGGGTTTAGCTTTTATAGCTTGTGAAGGGGGTCATGATGGATGACCTTCCATATGCACTTGTGTCTGTTGACCTTCCATGTGCCCATGTGTCTGTTGACCTTCCATATGCACATGTGTCTGTTGACCTTTCATATGCACATGTGTCTGTTGACCTTCCATGTGCCCATGTGTCTATTGACCTTCCTTGTGCACCTCCACTAGTTGGCTAGGGAATATTCCCTTTACCATTGGCTAGGGCCCCTGATAACTCTCTTACTCCGCAACTCGATGCAATGTGCCTCGATTTGCTACCAGCTTAACTATTCTGTCTAACCCAAAGATTAGACCCACAACGGTCACCTTTTTGCCATCCGGTCACATAGACCTCATCTGATATACAAGTCAGGACTCAACCAATGTCTGGGCTCACATATGGCTTCTCCTCATAATGGGGGCCTTACAACTTTGAGCACCATGGAACATTGGTAGCACCTAATGAGGGTGGGGCATTGATCATATCTAATACTACCACCTTGAGTTGCTCAAGCCTCTCTTTGGGGTCTCTCTTAAACTTAAAAAGATACCTAGCACACTCTAGAACACCTATAAGGTTTCAACACCTTACAAGGAGGGCATAATCTCTACTTCTCTAGAGTGCAAAAATACACTCATGGAGCTTCGCTCCTACACTAGAGGACTTGCACCTACCTTGAGTTGATTATCTCAAATGCTCATGCTTACCTTGTAGCATACTTGCCATATGCTTGGATTTTGACCACATAACTACCTACTTCAAATTGGTGAGATACTTGCCACTTACTGCAAGTCACTTATTCGTTCACCTTGCCCACTTACCTCTAGTAGTATTTGTACCTTGAGTGGGTCTCAACCCACATCAAGTTGAACTCACCTCAATAGGCACTCAACTAAAGACATCACACCTTCACTTGCCTCAACTTACACCTTCACTTACAAATAACCTACCTCTAGTTGGCCACTTGCACTACTGCAAGTTGGCCTCATTTTGCGTACGTAAAGTTGGTCGTCCCCTTACTAATTTGTTCATCCCCTTACCTTGAGTAGTCTCACTTTATTCCTCATGTGCATGCTTAGCACTTACCTCAAATTGACATAACCACATACCTCAAGTGAAGCTTACAACTTCACTACCTCAAGTCGACACTACCCTTGTTACTTTGAGTGCTCCACACTTACCTCAAGTTAGTTTTATGGCCTAGCTCAATTTGGTCTTTCCTTAAGTGGTCACGCACTTAGGTCCTCCCTTGAACTGCAACATTGCATAAAACATACATACATACATACATACATACATATATGCGTGCACGCACGCGCGCGCGCACACACACACATGTGTATATGCTTGAGTTTGTGGTTGTGAGAGGTTTACATCTTCAATTTCCTTGAGAGGCCTACTCACCTTGAGTTTGTCACATATAGCTTACCTTGATAGCCACATGCACACCTCAAGTTGGTTTTACTTTGAATTGGCCTTATCAATACCTCAAGAGGAGGTTATACCTTCATTTACCTCAAGTTCGACTCACCTACATTCACTTACCTCAATTCTCAACTCACTTGCCTCGAGTCTCACATGCCTTGAGTGCATATTCATGGGCTCATGCCACTTACCTAGAACCTCGAATTACTTAACTCGAGTGCATGTCTAGTACTTATCTCAAGTTCCCCACATGCCTTGAGTGGATCCATATACACAGATACCTACCTTGACTGCCATATACCTTGAGTGAGTGCTCACCTCAAGTAGCACCTACCTTGAACCGTCACATACTTTTATTACCTCAAGTTGGTGGTTGTGAGATTTACACCTTCATTACCTTGAATTGACACAACCACCTACCTCGAATGAAGCTTACTCCTTCACTATCTTTTGTGGGAGTTGGTCACAACTTACCTACCTTGAGTGAGCACATCCACATATCTTAAGTTAGGTCTATGACCTACATCGAGTTGGTCTCTCATCGCTTACCTCGAGTGACACTACCTTGAGTTGATCTCAACTAAAGTGGCACCTACCTCACGATAGCATCTACATTCACCTACCTTGAGTGAGGCTCAACCTTGACTACCTCAAGTGATACCACTTTGAGTTCGGACATTCATCTACCTCGAGTAAGCCCACCCACTTACTTGAAATTGGTCTCATACCACTCTCTCAAGCTAGCCTCATCTTACTTACCTTATCCTACCTTCACTTACCTCAAGTGGCATCGACCTTGAGCTATCACATACCTTGACTACTCAACTCATTTACCTTGATTGGCGCTTACACATTCACTACCTCAAGTTACCTCGTTCAAAAAAACCTTTAAAAACCTCAAAAAGTCATTTAAAAATCAGCATAACATTTTTTTTTGGGCATTAGCACACTCAACTGTCAAGAATCCTTGCCTATGACCTAAACTAGGTCATATGGATCACTATCAAAGCATTGCTTGGGTCTGGTCAAGGTTTTGAGTAGAGGAAGGTCAAATATGTTCCAAAAATTGAGTTTTTGGTCTAAAAATTTGCAGCACATAGCAAATATTATTTCACCATCATGGGAGTTTCACAGACAATCGAACTACGCACTAACGGGCTCAAACTAGCTCGTTAATCAACTCCAAGAGTCTCCAAAAGCATATCTAGTCTCCAAAAACGTAAAATTAATGAAGAAGACTTTAATAGGGCCTTAGAATTTCAAGTTTCTTTTGCCAATTCACTGGTAAGTAACTTGAATTCTCTTTTTCAAGATAATTCCATACTTAACTGTTTACTTGTGCCTTCACAACATCATGGGACATGAGAAGGCCTTGAAGAACTATGGAACCCAAGAGATAGATCAATTAACTTTATATTATGGTTCCCCTAAAAAGCTAAATATAGAAGAATTCCTTACAATGATAGAAGTTGATGAGTTTAAGAAATAATTTAGAAATTTTAAGCATCAAGTTTCTAGAGATTGGATATGATTCACATTGCAAGAGATAGCTTCATGGAATAGTATGTGGAGGGATGCTTATCCGAATATTCTTACTCTTTGTCAAGTAGCTCTTGTCCAATGTTCGAGCATTGCTATTTGTGAGAGAGGTTTTAGTGCTCAAACTATGATAAAGAGTAAGCTTTGTAATCGTTTGGAGATTAAGAGTTCAGATGCATTAATGAATATCTTTATTGAAGGGCCTTCTAAGTTCATCGATATGGAGTTCATTGAGAGTATGGACTTATGGGCTGAAAAAACATATCGACACTTATACACAACACAAGGAATTTGCTCATTGATTTTGCAGTAAATTTGCATATTTATAAGAGCAATTGATTTTTTATGGCCTATGGTGATCTTGAAGTCACTATGCATTATTTGCACTTTTGCTGTCTTTATTCTTTTGACTCTTAACTATTTTCCTATGTTAAACTTATTTTTCCCTTGGTTGCTTCTATATTTTGAATAAAAGTCTTTCACATTTGTTTTTAGATCATGCTTGCTGTTAATAAAATGTACTTGAACTTTTTAAAAACTTTTTGGTTTATAATTTCGGTTGTATTTCATTATGTTCTCTTTCATGTTAGTCTTGTTTTTTCTTTTTGTATCATGGTTGCTTTCAATAAAATGTGTTTGACTTTTTCTAAACTTTTTTCTTTTTGTTTTGCGTATATTTCATTATGTTATCTTTTGTGCTAGTTTTGTTTTTTTTCTTTTTGTTTCTTCTATGCTTTTAACTTCTTTTCTTTTGGGTTTCTATTTTATACATTCTCTTTATCTTTGCCCTTATAATGTATATACTTCTCTAAGGCCATAGACCCACTAAGAGACATAGAAACCACTTGTATACATTTCCTTTTATCTATTTAAATTTTAGATATGTAATGTAGATCAAGTTACTAATGGTAATAAAATGATTATCCTTTCATTAAAAATTTAAAAAGAAATTTGACCAATTCAATTTGTAAGATCAAGGGAATTGGACCGGTTCAATTTAGAATGGTTCAAATTTTATGGAACCGCCTTAGGCTATCTTTTTTTTCCCGAACACTGTCTTCCACCACGACTAGGAGGGGAGAGGAAGGGGACTTTTCTCGCTGCATCAATTTTCCCAATCTCTAGGTCAAGGGCTTGCTCTCTTCCCCTATATCTACAAGATTACATTTCGAGTCCAAAAGAACTATGGTTGGCCATGCGTGCATATGCTTGATGTGATTCCTTCAACGTTAAAAGAAATTTGGATGATGATGAGAAAGTTGGCATATGCATTGTTCTGGATCAATTTTTTGGTTTTCCCAATGTAATTCCCTGAATGTGAGATGGATGCCATACACCATTTTGCATTGATTGTAGCTTCTGCACTCGGACAAGCTGAATGACAAACAAGGCTTAGTTTCCATCCATTGACAACGACTCTAGAGATATCATTGTGGCGTTAAGGCTTGTTTGCAGTGCTGGAAGAGCACGTGAGTTGATTGCGTACAGTGAGGTTGCATCTCATCTATTAATCAAAGGCAGCTGCTCTCGAACATTCAGTTTCTCTCCTTCTGACAATGAAATACTTAACACATAGCTGTTTTTCTCTAAATGATAGCAGAAGCTTGCAATGAATGAAGGACGAAAGGCACATGAACAATGAGCAAAACTGTAGAGAGAGCAAAAGTTGTGACCACCCATGAGTATCTTGCATGAACCCCTATAGTACATGATGCTTGATGGAAGAAGTTGGCATTAATGTAGCATTGTGAGGGTGCTAGGGTCCAAACATATGAACGGTGCGTGTAAGGGATGCCTACATATTGGCAATATGCACTAGAAAGAGGGTGGGTGCAAAGCAGCTATCTGACTTGTGGCTGAAACCCGAAACGATACAATAAGGTAAGTGAAACTTGTAAAGGCCCCCATGAACTTGGTATAGGGCTCACAAGCAAGAGATGAGTGTGATGATAGCATGCCCTTTTAGATCTTGGATTTGGCCAAGAGCCAAAACTATAATAGCAAGATAATACACCCTTGGCTCCATCAAAGTTTGAAGAGCACCCTGCCATGGCACCATAAGAACCACGAACCGGCTAGGTAGAGGCTGCAAATACATTGCTAGCCACAAAAACCTGCAAGAAACCTTTCTTCCTCACCAAGAACCATTGCTCTAAAGCACAGAAGTGAATGGCACACAAGAAATTGAGAGAAATTCTTCCATCCTCACTCTCTTCCTCTTCCTCACTCTCCATGAGATCTTGTAAAGGAGTACAAGAGAGGGAAGCAAGAACAAGAAGGCAAGTGTTGTGCCAAAATGAGAGAGAGGGAAATGAAGCATGAGAGGAGAAGATAAAGGAAGAGAGAGGGTGTAACCACTCAACCTCCCACCTCCTCAAATCACCCGACAAGCCTCCTCCTTTTCCTTTCTTGTGATATTATAAAATTGAACTTGCATACATTTTGGCTAAGGTCTAAAGACCCTTCAATTTTTGGAATGAGACGAAGGTGTTTGACCTTTCCTTTCCTTTCAACATTTTTTTAATGTGAGCCTTTTGGATTACACATTTTACATTGCTTCTTATTTGAAATTTTGACAAAGGGGTACATTTGAAATGAGTCATTTTACAAAAAATTGTTTCCATGTGAGCACATTTTTGTGACTTTATTTGCATTGATTTGGGGTCATCATTCCTCCCACGCTTAAGTGTGAAGTGTCCCCGCGAACAAATTCAAAGAAGAACTACAATCAACACTTGAAAAATATTCATCTTCATCGTCGGTCTTCAATCTTTGTTTTTCTAATTGCCTTTTGTTTTTCTTGAAGGGAAAGAAATGAGACACACATCACATAGAGAGAAATTGCACAACTAGGTCATATAGCCTAGGCTACAAGCACACCAAATAAAACCACAAACAAAACCAGAAAGATAGGGCTCTTCAATAACTTGTGCACAAAAATAGCAACACACTCAACCATGGATTGAAGGACAACCATATCATGAAGTTCATTAAAACCCAAAAAATATATAACCATCCAACATTCCCTCACAAAAGATATTGCAATTTAGCACTCCGCCTGGTTCTTTTTAAAAAGGAAAAGGAAGGTAGGTTTTATTTGAAAAGAAAACTAACAAGCATAGAAAGATAACTAGATGTGTGGTTTCATGAGGACAAAAGTTCTTGATGAGATAAAGAAAGAGGCACAAGGAAGAATGGACCCAAGCATGTGAACAAGATTTAATAGGGAAGGGCAATTTATTAGATTTAAATGTTTTTAAGATTAACGTTTAAAAAAAAAGAATTCTCTATGACAAGAAGAAGATAAAGCACATGCAGCATGTAAAGAATCTAAGAAGAGGAGATGACAAGACGACTAATCTGTTGTTTTTTTGTGGATGATGGGTGGAGGTGGAAGTGATACGAAGCCTGATGAGGAGATTATTTCCGTTCATGACCATGAAGATGGCATCTTCTGACAAGAGTGCGCCATTGCACGAAAACGATAGGTATATGGCGGAGATGCTTGAAGTTGTGGGTGAGATGGCCGTGGGGCCCTGTCATGCGGATCTGCTTGTCCTTCATCTCCACCTTCACCCCCTCAGGGATGTCCATCGTCTGCGAGGCTAGGATGGTCTTCATGGCAGCGAAGCTCGGCGATAGCTCCTGTGATGGTGAAGGGAATTAGGCTAGTGAAATTTTGATTATGTTGTTCCAATGATGATGAGATCGAATCCGGGAGTGATGATGACGACAAAACAAACACATCGGAGCCATTAGATGATGAGTGAACAGGGGTGAGTTAGCAGTCAGAAACTCAACCATCCTCAATTGAGAACAATGTAGAAGGAGTCGATGCCGATGAGGATGACGATGAGAAGCGAAGACAGGAAAATGATGTAGTGCAGGGGTCCCCCAGCGAGACGGGGAGTGGGCCAATGAGCAAGTGCCATCGCATGATGAGGAAGGCGATGGCAAGCATGACGATGGCAACAAGATGATGTTGAAGGGTTGGAAAGAGATAAAGGTTATTAGATAGGGCTAGAAAATGGAAAATGGAGGGAAGAGATATGTCAACATGGTGTTTTTTTTTTATAATAACCATTTTAGAATGCAAAATCGGTGGAGAATGAGAAGCAAGACCAAGGCCTCCACAACCCATCATCTTCTCTATCTTCTCAGGCCCAAACTTTTCTTCTTGAGGCGTTCATGTTGGAACCTCAAAAAATCTTGTTTCTTGCAAGCTCCATAGCCACCTCTTTCCCGGCCAGTGCATCAAATGAAGAGCACCCTTCCACGGCACCATAAGAACCACGAATCGGCTAGGTAGAGGCTACAAATACATTGCTGGCCACAAAAACCTGCAAGAAACCTTTCTTCCTCACCAAGAACCATTACTCTAAAGCACACAAGTGAATGGCACACAAGAAATTGAGAGAAATTCTTCCATCCTCACTCTCTTCCTCTTCCTCACTCTCCATGAGATCTTGTAAAGGAGCACACGAGAGGGAAGCAAGAACAATAAGTCAAGTGTTGTGCCAAAATAAGAGAGAGGGAAATGAAGCGTGAGAGGAGAAGATAAAGGAAGAGAGAGGGTGTAACCAACTCAACCTCCCACCTCCTCAAATCACCCAACAAGCCTCCTCCTTTTCCTTTCTTGTGATATTATAAAATTGAACTTGCATACATTTTGGCTAAGGTCTAAAGACCCTTCAATTTTTGGAATGAGACAAACGTGTTTGACCTTTCCTTTCCTTTCAACATTTTTTTTATGTGAGCCTTTTGGATTACACATTTTACATTGCTTCATATTTGAAATTTTGACAAAGGGGTACATTTGAAATGAGTCATTTTACAAAAAATTGTTTCCCTGTGAGCACACTTTTGTGCCTTTATTTGCACTGATTTGGGGGTCATCAAAGTCCAATTGGTTTCTTCCTTAGTAGTCTATGATTCCATTGCATACTGGCCATAAAACTATATAGTCCAAAAGATGTCCAATTTTTTAAAAAGCCAAGATGACATGATTGTATGCAATTTGATTTTAAAGGTCATGGATCCCAAAATCAATATAGAGTAGTAGCTAACAAGGTTTCCAAGGGCCCATAGCATGAAGCAATGGTTGCACCAATCGCCGATAGTCGTAGTGTAAAACAATGCTAAGGCAAGAACCTAGACCATAGAATGCATGGAAACACAATGAACGCAACTTGTAGAATTCTCAATGCAGATAAATGAATATGGGCCTTAAACCTTTGAAACCTCTCGTCTCTATCCTGTCATGATACATGATCAATTACTGCTTGGTTGTTGGCTTCCTCCTAATGGTTGATCTCTTCCTATCCACCAACAACTCTCCATCTTGTAGAATTCTCAATGAAGATAAATGAATATGGGAATGTAAATGATACAATGGGGTCTCAAACCTTTGAAACTTGATGCCCCCGTCTTGTTGTGCTGTGCGATCAACTATCGCTTGTCTTAGAGCTAATCTAGCAGCCCTAGAATATTGTCGCCTAGTTGATGGTTGCCTCCTAATGGCTAATATCTTCCCCTCCAACTCTCCACCCCCTCTACCTCTTGAATGGTTGTCACCACCCTCAGCTCCCCAAGTAGCTTTCTCTCAGCTTGCATGGGCAAGTCTGTCAAGTGGCAGCCTTCCCAAAGCAAATTTATGTCAGAATGAAGGAGTGCCGAAGCGAACGACCAAGACAAAGTGTGAACAGAGAGAGAAGAGAGAGATAGAGAAAGAGACACTTAAACACAAAATTTGCAATGAAGAATACTATATAAGGATGTAGATACATACACATGTGTAGAGAGAATGTCTGCGTATGTCTCCACCTTGAAGGTCTCACTCTCTGCCGTGAACCCCAAGGGCAGTCTCCACAGTCTATAGCCTGAAAACTGAGAGCACAACTGTGAAAGAGTGTTGAAATTGGGGCCAATAAATAGGCCACTAATGATGCATAAAAATAAAACAGGTCAGCTGCATTAATGCAGCTCAGGACAAAACTGTCCCTGACCAGCTGTGCAGTTTGACTTGCCCCTGCCATGTGTCTTGTTGACATTAGTTGCCTGCACTCTTGCCATGTGGATTGCCTGCTGAAAACTACGCTTGCTTTTCCAAGGTGTCTTGTAGTAGATTAGGGCAATAGTCTCATCCAAAATCTTCTCCCGAATGAAATTGTAGTGGATATCCATATGCTTCGTCCGAGCATGAAACACAAGGTTCTTGGCCAAGGCAATGCAACTCTCATTGTTGCACTAAAGAATAGTAGGACCTCTCTGCGGGCAGCCAAGCTCCTCCAAGAGCCTGCGAAGCCAGATTATCTCACATGTGGTAGAAGACGTCATCCGATACTCCGCCTCAATCAAAGATAGGGCAACTACGGGTTACTTCTTGCTGCTCCATGGAAGAGCACCAGCACCCAAGATAAAGTAATAACTTGTTGTGGATCTCCGATGATCCACATTGCCAGCCCAATTTCAATCACTTCATCTTGTAAGTACCAAGTCTGTAGCACCTGTACTTGCTGGATAATAGATTCCATGAGCAAGAGTCCCCCAGAGGAACCGCAAAATCCTTTGAGCAACCTGCCAATGCACCATCCTGGGTTCACTCATGAACTCGGCTAGCACACCTACAGTATAACACAAGTTGACACAAGTATTGAGAAGCCAGATCAAGGAGCCAACCAACTACCTATAACGGGTAGCATCTGCCAAAGCAGAATTGGCATGAGTCGTAGCCTTCCAATTTGATTCCATAAGAGTCGTAAGAGACTTGTATCCCTCCATCTCACACGTAGGCAAGTGTTCCTGTACATACCACTATTTGGAAAGAAATATCCCCCTTGAAGTTTGATAGATCTCATGAGCTAGAAAGAAGTGAAGAAGTTCCATATTCATCATCTCAAACTTCTCATGAAGTGCTGCCTTCGTCTGTTCGACCATTTGAGTATGGTCACCTGTCACAATCAAGTTGTCCACATAAAGGACAAACAATACATGACCTCCACCTGAGGTGTGTACATAAAGCCGGGGGTTGGCTTTGGAATGCCGACTTCACGTCCAACTAATAGACTAGCCATCTCCTATTGCTAGCCAAGGCAAGAACTATACGAATAGTAGCCACCCGATAGCCACCCGAGTTGTAGGTGCAAAAGTATCATGGAAAATGTTGGGGCGTTGTGCAAAACCTTTAGCAACAAGGCGGCTCTTGTGCTTGTCCAATGTGTCATCACTATGGTACTTGGTCTTAAAGACCCATTTGACTCCAATGATCTTCTTATGAGGAGGCTTCGGCACAAGGTACCAAGTGCCATTTCTCTCAATCGACTCTAGCTCCTGCTCCAGTGCTCTTCGCCAATGATCATACTGTAAAGTCTCCTTCACGGAGGTGGGTTCTTGATCTTGTAAGACATGAGACATCAAACAGTAATTAGTGTAAACAGGCTCGGTGTAGTATGTCTGGTTCCTCTGAGAACGTCATGGGCCATCCTGCAGCTGCCATTCTTCAGGGACCCCCTCAATCCCCGCATCACGAAGAGTGTCACAAGTCCAACCAGGAGGAGGCCAGATCTCGCCTCATCTCTCACCATTTGCTGAAGTTTCAGGAAGGTCCATCGACGGCTAGGGCGCAATTGGTGAGGCTAGTGGCTAAGAACTAAGCTCCTTATTCGAAGAAGAGTCCTCAAGAGGCATAGGCTCTGGGGGAACAATTGTGGGTGCCCACCAACTATAATTGGGAATGGGGTGTTCCTCATTCCCCTCTGAGGCTAGAACTTCCATGAACTGAACATCACGGCTCGTGTAGACATCCCACTTCATGGGATCATACAATCAGTAGCCTTGAGATTGCGAGCTATAGCCTCAGCCCATAGACACTGAGGTGTGTGACAATACTCCATCATGGTACAGGCCATCTCGATCACATTGCCATTCTTCCTCTCCAATATGCCATTCTCTAAAGGGGTGTTTGTATTGGTAAACTTTTGGTGAATACCATGATTTGCACAAAAATGAGGAAGCTCATTAGGAACTAATTCTTTACCCTTATCCGATCATAAGGTATTTAGTTTTCGGCCCGATCGTTGTCATCTATACTAAAAGGACCTTGGGCTACTGTCACCTGCTCTTGAAGGGCTCCAACTACTGACACATGTTGTAGGATTGATCCCTGGTGGCTGCAAATCATATCAACAATCTCTCCTTGCTCTCTAACAGCCTCCTTCTCTCTCACAATGGGTGGAATAGACTCTGCCAACCCCTAAAAACGTTTTTCCCACTTGCATGGGCAAGTTTTGCCAAGTGGCAGCCTTCTAATCCCATTTTATAGCATTATCTAACTTATTAAGTTAATTTTCAGAATATTAATTCTAAAAAGTAATTTAATAATTATTCTAGTGCTCAAGAAATCTAGTTTATCAACCAATAATTAAATTGGCTAGGCCAATTTTTCTTCCAAGTATCCCTAAGCAATTATTGACCCTTAGACTAGCATTAATTATATAATTGATGTCTATTCTCTAATGTCACCATTGATATTAGTTGCCAATAAATTGGTCTATGCACAAAGCTGACATTGAGTACCACCTAGTACCTATCAAGCATAACTTATTACAACATTTTCCTTGAACACCCATTGTTCCTTGGGGTCCTTGGCCTGTTACCATGAAATAACTGCCATGCGTATCTCATGTGGTAAAAAACCTTGCACATTTGATCAATAACTTAATCAAATGTTATCGACAAGATTAAAACTTCTTAAGATATTACGTCATTGTGACAGACCTCCCCCTTGAAATCCTTACAATCGTCCTCGATTGCATAGCATTGTGCTAGAGAAAAAGCATATTGCACTAGAATTTCCACAAGGTATCATAGTCACAACACTGGGCAGTGTTGTCTAACCATGCCACATGCCCCAAACCTTGCTGAAAATTTCCAGCTAGCATGTATATAACTTAAAAAACTGAAAATTAGTCTAGAACTGTTGCTAGAAACCCATTGGATGCATCCATAACTCATGTTTCTCAATATTTTTGACTTTACAACTATAGTAAAGCATATCCTCAGCATAAACCATGGCTGAAACTGTCAATGGCATTTACTAACATGCTATTGTCCATGGAACCAGCTCTACACATTGAAAATTGAGTATCAACTTATCATAGACTGATCGCTTTCTGGTCTGAGAACTAATCACAAACTGATTGCAAATGTGATCACAAACTTATCACAAATTGATTGCAAAAGCTGATTAGTAAGTAATGTAGAAAACGTATCCAAAACTAATCCCAAAAGTGACCATAAACAGTTCTCAAACTAATCAAAAACTCAGCTAAAATTAATCAAAATTTTTGTCTCTAAGCTAAGGCAAAACTCTTGTTAAGTTGATCATAAACCGATGCAAAAATATAGTTCTAGTGCCCAAGTGAAACTCATACTCATCTACATATATCTCACAGTGTGACTAGTACATTTAATAGTGACCTCATGGCAGACATACTGTCAACATAATACCTTGGATGCATATTGAATACATTCGAGATCCACTACATATGAGAGTTGTCCACAACTAGAGGAGTGGAGGTGTCGCCTCCTCCTTGAGCATTAGGTAATACCCCGGACCCCTCCTCTTCCCTACGTGTCTGAACCCGAACTAAAGTTGGCTGTAGATGAAAGGCATCTAGGTACGCTGCAACAATCGAGGATGGTTTGCCAAGTCATCCTTTTCCATCCACTTTGCATCTGTTGGTGAAATAATACTAAAGTTTCAACAAGAAGCATGTGGAAACTTTACCTCTAACTTTACTTGTCTCGAAGCCTCCACTAGGTTGTAGGCCTTTCTTCCCCTTAAGCATTTCAATGCTTTATACTTTCACATTGTTGCAATTCCAACTTAACTAATATGCAACATTCCATCCAGTTGACTAGCCCCTCATGTGTGCTTGACATGCTAGGAGCACCGAATGCATTAGGAAACATTCTTGTTTGCATACTTTGGACCATTGCAATGTGATTGTGCATGGAAATTTGCATAGTGCCAGCCATACCAAGATACATTTTTACATGCATTGCATGCATCACTAGTTGCATTTTTCCTCATGACCAACACTATACGGAGCATTTACATGACCAACAATAATACCACAAGTGGACTGCATATATGCATTGCCAAACTTGCCACTTTGTGCACTAGTATGAATATTGCTATACATGGGGTTATGCATATTACCAACCATACTTGGATACACTAGACCTTGCATACCATGCATTGGTTGTCACATACCATAAGGAGTTGCGCCATGCATCCTTGTATGTAGTCCCAAGTCTACCATAGCATGGAAACTTGTGCCACCACCAAAGTATCATGGCTACCCCATCATGGCATGCATGCCCTGATGTCCAAAAAGCGTTGGATTGGCACTTCCAAGTTGGCCTTGCATATGCATCAATTTCCCGATCATCATTTGCTTATGCTCACTATCCACATTTGGAACATCATGCTATTGTATTGGCTCTTCCTTCAGTGCATTTTGTTGTCCCAAAGCTCTCGAAGATGATTTCCTCTTCTTGCCTTTGTTGCCCTCCTTAAGGGTTCAAAAAGTGCATAAAGTAAGGATGATTTGCCGATTGTATAAACATTTCAGCTGCTTTCCTTAGCTCATCTTTAAGCTGGTCATCAAATTCCTCTTACTCTTGCTGGTCATCAACCTCAATAGGTCTAGAAGGACCTACCTCTTGTCCAATTCCCTCATCCTTAGCTTGCTGTCCATGTTGTGTGCCTTGTCCAAGATCAAGCATTGTATTTTCCCCAACACTTTACTAATTTTATAGATTGAGGGGCATCATCCTTTCTTGATTCCATCTCACTATCTAAAGATATTCTTGATGTAGTGCTCTGATTAATACAATTTCAGCAATAGAGCAAAGCCTCTAACCTTCAATCACGTGTCTCGAGCCCACCAATTCGAGGGAATTGATGGTATCCTAGCAATGGAACCATGAAACCAGCCTTCCTCCTTGGATATGGTGGTAAATAATCTAATTAAGAATTAATTATAGCAATTAACAAATTCATAAAATTGAAATACATGCTTTACCATACAATATTGGACATTGGACACCGTGTTGGCCCCAAAATTGGCACCCCTTACAGTATTTCTTTATCTTAAATTGCAAATGGAAGGAGTACAATTGAGTCAAGTGCCTCTTGTTGTTAAAATTTACTACCAAGCCTTTAAACCAATTTGCCCCTTGGTTTGCTTAGGGATTGGCCTTTACTTTGCTCCTTCAAAGACAAATTCAGCCCCAAATCAGAATATTAGTTGTCTGGCCTCTTGAATCTCCTTGAAACTCCTTGCTGGAATTCATCCCAAGCTCTTAATTCTAAGCATGTATCCCAAGGTAGCTGTCAAAACTCTAGTTAGCGTTTACAATAGAGATTGGCTGAAATATATTTCCTTTGATGGTTCAAATTGCTGGAAAATGCTAAGATAACTTGAGAGATAGCTAGGGGATGAGAGACAATGCTGTAGAGAGAGAAGTTTTAGAGTTTCATCACGAGAAATGCTGAAAGCTATTGTTGCCATGCGCAAACAGACATGGAAGCTACCAACTATAGCTTAGGACCACCAGAAAGATTGTTGGTCCATCCTATATGCTGTCATCTGCACTAGAAGGACCTTGAGCTGCTATCACCTACTCCTGGAGGGTTCCAAATTGCTGTCACGTTATAGGATTGATCCTTGGTGGCTGCACCAGAAGGACCTTGGGTTGCTGTCACTTGCTTCTGCTCCAAAGTGCTGTCACATGCTGTAGGATTGATTCCTAGTGGCTACAAATCACATCAGTAACCTCTCCTTGCTCTCTAACAACCTTATTCTCTTTCACAATGGTTGGAATAAACTCGGCTAGCCCTAAAAACGTTTTTTCCACTTGCATGGGCAAGTTTTGCCAAGTGGCAGCCTTCTAATCTCATTTTTCAGCATTATCTAGCTTATTAAATTAATGTTAGAAATATTAATTTTGAAAGGTAATTTAATAATTATTCTAGTGCTTAAGAAATCAAGTTCACTAACCAATAATTAAATTGGCTAGGCCAATTTTTCTCCAAGTATCTTTGAGCAGTTATTGACCCTTAGATCTACATTAATTAATCAATTAATGCCTAGTCTCTAATATCACCATTGACATTAGTGGCCAATAAATTGGTCTAGATCCAAATCTAGCACCGACTACCACCTTACTCTTGATTCCTACAACAGACGAAGTTTCCAACATGTATTTCGAGCATTGAGCTTATTGACTATCTCTCTGGGTAGGCTTCTTCATCAACCAATCCACATTGATACCATCAACCATATACTGCTTCAGGAATGGGCTGCCCTCTTGTAGCTATCAATAGAGCATGAGACAGAGGGGGGACTGAGCGTGATTGGTGTTTCTTCAATCAATTATCGAGAGGTGAGGATTGAGGGATGTTACGACACTTGGAGTTAGATACGTTCCCATTTTTCTATACCCACACAGGATGGGTTTTTGCCATCACCACAGGACATGTCACTCTGTTTTGTGCACTACACTATCAATCTCCTTGGCCTACCTTCTTGCACCTATGCCAGCTGGGTTGGAATGCACTCTTGTACCATTAACTGTGCACATTGGCATACTCCCTTTGAATTATTTTTCCCTTGTTCCATTCCACATCGAATGTGAGTTATGGGTTTCCATGATTATTCATTGAGCAATGTGGGATTTGGGGAGAGCGACTGTTCTTTCATCCTTCTCCATGAGCGACAGTGAGCTGAATGTTAAACCCTTCATCATCACTGATGGATTTCACTAACAGAGCTACCTCCTTGGCTCTTGCTGCGTGACCCCTGCCACGTTGGATGTGTGCTATAAAGATGCTCTGGTACCTTCTGTAGATGACTGTGATACAGCGTGTGCCATCAACAATCACCGTCGATTATTTGCAAAATCAGGCCAAGTGTTTCTAACCTTATTCCTTTTTCTATTTTTAAGTGATGGTTATGTTTTAAGTGTGGGGACGTCGCCGTCCAGTCAAATGTCTAGTCTTAGGTCCCTGTTGCTCGGTTCACCCTTCCCGTTAAAGTCTTAAGTGTGGGGATGCATCCTTGCGCGTCTACGAGACATATACTCATGCATATCCTGATTTTGATCATGCATCTATGACACGGTTGGATTTTTCCCTGATGGGGTCCCTTCCTCACCCACCCGTCCTCTCTCACCCCACTCCCAAGGATGTTCCTCCCCATTTCTCTATGACACGGTTGGATTTTTCCCTAATGGGTTCCCTTCCTCACCCACCCGTCCTCTCTCACCCCACTCCCGAGGATGTTCCTCCCCATTTCTCTTTATCCCTTGATTTAATGATTTTCCATGTGAATGTATCCTACGTTCACCAAAACCCATGTCCAACCTTATAGCCCTATTTTTTCCTCAGAATGATACACTTTTTCTTTTTACAGCCCCTTGTTCCGATCAACGGTTCCAAAGTTATTCAATTTTGAAGAATTTTACGCCACCTTGACGTGTTCCCATGTGAATGGATCCTTTTTCCTTTGAAACCACCAATGGATGTGCCTACCCTATCCTATCCCTTTGACTTGCTAGTTTTCCTTTTTACAGCTAGTCATTTCGAAGTACAGTTTGTCCGTTATTAAATTTTGCGGGTTTTTGTGTCTTTTTTATGTGTCTTTTTGTCATTTTTCCATGCGAACCTGCCCTTTTTTCCTCGAAACTTTCTTTTGATTTGATAGATTTGTCCAAATCACCTTCTTGCTCATTATTCCTTTTTACTCCGCCTTGTTCAGACTTTCAAAATTTTTGTTATTAATTTTTATATGTGTTATTGGGCCCCGTTTTCTCGTTTTTCCATGTGAATGCCTCCTCATGCCCTCGAAAATGCATTCTGACCTAATCTCCATGTTCTTCACACTTGTCCTAACATTTTTTCTTTTTATTGTCTTATGTTCTGATGCACAGATCCTCCACAATTCATTCCCGCGTCTAGTCGTAGATGCGTTTTTATTGTTTCTCCCATGTGAATGTACTTTACCTCCCCAGAATTGCATTTTCACGTATCGATCCAGTTTGCCACCTCACTATGGACATTTTTCCTTTTCATATCGTCGGGTTTCGACCTACGTATCCCTTTGTATTCAATTTTATGTCATGTTTCGAGTGTATTTTTGTGGGGTTTTCCACGTGAATGGGTCTTATCCCAATCGAAACTGCATTTTGAAGTGTTATGCCAATTTGGCACATCGTCTTGCCCACTTTTCCTTTTTTCCACACTTTGTTCTGGCAGACAAATTTTCCACAATTAATTTTTGTGTCTTGCAGTTGCGCAGGTTTGCGTGCAAATGCCCTCGTTTCTATCTTTTGACGCGCGTGTCGCCTTCGCACCATCGTTCATCACCCCTCAATCTCGACATTGCAAATTTTTTAATCCCGTGCCCGCATTCGCATGTGGGACGAGAAGGGTTTCTTTTTTTCTTTACCTTTTAACTTAAAAAAAACAAACCCAAAAGAAAACACACCATAAGTTTTTCAAAAAAAAAAACATTCCCCCTCTCCCGTTCATAATCACCCCCTCTCCCTCCTCCCTCTTCTCTCTCCTCTTCTTTCTCTCTCCTTCTCTCTCACCGCACTCCCTCTCTCTCTCTCTCTCTAGCCATTATCTGGAGTACCAGAGCTACATACGCACATACACATACACGACACTTATCACACTCACAGCACCGTATTTTCAGTTTCCAGTTTTTAGCTTTTCATTCAGCACTTTTATTTTTGGATAGCTGGACCTCATCAATTGTATCACAGTTTGTCTCATAGGCCAGTTTTGGTCTTTAGAAGACGTTAATATAACTTTCTTTCTTTTCTTTCTTTCTCTCTCTCTCTCTCTTCTTCTTCTTCTTCTTCTTCTCTCCTGCTCCACCTTCTTCTTCTTCCCGTTTCTTCTCCTTCTTCTTCTTCCCGTTTCTTCTCCTTCTTCTTCTTCTTATTCCCGTTTCTTTTCTTCTTCTTCTTCTTCCTCCTCCTCCTCCTCTTCCTTCCTCCCCTCCTCCTTCTTCTTCTCCCTCCTCTTCCTCTTCATCCCGCCGTCGTCGCTTCTCTCGACGTCTTCGCTGCCGCCGCCACCTCCTCCTCCTTCCCCCCCACTCTCCCCCTTTCCCTCCACCCCTCCCTTAGCCCCCCTTCCCCCCACTTTCCCTCTTTCCTCCCCACCTGTCCCTTAGCCCCCCTTCCACTTTCCCCCTTTCCCCCCACCCATCCACCCAACTTTCCCACCTCCCCCTAAGCCCCCCTTCCCACCCTTAAACCCCATAGAAACCCCCTCTTTTCCTTAGCCCCCTTTCCCATTCTCCCCCCTAACCCGCTGCAAATCTCATATCCTGCCCCCTTTAACCCACACACATTCCCATTTCCTACAAACGCGGTTAAGGGTGTTCGTCAAGTCGTGCACATGTGGGAGTTGTTGTGCCACATCCGAGAGTGTTTGCAAGTGTTCACGTGCGAGGACGCATGTCCGGTCTTATCCGTGCGATGGTGTGTGCTAGTCCATTCACATGCAACTGTTCACACGTAGACCAAGGTACCTCCTTTTTTATTTTTCGAAAACCCGAGAAAACGTGTAAAAACACTTGAAAATTTCATAAAATTTAATTTAAAATAAAAATAGCTAAAATTTTCTTTGAAAAATTGAAAATTAACTATTAAAAATACAAAAAATTAATTTCATAAAATTAAAAATATCTAAAATCCTTTAAATCTATTTAAAATTAATAAAAATAAAAAATAATTTCAAAAAATCTCACAAACTCATTTGAATATTTTTGGAAGGTTCCATAAGCTGAAATTGCTATGTCCAATGGACAAAATATTATTTTAAGACCAAAATGTTAAATTTTTTAAAACCTAAATTCATGAAAAATGCATTTTAAATTTCAAAAATAAGCTAAAAAATATTGAATCGATTCAGACACATTGTTGAAACTTGTTGCTTCAATTTTCACTCATGGTTGATTGCTGAGAGCTCACCTTAAAAATTTGAAAAAAAATAATAATACTAAATTAAAGAAAAAAAAGACAAAGAAAAGAAAAACAAAACACAAACACTAATAACACAAACAAACAAACTAGGACCACACTAACTTTGCCTTGACATTTCTTTATTTAATGAGAGGTTACAATTTTTGTTTCAATTAGTGGCTTTTGTTTTTTGGACTAATTGCATCTTGGGACTGATTTGTACACATTCAATTTCCTATATACATAGCCTTGCTAGGTATTTCTTTTTATATTTCTCAATTTATTTATTTTTGATTATCCTATAACCATGATTAATTGTTAAAATAAACTTTACTCACCCACTTTTCCATGCGCGTACACACCAAAAACGCATTTTTTAATAAATTAAAATAAACCTGCCGTTCACTTAGCATACGCTTTGTACACTACAAACACGTCTAAGTTTAATTAAAAATAAACCAACTGTCACAAAAAGCACGCGCTGGAAAAAAAAATCACTCCACACACCATTAATTTCTAATGAATAAATTTGCATTTAGAGACCTGAGTCTGGGAAACGGAGTCTCGATTTCATTTAACACACCGCTTCATCCTAATAATTTGTAATTAACATTTTAAGAAGGAATTGTCGTAAGGTTTAACACTTAATACAATTTCATCCATTTGTAAATAATTTCTTAAAACAAACCATTCATTAAACTAATTCCCTCACTCCACTTTTTTCCATTTTCAATAAATGCGCTTCACGGGATGGGCACGTGTAGTCTTTCGAGTTGTTTCTATTGTCGAATTTGATTACATAAGTTCTGGACAAGTTATGAGTGGGTTGTTGTATTATGGTTTGGTTGCTTTAACATGATCACGGATACGGTCTGTAGTTTTCTTTTTCTGCATGATACGGGGCTTCAAGGTGTTTGTTTGTCTTGCATCGCATGAAGCTTTCGATCACATATATGTAGAGGTCATGCCAAATTTTTTCTAGGATGTGGATTGCTTGGGGTGGTCGATTGGTCAGTCCCATCTATGTGTGTCTATTCTGGTCGATCTCTTATTTATGATTATCCTATTGTTTTGTAGGCATTCACTGTGATTGTTTGTGTGTGTGGTGTGTATGTAAAACCATCTAAATGGCGCCTCGAACCCCTCCCTCGATCCAGTATATCCCTTTGGTATCGCACGATTACTCCTTATTATTGGATTCAGACCTTGTCGCTAAAGCGGACTTATCCACGTTTGTGGGTCTTTCATTACCACTAATTCCAGATGATCCTACCCTTTGTGTTCACTTTCTAGCCTCTTACAGTAAGAGGTCTGGTTCTGTCCATGGTACTACTATTCTTCTGACATCTAAAAGTCTGGGCAAGGCTCTTGTCTACCATATTTTGGGGAGTCTGTCACTACTGCACCTGTCAGTTGTTTTCTAATGAGGAGATTTTGAAGCTGTTGCAAAAGCAAACTCAGGATGTTCTAGATCCGAAGAAGGTTATTACCACGTTAGGAGAGTCAGTGTCTCCATGATTGCCAATCCCCTCTGGAAGCAGACATGCCAGTTCCTTCAGGATAGGTTTATGCCCTGTCAAAACCCCATCTCATTACCTCTCCAAGGAGTTATTCACAACTTCCTGTATGGTTTTGAAAGGTATCACTATTGATTGGAGTACTTACCTCTTGTCCAAGATGGATCAACATTTTGTCCAAGTTACTCAATAAAATGTGACTAATGTCACCTTTGGGTCTTACCTTCATGTCTTCTTGACACATGCTGCTCCTGCTAAGGAAGTCCCTTTCCTTCCAATTGATCCTCTCGAAGTTCCTCCTCCTAATGAAGAGGCTGATGTGATCATTGAGGATGATGATTCTCCCCCTTTGTTGGTCCTGCAGCGAAAACTCATTAAGAGGGTGCCTGAATCAATTTCAGTTCCTCCTCCTTTTGTTCTCATTATTGTTCTTGCTCAATCCTATAGTACATTGCATGCTTTCCTTCAAACACCAAATCTTTTCAGAGCATATACATATGGAATGCTGAACATCACTATTCCTTTAGAGCACGGTTTGGTCATGGGGGATGCCATTCCTTTTTTATGCAAGGATCTCTAGAGTTCCATTGAACTTTCAATTACTGCCTTTATATAATAGCTTTATTCTTCATTTTATGAGGAAGTTCAACAATCTAAGGAGGAGCTGAATAAGGCCAATACTTAGTTAACCTTTGCTTAAGAGAATTTTTCTGACCTTTGTATGTAAATGGAGCAGTAGACTAAGCTCATGGATATCCAAACATATGAAATCTCTACGTTGAAAGCTTAGTTGGTAGAAGCTAGGTCTCAAGTTGTTACTATAATAGAGGAGAGGGATAGGTTATAGATGGAGGGTCAAGAGATGAAGGTAGTAATAGCTATCCAAGCAGAGCAGTTTAAATCCACCACAGCTATCTTAGACCAGAGCCATGCTCAGATCCAACAACTTAAAGATCAGTTGGCTTAGTTTCAGTCTACTACACAGAGTCCTAGGCAACCAATTTCTACTTTATCCCCTACGGACTTTGCAATTCTCCAACGACAAGCCACGTTATGTCCTTTGTTCCAAGCCAAAGTGGAAAGGCTTCAGTCTAGGATGGACTTATTATGGTCTTCATTTGAGCAATTTCAAGAGTACGTTCCTCCAGATCATTCCTTTTTTGTCCACTATTAGTTGCAGATTTGGCCTTCTATATTAAGCTCTCAAAGATGGATCTACCTTTTCCAGAGGATGGTTGGAGTGGAGCCTAGTCTTCTGATTTACTGATAGAAGTAGTCTGCATGGTCTTTGAAGACTCTGTGACTTTGGATATAATGCTGATGTCTTACATGTATTTAAGAGGTAATCTATTGATTCCAGATGATGAAGATCTAGCTTGGTATGTAGGGGATGTGGTCTTACAAGTTGCCTTATATGTCAAAGATTTGGAGTTGAGGATCGATGAAATGTTTCAGTGCTATTCTTCTAAAGTGGTTGCTTGCCCTGACACTTTATGGCATACAATGATTGATTCTGTAGTCTTAAACCAATGACAGAATATAGCATGTATTTATATGCCTATGGCTTATGTGATGCTTCTACTGATGTCTATTGATACCGGATCACTTGTGGATGTTATGCCTCTTATGTGAGACACATTTGGAGCTGATTTAGCTCAGCCATTGACTGCTTTGAACAATCCGAGATCTGTCCAAAACAGGGCAGCCACGTGTTACTTCAATTTTATGCCTACAAGTCTTGGCATTTGATGCCCGATTATGCCCGGTTGGTGCCTATACATATGGGAATGTATGCCTATGGTTTGCCTATGGATTTGAACTTGGATTGAGTACTGATTTGCTCAATTTACAGAGGTTATATGCTGCTGGAAACTTCAGGGATGAAGCTATTTATGCTACAGTTGGGTTATGCCTATTGGTCACGGGGTGCTCCTGGCTACTCAGTATGATGTCATGATGTATTTGGACTATGCCACATGTCTTGTTTATGCTCTGGAATGCTTTTGAGCTGAGATTAGAGCTCGATTTGGGTTTGATTGTCACTTCTTTGCAGGTGGCATTTCATCTATGACATGGTTTATGCCTAGACTACCCAGTATGGGTTATGATGTCTTGGTGAATGCTTTATGCTTTGGTTGTGGATGGCAGTTGTTTGGACTCGTCTCGACATTCATTCGAGTATTTCCTTGAGAAGTTGGACATTGACTTGGATTTTTCCATGGCTTTTTCCATTACGACCTTGGATGCTATTGAGGCATTGTCTTGGTTACCTGTCTTTGGTACTTTGACTTGGTTTGCTTGAGCTGTTGAGCTCGTTTATCCGCCTTTTGAGCCAGTGGGAGCATCTTGTATGCTTGACTAACATTGAGCAAGACATTTATGCTATTTTGAGCATTTTGCAAATACTTGAGACTTTGGGATCTCTTACACTTAAATGTTGCATGGTTCATGCACTGATATCTTGGAGTTGCTTTTGACCTGAGCTTGGGCTTTGTACTCTAGTGAGCATACACCTACTAGTGTCAGGTCTTGCCAGTGTTATGTATACTTTGCCCTACTGTCCAGGGGGTTTGCCTACTCATCACTGACGGATGCTTTGGTGACATGTTTGGGTGTTTGCTCAGGGTCTTGATGACTGTTTGGTACTAATTTATGCCCGTTTATGGCTGGTCATATCTTGGCTGTCATTTATTGACTTGGTGTAGTGATTTGGTCAGCAATTAACTCTCACAGTACCCTGCTGTCATTTATTACAGCAAGCATATAACTCTAGACTGACATGGATTTTTCATGCTGAAATATTCTGAAATGATGTACTTTCACTAGTACTTGGTGGACAACAGCTTTGGTTACACTTTTCTTGCCAAAATTCTCTCGATTTTGGTGATTTTTTTGTCATTTTTTGCAGTAAATAGCAAGCAGTTTTAAACTGTCTGCAGTCTTCTAGCCTGCATTATGGCGAGTTCATCCACTGATCATGCTATTTTCAACATCACTAATATTGATGGTACGAATTACTCTTATTGGAAAAGCCATATTTGGCAGGTGTTGCTGCAGAAATCGCACATCAAACCATTGAGATTGAGCGGGCATCCACCTGCAACTATGCCAGATGAGGAATGGCTTGAGCTTGATGAGTTATGCAAGTCCACTATTGTATTATCTCTCACAGAACAGGTTCATTACAATGTATTTGAGAAAGAACAGAGTGCATGGCAGTTGTGGGATAAAATCAAGAATCTCTATGACAAGAAAAGTCCAACGAGTCAGATGTATTGGCTGAAGTAGCTTATGGATCTGTGCATGAAGGAGAATGTGACTATGTCTGCTCACTTGAGCTAGTTCCATGCTATACTCAAGAAGTTGACTTCACAGGACATCACTTCTGTAGAGGATGTCACTCCTCTTTTCTTGCTTAGTACTCTTAATGAGTCATGGGATGTATTCTGCACTGCATTATGTGCCTCTACTGCTACCTTGAAATTATTTGATGTTGAGAGTGCTCTTATGCAGGAAGAGGTTAATCGTAAGAATTTGGATGCCTCTTGTGTGTCGCATGCTATGATAGTTAGAGGTAGGAATGATGGATATGGAAAGCATGGCAGTGGCAGTGGCCGTGGACGGGATTCTCAGAAATCTCAGTCCAAGTCTCATGGGAAGTCACATAGAAAATCCCGTGGCAGGAATGCAGATGTTACTTGTCACCAAGTGCAAAGATAAGGGGAAAGACAAAGTGTAGGATAAGTCTTCTGATCGCAGCATAGTGCATGCAAAGTCTAGTGTTAAAATTGAAGAGATCAATGTTATGCAGCCTGAGGATGTTGATGATGATTATATCCTTGCAGCTTCTTCTAGTGCTTCACAGATGACAGAGATACACTCTATGTATGCACAATGTTGGCTCTTGGACTCAGGTGCGTCCTTTCATGTGACACCTTGCCGAGAGTGGTTTCATTCATACCGTACTGTTTCGGATTCTGTGCGCTTGGGTGATGACAGATCTCTTGATATTGTGGGCATTGGTGATGTTAGACTACAGTTTCCTTCTGGTAGCAGTTTTATTATGCAGGATGTACGTCATGTATCTTCTTTGACACGTAGTCTCATGTCAGTTGGACAGCTTGATGACGCATGTTATCATGTATCTTTTGGAGACTCTTCATGGAAGATCACTCGTGGCAGACTTGTGATTGCAAGAGGTGCCAAGGCTGATAGCCTCTATCCCTTGATTGTATCTGCTTCTTCCCTTGATCATGTTTTGTCTCTGGGTTCTATCCCACATGTATCTCTTTGGCATGCCCATTTGGGCCATATGTCTTTGAAGGGAATGAAAATTCTTTCTGATTTGCAGTACTTACCGCCCCTTGATTATGCATGTTTTGATTCATATTAGCATTGTCTTTATGGCAGGGAGACTAGGTCTACGCATAAGAAGTCTGGTAGGCCACACATGAGTGAGCCCTTGGCATTGGTACATTCGGATGTCTGTGGGCCCATGCATTGTCAGTCTATGGCTGGTGCAAAATATTTTTTTACGTTCATAGATGATTTTTTACGGAAAGTTTGGGCTTATCCCATTAAGCTGAAATCTGATGTCTTGGCTGAGTTTCAGAGTTGGCTTGCATTGGTTGAGAACTAGTCTGGGTAATGCCTAAGGACAGATAATGGGGGTGAGTATGTCTCACGTGCTTTTGAGTAGTTATGTGATGAGAGGGGTATTAAGTGTCAGTTGACCGCCCTCTACACCCCCCTAGAATGGTTTGGCTGAGCGGATGAATTGAACCATCCAGGAGCGTGTATGCAGTATGCTTAGCCATGCAGGCCTACCATAGAGCTTTTGGGTGTAGGCAGTTAGTACAATTGTGCATGTCATAAACAGATCACCTTCTAGTGGTTTGGATTTCCAGGTTGTAGAGGACGTATGGACTCGAAAACCTCCCTCTTATGCGCATCTCCGTGTCTTTGGATGTGAGGCATTTTGCTATGTGCCCAGAGACAAGAGAAGTAAGCTGGATCCTAAGAGTGTCAAATGCATTTTCCTTGGTTATGGGGATGCAGGCGAGATGGGTTATCATCTCTGGGATCTGCAGGCGCGGAAAGTCATCCGTAGCCTCGTGATGTTGTCTTCCATGAAGACAAGATGCATAAGGAGTCTGAGAGGTAGGGTCATATTTCAAGAGGAGTCGAGGGCTCCCGCATAGCCAGTTGGACAGCCTATAGCTGTAGCAGATGCTCATGGTCAGGGTGTTGGACAGGCAGCTGGGCAGGTAGTAGAGCCTACCGTGAGATGGTCTACTAGAGATAGACGTCCACCTGATAGATTTCAGCCCTCGATGCATTATGTCTTGGTTACAGATGCAAGAGAGCCTTTCACTTATGATGAGGCTATGCGCAGGGGTGACAGTCACTCCTGGGAGAGGGCTATGCAGTCTGAGATAGACTCCTTGCATAAGAATGAGACTTGGGATTTGGTTTCCTTGCTTGAGGGCAAGAAGGCTTTGCCATGCAAGTGGGTGTACAAGCTGAAAAGTACCCTTGGATACCCCAAGCCGGCATACAAGGCTAGATTGGTAGCAAAGGGTCTTAAGCAAGAGCATGGTGTGGACTTTGATGAGGTCTTTTCTCCTGTGGTTAAGATGACCACCCTGCACTTAGTCTTGGCTTTGGTTGCTCATCTTGACTTGGATTTATACCAAATGGATGTCAAGACAGCTTTTTTACATGGGGACTTGCATGATGAGATTTATATGGACTAGCCTAAGGACTTTGCAGAACCTGCCAGAGAGCACCTAGTGTGCAAATTGAAGAAAAGTCTTTATGTCTTGAAGCAGGCACCTAGGGAGTGGTATCATAAGTTTGATGCCTTTATGCAGTCACAAGACTACAGCATGAGTTCTATGGATCCGTGTTTTTACAAGAAGAAAGCCCGTGATGGTTCTTTATTGATTTTGGTACTCTATGTGGATGATATGCTGATAGCAGGGAAAGCTCATGATGAGCTAGATGCTCTTAAGGCTCAGCTCAAGAAGAGCTTTGAGATGAAAGATCTGGGACAGGCCACTCACATATTTGGTATGCGCATTAGACGCGACAAGCATCAGGGACTTCTCTCTACTTGTCACAGAGGGAGTACATCCATAAAGTCCTTGAGCACTTCCGCATGCAAGACGTAAAGCCTATTGGTTGTCCATTGCCTTCTTATGTGAAGGTATCACAGGCTGATTGTCCGCAGATAGATGAGTAGAGGGCCAAGATGGCCAAGTTTCCCTATGCATCCGCAGTGGGCAGTCTTATGTATGCCATGATTGCCACTCATCCAGATATTGCCTTTGTAGTTGGTGTTGTGGCATGCTATATGGCTACAGCTGGCAAGAAGCATTGGGATGTTGTGAAGGGTATCATGAGGTACCTGAAGGGCACTGCAGATATGTGCATATGCTATGGCAGCCAGGATACAGGAGTCGGGTACACTGACTCTGATTATGTAGGACATGCAGATAGTAGGAAGTCCACTTTCAGCTATGTATTCACCTATGCTGGAGGTGCTGTTTCTTGGATATCCAGGGTGCAAAAATGCATAGCCCTTTCTATTACAGAGGTTGAGTATATTGTAGCCACTGAGGCTTGCAAGGAGGCCATTTGGTTGGGTCTTTTAGTTGTTGACCTTGGTATTGATGCTATCCCTACATTGCATTCGGATTCTATGAGTGCTATTCAGTTAGCCAAGAATCAGGTCTTCCATGTGAAGACAAAACACATTGAGGTGAGGTATCACTTCATACGTGGGGTCATTGAGGACAAGTCTGTTGATCTTGTCAAGATCTCGAATGACCAGAATCCTGCAGATCTGCTCACGAAAATCCTCTCTATAGAGCGCTTTGCTTTCCTCAGGAGGTTGATGGGCGTGGGATGAGATGATGTTTTTCCTCATCCTGTTGTACATGTGTACATGTTGTACTGTCTTTTTTCTTTTTCTTTTCACTCCTCACTAGGGCAGATTCACCTTTAAGTGGGAGGTTGTTGGGGGTAAAGGTGCCTCCGCCTAGCCGCCTGTGTATTACTACACTGACAATCACCGCCACTGCACACTGCACGTGGCGAGTGCCCGTCACTATCACTTTATTCTTTATTCTTTATTCTTTTAGTGACAGTTTGAATAAAAGAAGGCCTGGTCACACATTGTGACTATTGGAGTTCCCATTTCTTGTCTCTCTCTTTCTTGCTCTTGCTCTCCCGCCATAGCTCTTGAGTGCAAGCTTCAATCCTTCTCACCTTTCAAAAGGAAGCACACAATTTGAAGAGTACCTTGACCCAAATCGATAGTGGGAATTAGTAAAAAAATGTAGGATTTGGGTGAGAGAAGTGCCAACACATCTCCAAGTTGTAGAACCAATAATTGAAAATGAATTCCATGACCTCACAAGCATGAGCCCACCTTCATCCCCTACATACATTGGATTAGAGTGGAATCAAATGGCTAAAGAACCTAGCCAATAGCCAAGTGGCAATGCAACTGGGCTTTGAATAATGGAGATAGAGCATTAGAAGGGGTAAGCAAGAAGGCTACAGGGACAGAATAATAATATGGAGTGGGGTCATGGATTTTCAGGAAACGGTAAGTCATAGGAAGCTTGGGGTATCCCTTCCTTTGATACCCGTTCTTCTCATAGAACCCTAACAATTTGATTCTGTCAATGGAGATCACCTGGGTCACTTCTTCATAGACATACTTGTTTTGCTTGACTTGCAGACCACTAACATGAAAAGTTGCGTTTACGCGAGCTTCGACAAAGATGAAAAGCTTCATGATCTTTAAATCCTCCATTCACTTGATTCTCTTTAAGTTGGTTTGAAGGTACGCGAGTCGGTGGACTACTATGTAGTATATTCCTGAGTCTCTCGTTCATCTCCGCTCCGCATACAAGGGTGAAGAATTATAGATGCGGTCCAGAATATTCATCATACCAAGACTCTGATGATAATTTGAAGCATGCATTGCAGTCATGAACATGACCTGGAACACCAAGAACTTACTCCATGCTTCATGACTCTGCAATCCAGCATCCATAAGTGAGTAAATAAATGTTTTCAATAGAAAACATTGCTCTATTCTACTCACCCTCCCCTGTTTACACCCTTATTCCTTTATTTTCCTCTATTAAGTTCCCTTATAATCTTTAGATCTTGTTGGTTTGCTCTGATACCAACTGTAACATATCCGCTTGTCCACTTGTGGGACACGTCTTAGCAGCCCTTCGGGAGGGGAGTATAGAAAGCGCCACCTGGCACTCGTAAGGAATGTCACAGGGTTTGCGATCTACGTCTTCCTGAGTCTGCCCCGAAGCGGAAGTATCCGGACGTTCCCACTTAGGACCGACCTGAAGTCAGGGTTTCTTCCCTATCAGCCAAGTCTCTAGGAAGTAGCTAGCGTTAGATGAACCACTTTGCATAGGAACAACAAAGTTGAAGCGGATTTATGCTGCACTTGGTTCGTGGAGAATGGGAAACGAGAGGGATGCGAAGCTCAACCTTTCTGCCCATAAGGCATAGTCCCATTCCGCTCCCCTAAAATAGCATAAATCAGGATTCTAACTCTACTGACTCTAGGTCTTCACAGTCTCGTTATCATGTCTTTTGAGAAAAGTTCCTAGCTAACCAGGACCACCCTTCCGTAGAACGGACCCAAGCCACGTCCACCGCACTTTCCTCGGGTTGCTTAGTTATCTAATTACCTACCACATTGTGTTTGACATGCAAAGGCAGCTTCCTTAATTAATCATTTTAAACATAGGTTCCTTCACACAACTTAGGCACTTACATTAAAAAAATAATGTCAACCAAGTTCCTTTTTCAAATATCTTATCTTTATTTATCATAGTCCTGGAATACATCAAGTATCTTGCCCGAAGGCTATCCCAGCAATCATCAGGATTGCCACTCCAAGTTTCGCTCATAGATTAGTACACGGGCCTCGAGATCCCATCTTGAGTCACGTCGGCTACTTGTGCGGGATCCGGAGGTAAGGAATTTACAGCTAGAGCCTCCCCTAGCACCCAAGCGTCCTCCCGCTCCAAGCAGCACCCACGGAGAGACCTCTCGTGGCGGGTTCGGTCCATGCACCTAGCGCGGCTAACAACCCCTTGGATAGGGCCAGGCAGGCAGTCAAAGGTAACTGAACCCGCCTCTCCCTCCAGGCTATTAACCTGAAGCATTAAGTGTTTGGCCTTGAATTAGTTCCTTGAGCAAAGAAGTTCAAACAATGTACCTAAGTGTACAATCACATTCATTTTTGTGGTCGTTCGTACGACCAACTGCTAAGGTGTGATTCCTTCTTCCCGAATACTCCCAGCATTCGCTCCTGGATCGTTCGCGACTTGGTGAGATTCCAAGGGCTTGGCAAGCAAGGTTGCTTGTTTGCCCTTTTCCTTTGGGTTAGGGTTTATACCCTACCGACCCCAATTTTCATTACCTTAGGTCTCTTTGTACTATAGTCAAATAGATCTTGGACAACCCTGTCATCCTCGGTTGGTCAATTTGCTTCTTGGCAATTCACAATTTCCCTAAGTTTGACAAATCGGTCCCCAAGAGAGAGAGAGTTGTAGTAGGGTGACTACTCGACTTCTTAACGAAACTAACTTGTAATTAGATCTCGCCTCCCTTGGCCTAAGATGTAGTAGTAGCATCTTATGATTTAGTTGCAATAGCATCTGACCTTGCAGACTAGTTGCATGAGATAGGTAGCAATGCCTACCTTGAGGCATTGCATCCCTTTGTTTGTCGATATTACTAGTATTCGTGTCCTAAGGTACCCTCTCTTACTCACAACATAAAATGATCTAAGTACGAGAATGCTAGATTAACTCTGCAAGCACAATTCTAAGCAACATTTTAACTTAACTTAACCTATCTTTCATATTGAATGTAACTATCATTTCATGCATATTGCATCCTATATGCTTTTCATCAAATGAAATATAACCCCTTTTTCTGTTTATACATCTACTTATGCATGCAATTTGCTTATGTATGCAAGTTATGCTACGTAAATTTATAATGTTATAAAAACACAACCTTGTATTTTCCCATGCAAGTCCGCAAATAAGAATGTAGTTGCTTATACGAATTCTAAATAAAATATAACTCTTTTATTCCTTCCCATAGCAGCTATCTATTCTTTAATTAAACATCCTTCTATGAATTAATCTATTTACGGTCGTCACAAGGGATTTTTTTAATTGCACAATTGCATTGTATACAACATAATTCATTTTTTCCAATGTAAATCACCCAATGCAAACCTTCCAATGCACAAGGGCATCGCAATTTACATTTAACCTATATGCGAGATGCAACTAGGACATTATTGCATAAATGCACCTTTTAACACATGAACCATATATTCAAAAATGCAACAACCTTTCATCATGATGGTGCGAGAAATATAAGTACCTTGTGATGCGATTTAAAACTTTCACAAACATTCCTATGATCTTTTTAAAACAAAGCGTTCTAATAATGCAATTAAGTTTTCCCTATGCGAATTTAAACTTAATGCACCCATATCATGCAAAAATGAAAAGGGCGAATTTGATGGAACCTGAACATCTGCAGGAGGGGTATTATCGATTCTTGCGCTTCGGGTGGGGACTCCTACATGTGCTCCTCTTACTCCCACGTGTGCTTCTCTTGTGTGGTGCTTTGGGGCCATCGCAATCGAGACTTGGGAATAAGTCAGGTAGGTGGAGGGTGTGCGAAAATTTTCTACAAGTTGGCAGTCCTCCCTTCCGGCACGGAAACTCCCTTCACAAACAAATTGTGTCCTTGATGCGGTCCATGGGTGAAGCACCCCTAAGGAGCTTTTGGTGGAATCTTCTAGAAAACTCTCAAGAAGCTTCTTTAATTTCTTGTTTTCTGATAGGGGGGCTCTGACAGACGGTCTTGGCAGCCTGGCGGCATTGCTGCGTGTCAGGTGGAGCACTCTCTCGTCTCTATCTCCTAAAAAACATTTTTGAGACCTCAAAACTCCCCTAGTGTTCCATATTATAGCAATAGGAGCCAGTAGTTTACTAGCATGACAAAGTATTCAAGGTGCCCAAAACATGACAAGGCTACAAATCTCAACCAAAGTGGAGAAGAAACCTTGTGGATATCAACATGGAGGCTTGGTCACTTTTTGTAGTACACTACTCCTTGAGAGAGGAGATCCCACCTTGCCCTCCCATGAAGGCATAGGGTTAATTATGATTTGGAAAAATATGGGCGACACTACTTTCCCCTTATCTTCAATGTTAACACCATTAGGAAAGAAGATTGCCTCAAGTTCTGAGATAGAGATTTGTGTCCTCCTTCAAATGGTTCATGCCAAGTTTTTCAAATTTCACCGATCTAGCTTTTGTTACAACATGAAACTATTTGAGGTTGCTCCTCACATTGTTTAACCAAAGAAGAGAAGCAAAAGAAGAGAGATTGCATGTGCTCTTCTTTGACATATACATAGGAATTGATAGATATGCCATGGCAGGATTACTCATTTAGGCAACAACACTACTAGCTTACTGTCTCAAGTTGTTGGAGGATATGAATGCAAGAATATTCACAAGTTATAATAAGCCCTTCCTCCCAATAATACCACTTGTGGTAAAGCTATTCCTGAAAATTCACATGATGAGTAGGGTCTACATGGAAAATTATTTGAAGCCACTTCCTCTAACAACATAAGTGAGGGGAGAAAAAGAAAAGAAAATTATTTTTAAAAAGGAAAAACATAAGAGAAAAGAAAAGAAAGAGAATAAAATTGATGTAGAATAGGTGCACCCAAGATTGCATCCCCTAGGGGCCCTCAAGTTGGGCTTATCCTCTAGCCTTGGTCGACAGATTTCTATTGTAACTCCTTAGCCACTTGACAAACTTATCACCTTAGGCAATGCACCACAGCTCCCTTCTCACCAACTAGATCCTCAAGTATGGGACAATAATCTAAGATTCTCTGGAGTTTGATCTAACTCCTAGTTGCACTAACACATGTACTAACCCTCATAGCACAATAAGAAAGACACATCCCCTAGGGATGGGCACATCTTTCGATTGTTGTAGGCTCATGATATGGAGATGATAAGTAGACCCCTAACAATATCGATGGACCTTGCAACTCTTCTTCCTTCCTCTCCTTAACTACAAGATATACCAAGAAGACTAGCCCTCATTCCCTCTACAACAATGAGAACCAAAGCTTCAACATTAGTTTCCTTCACCACTCCCTTCCATACTCTACTATGCCCGACGTAAGTATAATGCCCCAACCAAGTTGTGAAGTGCCATGGGACTAGCAATCATCTACAAGGGGGATAATATTAATACCTTTTTGGAAAGGCACGGACATCAAATCAATATTCACAATCCAGGAAAACAAAGTGACATATGCATTCTCGTCTTTAATCGACTTTTTTTCAATCTCTATGAAAGAACTGAAGCTCCATGGTTGCAATACATTACACTTGTCAAGCTATCTGTCTTAATAGAAACATATTTTATAAGTTGCATGGGATCAAGCTTATCTCTCCTTACAACACAAGTACAACATAGTATCCTTAAATTACAAGTGCCTAAAAATAAATATCTTGTAATTCTTGACCTGAAAAATATTTTTGATGTGGCTCAAAAATTAATATATCTCTATTTTTCATGCTTCCAAGGTTTATCCAATTTTGGGACAAAAAGAAATATAGTGTAACCAATCCAACCCCATGTATGAAAGCTAGAAAATGAGTGGAAAAGATCATTCTTATAGTGTGAAATTTCAGAGAGCTCTCTTCTTGCTTCTTACTTGTGTGGAGAGAGTGAGAAAGAGAGAGGGAGAGTGAGGAATAGATGTGTAAAGTTCTTCACCTCTTCTTTCTTCTTGTTCTTCTTCTTCTCCTTCTTCATAAATCAACCTTGTAGCAATCGAAGCTATGGAGATGAAGTACACTTGAGGAGAACATCACTTGAATCATGCATCCATTGAGGAGCCTTTGTGGATAGACTACAATGAGGAGGTAACTTGATGAGTTCACTATGGTACTTATGAGAGTATGCAATGGTTATGAGAGACGTAGCCATAGCCACATCTCTCAAAGTGCTTGAACCAATAAGTGTTTCGTCAAGTCTAGCATTGAGCTTGGAAGTGATTTGTGACACATTGGGTCGTAGTAGCCATGCTATCAACCCTATCCTAGCTACACATCAACACCATGCAAGTTGTGGAAATTGTCACTATGTTATGTCTTTGAAATTTAAATTTCAACTCATGGGTTGTTAAAAATTAGCTTTTACTAGAGTCATTTAGCAAATGAAAGTTATTTCCTAATTTTAATGACCATATGAGTGCAACATGAGAAAATTAGTTAGACCATCATATGGGGAAAATTTGGGAGCAATAAAAAGAGATATTAGTTGACAAAATCATGTGAATTGAGTTACATGAACATGACAAGCTCAAAGAATTTATTGATCTACAATTTCCATGTAAGTCAATTTGAAATTAAGATCTCATTACACAAGAAATCAAAATCCAAATGTGAAGTGAACTTAAAGGCACAAAAAAGGTTATTAGATGGTTGTCCTAGGTATTTCTATTTGAAGACGTGTATTTCACCACATCTATATGGTTATTGTTATAAGATCCGAGATACACACTCGACCTTCTTATATACTTAAAAGATATATGGTGAATATTATGCTGGCATAGAGAGAGAATAGATGAGTCAAAAGAAAGATGTAGAGAGAAAGAGAGAGAGATAGATCGGATTGACAACACACAAGAGACAGGAAGATGGGCTAGTCCCCCCTTTGTAGAGTTATATTGTTGACAAGGAGCAAGCTCCTCCATTACAAATAAACCAATTCTTAACTTGTAGATCTTAGGAACAAGATCACGGTTCCTTGCACAGTATACAACCAGCTAACACTTGCATAACTTGGAAGTTGGCACATTTTGTTCATTCTTGAGTCTCTCCTACATAATATGTGTAGTGATCTCCTCTTGGAGCTTGATTTCAGCAGAGCTTCCACATCACTTGCACAATTTGAGGGTTGGAGATCTTGAACTTACACAGATCCTTACATGGTATACAATTGATGAGCACTTGCACAACTTGGAACTTGGCTCCTTTGATCTTCTTGATTTGTCTTCTTCTCTCCTATGTAATATGTGTAGGGCTCTCTTCTTGGTACTTGATTTCAATAGAGCTTTCGTAGTACTTTGTGAGACTCGAACCACCGTCTCTGCTCCTCTTGCATGCATGCAAAGTGATGCTTCCTTCACCTCCTCCACACCCAAGGAGAGCCCCTCTTTTATAGGCTCCAAGAGCTTCTCTTCTTAGAGAGAGACTTGAGTGCCAAGATTTGAAAGGTTGATCTTCATGCGAGATGTGGCTATTCCAGGACCTACTCTACACAACACCAATTTTGGAATATCTCTTTGTGCGTTGCTCGGATGTGGAAAAATGTCCAACACAAAAGTTGTAGATCTTGCCGTTTTTTATAACCCTTCTAGGCCCTTTTTAGAGATTGGCTTTCTATCGTGAGATATTTTAAAAATGGATTCACTATGTCTATTTTAAGAAAAGTAGATTTTTAAACTCTATTCTTAAGTTATGGTCCATGCAACCACCTTGAGCCATAGATAAGGAGAGTTTATTAGATTGCATTGGGCCTCAACCTTAAGATTGACTTCCACACAAAAGCTTGTGTCATCTTAGACCTTAGAAAGGGAAAATCACTTCTCTCCTCACTTCCAGAGGATCACATCTCTCATCTTTCTTAGTGAGAGAATTACCTCTCTCTCGTCTTTCTTAGTGAAATAATTACTTCTCTCCTTAATTCATTAAGAGAGAAAAGACCTTAAACCTTGACTTGTAAGGGAGAGGATGACCCCAAATGAATGCAATGCTCATTATACACAAGTAAATATTTCCATGTGTCCTCGAATGCACACATAAATACATATACACAATGCTAATGCACTTCCTCTTCTTAGAACTCAATCCATCTTCATTTTATGTGTGACTCCTTGGTTCTTGTATACACTCTTACAGTTGGCAAACACTTTCTTCCTCCTTCTTCATAACTTGTATTACATGTACTAGATATCCCTGTCACAGTGCTCTGATCACCCCATTAAGTGATGCACTAGGAATACTGGTCTCTAAATGGTCTCATGGCCATGCTAGATCATCATCAGCACTTAAAGAAAAGTGAGGCATTAATTTATTGACATAAATTTATAAAATAGAGAATGCGTAATAAGCAATCAATTTAGTGACATCCCTTTGGCTTCTAAATAGTTGATCTCAACTGTAGAGGGGATACATAGTCCTTAAGAAGATTTAGAAAGTCGTATAGTTCTCGCTCAGTCATAAACTGAGCGTCCAATAGGAGATAATTCTTAAACTTAACCAAATACTTCTGTAATACCTTACCTGACCTTAGAGTATTGTCTTGATGGTGTAAAATTCTTCCAGGCACAAGGAACTCTAATGTTTCTTCTATGTCAGGTAAATCTTCCTTGATTGGTTCCATTGGAGGTTCTCCAATATAGGGATGTAGCAAACTTATATGGAAAGGATTATGAATGTTCCAATGACTTGGTAGATCTAAACAAAAAGTCACATTGTTTATCTTATCTGTGATCTTAAAAAGGGCCATAATAGTGATTAGAAAGCTTAACCACTTTACCCTTTTGACATTTCTGCTTCTTCAAGCGAGCCTTCTCAAACTTAAGAAGAACATACTATCCCAACTTGAGATCTAACTTACGACAATGCTTATCAGCTTCGTGTTTATGCTTCTCTTGTGTGTCCTTTGGATAGTAGCTTTTACTTGAGTGAAAGCTGTATCAATGTCTCTAACAAACTCATCTGCTGCAAAGATCTTATCCTTCATAAGAAGAATGGGTGCTACATGAGGCTTACCATAGATGATCTCAAAGGGTGCCTTATCAGTGCTAGAGTGCATCGTGTTATTGTATGCAAACTCTACTAAAGGCAAACAATTTTCCCATTCTTTTTTATTATCAGAGACGTAGGATTTCAAAAGGTCCAGAACATTAGAATTAACACTTTTACTTTGTACATCTGTTTGAGGATGATAACATGATGAAAACTTTAACCGAGTCCCGAGGTTCTCGAAGAGAGCTTGCTAAAAGATGCTGGTCATGTGGGAATCTGGATCACTTATAATAGACTTAGGCATGCCATGATGCTTGAAAATATGAGCAATGAAGAGCTTAGCCATATGATTGGCTCTGATTGTCTTTTAAACACGTATAAAGTGTGCTTTCTTATTGAATCTATCAATGATAGTGTAGATTGCATCGTTGCCTTCTTGTGTGCGAGGAAGCTCCATGATAAAGTCCATGGCTATACTTTCCCAAGGCTCATTGGGAATAGGTAATTGCTTCAGTAGACCATGTGGTTTATGCCTATCATACTTTACTTTTTGGCATATCTTGCAATTGCGGACATATCTTTCAATGTCAGCTCTAAGAGTGGGCCAAAAGAAATATCTTTCCAATGCTTGAGTAGTGGGTAGAATACCCCTATGTCCAGAATATGGAGATACACGTGCTTCATCCATTACCTTGTGTTACAATGGTAATGCTACACAAATTGCTTGATGATGATACAAATAACCATCTTGAATCGAGTAAGGTGTAATCGACTGACCTGAGTTAAGTTGATCCCATATGGTTGAGAAGTCGGAATCAGTTGCATACATTTTGGGCAAATCCATGAACTCATTATGTTAAACAGTTGTGATTGCATTCACTCGAGGTCACCATGATAGAGCATCTCCTACCACATTCTTAGTTCCAGATGTGTGAAGGATTTGAAAGTGAAACATAGATAAGAAATTTGCCCAATGTATCTGTTTCTTTCAGAGCTTCTTCTGAGTGAGGAAGTATCTTAGAATTTGGTGATCTCTTTTAATAACAAAATCTGCACCAAGTAAATAGTGTTTCCATACTTGAAGAGCATGTACCACTTCCATAAGCTCTTTCTCATATACTGGAGCATGTAGCTCTTTGGTGGAATTTGTAGCCTTTCAGCAGTATCTCCTGACACCAATTATATGTGGATCCTGGATCAAAGAGTATCAAAACTCATTGATTGTTGAGTGTTCCCCAATCCTTTAAGAGTTGTCTCTTCTTCTCATTTAAATGAGTTCTATCTTCTTGTACATCCGTAATAGAATTTGAGGATGGCGGAGGAGGATCTTTAATCAATTTTCTTCCTTCTTTTTGTGAGAACAATCAGGCTTCATATGCCCTAAATCACCACAAAGAAAGCACATTCCTTCCTCTTTGTAATTTTGTATCTCAGAGGGTGAGAGATCCTTGCGCTTCTTCTTATTACTCTTTGACTTTGAATATTGGTCATGGGTAGAGGTAGGTCTTCTTTGATTAGTGTTGTCTCTTGGTTGCTATTGTCTAGCTCTATAAGAACTCATCTCCAACTTTCAAGATGTACCAGGTGTATGCAAACTTTCAGCTATGATAGCAAACTCCATCATGCGAGATAAGGTTTCATGTGGATACACCTTCATGGTTTTGTGTAAATGAAGGAGTAGGCCACCTTCAAACTTCCTTTTCTTCTCTTCATCATCGCTGATCTCCATGAAAGGAGTAACCTTGAGAAGAGTAGACCAAAACCTGTCCACATAACTAGTGACCTTCTCATGCTCTTTCTGACCCTAGCCAATCCCACTTCTTCTTGACATCATTCTCAAAATTAGGAGGCAAGAACTGAGCATAAAAATTCATCTTAAACTTTTCTCGTCATACGTTTCCTTCCCTCCAAAATGAGAGTCAACCACCAATTGCTAGCGGTGTCTTTCAAGTGCATGCCTACATGCATGAGCTTGGACTTTTCTGAGAAATTACCATAGAAAAAAGCAAATTCAAATTGCTTGACAATGGCTAATGCCTTAGCAAGCTCTCTCCTATCGGAGTAAGAGTCAAACTTTATGTCCTTATCCCCAGACTTGAAAGTCTTAGTCTTCTTAAGCTTTCTCCTCTTATGGTCCCTCTTTGTCTATTTACCGATTGCACAAGACTTGGAACCAAGAGAGTAAGAACTAGAAGATGAGGAGGAGGAGGAGGAACTTGAGTAATCAAGGGAGTAGCTGGTTGCTAAGGGAGATGACTTCCTCCTTATCTGCCTCACTCAAGGTGAGGTCTTTTTACTCTTCTTGACCCAAGAGTCCTTCCTTCCAAGAAGCTTCTCAACAATTGGATGCTTTGCACCTTCACCATCAATTGGTGCAATGATGTTTCCTCCAGTATCACCATCTTTTGGAGGATCCCATCCTTCATAAGTAGCTTCTTCCCTTATCCTTAAGCTGTCAATCAATTGACGTACTTTGAGAATCTCCAACAAGCTACGATACTCTGTCAATTGAGCCTGTAATTGCTCACTTGTAGGCACTTCATCAATTGCCATTTTTACCTTCTTCTTGCAAGGATCGCCTTTACTTTGAGAAAAGAAAAGAGACCTGCTTTGATACCACTGTTATAAGATCCGAAATACACGCTCGACCGTCTTATATACTTAAAAGATATATGGTGAATATTGTGCTAGCGTAGAGAGAGAACAGATGAGAGAAAAGAAAGATGTAGAGAGATACAGAGATTGACAATACACTAGGGATTGGAAGATGGGCCAGTCCCCTCCTTGTGGAGTTATATTATTGACAAGGAGCAAGCTTCTCCATTACACATAAACCAGTTCTTAACTTGTAGATATTGGGATCAATATCACGGTTCCTTACATGGTATACAACAGGCTAACACTTGCATAACTTGGAAGTTGAAACCTTTTGATCTTTCTTAAGTCTCTCCTTCTCTTCTACACAATATGTGTAGGGATATCCTCTTGGAGCTTGATTTCAACAGAGTTTCCATAGCACTTGCATAACTTGAGGGTTGCTGAGCCTGAACTTACATAGATCCTTGCACAATATACAACCGGTGACACTTGCACAACTCGGAAGTTGACTCCTTTGATCTTCTTGATTTCTCTTCTTCTCTCCTACACAATATGTGTAGGGCTCTCTTCTTTGTGTTTGATTTTAGCAGAGCTTCTGTAGCACTTTGTGAGACTCGAACCGCCTTCTCTTCTCCTCTTGCATGCGTGCAAAGTGATGCTTCCTTTACCTCCTCCACACCCAAGGAGAGCCTCCCTTTTATAAGCTCCAAGAACTTCTCTTCTCGAGAGAGACTTGAGTGCCAAGATTGGAAAGGTTGATCTTCATGCAATATATGGCTGTTCTAGGACCTACTCTGCAGCACCAATTTTGGAATATCTCTTTGTGCATTGCTCGGATGGAAAAACGTCCAACACAAAAGTTGTAGATCTCGCCGTTTTAAAGATCGACTTTCTATCTCAAGATATTTAAAAAATGGATTCACCATGCCTATTTTAAGAAAATCAGATTTTGAAACTCTATTTCTTAACTTATGGTCCATGCAACCACCTTGAGCCATAGATAAGGAGAGTTCATTAGATTGCCTTGGGTCTCAACCTTAAGATTGACTTTCACACAAAAGCTCGTGTCATCTTAGACCTTAGAAAGGGAAAATCACTTCTCTCCTCACTTTCAGAGGATCACATCTCTCTTCTTTCTTAGTGCGAGAATTACCTCTCTCTCGCCTTTCTTAGTGAAATAATTACTTCTCTCCTTAATTCATTAAGAGAGAAAAGGCCTTAAACCTTGACTTGTAAGGGAGAGGATGACCCCAAATGAATGCAATGCTCATTACACACAAGTAAATGTTCCCACGTGTCCTCGAATGCACGCATAAATACATATGCACAATGCTAATGCACTTCCTCTTCTTAGAACTCAATCCATCTTTATTTTATCTGTGACTCCTTGGTTCTTGTGCACACTCTTACACTTGGTATACACTTTCTTCCTCCTTCTTCATAACTTGTATTGCATGTACTAGATATCCCTGCCACAGTGCTCTGATCACCCCATTAAGTGATACACTAGGAATACTGGTCTCTAAATGGTCTCATGGCCATGCTAGATCATTATCAACACTTAAAGAAATATGAGTCACTAATTTATTTTCATAAATTTACTCAATAGAAAATGCGTAATAAGCAATCAATTCAGTGATAGTAATTATCATAATTTTGGATCAATTAATAATTTTTAATGAGTAATTTTATTGATCATCAATGTGTTTTAAGTATTTTTATACTTCATATCTCTCTCTCACTCACATAATTCCTCCACATTAGGCGATCACTTGTGACAACACATTCTTACACTTCATGACAATATTCCTAGACTAATGCCAACTTTGTATCACACGTAATTATGATAGCATCTCTTATGAGGGAGATTGAAGAAAAGAAGAATGTTTATGGATTGAGTCATTGGTTACAAGTTTATGAATGTTATGGCTTATGGAGTAAGGTATGCCATATCGGCATAGAAGTTGTAAGCTTCCTCGGGTTCTCTAAATATATCAGCAAAATATTTTGTTCATTAAAAGCTATTGTGGGGATTTGCTAGCTTTTTTTCCTAGTGGATTTGAGCATTATAACTATAAAGGCTCGTGGAATCCACCTCTTTGGCTTCCTTTGGTGCTCAATGATGGGATGCTTAATAAGATCCCCTAGGCTTGACAACATGTTCCAACTTTTTTTTCTCTTCACAATGCAGAACTCTTACTTCAATGTGTGTTTGCTTCACTATTAAACCATTGCTCATGCAATCCTCTTCTTTGAGAGCAATCACACGTGCATTTATTCCCATTGTATTCACATTTCAATTGTGGTGTATCCATTTATCCTTACATTTGACTTAAGTGAGAGTTGTATTATTTTGTTGAGTTTTGGTTTCACTTGGTTTGGTGTCATGAGGAGCACTAAAAGGGATAAAAAACTATTAATAGAAACTTAAACCACAAGACATACTAGAAGTACATATGTAGTTTCATGGACTATCCAATGGTTAAATATGCGGCGAAGAAGAACATAAGGCTTTAGTCATGCCACAATCAAAATAGTCCAAAGGGGCTAAAATCTAGGTGTCAAATGAGCTAACACCCACCCATGGGGGTGGAGGAATGAAATTCCAAAAATGGAAGGAGCCCAGAAGAGAACAGAAATAGACAATTCAACAATCATTGCAGAATTTCACAATATGCACGCATTTCCGTGTAGCATCATATCCGATAGTTGACGGATGGATCTCAACTTTCAACACCACAAAAGAGTCTCAATTCGATGCCCAAATTCTCTCTTCTTTCTGTTGCTAAAAAAGGCTTAATTTATGAATGATTAAGTTCAATAATTCTCTCTTTCTCTCGCTTAGAAACTCTTAATTCATGATAGATTATGTGCTCTTATAGATTATCTACCTTAGCAGACCTCGTCATCCTTCGCTTTAGCTTCTTTTATTATCTTCCCATAATTCTTCCTTGTGATGGGTACATGCCAATTTCTTCCCGTTTTTAAAGTTTCTTATTGATTTAACATAGTTAATGTCTACTATAGTAATATCATGGGTACAATTTTGATCTTTTGCAGCACATCGAGAATTTGTAATTTGAGTTGCGAGTGAGTATATCATCCATTTGTGTTTATTTCAAATCAATGTGTATCTACTAAAACATGGGGCTGAAACATATTGCAATTGGTGCAATGGTAATCTACTATTTGCACAACATCATCATTTGCATGTAGCTTCATATTTGATTTCTTCTATTACGTGTGTCTTTTGCCAGTTGCCAGCAGGACTTTTGGATTGGTAATCTATACTACTTCCTTATTTTGGCTCTTGGTTCAGTGATCTCCCAAACCTCCATTTTTTCCCATGGCATATTCTTTCTCCTAGGCCTAATTTTGAATTCAAATCATTGATTTTATAATAGATACATGATCTATAATTATTGAGGTCACTTTAATGTGTGACGTCCTCTCTCTCTCTTCTCATTCTCTTTCTAATTTGTGACGTCCTCTTTCTCTCTCTTCTCATTCTCTTTCTAATTTCTGATTTGTCTCTCCCATCATCTTCCTTATTTTGCAGGTAGGCTTACGATTTTAGGAGGAGCAGGTGATGCAAGCAGGCTCATGGGAGCTTGGGGCTTGTGTCGTAGTCAGCAGGCTGGTCTTCTCCTTGAACGGGTTACTCTCTTTCTCTCTCTCTCTCTCTCTCTCTCGATTTTAGGGAGGACTTCAATCCCATGCACATGGGCAATACACGCAACACGCAGGTGGGTAGCATGTAGGGCTCTCTCTCTCTCTCTCTCTCTCTCTCTCTCCCCCCCGACGTGGCGGGTGGGCAACACGCAAGGCCTATGGCTGCAACAGGTGGGCAACGCGCATGGCTCTCTCTCTCTCTCCTCCGTGGGGCGGGAGGGCAGTGCACAGGGTTCTGTGGTTAGGGTCTCTCTCTCTCTCCGTGGCGGGAGGCCCTGCGTCTCTATCCTCCGTGGGGCAGGAGGGCAGTGCAAATGCCCTGTGGGTTGACATGGCGACAGTTGGGAGGGTTCTGTGGTTAGGCTCTCTCTCTCTCTCTCTCTCTCTCTCTCTCTTCCGTGGTAGGAGGGCAGTGTGCAGGGGCTATGTGGCTGACGTGGCGGTAGACGGGAGGGTCTCTCTCTCTCTCCCCCCTTAACGTGGCGAGATAGAGCGAGAGAGAGATTAGTTATTATATTATACCAAATCTTATTTATTATTATTATTATTATGGTTAGTTAAGTCTATAGTCAGTTATTAGTCTTTATTAATTATTATGATAATTAATTAGTTAATTAGTATTGTTAATTATTATTAATTTTATTTTTAATGTTACTTATAATTAATAAATAAGTAATAATACTAATATTAAGATTATTTTATCACTATTAGTTATTAGTTATTTTTATACCGTTATATTATATTATATTTATTAGTTAGTTGTTGTTGTTGTTATTGTTATTATTATTATTATTATTATTAGTTAATTAGAGCTGATAGTTCATTAGAGTTAATAGTTAATTATTCTTAATTATTAATTAGTTAAGATTATTAATATTGAATGTATGAATGATTGATAATTAATAATTTTAGTTATAATTATAATTATTTAGTTATATAATTTTTTATTATTAATATAGTTATTTTTATATAGTTATATTATATTTTATTTGTTAATTAGTTAGTTATTATTTTTTAATTATTATCATTAGGTAATTAGAGCTAATAGTTAATTTATTGTTAATAATAATAATAATAATAATTAATTAATTAATAGTTAACATCGATTGTGCGCAAGGGTTACAAAATCATAACTCTAGGTACAAAGCATACTTTCTTTATACTTCGAGAGTAATAATGTGCCCTATAATTGAATACAAAACCAACTTCTTCCATTCCACAATTATCAAGTTTGTTGTTGTGGTGTACTACAAAATCATTTGAATGGCAAAGTGCTTGGATTTTGGGAGGCTCGAGATGGTGGTCTTGTTGCATCAGTTCAACCTATGTATGATATGAAGGACTTGAAGCTATCTCTTGGAACTACTCGATAAGTTTTTTCCTCAAATTATAAGTCATTTCTTTCATGTTTTTCTCATATATTTTTGAGGTTTTTACTTTTTCTCTCATATCAAATGTTTTCCCTTTGAATCTTGTTGAGAACCAGCCTTTGGGAAGCTTGTTTGGGACACATACAAAGCTCTACATGTGGATGTGGATGTGGATGAGATAATGATGATTTAAAAGTCATCACAATATCTTTTAAGTCGCAAGATTTTTTTCTATAAGTTTATATATATGTTGTCTACATCAATTGATTCATATGGTTCTCTTGAATTACTTCCTTATCGACCTCTCCGTTCTTTGGAATGGTCCATTCCAGATGAGTGGACACTTCAAACATTAAAAATAAAGATCATACATGACATTAATAGCTCGTTGAGATTCATGAGAGTTTTAAGATTAGTGAACCTTTCATGGTTTGTACCAATTCATGTTTTTGTATATATCTTTAAAAGCACTAATGCACATTAATGTCCCTTCATGTTCATTTGTAACAACATAATAGAGGACTTTCTTAATTCCAATTTTGAAGAAGGATGAAATGAGATGGATGGGATGCACAAAGGTGACATCTTTTTGTGCAGAGTGGTCTCTAGTATTACATTTTGTTGTAACTTGATTGCATGTTTATTATTGTACATGCGCTTCTAATATTAACATTGGATGAAGAGAGTAGGTCAATGGACTTCCTTGGAGTCCACTAAAGATATGAGACAAGCATTTGACATTCAAATTCATATAACAGGTGGAATGATTGAGTCAATCATTGTGAGTGATTGTTGAAGTCTTCTAAATCTGCGAGGGTATCTAGTTTTGATAGGAAGCATTCATACGGAGAGCTTCAACTTCATTGGTGGTAGAAAGATGACCTTGTTTAATATTGGACTTTTTTGGTTTTGGTCAGGATATAGTAGTTCTAATCTTGTTTGGTTTTTTTCTTTTAGATGGGCAAAAGAACAGAGAAGAATTATATACAATTGAGTGCTTTCTAATAAGTCAAAATTTATATACAAAATGATGTATCATAAAGTAATGATGAATAGATCATGAAATTTTATTTTTCAATGCCTTATACATATTTTAGATTCTCTAACATTTTATATTTTAGATTATTTTGTGATTTAGTTTTATTTATTGTATCAATAGAATTTAATGGATTTTTAAAAACTAAAACTCTAGGTCTATGGCCTATAATTAAAAAAACTAGTCACTTGGTCTCATTTTCATTTTTCGGCTCTCCAACCACTTCTTCTCTCCCCAAGCATCCTTGCACTTGCCTCCCTTACCTCTTTTTCCATGATTGATCACTCTTAATAGCTTCATGAAATTCCTTCAAGGTGTGGAGCTCACCAGGAGATCATATCTTTACAATATCTTTTGTTCCAATATCAAGAACTATGACATGGTATTAAGGCATGGTCCAAGCATGCAATACCCTATCAAGTACATGAACACATACTTACGAGAATATATAGTTGGGTTTCAAGGTTCCGAGGAGGAATGGATGCCATGAAATCTCTTGAAGTATATTAATGGCATGGATGTATTTCGAAAATGACTAGGTAGTTTTTGTGCAAATCTCACCCCTACCTACTTCAAGCACCTCACTCCTCGGCAAGTTAAGAAATATGGCTTTGACTAGCATGGATTTGACTATCTCCGATGGATTGCCACTTTTGTTTTGTTACTCAATGAAGGTGAGGACCCACATGTAGCCATAGTAGATGTTGAAGAGCATGTGGGAGGCTTACTAAAGGATGTCCCTAATCCAAAGACTTCACCAATAGACAATGCTAGAGAGGAAGTAGAGGCTGTAGAAGAGGCAAAAGATCTAGACCTTATGTTCAATGGAGCTATAATTGTTGTGGATAACACCTTAGGAGTAGGGCCTAGGTGAGCAGGAGGCTTACCCCCTCTACCATCAATGTAGACTATCGCATAGATAGCATGAGCGAAATCATCATCGATGACAAATAATTCATGTTTCTCCATGATGTGGAGAAATTTTTTGGAGTGAGGGAGAATGAGACATTGTCGATGCTAACAATCGCCAATGACTTCCCCCTCGTGTCTAATGATCTGCCTATGGAGTACAACAATCCAAATCTACAAGACAAAGACAATGCACTCATAGCTCTTGGAGATGTTGTGGACTTGGCCGATCATGCTATGGTTGGCACCCAAGAGTTTGAGGTAGTGCACGCTAGCTTGGTGGCAGGACAAGTGCCCTCCTTGGAAGAGTAACAAGTCCCCTTGATCAGCGAGTCCAAGTCAAGTGTGGACTTAACCAAACCCTCAGAGGTTGTTGCCAATATCAAGCAAGAAATAAGTGTATCTAGACACTTTATTTTACTATGTATACTATTTTGAGCTAATTTCATATCAATGTAGGCCGTGCTCGACATTGATGGTTTTGCAAGTCGCCATAAGGGTTGGGAAGCATTCAGGAAGGATGCCTCCATAGGGTACTATATTGGTGGAATCCCCATTGCTGACATAGCCATTATCCATGCCACCTTCACCCCAGATGGACGGGCTCAACTCTCTATCCTAAAAACCCTATCATAGTGTTATGTGCATCCATCACCTTGAATGCACCCAAGATCATTCTTGTGAAGGAGTTGGTGAAGTATATATTTGGTACACACTTGAGCATATGGATATTGCAAGTTACGAGGATTGGCAAAGCCATAGGAGCCAACTAGGCTGCATGCAAGACAATGTCAAGGTAGGTTTGCTACCAAAGGCCAAGAAGAGATGGAAGTAGGCCTATGAGAAAATCAAGCATCTCAAGATGGCATGAAACTTGTATTGAGCTCTAGGATTCTAAGCATACTTCTGTAAAGAAAAAACTCTTTGTATTTGTATTATTATATATATATATATATATTATTGCAATCTGTTTCTTAAGCATATTATCTATTTTTTAGCATTCAATTGTGATAACATTGAAGGATTTTACGAATCGAAGTTGTGTGATACTAGTGTGCATATTTTTAGAGTACAATAGAGATGCAAAATATAATTAAAAATTTATGGTTCGACATGCCAATTGGTTTAGCTTTGGTCCAAAATGCCCAACAATGGTACCAGAAATTCGATCTGAACTATCTAGGAAGCCCTAGATGGTACTATACATGAATCTGTCCATTTATGCTCTATAGCATCCAAGACTTCCTATATAACTTAGATCGTACCGTCTAGGGCTTCTTGGATAGCTTAGATAAAATTTTTTATGCCATTTTTGGGTATTTTAGGCCAAAAATAAGCCAATTGGCCTATCGAACTACAAATTTTTGACCAATGAATTTTTAAAATTTTCATTGTACTTTGCCACTTGTATGACTCACGCTAACTTATCATTTGGCAAAGCAAAAATGTTAACTAGACCGTTGGCTCAATAATCAAATTTTCCTTCTACTTAATTGTCGAGTTTTCAATACGTTGCAAATTTAATCATTACACATCATGCACAAATACAATATGAGTCTTTTGAGGCACAATAAAAAGAAAAGGTTTTTTCTTATGTTAAAGTTCACCTCAAGTTCACATAGTACATTGCATTGCAGTGTGTTACAAAAACTGTAGACCCTTGGCAACTCTAATCTCTCTCCCCTCTTATTTGTCTAGCTAACTACATATCTCTTCACATGATGGTCACTTGCTTTTGGCATGAATTACACAGAGATATGCGTCCTCAAAAAGAGTGACAAGATACGCTTCTACATCTTCATGGATAGCCTCCACTGCAATCCCTCACATGCAAAATTGATATCCATAGGAGTGAAGGATTTCCTTCACTAAGTATACAAAGGGCACTTTCCTGATTAGTAGATCCATGATCTTTTGATATTTGCAGATCTCCCTAAGAGCCGCTGGATAGTTCTTTGTGCTTTAGCCTTTTCCCAAGGACTCGTCTTGTTGGGCCTTGCTATGGTTGCCATTCTTGTGCTTGTTGGGATTGGGGTTGGGACACTCAGGTGCATCTTGCTTGTGGTAGAGGCTACTTTTGGAGCGAGGAGGAGGGGTATCGGAGGAGGAGGAGGAAGTTGTCTGGCTCACTTTGGTTTTAGCTTGAGGTGTCATATAAGGCCCTTACCACCTCTTGAGTGCCCTTCAATTGCATTTGCACTAGCCTTTGCCCATTCTATCCTATCTTGGGGTCTATTGATGTGATCGTTAATGTTTCCCTCATCATCATTGTTTCCACCTTCCTCATCTATAGAGGTGTCACCCTCATTGTTTCCAGATTCATTGTTATCAACTTCCACATCCTCACTTACTTCTTTCTCTTCGAAAGAATTTTCTTGCTCGCGAGCTCTTTTCAAAGACTCCAAGACCGATTGAGGGAGGATCTTCGAGCCTTTGGATAGAACGAGGGGGGAGGGGGGAGGACATGGAGATGACGAGGTTGTGCTACTATTGGAGTCATCCTATTGGGTGAAATTAGGGATCTCTTTGCCTTACCATGGTAGAAAAGTGAAAATTTATCCTTAGCCTTGGCTTGGTAGTGGATGTCATCGCATAGTTTGCTTGGGGCAGTGACCATGAGGTGGATTAGAAGAGAAGAGGAGAAGACAACAATAGAAGTATGAAATAGAAAATGAACTAAAGAAGCTCTATTTATATAAAATCTAGTAATAGGATTTAAGAGAGATTCGTACGTGATTTTACATATGTGTCCATTTTGACCCTTCCCTTAACCTTGTCATATACCATGATGCATGTGTATTCATTGCAAATGTGTTTCGCCACTTTTTCTTATTACGTGTGTGGATTTGTTGCCTGATAGATTTAGTCAATGTGGTAGCCTTAGCATTTTCCAATGTGATGTAGCGACCAAAGGCGCATCTATAAAACCAATCAAATATTTCTACAAGGTAGCTTTTCTTGACACAACTACCTCTATGGCAAGTGTTCTTGAAATATGCACCATGAGTCTAATAATGAGACTTTTCCATACCTTGGGTGATCCACATTTCCAAAGACTTATATTTCTCCAAAAAATATGATCCATGAGCATATAACATGTGCTAAAAAAATATGTACCATTGACATTAGATTTGGAGCATCAACGTATCCAAATATTAAAGAACATGTTAGTAGAGTTAAAGGTATACCATGTAGTGGGTAATGTTAGTTTCTTCCCTTGGCATTGACAAGTAGCTTTATAAAATCATTGACCAATGTATGAAATTCAACTTGAGTGGAGCAATCTGTTGATGGTTTTAGCATTATACGCACTAGCTTATCAAAAGAATGCATAAACTTTAATAAACTTTTTTCCATGCATTCTTAAGACTAGGATATCTTTTCAAATATTTATTGCATTTGCATAAATATTTTCACAACTCCCATTTTAACTTTGATGGCTTTCCGATCATATTACTTAGGAATCTCTTCGCCTTCATTCCACTCATTGATATTTTCTCTACTATGTTATAAGTTAGACCTAAATTTTTTCAATCTTTTTTAATCTTTACCTTGCCTCCATATATACCTAATGAATTTAATAGCTCCTCGACTTTCTCAAATAGCTTCTTCACGTTTGGAGGGAGGCTTCATTGTGTATATATAATTGATATGCAACTTCAATAGCTTGTCAAATATGCGTATGAGGCAATGCAAAGTGCAAAAATGGACATTCTTAATGTTAATTGGAAATATGAATTTTCAATTCTCATCAAGACATGACCTAGTTGTTGGTGGTGCCTTTCTATTGCAGGCCAGTGATCCTCCCTTCCATGCAATATTATCTATGGCCTCAGAAGAATTATTTATTTTCATGCAAAATGGACAAGGCAATGATGCTAATGCCTTAGTGTCACAATTGAACATATACTTTAGAGTCTCCATCTAAGTGTCAATTAATGTTGAATTTTATGACTCCTTCCATGTAGAGCTTCTCTCCACTTGTTTGCTTGGAAATTATATTTGGATATGGAGTATATTGAAAGATCCAAGAGAGAATACTAGGGGTCTCCTTGGGAACTTGGGCTATTGCTAGCCACACAATTTTCTTTTTTGACTGCACACTAAACAATTGGACAAGCATGCTATCTTTTGCATAGGCCATGGCATAATTCATCAATGTGAGGCCCACTCTCTCTAACTTGCATCACTTTACAATTTGACATTCATCAAGCTTGATAACAAACTCCAAGGTTGAAACAAAACTTGGCAATAATAGTTGGTACAAACTTAGGAGAAACAAGTGCACTATATTGAATCCATAATGCTAGATTAGGAAAATTCAATATCTTTCATGTATTGCATCTTGTAGAAACAAGCTATGGCACATTGCAACTTAACCATGTCAACAAAAATATTGTTGAAGGTATCATAGTCATAAGAAATCTTTCAAGCTTTAGTTTCCTCCACTTCCATTTTGGCAGTGATAAAAAAATGATTTCCTTGAATTACCAATGGATATATTTCATACTCGTCTTACAACTCTTAGTCGAAATGGACGAGACAAAATCATATGCTTTATTTTGCTATGAGCCAATGTAGTTGCTATCATACCATATATGGCCTCATAGCCTTGTCGACAACCCCAACTATATCACATACTATTTGAACTTCTTCTATAGATAAACTATTAAGAATATCTATTATAAGAATCTCATTCAAAGCAGTAAGCTACAGGGCTTGATGTCGAGGGTTTCTCAAAATTTAAATCAAATGCTTGTGCCATTTGATGACCCTCACCTTGGCCTCCAGCATCATCGAAAAATTTCCTAACAAAAAAGAAAATTTTAGGAAGTAAAGTAGATTTTGATTGTCCTTGAATAGAAAATGATAAATTGTAATACTTGCACATGTCTTTTTCGCACTCCACCATTCAAAGATAGTGATAGCATTAGAAGTAATTGATGTTTTCTTTTCTTATAACCCATGGGAGTTTGCCTACACCTTTGCACCTTTGCTTTTGCAATATTCTTATCCTTCTCCATTTGCTCCAAAAGCGATTTTAATCAAGCATTCTCCTCCTCCAAGGTTGAATTTGTTTACGTGTTCATTGTCATGTCTTGTCCCTTGTCTTTATATTACTTCAATTCTTCTTCTGAATCAAGCTTCTGCACTTTGATTTGTTGATCTTGTAGGTCTTTTTGCAACACATTTAAAGAACCTTGGAATTGTAACAAAGATTGATGAGTGCTATATAACATGTATTGATAAAATTGATGCATATGAATATTTCCATCTAAGCATTTGCAATAACCTAGTAGATCATTTTTACCATCTCCGATAAATGTAAGCAATGAAAAAGTGGTATCGAAAGGTGGATTTAGCCTAGACTTGCTAGGATCATTAGGATGCAAGGAACCATTTTTCCAAAGCTTAATATTTTTATTTTCCTCTAAATGATATTGGGAAGTAGTTGTTACATCTAGCCCATGCTTGCTATAAGGAGACTTTGCAATAACATACTCTTAATCTACACATATATGCAAATCCACCTTTCTCTTACGATTGCTTATGTCCCTAAGTGGTTCCACTAGAGCAGGAGAGGAAATGGAGGAGATAAAGTTTTCATGGGATAATATCAATTTAAAAAGCTAGAGGGAAAAAGAGAGCATGAAAAATGTTTTAATGCATATATAATATGGTTAGGTAGCACCACTAGAGATAGAAATTAGTCCGCCTTATTGATGTGGCAATTAGGAGGAGTAGTGGAGCATAAAGTAGGTATGTAACTACCTTTATAGGGTCCCAGGTATCACATGTGTGGGTATTAAAAAATATGAGTTGATTTTGAGGACCTTCAATGCAAAAAAGTATATAGAAAATGAGTATTTCAACTTGCAATATGATTGAGTGCCTCTTAAGAAAAAGAAATCTATTTTTGTGAGAATTTTTAAAAATTCATTTTTTGGAACAAAAATAAATGAGTTACTAATGTGGCACTTTTGGCAGAATGCTGGTCCCTTCTTAGAGGACACGCTAATGTAAAGGGACTTTAATGCAAAAAAGTATATAGAAAATGAGTATTTCAACTTACAATGTGATTGGGTATATTATAAATGTAAAATTTATAAAAATTTATTTTTTTAAAAAATAAATCCGACTTACTGATGTGGTACTTTTGAAAAAGTGGTGGTCCCAACTTGGAGATGAAAAAAGCTAGTTACTAGGGTGAAAAGAAAGGGAGACTCCCCTCCTTTATAGGTACGGTCCACCACAAAAAGTGGGCAAAGCCTAGGAATGCAAGGGAGCAAGGGACAAAAAGGCATGCAATGATGACCACTGAAGAGGGACTAATCTAAGATTAAGGATTCCTAAACAATTTTCTAAGAGGCCCTTTTTGAGTCCATATTCTCCCTAGTGCAAAGGCCATTCAATCAGCCCATCAAAATCTCTAATTTCATATTGAAACATTCTTTTGGTGCCTTTCGAAATGCCTTATGGTCTCTCAATCTTATTAGCTAATGAAAAAATCATAGATTCCAAAAGTTATGATGTCTTGTAACACTAATAGATAGGGAAGAGAGCTAGTATAAGGATACTTCATTATTATCGTTATTTTGTTTCATGTTTTCAATAATTTTTGTATCTTCCTCTGATAATGGAGGATCATCTACAACTAGAGTCACTTTTAGAGTTTCCTTAAAAGGTTTCACCAAACTAATATGGAACAAATTCTGAATTTTCCAATGAGGAGAAATGCCTAATCTAAATGCATTATCATTAATATTGTCTACAATAGAAAGTGCAATCTAATCTCTTGAAGACAGATTTTATCTTTGGATGCTTTTCAATAAAAGGTCCTACTAATTGTCTAAAAGAAAATGATTTAGAATTACTAGACTTTCAAGTTTATGAATGATACATGGTCTTTCTTGGGTCTTCTAACATAAAGGGTTTCAATGGAGCTCTAGCTTAGTCTTTGGGTTATAAATATCTTGATGTAAAGAATATATAGGTGAAATACTACACAATGATGATAGAGTCTAAGTGTTAGTAAATATATAGTGCATACCTAATATAAATATATCAGCTAATATTTTATTTAATTAATTTAAAAAATATTGATTTATTTTTAAATAATATTTATTTGTATAATCATTTTTATATAATTCAAATTATATTTGACTAATGTTGAGATTTAACAAAGAAAACTCTAAAACAAATATAATAGTGATAGAAATTAGAGAGCCAAACCTGAGTTGTTGTCAAAAGTCCCAATGTTTTCATGAGTGTTTTTGGCAAAGTGATTTCTTGATTCACTTTGGCTTGGCCTCGTAAATCACTTAACCTCATTGCTTAATCTCCTTGAGCTTGCTTGCTTAAATCATCCTTGTTGATAAACATAAAGTCTGTAATGCACTTTGTAATCCCATAATGGATTTTATAAACATCATGGTATTGTGTGCTTCCTCATATGTTAAAAGTGTAAGAGAAAAACCTTAATTTAAGGTTTTTTAAAAATCTTAGACATTTGTTACTCGATCCTTATTATTGCACAGATGTTAGGTTAGAGAATAAATCATATAAAGACTTGCTTTTTAAGCCTTAGTCATTGAAGGCTTAAGACTTATAAAGAGTTAAGTATTTAAAAAACATTTTTTATTTTTAAGTGGAAAGTGTGTGTGGTTTTTGAAGTTAGAAAGATTTCCAGATTTGATGAGCTAGAGATGGTGGTATCAAATATCATCTTGGTAGAGACATAGATTATATAATAGTGGAGGTGAGATGTGGGTTGGAGATTTGGTGGGAACATAGTTGTGGTTGGAAGTTTGTCACACCTTCTTGAGAAAATAATATAAAATAAGAAATTGTAAGCTTTTGTAAGTTTCTAATATGATGTTGGAGCATGAACACATTGCAATGATGTTGACTTAAATGGTGGGCTTGTGGAAATTTTTTGAGTTGCTACAAGTGGATTTGAAAAACAAAAAGGGGATTTAGCTTGATAGAAAAATGTTCGAAGGATGTTAATACTAAGATTGCACATTATGACACTAACTAAACATTAATTCCCATAGTGCAAATCTACCGAGATCCAAGATCAAATCTAAGTGCCTTTATTGAAGTCACCTTTGAATGTTGAACTTGATTGATATTGATGGTTTTAGTCAAAGTACTAGATTTCAACCACCAAAAGGAGTGAGTTTGCAAGTAGTGCAAGATGTTTTTAGAAATACAAACCACTGTGTAATAGAGGAATCCATTGGATGATAGGATGTCGTTTGATGATGAGGAGGAGAATGGTAACTTTAAGGATGGATGTATGCCTCTTTTGTGATATTGATGCATACACCAATTACTTTGCTATGATACTAATGTTGTAGCCTTTCACCATGCAAAAATAAAATATTCACTCAAAATTGAAAGAAACACAAACTCAACAATAAAGAAATAGAGACAAGAGTGCATGAACACTTCCCCATGAATGTATTTATGAATTTGTATTAAGCTTTTGTGCTAATAAATATAATTGAAAAGTATCTCTATTTTGGGCTTTTGCTTTCTTTACATGAATGCCTTGCTTTTTGTTCTAATATTTTCTAACTCCTATTCTAATAAATTAATTTCAAGGTTGAAAAAATAATAATTAAGTTTTCTAAGCCTTGCAAAATAGTTGCATCCAAATAAATAGACTGCATGTAGGTGAATACAATGTCCTTGCACTAATGAGCATCCAAACAATACAATTATTTCATGCTGTGAAGTGTACGACCATAAATAATTTTTATGCACTAGAATGTGCTTTCTTATAATATTTATTCTACATAACTTCGTCTACTTCTAATGATATGCTAACCACAAACAAAACACATTCATATCCTTTCATCTATCGACCAAGCATAATATAACTAGTGTCATTCATACGCAATACTTCCATCTATCTAGGTAGGTATCGTCCCACTTGCAATTGCAGTACTAATAGGCCAAGCGCTGCCTATAGCTCTTGCAGCCACTAGTTGTGCACACCCACATGTGTGAATAGGGGCAAGTGGCCCAGCACATGCCATCTGGGGGGAGCTGGAGGCAACTTCCCACTACCCATCCTTCTTTTCCTCCACCTCTGGCCTAGCACCAAGAAAGCCATTGCCACCAATATGCTAAAGCCCATAAATTATAGTCCTTCTCATCAAGAGAGCTTCACCTCACCATAGCCACCCCAAATATGAGAGAGAGAGAGAGACATAGAGACATAGAGAGAGAGAGAGAGAGAGAGAGAGAGAGAGAGAGAGAGAGAGAGAGAGAGAGAGAGAGAGAGAGCAACACAAATTAAGTGATGAAAAATGAACAATATATGCTACCATGCACCTCTCTCGAAACACATGCTAGCACATGCACCTCACGAAAGGGTCAACAAAGCGAACGAGACACGCCATGCGTAGTAAGTTTAACTAGAGTTATAATAACCACCTCTCCTTAAGGGCCTATAATTTTGTATTACCTTTAGGTATGAGCATGGCATTCTTACCTCCATATTTTTTGCATCATCATCACACCATGACATTTTTACCTCTCAATTATTTAAGGTGTTTAGATTATAGTTCATTTGCCTTGCTAAACACAATTTAATTTTGCCCCACCTAATTATGTAAGGTATCAAGGGTGGTCCAAGCAAACTCTAATAATCACTAGAAGGATACGGAGGCATAGCGACGGCGCTTTCCAATACAAAATAGCGGCGTTGCTATTTGCGCAAATAGCGACGCAAATAGCGACGATGCTCAGACGAAAAAACGCGGGTCGAAACCCGCGGGTTGAAACCCCAGCATGTTATTTTGTGCGAACAAATGAAAGAGAGAGCGAAAGGGAGAGTGAACTCCATCTTGCATTTGAGAGGGAGAGGGAGAGAAAGAGAGAAAGAGGGAGAAGGAAAGCTTCTCACCGCCGCCGCCGCCATTCGCGAAGAAGAGGAAGTGTACGGAGGGCGAAGAGGAGCCGCCGAATCCATCCTCAGGCCTTTATGGTGAGTGCATTGTTCCTTCTTGCTTTGTTTTTGTTTTTTCTCTTTTTCTTTTACTTGTTTTTGTTAAAAATCATGTGTATTGAGAGAGGGAGACGAAATGAGAGAGGGAGAGGAAGAGAGAAAAGGAAAGAATGAACGAGAGAGAGAGAGAGGGAGAAAACATTAAACATAATAGGAAAAGAGAGAAAGAGAGGGAGAAGGAGAGGGAAGGAGGAAGGGAGGGAGAGAGAGAGGGAGGGAGAGATTGTTATTGTTGTTGTTTTATTTCTTCTTTTTATTTATTTCTTGTTTGTTGTTGTTGTGGTAGTGGTAGTGGTAGTGGTAGTTTGATTTCTTATTTTCTTGTTTGTTGTCGTTGTGGTAGTCGTAGTAGTAGTAGCGGTAGCAGTAGTTGTTGTTTAATTTCTTATTTTCTTATTTGTTATTGTTGTGGTAGTGGTAGTAATAGTGGTAGTGGCAGTGGTAGTTGTTTAATTTCTTATTTTCTTGTTTGTTGTTCTTATGGCAGTCGTAGTAGTAGTAGTGGTAGTGGTAGTGGTAGTGGTAGTGGTAGTGATAGTAGTAGTTGTTGTTTAATTTCTTCTCTTCTTGTTTGTTGTTGTTGTGGTAGTCGTAGTCGTGGTCGTAGTCGTAGTCGTTATTGTAGTAGTAGTACTAATAGTAGTAATAGTAGTTTTCTTGTTTGTTGTTGTTGTAGTAGTAGTAGTTTTTTTTCTTTTCTTGTTTATTGTTGTTTAGTTTTCTTGTTTGTAGTAGTAGTAGTTTTTTTTCTTTTCTTGCTTATTGTTGTTTAGTTTTCTTGTTTGTAGTAGTAGTAGTAGTAGTAGTAGTAGTAGTAGTAGTAGTAGTAGTAGTAGTAGTAGTAGTAGTAGTAGTAGTTTTTTCTTCATTTCTTGTTTGTTGTTATTGTAGTAGTAGTAGTTATTGTTGTTTTTTTTTTTTTCTTGTTTGTTGTTATTGTAGTAGTAGTTGTTGTTTTTTTTTCTTTTCTTGTTTATTGTAGTGGTAGTGGTTTGTTGTTATAATAGTCGTAGTCGTAGTTGTCGTAGTCGTGGTTGTAGTAGTAGTAGTTATTTTCTTATTTTTTGTTGTTGTTATAGTAATAGTTTTTTTTTGTTTTCTTGTTTATTATTGTTTAGTTTTCTTGTTTGTTGTTGTTGTTGTAGTAGTGGTAGTAGTAGTAGTTTTTTCTTTTTTTCTTATTTATAGTAGTAGTAGTAGTTGTTGTTGTTTTTTTTTTTCTTCTTCTTCTTCTTTTCTTATTTATTGTAGTGGTAGTGGTAGTGGTAGTGGTAGAGAGAGAGATGTTTTGTTAAAAGAAATGAGAGAGGGAGAGGAAGAGAAAAAGGAGAAGGAATGAGAGAGAGGGAATAAACATACAACATAATAAAGAAATAGAAAAAGAGAGAGAGATGGAAGGAGAGAAGAGAATAAATGGATAAAAAACAAAGAGAGAGTGGTGACGAGGTCCGGTGAAGTCCGGTGCAATATCACGAGATGAGAAACACTCCGACATATGTTAATTTGTGGGTAGGTGGAGACTTTACATACGTTAATTTTGCTGAGTTATAAGAGAAGAAATCCCTTCTCAAACAATTTAAGAAAAAAAAAGAATGATAACAAAAACAAATTGTTTGTCGTAGCGTAGATAAAATGGAAAACGATAAAGGTTGTAATATTCAAGATCGCGAGACGTATCTTAATCAGCATGTCCCATGTCCTTCCTCTCAATGTAAGTTGGCAATTAGACGAAAACATCGATTGTCTATAGAACATGTACGACGCTTCGACGAGTTTCAATCTGAGATCATTGATAAGGCGATCTCAGATTTTGAGCAAATGATAAGAAAAGTATATATCAATCATGCATTGTATTCGCAAGCTAATTAAATACCATATACAAAAACATTGGGTGTGGTTAGCAAAATTTCTATCCAGGGAGATGACGTCTCGTCCCAAGGAGGAGTGCACCCTTTTTGGCCAATTAGAAGAGTTCGTGGGCGTGTGATGGATGGAGTGCCTGAGGTAATCCACCACTTGGAAGGTACTACCCAATCTATACCATCAATACCAGAGGAGACATGCAGCCTTCCAAACTTACCTACAATCTTGGAGCCTAAGATGGAGGCAATGATCGATGCATTGATGCCCATGGATGTCGAGACTAATGATTCGCTTAGAGAGGAAGCATCCATACCATTATATGATGGGTGCCGAGTATCTCGCTTGAAGACACTGCTTGCACTCCTAAGTGTGCAAGCAAAATACGGGTGGAGCAATGCGAGTGTGACTGAGTTGTTTACTTACCTTGTACGTACACTTCATTGATTTCTTTTTGACACTATCATTAAAAATATTTGTGCTTTTTCAAGGTATTTTATGATTTTTTTTAAAGGTTACTGAAGTATCATATATTACAACTTGCAAATACCATGCCTGAGTCTCGTGATGATGCATGACATATTTTACAAAAGCTTGGCATGGACTACAACAGCATCCATGCATGTATCAACGATTGCATACTGTTTCGAGGAGAATACGAGACTATGGAGACATGTCCAAAGTGTGGTTCTCACAAAGTATCGACAGAACTTGCAAGGGCAAACCATCCCTCAAAAAGTTCTTAGACACTTTTCGCTTATCCCTCGCGTAAACCACATGTTTCATACGTCTGACATGACGAGCTTGACAACGTGGCATGCACAGAATAGGTCCACAGATGGAGTTCAATGAATATCTGTGGATTCGTGCGCATGGAGTCACATTGACTCTATCTTCCCAGGCTTTGCCCGAGACCCAAGGAATCTTCGGCTCGGTCTTGTTATGGATGGTGTGAACCCATTCGGTATGCGCTTAACTTCTTACAGTGTGTGGCCTATAGTCCAGAACATCTCATTCTTAGCTTACTCATTCTCGGCCGCTACAAAGTAAAAAATATGGACGTGTATCTTTGTCCATTAGTCGATGAGCTTAATATTTTGTGGGAGGAGAGGGTTACCGTGCAAGATATGAGCAAGTGCGATGGTCAACGGTCCGCCAAAATTCGAGCCATTCTCATGTGGATGATACATGACTTTTTGGGATTCGGAGAGTGCTCAGATAATTAGGCTTCCATTCTCGTTGGTAATATCTATCATAGCTCGTTCAAGTTTATATTCACTGGATAGAGGTGTTGGAATAGGTCTGGTTACCTTAGGTTATCATACATGTCCATTGTGCAGGCCATAGTTAGACTCCCGAAGGTCACGAACCATAAAGAAGATGGTATATCAAGGACACGCCGCTTTTTTGCTAGAGGGTCATGAACTCATGGAAGGTTTTCTTAGATGACCTCCAATACGTATGAATGCCCAAAGCTGGTATGAGCTGAAAATGGTCCACACATAGTCACATCCAAACGGAATCTGACGGTTCTCAGTTTTCTACGAGTTGCTATATTAGACCCACTTATTACAGATCAACCACTTGTTGGATCCCATGCATATTTTCAAGAATGTGAGTAGCCTACTATGGGACCATATCACAGTAAAGAGAGACTATAGGGGCACAAAGGGATTTGAAGGAGGTAGGCAAGATGGAGGCGCTTTGGCCGCGGTCGAGCGCTGATGGTCGTTTGCAGCTACCTCGCGCTCCTTGGGTTTTGTCCACTAAAGAAGAGCGCATTGTAAAGCAAATAGTCAAGTCTATCTGCACTCTGATGGGTATGATGCATTCTCTCAGGTCCGTGTTTTCTAAAGATGACCAATTATCAGGGCTAAAATCCCATGATTGGCATAAGATATGCCAGGTTTGTACTACGAATGGATTGTAAGTGGCGTGCATATTTTGCTATTTGGAGTGTAATCGTTGTTCATAATGCTTTCTCGTTTGTGGCAGTTTGTACTACCGATCGCGATCACATGATGCCTTAATCCAGAAATACGTGGGGCAATTTACAAGTTGTCGACTTTAGTGTAATGGATCTCACAGGAGATTAAGACGTCCTCTATTGAATCTGCGAGGTGGAGAGCAGTGGAGATGGTCTGTCTCTTTGAGAAATACTTGCCTATCAGCATGCTCATGATACAAATCCACCTTCTTGTGCATCTTATAGATGAAGTGGAGATTGTTGGACCTGTCCATATGCGATGGATATTCTTCTTGGAGCGCTTCATGAAAACCTTGAAAGGCTTTGTGCGACAATGAGCTCGGCCAGAAGGTAGCATGGTTGAAGGTTGGTTGGTGTTTGAGGTGCTAGTGCATATTTCACAATGGCTACCAACAGTGGATTCAGACAACAGTATGCTATGGTCACTGAAGGATGATGATAGACTGACCGGAGATGTGGTTGAAAATGGGGTAGAAAGAAGAATGGATGCTATAATGGAGGAGAAAGTGAATCACTTTTGTATGTTTTGCACAATATCTCTATGGAGACGTGACTCGCTAGGTACCAACAGGTTAGGAAAGATCGAGAGAAAGCGCGATCTGAATTTCGACGTAGTACGTGCCATCGACTGATTTGATATCCCGAAGGCATGGAGGAGATGCCATGGTTTATGTCAATGTGATGATTGCATGGAGCTTTGACTGCAGTGTCTCGCGAAGGGGCGGAGGTCTCAACTGAGGAGTGGGAATTCTCGAGGGGATGTAGTCCAAGGGTGATGACGTGTTTAGGGTTTGTTGTATCTATATTTTATATGCAACAACTAATTGAGTGTTTCAATGTATAGTACAAAATATATAGTGCAATGTGGTCGCACGGACGACATTTTCTCATGGAGTGTATTAACAAAATGCGCTCCACAACAAATTGTGGTATCATGGCAAGGTTCGATCAAGAGAGTCGACAACGAGCAACGGATCCAAACACGGTTATAGATGAGATGGAGTATTTTGGGAACTTGGAAAGTATTATCACGGTGGATTACCGTAGCTTCTCCATGATCCTATTCGATGTACAGTAGTTCAAAGTGGTACTTGAAGAAGCAGGAGCAACAGTTCGACAAGGTCCATTTGGATTTCTCGAAATAGATTCTAGAAAAAAATGGACGGATTTGCGCGACATCTTTATGTTGCCAGCCCATTGTGAACAGGTGCATGAACTCATGTATTTTTTAAATTGTATTACGACATGATACATGTCACAATAGTTAAATCTCTCTTGTATGTGATTGTGAACATGTAATTTTCTATCCAAACCCCCAACAACCTCGATGGTGGTATGTTATACATTCAGCTCTCCAAAGTGCGAGAGTATATGATTAAAGCGATGTTCGGAGCATAGATGAGGACAATATGCAAATAGAGGGGTCGATATTGCAAGGAGTGGAGGCCACCAAAAGCTTGGAGCATGTAGAGGAGCCAACATTAGGTAACAATGATGGAAATACAAGAGTCCAAGAATTCTTTGAGAACGAGGTGGACTCATCCTTTTGTGATGACATGTTTATTGACCTTTCAGTGTATGCGGAGTTGTGTTAAGAGATTGACATGGGACCATAGGGTACTTCATACTTGGAGCATCCACCTACTCAATTCGTTGATGAATCGCTTATAAGGGTACATAAGATATGCATTTTAAGTAAGATCATTTTTAAAAGATTTATATTACCATGCTTTGTATGATTTATATTGATTATGCTAACATCATTTGTTGTCTGTGCATGTGACCTTTGTGGATATTTAGATCATCAGGATGAGTCGAGGGATGAGCAACAAGGAGCTACAGGAGATATTCACGCATATGTCTTTAGATTAGATGGCGAGATTCGGAGATATGGCGGACCAGGAGCTGTCTCGAACACCGTTAGGCCGCTCTATTAGATCTACTTTGGCGCGCTCTGATGCTTCAGTTTCTAGCAGACGAGGTCGACGCTCTAGACTTAGGCTAGATGGAGGGAGTGGTTCAAGAGGATGCTACAGAGATCCAGATACAGTGAGCCCACGGTCGGCGCTCATGATACATGTGCTACTCCTCACTCTCGTGGCGATTCGAGAGAGTGTGGCTCAGGTGGTTGATGTGGAGGTATGGATGCAGTGTCTCCTTATCGTCGTTCTGATGGAGTTGTGTCACCTCCGGGATTTGTCACACCTGTGGGGACATCTACTCCACTCACTCCGGCTTTTGCTCAGCCGTCCACAGGTAGCACCCCTATGGGTGCTACTTTGATAAATACCACCGTGGTAGGTACACTAGATGTACAAGGGTCTCCTGGATATGCGCAAGAGCATGATCACAGGTGGGAGATGACCCATCTTATGCATACCCCAGAGGGGTATGCCTACCGTGTAGATGATAGGTCAGGAGCCATTATCATGAATGATGAGGGGAGGAGGGTGATGGCTCGCATGAGAGAGTTGTGCCAACAAGTTTTTTGACAAGTCTTGGATCATTGGAAGAACATACTAGAGGGGAGCAAGGACTACATAGTAGCATCATTGCATGAGGAGTTTTTGGTACAAGCCGCGCAGCAAATAGATTTTCTACTACGGGCTGGATGATGGAGTGCATGCGTGCATATATGTCACACAGACGATCGGACACACCCAAGGCACTCAAGAGTGGGGCTTCAAAGCCCGAGTGGCTAGACACGGACAACTGGCGCCGACTCAAGGAGAAGGCTACAGATTCTCCGGGACGTTGGAGACAGCAGTGCGAGGCGTCGAGGGCATGACTAGAGGCCGGAGTGGTCCATCATCTTAGGAGTGGCGGTCACATGACATATCTAGAGGACTTTGTAAGTTTTTTTTTTGTTTTGCTTGCTTATTTTTTTGTAATATCCATTGTACTGATAATCATTTTTTTAACAGTTGTATTTTATTTTCTTTGCAGCACTCCATTACAAATCGCGATCCCACCGGCCTTGAGACTCGATATGCAAAGAGACACGGTCTTACTGCATTGATCAACCGATTGTATGGACGCAGCGGTCCTGTAAGTCACTTCTTTCTTGTCCGTAGTTATCATATTTAATTAGAATGCATTATTGTATGGTAGACTGATGTGTAGTTGTTTTTTTTTTTTGCAGAGTCCATTCGATGCTCCTTTGCGACGGGACGAGGGTTTGTATGGTGATGATCTATAGCTTGCCCTTGGATCCTTGGAGCTCACGTACCCTTCTTTTTTGGTCATGTGATCTGTGTAGACATTTTCTATGTAGTAGTAGTATCTTGCCATGATTGTACCGATTGCTTTCATTATGCAATCATGTATTTATTTCATGTATCAGTGTTATGATTTAAGTATACTTTGCCTTTATTTACACGAGCATTGTACACATTACTAAAACTATTTTGTATGGCCCAAATAAAGCATATAGTGCTATATGTGACAGGCAGCTTGCTGCCCTACCATAATTTTCCCCCCCCTATTACTGTCGTTATTAGCGTCACAAATTTACTGCACGCGTTGTAATAAGCGTTGCAAAATGTGTCGCAAAGCATCGTTATCAGCATCATTATTTGTGTTGGTATCAATGCAGCGTTGATATCGACGCAAATAGCGATGCTGATAACGATGCTGATACCGGTTGCTCTATGGCGTTGCCAATAACGACACTTTTTGCGACGACGGAGGAAAATTTCTTTATGAACATTTTCATTGCTTTTAACGTCGGATAAGGCCTATATCTTGTAGTGAATAGTTGGAAAAAAAAAGGTTGTATTCCTCATAAACATAGATTGTAATCTTCAAAGTAGGCCACAAACATAGGTCGTACCCTTTGAAATCTTGACTGCCCTTTAAATTCCTCCGATGTAAAGTTTGGTATACTATTTTTATTTAGAAACACTCCCTCCTCTCTCTCTCTCTCTCTCTCTCTCTTTCTCTCTCTCTCTTTAGCACCAAGTAGTAAAAGCGGTGGAGAGGCTACAGTAGGTGGATGAGTTAGGGAAGCAGAAGCTAGGGTGGTGGTGGCATGGGAGCAGACAGTGACCTTGATAATAGCTTGATTGGCATTGGTGGGAGGCGGTGGCAATTGAGAGAGGGAGAGAGATTACAAATATATATAACAAAGAGAGAGAGATAGAGATATTTTTTATATATTAAGCAAGGGGGTGGGGGGTCACGTGACAACCTTAGTCAGCCTCCCGCACTAGTCCCTTCGGTATGCCACATGTTCGCTTCACGGCTGCCCATCCCGGTGTCTTGTCCTACTTGCAAATCACTCTTGTCTACTTTGTCTCTAGATATCCTATAGGAAAATTTCAACATAGTGTTGACTAGGGGGGGAGGAGGGGGATAACTCAAGAAGAAGGATTGGGAGTAGGATTTTCAACATAGTGTTGACTAGGGGGGGAGGAGGGGGATAACTCAAGAAGAAGGATTGGGAGTAGGATAGCTCAAGCTTTCTGCTTAGCCTTTTGGTTAGCTATGATGGGATGCATATTTGGAAATGTTATCACACAAAGCCCTTAAGGGTTTTCATGAAGCACTCTAAGAAAAATATACATTGCATATGGATGGGTCTTGCAATCTCCACTTTATCCTCCATGAGATGTACCAAGAGGTGAGTTTGTATTGTGAGCATGCTCATGGACTTGGGAAAGTTACTATATGTATATCCTCTACATCATGTGCGTTCAAGGCCTATTTATAAATATCCTTATTTGTAAAATTTTCTTGAAGAAAGAATAATCCTTTCTTATTCAATCTGTAAATAACTCCTCTATATTATACCCTTCTGTATGTAAACAATGTATAAAAATGGTATTTTAAAAATACCTTATTTTGAACCCACCACTACAAGATACAAACCTCATACTGATGTTTAAAGCAACGAAAATGCTCACAAAAAAATTTACCCCTGTCGTCACTAAGCACGTTGGTATTAGCGACGCCATAGAATCGTCGCTATTAGTGACGCAAATAGCGACTGTTTTTGCAACGTAAACTGCAACGCTAATTGCGATGTATACAGTAAATTTACAATGCTAATAGCAACGGTTACAGAGAAAAAAAAATTGTGGAAGGGCAGCAAGTTGCCTTGCCACATGTAGCACTGTGTGTTGTATTTGGGCTATAGAAAGGGATTACAGTAACGTGTACAATGGTTGTCAAAATGAAGGCAAAGTGTACTTGAATCCACAACTAGACTGATACATAAAATAAATACAAGATTGCTTAATGAAAGCGCTCATGGGATCATGGCAAGATACAAAGGATGATAATAACATAGTGTATAGAAAATGCCTATATAAATCATAGGACCAAAAAAGAAGAGAATGTACGCTCCACAGATCCAAGCGCAAGCTATAGATCCTTACCATTCGAAAGTGCGTCCCACTGCAAAGGAGCATCAAATGGACTCTGTAAAAAAAGAAACAACTACACATCAATCTACCATACAATAATGCATTTTAATTAAAATTAGTAACTACGGACAAGAAAGATGGGTAACTTACTGGGCCGTTGCGTGCATACAATCTATCAATCAATACAGTGAGAGCGTCTCTCTATATATCGAGTCTCTAGACTGGTGGGATCATAGTTTGTAATGGAGTGTTGCAAAGAAAACAAAATACAACTGTTAGAAACACGATTGCCAATACAAGCAATATTGCAAAAAAATAAGTGAGAAGAACAAAAGAAAAACTTACAAAGTCCTTCAGATAAGTCTTGTGGCTGCCACTCCCAAGATGACGGATCACTCCTGCCTCCAGTCATGCCCTCACTGCCTCGCGCTGCTATCTTCAACATCCTAGAGAATCTGTAGCCGCCTCCTTGAGTCAGTGCCAGTCATCTGCACCTAGCCACTCAAGTTTTGAGACTCTACTCTTAAGTGCCTTGCGTGCATTCGATCGTTTGTGTGACATGTATACATATATGCACTCTATCATCCAACCTATGGAGAACCTATTTGTTGCACTGGGTATCGGAAACTCCTCATGCAAGGATGCTACTATGTAGTCCTTGCTCTCCTCTAGTATGTTCTCCCAATGATCCAAGAGGTTGCACCGAAAAACTTGTTGGCACAACTCTCTCATACAAGCCATCACCCTCCTCCTCTCATCATTAACTCCTATCCCATCATCTAAAAGGTATCCATACCTCTCTGGGGTATGTCTAAGATGTGTCCTCTCTCACCTATGATTGCGCTCCTAGGCATATCCAGGAGACCCCTGTACATTTGGTGTATCCACGGGGGTGGTATCTCTCAAAGTAGCACCCATAGGAGTGCCACCTGCGGACGGTTGAAGCAAAAGCTGGAGTGGTTGGAGTAGATATCCCCACAGGTGACACAAATCCAGCAGAACGACGAGATGGAGACATTGCGTCAATACCTCCACAACAACCACCTGAGCCACCCTCTCTCGAACTTGCACGAGAGCGAGGAGTAGCATCTGTATCTCAAGTTGACCATAGGCTCACCGTATCCACATCTTCGCAATATCCCCCAAAATAACTCCCTTTGTCCGGCCTAAGTCACCAAAGCATTAGAGCATGCTGAAATAGATCGAATGGAACAGCTTAATGGTGTCCAAGACAGATCTTGGTCCGCCACCATATCTTTGAATCAAGCCATCTGATCTAGAGATACGTGTGAAGATATCCTATAGCTCCTCGTCGCTCATCCCTCGACTCATCGTGCTGTCCAAATATCCACAAAGGTCACCTACATAGACAAAAATTGATGTTAGCATAATCAATATAAAGATTCAAGCAAAGCACGGTAATATTACTCTTTAAAAAATGATCTTACTTAAAATGCATATTCTAGAGTACCCTTATAAGCGACTCATCAACGAATTCAGTAGGTGGATGCTCCAAGTATGATGTAGCCTATGGTCCCATGTCAATCTCTTGACAACTCAGCATATACTAGAAGGTCGATAGAAAGGTCACTACAAAAGGATGAGTCCACTTCATTCTCAAAGAATTCTTGGCCTTTTGTTTTTCCATCATTGTTACCCGATTCTTCCTTCTCATGCTCCAAGCTTTGGGTAGCCTCCACCTCTTGCAATATCAACCCCTTTATCTACATACTGTCATCATCTATGCTGGGAATATTTATTTCATCATATACTCTTATACTTCGGGGAGCTAAAGGTACAATATACCACCATTGAGGTTGTCGGGAGTTTGGATAGAAAATTACCTATTCAAAATCACATACAAGAGAGATTTAACATTTGTGACATATACCATGTCGTAATAAAAGTTTAAAAAACATGAGTTCATGTACCTGTTCACAATGGGCTGGCAATACAAACGTGTCGTGAAAATCCATCCATCTTTTTTCGGAATCTATTTTGAGAAATCCAAGTGGACCTCGTCGAACAGTTGCCCCAACTCCTTCTAGTACCACTTTGAACCACTGCACATCGAATAGGATCATGGAGAAGCTATGGTAATCCACCATGATAATACTTTGTAAGCTCCCAAAATACTCCATCTCTTCTATAACGGTGTTTGGATCTGTAGCTCGCAGTCAGCTCTCTTACTCAAAGTTTGCAATGACACCACAATCTGTTGTGGAGCACATTTTGTCGATACACTCCACGTGAAAAGATACTCTTAACAACATTCAGATCTAACTTCTTTCTCTTCTTATTAGACACATGAACATAAGCAATGCAACCAAATACTTTAAGATGGCTTATATCCGTTTTATAGCCACACAATTTCTCATATGGTGTAAGATCATGAATGTCAGTTGTAAGTGTTCTGTTCAAGACATAAATTGTGGTAACTACTTCCATCCAATAATAGTTTGACAAATTCTTTTCATTGATCATGACCTTGGTATCTTTCATAATTTCCTGATTCTTTCTCTCTGCCACATCATTTCGCTGTGGTGTATAACTACATGTAAGTTGCCTTTTAATGCTATACTTTGCTAATAAGTAACTGCCAAATTTCCGAGACACATTTATCACCTCCATCAGATCTCAAACATGAGACGTAACATCCGAACTCATTTTCAGCATGTGTTTTGAAATCCTTGAAAACATCAAGCACATCATCTATGTGCTTTAGTATATACAACCATGTAAACTTGTTGAAATCATCAATAAATAACACATAATATCTGGCACCACTAGAAAGATGCATTATGGGTTGGATCCCATACATTTGAATGCACTAATTGCAAAGGTCTAGAACTATTTTTTACATGTCTAACAAACAAAAACCTTACTTGCTTTCCAAACTGACAAGTGAAACATACATATCCTAGATCTGTATACTTGAACTTTGATAAGTCAAGTACAACCTCCGTTTACTACATATTTTTCAACCTTTGAATGTTTACATAACCAATGCATTTATATCAGGTTTTCACATCTCTGACTACTCCATTATCATGAGCAAACATCGCTTCCTTTAACTTTGGAGTTTTCATCATCTTTGCCTTTCTTAGGCATATCCTTAGAAACATGTTGCATAGCAATATCTTATCTGTCTGATTATCACAAGTGTTACTGGAGGATACATAGTTGCCATGCTATCTACCTTTTGCTTTCATGTCAGCTTTCTTTTTATGACAGTCCTTTGCTATTTTTCAACATCTGCCACAGTAATGATAATCTTTGTCTCTACTCAACTCATCACGGGACTGTTAATAACCACATCTACCTCTAGGTGATCTCCCCCTATCTCTAAAGGGTCCTAAACCTCATTGGCCTCGTGCATTTGAAGTTTTCCATGCATTCTATTGCTACTGTCCATAAGTATTTCCTATGCCACCATGACCTCAAAAAGCTCTATGAACTCTACCATCTCTAGCTCTCTAACTAGAGTAAAAGATGTTATCTCTACTTTGAGAGGTACTCAAATATTTTGTAATGTCCCCATTACTTAGTTTAATTTAATGTGCGTATACATTCCAAAGACAATTGATTTATGAAATTGACTCTCATTATGAAGATAATTATTATTATTAATGAGGTATTATATGCCAGTTCATGAAAGAAAGACTTGGGCGACCCTCCCAAGACTAGCTTATTAAAACTATGTTTGTAGTATAGAACAACAAAAAGAACTAGCCTAGTGGATAGTCACTTGGCAGTTAAGTGCACTTGGGTAACGGCATTGCCGTGATGGGTAACCTCCTTGCAAGATTTTTCTATAAGCTAGTGGGAGCTTCTTGTGTGCAGCCAATGGCACAAATGAAGCCTTCGTAGTCCGTTGCCAAGTATGCCAAGGCCAAGATGCCAAGGTCTATGCCTTGGTCGTAAGCCCATAGATTTATAAATTTTTATCTTCACACTACAAAAATGGAGCTCCCTCTCTAACGTAATCAATGATGTCATTAGAAGCGCTAAAAGAAAATGTTCTCTCTTTGTCATTGATGATGTCATCGAAAAACATTAAAAAGAAAGTGTCCTCTCTTTTACCCCCTCCTCCCCTGCAAAACTATAAATTGAGGGCTTGGGGATGACCAAGAAGGGGAACAAGAGCAATCTTGACGAGGACAAGGCATTGATTGAGAAGGACGAGACTCTATTCCATGAGACGAAGAGACATTATTCCATTCAACCCAAGGAAGGGGATACACAAAAGGTCTCTCATCCTCTTCTACTCTAATCCGAGAAGATAAGACATTGAAGAACTTTATTCTATTCTATCAATCCAGTTAGAAGTCGTACCTCTACTCTCGTCCCTATTCCATCTACTAGAGAGAAAGAACTATTGCTCTCTACGAGGCAAGAACCATCCGTGAGGCCTACATCATTAATTTTCGCAATAACCATCATCATCATCATCGAGAGTCTTACATCCTTGCCAATCGGTATTACTATCGTATTCTTCTTATTCTACTAATCATATTTCCATCGTGGCCCCGAAGAAAAAGATTTCAAAAGCAAAAATCACGAATGACCCTACTAACGTGGAAGCAATAGTTGGAGTTGGAGCACGGGAGTCACAGGTGCAGATAACAAACCTTTACTAATTTTGATACCACAGATTTTTCAAAAAAAATCTATTCGAATTCAATAGAAATAAGATATGTCTCTTAAGAAATACTGTGATCTTAGAGTATTCACTTGGTAAAATATTTGAACATCTTACAGGCTAGAAACTGTTAGGAAAACTACGAAATTTTAGAACTCAAGAGAAATCATGATGAAATTTTCAAGATGGATCTATTAAGAACAAACCCCAAAGAAATTAGTCAAGGATATAGTTTAATTTAGAAGATTTTAAGAATGGAAATATCTCTAAGTTAAAGAAATTGACTTGAGGCCAAGAAACTTGGTTACAAGAATAAACTTTAAACTAGGAAGTTAGAGATCCCAAATCTAAATACCCTTAGTTAAATTCCAAGAAAAATAGTTCATTATGTGAAATTCAAGTATCGATTTCTACTAGATTAATCATCACTTGAAAGTTGCATGATTGATTGAAGTCATAATTACTTGAAGACATCAATCTTGTTTGTAATTTTCTAGATTAGATCCTGATTGAATTAAGTATTGGAACATATAAAAATTGAGGAGCCCTATACCTCCCCTGAGGATAGGTATTGAATCCCCATACCAAGAGGGGATGTTTTTACCACTGTAGAAGTACAAACCGACTCCGATGGCGAGAGGTCTCCCAGCAAGGATCATATTAAGAAGGAGGTGGTTAAGATGCTAGAAGGGACTCTGGCTAGTAAATCCTTTATGCACCTAGGAACTACTTGGTCCCCTATATGGTCCAAGTTCTACTTGGAACACCTAAAAATGCTAGCTATAGGTGGTTTTGATCTTGGTGACGTGCAGATGCGTCGGATGAGGCAGCATGTAAAATTGTAATTTTTCTTTGGTATGGGCGGGAGAATACACATTATGAAACATAATCAATGAATTTGTTTTATTCTAATTGTATGCCAGTGAGTAAATTACGCAAACGAACAATTGTGCATAAAACGATTCTTTTTAATTAATGAAGCTATTTTTATATGTTTCACGTAATGTGGTAGGTAATTAGATAACTAAGAACTTCCATAGAGGGAAGCGAGTGCATGGATTTCCAACGAATCTAGTCCTATGGCAGGGTGTTCATTATGAGAAATATAGACTCTCTTTTTTACCCCTTAAGGAGTGAATGAACAAATATAAGCCTAACCAATAAGAGAGTTGGGATTCCAGATTCATGTAATATGAATCTTCTAGCCATATCTTGGCCCAAATCTTCCCTCAACAATAAAATAAGGGGAAATTTGAGGAATACAATGCTGACACTTCCTGAAAGTTTGTGACTCGAATTTTCATTTTCTTATTTTTTATGTTTGACTTTTCATTTCTCCCCTTTTCAGTTCCCTCTCTTTCTTAGGCAGAACTCAAATTTATCATATCTCTTTCCCCGCTTCTTCTTTCGTGACGAAATCTTACAGCCTCATTATTGCTTATCATATTTGTAAGCCTGTGAAATTTCATTTCCTCTGCACAAACACAGAGTGAGTTTCACATGTTTTATGAGAGCAGAGCTTGTTCTTCCAAAGCCCTAATATTTTCTTCAAAAAAATTTCGAGGTATATTGTTATTTTCCATGGATGTTCTATGGTAAAGTTTTATCTCGTTTGGACAAAACCTGTGCAAGTTATGTGCATTCTCTAACATGTAATTTCTTTTGTTTTGGTACACTAGGAGTCTCTTAGAGTCAATAACAATGATCTTTTGAACACTCAACTTCTTCTTCAACATCTTACAGTTTCTTTGTAAATAAAGTTACAAGTATGTTGTCTTGTTTTTTTGTGCTCCATAGTTAAATTTTATCTTGTTTGGACAAAATGTATGTAAGCTATATGCATACTAAGCTTTCCTTTGTTTTTTTACTCCAAGAGTCTCCAAGAGTGGAGAACAATGTTTTTTTTAAAACTCAACTTCTTCAACATCTTTGGGCTTCTTTGCAAAGAGAGCCACATGTATATTGTCACTTTTTTCTATTGCTCCATGGTTAAGTTTAACTCATTTGGACAAAGCCTATGTAAGTTATATGCATGCTTTGATTCGATATTTCTTTTATTTTTATACTCTAGAAATTTGTCAGTGAAGGAACAATGGTCTTGTTATAAGTCAACTTCTTATTCAACATCTCTGGGCTTCTTTGTGAAAAGAATTATAGGTACAATATTTTTTTTTTTAAATTGCTCCATTCAAATTTCATATTATTTGGAGAGAACATTTACAAATTATATACATGCTGATAGGTAAATTTTCTATTTGGTTATTATAGATATCTTCATGAAGGAAAAACATCAGTAACATACTTGTAGTGGAGGTCTTCAATAGGAAATATAGTGGCGGTAATTGGATTTGTGATAAGTACTATAAGTTGGATTGGATTTTGATGCACCCAAGTACTCGAGGGAGTTTCAAGATCAGGCGTAAGGATGTTGCAACCCCTAGAAAACATTGGAAATGTAGAATTTTAGAGTTCAGATAAGTGTTTAATGAAACAAGTACAGTAATAGAAGTGTTGATCCAACATGCTTATACACACAAACAAATCTCTGTACACGACAAGAACTACATTGCAAATTACAAACAAAATAGTAAAATTTTTAAATTTTATCATTTGTTATTCTTGTGCATCAGAGTTGTTTTAAAAAATCTTTGAATTGTTCTAATTCAATCTTGTTTTACTAGTAGCTCTATACCCATCAACTTTGCATGAATGACAGAATGTGGAATGTTTGAGATACATGTTTGGCATGAAGACATGTGTTCTTTGATCTATGATAAAAACTTTGCAAGTCAACTTGCAACTCAAAATATCTTTTTTTATAATTCATTGTATGTCGTAGAAAGCTAGAGATATCCCATTGCCACCACTATTTGGTGGTGAATGGTTGATTGGTAGCTTGGAGTTGTCAGAAGTATGTAAGTCCAAGATAAAATCTGACATCAATAGTGCTATCAAACCCACCACAAGCTCCAAAGATGTGCATCTTAGTTGGTTTATTCCATTCTTATTGTTTCCACATTTATTGGGTTCATGTGATGTTTTGAAGAAAACAAAGATTACATATCAATGCAAGTGTCCATTCGAGGAATGGATGAGTCAGCTATTGGGCGAGTCTTGGCAAGTCAAAAGAACACATTTTGATGAGACAACTGAGTGCAGGGTCAATCAATCTGATCTCACATAGGTCTTGCTTAGATGAATTGTTGTGTTAGTCACATTTACTTACTATTATTTTTACTTTTATTACCGGTATTTCATCGCTAGACAAACTCTATGCATTCGCTTTGAAGATGACAACTTTTATGAGGGGAGTGGATCAGCTTGGATGAAGATACCCAAGATGAGACACATACAACTCTCATAGATGTGGTTATCTTGTGGAATGGTCACAATCCTTTTGTGGTCAGTATAGAGCCATTGGCCTAATTCTTTTCTGAGACAAGAAATCCAATTAATGTCTAATGAGCCCCTTTGCAACTTCTATTTCAAGTTAGATAATAGAAAAGTCAGGATTCGTAGTGAGCAATCCATGACATGTAAACAATGTGTTTCTCCACATATCCTTGAGATAGTGGAATCCTTGTAATTTTTTTTATAAAGAACAAATATAAAATTTTGAGTACTTTAAATTTGGATAATATTATTTTATTGTGATCCAAGCGTGCGATAATACATACTGTAATTAGTCAATCATACTGGTTAAAATCATAATTAAATTGTAGGCTGGAGTTCTATAATCTATGAAATATTGTCTTTGCATAATGATATATTGTAGCTCATCTCTTCTACTTATTTCTTAAATTTAAATATTAAATTGGATCCAATGGATTTTGAATGTCTTTTAGATTTCTTTTCTTAAAATTTTTATATATTTTCTCTAGTTGGAATTGAATATACTCAGCAATCCAAGTACATTCGAGAATATAATGATGTGGAATAAAGTGTTTGTCTATATGAGTAATTTTAACGGTGACTTTAAAGTATTGAAATAAGAAAACTAAGGTAAGAGTTTTAATTTGAAACTTTAGGGTTAAAATAGAACCTTTACTTAAAACCCTAGATACATAAAAGCTATAACTCTAAACTCATTCTCACTTTCATTCTCTACTTTGCTACACGTGCTCTCCTTCCTTCTCTCTTTGTGTACCATGGCTACCACTTCCGCCTTCGTTGCATGGATTAGCTCCACACGCTATGCATACATATGAGACTAGATATACCCTAGGTTTTATGCGACCTTGAGTCTAACTATCTTGCTTTCTGTTGTAGACCCTAGCTCTAGTATAGTGGCATCATTTTGTGATATGGCAAACCCTCTCACCTGCTCTATTCCAGACACTACTCTCAGATGGGTCCCTATAGATTTCTTACATAGTTTACGTGCTGGATCGAGCCATGCAAAGGTGATAGATTAAGCCCTCGTGTATGTGGGGCAGCATCTTCGCACCAGAGCAGTGCCCATCTCATTCCAGGACCACGCCACGATGGATCTCATCGAGCACGATGCAGCATTTGCCATATATGTTATGTGCATTGAGGTGCAAGAGGATAGTGACGAAGACATCAACACACCCTCTCGACCACAGCTAGAGTATTTCGAGAGGGAGCCTAAGGATATCACACTCGATTCGAGCGTAGAGGCAGCACAAAGCTTAGCCATTGTGCACCCACCTCCTTGCCCTGATGAGACGCCAAACAAGCGATGAGCCACCCCTCTCTTCTCTCCATGCTATCATCATCGAGGGGGTGGAATATCTACTCATGTAGGATGTATTAGAAATTTTGGAGCTAAGAGAAGAAGAACTATATTGTATCATGGTGTGTGATGCACCTAATGATTTAATAGATTTTGATATATAAGATGCCCTAGCACATGTTGATGAGGTGGCTCGATATGACGGTACGAGTGTTGATGACATTTCTACCATTGTGAGCATCCAAGAGTAGATTGAGAATGTGGCGCCACAGTATGAAATCTCAGATGAGGAGTTTGAGCAGTTGTTGCAAGAAAGCATTTTTGGACCTCGATCCGACCACACAGTACATTCCCAAGAGAGATGAGGGTGGCCCAGTTGCAGGAGCAGACCTGGATGGTCCATTATAGGAGTAGATAGATGATGCAGAGAAAATAATGTTATCGGATGAATATTATTAGATTCACGCGAAAATTTACCAGTAAGGCCTCTAGGGCATTGGAAGCCTAGGAGAGAGTAGATAAATTATGCAGAGAAGGTAATGTTATCGGATTAATGTTATTGTATTCACATGAAAATTTACCAGTAGGGCCTCTAGGGTATCGAAAGCCTAGGGAGAGAGTAGATGTACTTATTGCCAAATGATATCTCATTACCAATGTAATGCAATTTGTAATCTTCTCTTGAAGTAATGAAAATCGATATTTGTTGGATTTGTGTGCAATATAGTTTGTCATATGTATCGTTTATTATTATTATTTCTTGAATGTTACATTTATTTATCGAATTTATACGCAACACGATTCGTACCCTAAATTTGTTGGATTTGCATGCAATGTAGTTTATCATATGTATCATTTATTATTATTTTTTACTTGAATATTATATTTATTTATCGAATTTATACGCAACACGATTCGTACCCTAAATTTAATACGTAGTGCTTTATCAAGTTCATGCGCAACATGTATTCGTTCAAACACAAGTAACGATAACTCAAAGACAAATAAAATAAATAACAAGTGAATAAACAAAAATAAGACGTGCTCAAAAATTTATATTCATATTCATAACATTTTACATGGGATCCATTACGAGGGTTTCACAAAATCTCTTTGGAAGCTACATTCCGTATATGTTTTAGTACTACACCCCTATCGTTGTTGATCTCCACGAGAACTATCCTTCCATCGCCAGAAGAACCTCACTATACGCAAATCCCTATCGGTGACAGTAACTCGCCTTGCATGCACTGTTTCATAGACCAAGTCCCTGAGGATGAGGTAAGCTTTGGTAGCTTCTTGTAGTGCAAGGAGGCCTTGGGCAGCCCAGCGATCAAGTTGTTGCAAGCGTGATCAATCTGGGAAGTGTCTCCTGTTATTCTTAATTAGTATGATGTCTATAATCTCCCGCACTAGCTTCTGGAATGGAGCCTTTGGTATCAAGAGGCGCGTGCTCTTTTGGTAGTAATGGCGGATCTCATGAAGAGCCAATGTGCCTGGCCTCCATCGACACTTGTGATGCTGGCGTGGTGGTGGTGGTGGTGGTGGTGGTGGAGCTAGTGACATGTACATGGGATTTCTAGGGGATGTCTATAGGCCGCTCTTGCTTGGTGCATGCCATGTCTTCTAGGAGAGAAAACTCAAAACTCAAAAGTGAAATGTGTAAAATAAGGTGAAACTTTAAATTTATAGCAAAATTTTTAGAAAACCCTTAAACTTAAATTAATGTATCCGGGCTTTGAAAAAATATGACCAGTGATTCGATTGACGTGAAATTTTACCTGTGGACTCCTCTAGGATACATCAACTACCCAAGGGCCGTGAATCTAGGCAGACGCATCCCCCCAAACAAGTATCCCAAAGACTTTTGATAGGGGCAAATTTTTAATATCCATGATTTTTTATGATGCTCGGCATGTGAATGAAGTTTCACCAGATTTCGATTTATAAAATTAATGACTCAATCATTTTTTGAAAATGCATTAATTAGATTATACTTCACTGATATCACAAAAACTCACCACCACACTGAGTGTGCGCAACTGCATATTAAATGTGTTGTCAACCAAACTATGTGAAATATTGAAAACTTTAAAATTCACAAAAAATAAGTGATGGGTTAAATGGAATATCATATATTGGATATAGTGTTGCCAAACCACTAAATACAGTAAAGATATAGTGTATTGGTCCATGTACAACTAATCACTGGTGTGTACGTGATTACGCATTGAATTTATTCTCAACAAAACTACTTTCAAAATTAGAAACTTGAAAATATGCACAATACAAATCATGGCAAAATAGAATATCAAATATCAGATTTAACATTACGAAACCATGAAATACACAGTAGACAGTGCATTGCACCAAGTACAACTAGAGCTAGGCAAAATTTAGCCCCATTTTACAAGCCATTGCTATCAAATACTTGAAGGTCTACTAGAAAGATAACTCAAAACTAAGCTCCTTACAATCTACAACCAAACCTGAGCTAAAAACATAGCTCCAATTACAAGGTGGCTTCTCAAAGCATATGGTTGACATTAAGATTAAATGCATAATTGTTGTTGCGGATCCTATAAACAAGAACTATATCTATGGGCTTAATAGTGATATGTCAGGCATGAATGGCTAAAAGTTGACAAATATCCATTAGATCAATCAACTACCTTTCAATTGCTTCTTGGAGAGCAAGGTTTGGCTTGACCATCACTCCACATTCCTTGCCTGGTTCCTTGAAAAGAACTTGTGATGATGCCTTAACTACAGATCTTGCAGTATTTATCGTACCAACCTAGAGAATGGTGCCTTAGGAATAATCAAGTTGGTTCCATTTTGGAATTTCCTTATCTCACATAGCGCAGCTTGCCTGGTTTCCATCTTTGCCTATGTGTTGGAGGACATGTATTACCAGTTGGAGTAGTAGTGGGAGATGGAGCAACTAGAGCATGTGGAACACCATTTCTAGATAATGGCGAACCATCAATGTTGACTACACTAGGGCCACCATTGTTGGACATAATAGCGCCACCATTATTAGCTATAGTAGGGACACCATTGTTGGCCACTAAGGAACCTTTGTCACTCACAATACGCTCACTAGATTCAAAAAAGTGTTAAGCTCTTGCTCTTACAAGTGCCTTCTTGATAGAAAGCTTGGAATATGCCATGGTTGTGATGATGAAGAATAGAAAGGTGAAGGGTAGAGTGAAGAGTAATGGGAAAAAATGAAAGGAGAGACTTGACTTAAGTACAAAACTTTTAAACTTAGTGTGGTATAAATGAACTTTAAATTTTGCATTCTATCATAGAGCAAAGTTCTTCTTATCAAGCTTCTCTCCTACAATCAGTTTGATATTGTCAATACTTGTGGCATTAGTCACATCAGGAGCTATAAATATTCACTACAGTACGCAAGTTGTTTGACCTACCCAGCCTAGCACCCTACAGTCCAAGATATCTTTTCACTTATCAAAATGCTTGCATAGCATTCAAGTAGCACATGTACATTTGTAGGTACCCTACATTCAATTTAGTCTTGCTCAATCTAGACATGTAACAAACATCAATTCATTAATGGAAAGCCCAAAAATTTTCAATCAAATAGCATAGGTATGCCAATGCTCAATCATGACAGTTTCAATCCAAGAGTAAAAGACAGTTAAATCCTTGCAATAACTAGTGATATTTCAACTTAAAAGCATGCCAAGCATCTCCAAATACTTGTCATACCCTCTAGGCATGGTAACACTTTATGCATATAGCATTGACTACATAGTAGACGTGAATACAAGTCTTCAAACCAATGATAGACAACAGTTTGAAGTAACCAATAGTGAATTCTTTGCTCATAACAACCTCAAAGCATATTATGCATGTGTCATAACCTTTGGGATTCAATATAGGGACATATGAGCATCAATGATTGTCCATACAACTAGTGGTAGTGATTAAAAAAACTTCTCACATGCTGTAGGACAACTATGTCTCAGTTGGCCAAAGTCTAAAGTTTTCAACCATATAATGCTTGGATTTGGTATACTAAAAGATCATGGGAAACTTAATAATGGGCATGGTATTATTCATGTACACCTATGCATTTAAAGGAGGCTTGAAGTACATATACTAGATGTGTTACAGGTAGGGTGTTATACTAAATCTATGACAACTTGTTCATGATGTCTTGAACCTATTGAAGCATGCGTTGATGATCATTAATGCTTGGATATTGCCACATGGTTGTGGGATGGTCTATGGAATGCTATGAGCACTGAATGCTCAAATCTAAACTGATTTACAACTGCTTACAACAAAGGGCTAATCATGTTGCTAATGTTGATTATGATAATGCTAAATAGGCTCTTGATAGTGAGCTTCAGGTGGCCCTCAAAAAGGTACCAAGTATGCCACCACATTGGTCATGACAATCACCTACTAATGCTACCCATTTGACTTTCCAAAAACAAGTATAAACCTGAGAAAACCACTCTATTTGTTGACGTAAATCCTAATCATTACCGAGTACTTCTCAAGCCTCAACACAAGCCAATGAAATCTCTTTAACCAACCTCAAAAGGCTCTATTAGATGTAGGCTCCAAAAACACATTGATACATACCATTCAAGTGCAAGCTATGACTCCCAATGTTGTAGGCCAATCTTTTCCACATGCTGCATGTTTGAGTCACCCTCCAGCTTCCAACTCCTTCAAGATTGAGCTCCTATACACCACAAAGCCAAGCTTTCTAGCTTTGATACCATGTTTAAAGAGAGGGAAAGAGATAGACAAAGGCATGGAGCTCCCAACAGAGAGCAATGTACTCTCTCATTGTTTCATTTTTCCATTCTCACAATGTAATACAAACTAACTGAGTAACAATAATAAAGAGATAGGTCTATCAACTGAGCATAGTCAACTAACTATAGTTGACCTACCCAACTTATTCAATGCACACACGTCTAGTTGGCTATCTAGTGTTCATCATAAGTAATGCTGAGCTTGAATCTCAATAGCTACTTATTTCTAGGCTCTGACACATTTTCCTAGATTTATCATTCCATGACATGAAGGGGTTTGTTGGTCATCTCATGGGCTAGTCATTGATGCCTTTGTCCTTTGGTACAAGCTTTTTAAACCCACTAATTTACGAACAACTATAATAGAGAGTACACCTAGCTGCACAATTAGGTCTTGGGTTTCTAGGGTTTTCTAGAATCCCTAGTAAATTGGTCCTAGGCTTTTCTATTTGAAGGCATGCATTTTACCACATCTGTATGGTCATTATCATTATTGTGGATCATTTAACTATTTGTAGTGAGCATTTTCATTAATCATCATTGTGTATAAGTATTATTATGCTCCATATATCTCTCTTGCTTTCACAATTCCTCCACACAAGGCCATCATTCATGACAACTCATTCTTACACTTCATGGCAATATCCCTAGCAGCCCAATGCCAACTTTGTATCACACATAATTATGATAGCATCTTATGCGAGGGAGATTGAAGGCAAGAAGAACATTTATGGATTTGAGTTACAAGCTTGTGAAAATTATGGCTTGTGGAGCAAGGCATGCCATATCAACGAAAAAGGTTCCAAGCCTTCTTAGGTTCTCTAAATATATTAGCACTGTTTACTAATATATACATGGCAATTGCTGCTTAACTTTATAATACCATGAAGATGGTGGTTTCGATCAATAAAAGGGCATATACATGCATGACATATATACGTATACCTGACATTGTTCTAATACATACATATACATTATAAACATGTGCGTTTTGTAGGACTCACAAATGCAACATCAGTTGAAAGGAGGGATCAGCGTTTCACGGCGTTTGATGAGGGCTTGGAGAGGATATTTCATCTGGACTGTGAAGACAAAATTTTCAGACATGTCCAGGAGCTCACCTGGCTTGAGTTTGCACCACTCAAACCGCTGGACAAGCCTGGCAATGAAGAGCTGCACGTGCATCAAGGCGAGGGCAGCGCCAGGGCAGACTCGCCGTCCTGCCCCAAAGGGCAGGATGCTGATGTGCTTGGTGCCTGTGATGTCCACCTCCCGGTTCAGCATGCGCTCAGGCCGGTACTCCAAGGGCTCCTCCCAGATGGCTGGGTCCCTGGATATGGAAGGCACATGGAAATTGACGATGGCATTGGCGGGGATGTCATATCCTCCCAGCTCGCACGCCTCCGTGACCGCGTGTGGCAGCGTGAAATGCCCGGGCGGATGCAGTCTCAATGTCTCCTTGACTGCAGCCTCCAGGTAGGGTATGGAAGGCAGGCCCTCTTCCTCGACGGGCCTCGATGATTCCTTGCCCACTGTGTCTAGGATGGCTTGATAGATCTTGGACTGGATTGCAGGCTCCTGCACAAGGTGCGCCATGGTCCATTCCATGCAATTCACGGTGGTGTCGGTTCCCCCGACCAGGAACTCACCGCACAGGCTCACCAGGTCTGAATTGGAGAGCTTGAGCGGGGCGCCGGCAACTTCTGCTACGCCATCCATGGCGAGGAGCGTTTCAAGGTAGCTTCCGGGGATGGTTTCCCCGAGGCGGTGGAGTTTCCTGTGCTGGTCGATGAGGGAGGAGAAGAGTCGGATCTGCGCGGCACGGAGGGCGAGTGCGCGCCTGCGTTTCTTCCGGCCGAGGAAGCCGAGGAGGGGGAAGAAGTCCCCGATCCCGCCGAGGGTGAGGGGGAGGATGGATTGCATGAGGTCGGAGACCTCGGAGACGACGGCGTCCTCGGGGACGAAACCCAGGCACATGGTGAGGAGGAGCTGCGTCATGGCCAGCTTGCAGGAGTCATACACGGCGACCGCCACAGGGGGCGGCGACCCCGGCTGCGCGGAGGCTGAGGCCGAGTCCGTGGCCTCCAGGCGGGCTATCATGCGGTCAATGATGTGCATGCGGGCGGGCTTGAAGGAGAGGATCTTTGGAGCGGTGATGGCCTGGGCGAGGTTGCGGCGCACGGCGCGCCAGTAGGGGCCGTAGGGGGAGGCACTGATGTTGCGGAAGTTGCCGGAGAAGAGAGCGCGCGAGGGCATCAGCGGGCGCGAGGCGAAGAGGGAGCCCTTGGCCAGCAGGGCCTCCTGGGCCAGACCCGCCGACATGACGAAGAGCAGGGGGTGCCGCCCCAGCTGCAGCCGCAGCAGCGGGCCGAGCGCCGCCCGCAGCTCCTGCAGCACCTGTTTGCGGGGGCCCACACGTGCGAACAGGGGCAGGTGGCCCAGCACGGGCCATCCGGGGGGAGCTGGAGGTAACTTCCCGCTGCCTGTCCTTCTCCTTTTCCTCCACCTCCAGCCCAGCACCCAAAAAGCCATCGCCACTAGTATGCTGAAGCTCATGAACGGTAGCCCCTTCTCATCAAGAGGGCTCCGCCACACCATAGCTACCCCAGATATGTGACACAGAGAGAGAGAGAGAGAGAGAGAGAGAGAGAGAGAGGGAGAGCTGCACAAACTGAGCGACGAAAAACGAACAACACACGCCACCTTATGCTCTGTGGAAGGGTGAAAGAGACACACCGTGCGTAGTCAAGCTGCGAGCCTACAATTTCATATAGCAACGAAAAACTAATAAAAACACATGCCACAAAAGACTGAAAGAGAGACACGGCGCATAACAAGCTTGACTGAAGTTATAATAACCAGCTCTCTCTCCTTAAGGAGCCTGCAATCTTGTGTTATCGTTGTGAACATGGCGTTCTTAGTTCTTTAGAATTGAGAGAGAGTGTGTGTATAGACGCAAGAAGTGTTATAAGCCAATGGTCTTTAGTTTGTTATCAACTTTGAAGTTGGGCGGCCAATTGGATGGGCAATGTCCCTTGAGCCCTATTCGTAGGCGACGTCCATTGGTTCCACACCTCCCCCAGGCCCATGAACTATCTTTTGTGATGGTCCTTTTGTTCCTTGAGTTCTTATGTTGGTAAGTCCTACAATACATCCTCATTAGTATGTTGAAAAAACTCTTTAATTATTGTCATATGTGCGGTTGTTTTTGTATTCTTATCTAATCTTTTTGTGGCATACATATTCTTTCTTATCTTGCTTGTTATTATATATGGACCAACCCATTTAAGTTCTTCTTTCTATTTAGGAAATAAATTCATACTTTCTCTCTAATTTCGTATTATTTAGGTATCTTTGGGGAAAAGTTGGGTCTCTTCCATATAATGCCCTAAATGGACTTATTTTAGTGGATGCTTGTATTGAGCATCTATATGCATGAGTTACATATGGGAGTATTTCATCCCAATTTTGTTGTAAAGGGTTTGCATACATTAAAATCATTTATTTGATTGTTTTGTTTAAATGCTCTATTAACCCATTTGTTTATGGGCGATATGATGGTGCAAATGTTTGTTTAATTCTTAGAAAAGTACAAATTATTTTAAGTTTTTCAGACTTGAAATTTTGTCCTTGGTCAAAAAGTATTACTTTTGGACAAGAATGTCTAACTAATTTCTTCCAACAAAAGTTTTCCTATTGAATTGGGTGTTGCATCCAGTAATGCTTTAACTTCACACCATTGTGTTAGATATTCAATCACATCCAGTAATGCTTTAACTTCACACCATTGTGTTAGATATTCAATCACTACTATTATGTATGTGTTTCCTTTACTAGTTTTGAGTAGTGGACTTGATGATATCCCAAGCTAATGATTTGAATGGATTGAATACTTTGATAGATTGGAGAAGTTCAAACACTTTTCCTTTTTGGGGTTTAAATGTTTGACATTTTCTACACTTATTTAAAAAGTATGTTAGAGAATGATGAAGTTTTGGATCATATTATATTTTCCTTATAATTTTGAGACATTTGTGGAATCATAAGTGTCCAAACAATAGATGAGCATGAAAATATTCTATATAGTTGTTTTGCAATAATGACTTAGGAATTATTAGCTTAACTTCCTATTGTTGATCTACATAATGTTGTGAATACTAGGATTATTATTTCGAATTTCATTTATAATTATTTGTATGTCAAGGGCTTGTTGTTGGAGTCTTGCTATAATTTGTAAATGTGTAGGTATTCGATCTATATGTGGTGTTCTGAATGTGTGCTATTCTAGAAAGGACATAAGCTATATTGTTTTCAATTCCTTTACGATACTTTGTTTCCAAGTTATAATCTTGGATTGCCAAGATCCATCTTAGTAGATGGCCCAATGGATGCGACTTTTTATTAAGGAAATTAATGATTAATGATATGTCTCGATTGTCAAATTTGATATGTGTACATAAGGATGTAATCTTTGTAAGGACCATACAATAGCAAGGAGTTCCTTTTCAGTTGTAGAGTAGTCTCTTTCTGTTTTTGTGGGAGAGCAGCTAACAAAACAATTTGGTCTCCATTTATCAAAGTCATCTTGTTGTAACAATACTACTACTATACCAACATTCAAAGTGCCAAATTTTTTTAAAAAAGGTTTTTGAACATTTGAATACTAAGTGAGGTTCACTCAAGGGCTTTTTGATAACTGAATGACCCCTTTTTCTAGCATATCTTTTATTGCTTTTTCAATTATTTCATTTTCTTTAGGTGAACATTTGCGTTGTGCTGTTTTAATTGGTGAGTGGTTTAAAGTGTTAATGTGATGTTCAATGGGAGCATAAATAATTGAGGGTAAGATAGAGAGCATGATTTTTTTTGTATTTTTAGAGTATATTATTTATATCTTTTACCCCTTTTTGTGTTAGTATGATTTAAGAGCACTAAACTTCCAACACATTTGTCTTTGCAATTTCGAACCACTTCCCTCTAGGTAGTTCAAGCTTCTTTGTCTTGAAATTTACATTTTCTTATACCTTGTCAAGCCAATCACTACCCAAAGTGAGAAAAAATTTGTTGTGGAAGTATATAACATTCATGAAAGTAAGCAATTCCTTGTATGTTAATTTTTATTATTGCTACTTCATTGGACTTGTAAATGTGACTTTTATCCCCAAATAAAACTGAGATTTTTGGTGCTCATTTTAATTTCTAATTTTAGTTCTTGCACTATATTTTTGTCCACGGATGAGAAAGTACTCCATGTGTCAATTAATATATTTGATTTTTTCCCTTCAATATATACTATCATTGTGCAAATAAGTCATCCATTTGATTTTGAGGAGGCTTGAATGTGTGCATGGAAGGCCTCCATTACCACTCGCTTAGTAGTTTTCCAACACGGCTCCAAAATTGTGGCTATACTAAAATCAACTTGTGTGTTTTAAAGTTCACTTGTTCTTTGTCTTTTTGGTTTCCTACAATATTTTGCTACACGACCAAATAAATTAATAATTATAATATCAAGAATTGCCTTAATTATCCCTTTATCGTAATCGTTTAGAGGATTGCACATTTTGTATATCTATAACCATAGGTGTAGGCCTATCTTATTGTTTGTGTGGTATGGAAATCAATCATATTTTCATTTAGTATGTTACTTTTATTCTTTGTGCAAAATTTTATTCTTTGTCGTACGTTATTTTAGTATGTTAAGCAAAATAATTAATTAATTGGCTCTTAGTATTGATCCAATTTAATTTTGTATTAGATAGTTTGTAAGGTTTTTAAGAATTAGTTAGTTTAGAAGTATGACTATTGGTTAATTAAAAGAACGGAAGAAAGAATTGAATTTGATGTATGTTGCCTACATGTATGTTTGTTGGTACTGTCCTGGACACTTGTCTTTTAGTGTCACCCTTCTTTTACCAATGCACATATTGATCTACAAAGGTGTCCTACTAGCTTCTACAAATACGGGCTATCAGTGCATGCTAGGGCACATTGCTTCCAAAGGTAGATTGTAGGATCTTCACTGTTTTGCAACGACCCTTTTGGCAATTTAGAGGGTAGTATGTTGTCACTAGCATTGTGTACTTTTTGTCATAAATTGATAATTACAGGGAATGATAGCATCATAACAATGCTTAATCACAGCCGTGCAATGTGTGCATAGTTGAGCAATGACATGTTAGGTGTGATGTGTGAGAGGCAACTGATTAGCACAGAGAAGAAAGATTGCAGTAGCTTGTTGAGCCGTTATCCCCACCAAGTCTCTAATGTGAAATTCACAAAGAGAGAGAGAGAGAGAGAGAGAGAGAGAGAGAGAGAGAGAGAGAGAGAGAGAGAGAGAGAGAGAGAGAGAGAGAGAGAGAGAGAGAGAGAGAGAGAGAGAGAGAGAGAGAGAGAGAGAGAGAGAGAGAGAGAGAGAGAGAGAGAGAGAGAGAGAGAGAGAGAGAGAGAGAGAGAGAGAGAGAGAGAGAGAGTGTGTGTGTGTGTGTGTGTGCAGACACAAAAAGTGTTAAGACAATATGTGTCTACATCTTCTTTCACAAATCACTCTTTAAATACACATAGGGAAGGGCTGTTGGGTTTTCTTAGAGTTTATAGCTACCCTTTAAAGTCTAGTGTAAGATTGGTCTACTATGTTTATTAGCATTGTCCATTAGGGCATATACTCATACAATGGTGCGGTGACAAGGTGGTGCAAGTACCCCAAAAAAAATTCACATTGTTAACTTTAGTTAAGTGGTCCACTTAGCCTTGAAAGATGTGGATATCTTGCTTTTCAAGAAATAAAAGTTCATTTTAGAAAATTAAATAAAAATTGTGCTCTCACTCTCACTCGCTCACTCACTTACTCACACACTCTCTCTCATCTAGAAAAAAGGGCAATGTTCTTGTGTGCGATAATGTGCCCTTCTTTAGAAACAAGTGTGTTATGGGCTTGAAGCTCTACCCTTTATTGGAGGAAACATAGAGAGAGAAGCAACAAGTTACTTTATTCACTTAAGGAAAGGTAGACAAAAAAGGCAATAACTTGGTTTATTCAACCAAGGCCTTATTAGGCAACATGATGAAGGATTACCAAGGCTTACCAAAAGTAGTTCTTAAAACAAAGTGATAGTAACATGAAAGAAGAAGTTGTCAAATGCTTGTTTTGGGATTGTCTAAGGTGAAGACTTTGGGGAGTAAGATTAAGAATGTTATTAAACTTTGTCATTCTGTGAGCTTCAAACAACCATAGATAGGAGATAACTACAAGCAGAATGATTGGTTCTACTAGGAATGGAGTGTTATCAAGCATCATTTTTACAAGAAGCTAGAACCACATGAATGGTATTTCGTTTCAAAGGAAAGGAAGAGAAGGGCTTTCCTAGTTGACGACTTCCTCAATTGCCTTAAGGAAATCCAATGGCTTCCAAATAAATCTAGTAACTACTCTAAATCACCTAAAATGTTACCAAGATGCTAAAAAGGCTAACATATATTTTTATTCTTATATGGATAAATAGTGTCACATAATATATTTCAAGACCACATTCACAAAAATATGCGATAAGTGCATACTTATTGCCCTCATTAGTCATTATTAGACACATGGTAAACCCTTCATGTATTTCTATATATGCCACAGAAGAAAGAAGAACATGTTTCATATTCATGGATTAGACATCTAAGGTTGACTCACATCTCATTGAGATGCTTTCTAGGTCATAGAACTTGCATAATAGTAATGAATTTTAAATGTAGTTTGTATAAATGTGCTCCCCATAGAGAATAGCATAAAAAATGTGTGGACTGATGCACATCTAAAAGTATTAAGGATTTGCTAGTAGAATCTAATTTAAAAAACAACATTATGCCAACACAAAAAAATTATACACAAATTCTTATAGCCCCATCACTAAATTCACAATTGTAACATTTACAATGTGGTGTGTCCTTGGTAAAATTTATCATGCAACATAACTCCATGCAATACCCTTTTTATCACCCATTATTTTGTTTTTAAAAAGATAAATAGGTGCTTTGCGTATAAGAGTGATTCACACTAGGGTTCAAAAGCATGTTTCATGTGGCAAGCGGGTTCATGGGAGATTGATATAAGAAACATAACCCAAACTTCAAAAGCTTTGGCAACTTATGAACCCTTATGACTATTTCTCAAAGTTTCTCAAAGACAAACATATTTAATGGTAATTTCTATTCACATTGAATCTATCATGACATGCATATTATCCTCATATATTGAGCTTATCATTTAATAGTGATTTCTATTCACATTAAGCCTATCATTTAATAATGATTTCTATTCACAATAAGCCTACAACATTACATAAATTTGACAACTCATATATTATATGGAGAATTATTTCTCCTCCTCCTCCTCCTCCTCTCTCTCTCTCTCTATATATATATATATATATATATATATAATCAATAGCTTATATACATAAATATATATGTATAATATGTTAATTGAAATATAATTATATAACTTTTATTAATAATCAATTGATATATTATTGATTAGCTATTAATACCTAATTAATTACACTATTATATCATTATGTGTATTAATTATTATAATATGTATAGTAAATTATCATTTATACAAATAATACATGAATGATAATTAATCACAAGAATTATTAGTAAAAATAATAATTTATTAATAAATTTTATATATTAATTTATATACATAATACATAATAAGTATCTACATTAATCTATTATAAATTATATAACATTATACCTCTTTTATTAACAATTCATTAATGTATTAATAGTTAATGGTTAATGTATAATCACTTATATTAATATATTATAATTATAATTATATATATACTAGTAATAATTATATGTATATGATTAATTATTATATAGTAGAAAAAAGGGGAGAAAAAGAGAAGGTTTTAGGAGTTGATGAGAGGTTGCTATGTGGCATCCCTAATACCTTTTAATAATAAGTACACACACACACACACACACGTGTGTGTGTGTGTGTGTGTGTGTGTGTGTGTGTGTGTGTGCACACATACATAATATACATTTTCTCTCCTTTCTTTTTTTCCTCTTGTCTCTCATCTTTCTTCATCTCATATGTGTGCATGTTGTTTATGCACTTGTAAATGTGTATATATATGTGTGTACACATTGCACATATATATACATGTATGTATTTATGTGTGGATATGCATGTTTGCATATGTAGGTGTATGCATGTTTGTAAGTGCATATTTTATAAGTATGTATTTTTTCTCTCTCCTTCTCTCTCTCTCCATTTTCTCTCTCACTCATATATATGTTTAGATGTTCACAAGTGTGTATGTATTATATACATGTGTGTCTAGTTGTGTGGTCTCATATGTATGTGTATATATATATATATATATATATATATATATATATATATATTGTCTATCCTTTTTTCAACTCTCTTCTTCTTCTTCTTCACACACACATACATACACGCACATATACAGACATATAGACACATATATACGAATGAATGGCACATACACACAAATTTTCCCCCTTCTATCTCTTCTTGTTTTTTCTATGCTCTCTTTGTGTGTGTGTGCATGTGTATATATGTGTGTGCGTATGTATGTATATGTGCATGTAATACATGTGTGCCTATTTATGTAGTCTCATAAATGTATAGGTCCTCTCTCTCCTTACTCCTATCATTTTTATTTTCTCTTCTTTCTTTCTCCTTCGGTCTCTCATCTTTCTTCACCTCATATGTGTGCATGTGTATGGATATGTATATATGTTTACGCATATGTGCATGCATTGCACATATATATACATATATATATTTGTGTGTGGATCTATGTGTTTGCATATGTATATATAAGAGGCTCAACAAAAGTTAGAATAAGAGAGACCAAGAATTGATGAGAAGTACCTATTTTACAAGATTGAAGAAGGCTTATTCTCTCGATGCTTGATGATATCTCCCAATGATCAATGTTGTCAAAATAATCTTCAATCCTTGCTACTTCAATGCTTTAAAGTAATCTTGAAGCTTCAGCTAGCTTGAGATTGAAGCCTTGAACCCGTTTGCTCCAAATCTTGACTCCATGGAAGCCCCCTTGGTTGAATCTTGACCAATCTTGCTCAGTAGCTTGAGATTGAAGCCTTGCACCTGTTTGCCCCAAATCTTGACTCCATGGAAGCTCTCTTGGTTGAATCTTGACAATCTTGCTCAATGTCTTTGATTTTTTCCAAGAATCTTCACAAAGATGAACCCCTAGTCTGAAATGATGAGAAATCTTCAAGAAATATGAGAGAGATTGAAGCTTGCAACCAAGATTTCATGGTGGCTACCCATCGACTGCACTATTACAGTTTCAAGAGAGTAGAAAAAGAAGACAAGATCACCAATGCTAATGATTTCTTAGTGATTTAACTTATCAATGACAAGGAGAATAGCCTTGATGAGGATAAAAAAGAAGAATTGGTGATTAGGATCATCAATCAGCCAAAAAAATTGCACCATGATTTTCACAGTTATTATTGGCTAGAATGTTGATCTTCTTGCTTGCTTGTTTGTTATTAACTAGTTGGCCTTGAAGCAAGGAAGCTTGATCAAGTATTTCTTTATAAATAAGAGCTAGGGTTCAAAAGGAATGATGAGATGTCTACTAGAAACTCAATGCTCCAAGTCTCTTGTTAGAGGTCTAAAATAGTTCCTACTTCATGTAGATATCTTGCAAGTACCTACCATGTGGCTCTTGTGCCTGGTTGCCTTAAATTTTATGGCAAAAAATAATAAAATTGTGCGTTAAAAAAATAGAAAATCAAATGGACTAAGAGCCTAAGCTATGATACCACTTGTAATGGAGTGAGCTAGAAGAGAGAAAGAGGAGAGAGAAGAGCCATAGAAGCTACGAGAAAGAATATGTAAGATGAAGATACTTTTGTATTAATTGAATGGTGAAAAATAAAAGTCTCTTATAGCTTAAATATTAGCAATTGTAGCTAGTATTTTTCACATTATTATTTCTAGCCTCTTAGATAGTGGGACAAAAGAGAGATGACCCTCTCTCACTATCGAAGATTTTGAAGGGGAAAAAACAATCAACCCAGGGTGATATGTGTTCACCTCCTAGTGATTCGGAGTCCATTCCACTTTTTATCCCTCACACAAGTACCATAGGTGAAGCTATTGAAGACTTGAAGATCTCAGGTGAAGAGCATTAAAATAGGACACTTCTTAATCAATTCATAGGGATCAGATGTTGATTACATGTCCTAGGGTAAAGGTACTTGCAAGAGTAACACAATACTTGAGCATCTATTGGAAAAGATTTTCAATCATTTATAGGTGCTACATGTTATTCTAGACCTTACACAGATTGATTATAGGTTGTTTTAGTGAAACTATACATTAAGAGTCATTTTGGGGCATTTTCAAGACCAAGTATAGGCTATACAAGGCATTTATTACTTCCCGTAAGTCATATATAGGCACCTCAATGTCATACAATATTCTCTCAGCTCAAACAGTGAACATATAGGGTCAAACATGGCTAAAATTGGACTTACAGGTCTCCCATAGGGTCATTCAAATAGGGACAAATCCTCGACAGTTTTTGTCAAACAACTTTAGGCTATTGTAACTTTTCTTCTTCTGATCCAAATTTCAAAGTTAAGTACTCTATTCAAAGAGGAAAAAGTGCTTCAATTTGAATCAAAAGGTTTGTCAATCAAAGCTCTCTAGCAAAATTATACCAGATTTAGTGACAGTATATATACTGCAAGACTGTACTCTAAAAATGGCAAGAAACAAGGGTGAAAACAAAGCCAATGAGAATTTACGATAGCAAATCAAAGATTCTAGGGGCCCTAAAGTTGGAGATACTCATGGTAATGATTATGAAGAGGATTCATATGAAATGGGAGCATATAGTACCTTGAACAATACCTTATGTCAACATGAAACAAGGTATTCAATCAAACATGGTGAATTACTAGATACTATGAATAAGTTTGGGAATCAAACTCAATCTTCTCTTGATAAGCTCATTGCTCATATCACAAGATGGATAGGATTCCAAATGCAAGATAATAAGAAAGAGTGACAAGAGAAAGAGAAAGAGAAGGAGCATGCTCAGCAAACTCAATACTCTATTGACAAAGTTGCTACTCGAATTCCCAAATGGATGGGAGTCCCAAATGAAAGAAAAGGATAAGGAAAAAGAGCCACACATGATTTTAGATAAAGTGCCAGGTTCATCAAACAATGTCAACCCTAATCCTTTGGGCATCCTAAGAAAGATTCCCCATACCACTTATGAGATAAGTGAGGTTTCACATAAATGCAATGATCCTTTGGGTAATGCAAGTGGGGGTGGTTATGCCAATGGAGGTGGTTTCTTGACCACTAGAGTACCCATTCTAGGTGTTAAAACCTCAATTGTCCTTTGACAAGAACTACTCTAACAATGGTAGTTATGGTGGCACAAATAATGATCTCATGGTGGACAACCAAATCATGCTGATAGAGAATTGAGGGATAAGATCACATTGTTTAAGTATAATTGCCAATTATCTTCTTGATTAGATCTTGAAGAGCAGCTTTCCAAATTAGATTATTACTTTGACATATTTCTTAGGGCTAATGATCAAAAGATCCACCTTGCTACCATACACCTAAAGGGTTTTGTCTACACTTGGTGGTGATACATAAAGAAGGAAAACCATAAGGTGATACTTGGAAATATTCTAAAGCACTCATGGTGTAAGTCTTTTTTTCCCTTATTGAAAAAAAAAAGCTTGCTAGACATTGGTATGGCCTAGAGAAGAGAGGTTTTTCTATAAGAGAATCTACCAATCATTTTTTGAACCTTACTATGTAATGCTAAACTACATAAACACATGTATGATTTAGACCCTAGTAGAATTACCTTGAGACAAGGCCAATTATGGACATGTTATGGAGGAAAAAATTGTTCATTTAGCAGCCCTAAAATACCTACCTATCCACCTTTCAATGCTTCAAGATAGCAAGATGATTTTAGGCCAGTAAATTGTCCAAGAATGGATCATAAACAAGGGGACAACAAGCCTAAAAATACTTCAAAATTTGGCAATAAAATTTTTATTCCCATAGACTTGTACAAGGAAAGAAAAGAAAATGGGTTTTGTATTAAATATGTTGAGAATCATGCAACCAAGTATGCCAAGAATACAAAAGCTAAGGTTCATAGTATGCTAGTCCCTTGAGAATTTAGAGGATGATAATAATGATGCAAATGCACTTATGGTTGTTACTAAAAATAAGGATATTGATGAGGATTTTGGGCAAGAATAATTTTATGATCTTGCTGATACTTTTCCTTTTGATCTTGGTGGTAGTGTTCCTTTTGATTCAAGAGGAATGATGAGTCATATATTGCCATGTTTGCTCTATTTCAATGGATGCATAGACATGATCAAGAAGCCCAAACACACTTTGTATCCAAAGGAGCATTAATGGTAAAAATGTATTCACTTTGGTTGGTAGTATGATGTCAAGACTTTTGTCTCTAGTTATGTACCATGCTACCAAAACAAGGAGAGGACATTAAAGCTAAGAGGTTTATTACTGTCATTGCCTATCCTTGATTGTAATAGATGCATATTACCATGGATTTTATCAATGGATTACATGTGTTCAAGAAAGGATGGAATATCATCTATGTAGTAGTGAATAGACTCACCAAGGTAGCCCATTTTTTCCCACAAAAGTTCAATATGTAGTGTCTTATGTAGCCAATCAGTTCATGGAGCGTGTTTTCAAGTTACATGGATTACCCTAGGTTATAGAGATACCAAGTTTATGAGTAACTTTTGACAAATGGTTTTCAGCTCCATCGGCACTAAATTAGCTCCTTCTATAGCCTAGCATCCTTAGACAAATGATGAAATAGAGAGGGTTAATAAGTAGTTGCATACTTACTTGAGAAATTTTTACCATGACGTACAAAATGCATGGGATTCATGGTCACATTTGGTTGAGTTTGCTTATAATAACTCTACTCATTCCAATATAGGGGTTTCATCTTTTGAGGCTTTGTATGGCTACAAGGTACCCCTTCCTACAACCATTTTCAATGACAAGATAAACCCTCAAAGTAAGGAAGAATTGGACTGTATGTAAGCTCTTCTTCAATAATGTAAAGTGAATCTTAAAAAATACCAGAATCAAATGAAGTTTTATGCTGATGAGAAAAGGCCAAACCTATAATTTCAAGAAGGGGATTTAGTGCGTTTGAAGTTCCTAAGTCTCGTTATGTCACTCTTAAAGATGGTTCTAGTACCAAATTGGCTCATAGATTTTATGGCCCGTATAGGATTTTGAAGAGGGTGGGTGACTTGGCATATCGATTGGCACTTCTCTCATCCACTAGGATTCAGGATGTCTTCCGTTTGAGTCAATGGAAGCCCTTTAGTGGATTTAGTATGGATAGTGTAGAGGAGCTTCCACCCATGGATGAGGAGGGCATCTTTCAATATCTGCTTAAGGAGGTCATTGGTCGATGAGAAAAGAAGGTTAGATCAACAACAAGTCAAAGAATATTTGATCAAATGGTGTTGATTACCCTTGGAAGAAGCTTTTTGGAGACCAACGTCAGTTATGGAGGAGTTCCCTTGTCTCAAGAAAGCAATCTTGAAGACTAGTCATTCATGGCCCTATTCAAGCTCAAGTAGATTGCACACAACTTGTGTTTATTGATAAGCATGTCAAGCATATACAATATACTTGATCATCATAGCTCCTTCGTTTATCCAAACTTCTTGGATTCTTCATTGATTCATACCTTATAATGGCTAAAAAAGAGTAGTACTCTGTTTTCCTCTATCCCCTACATTGTAATAAGTTCCAAATTTATTTTTGGAGACAATGTTTATTGGGTAGGGATAGAATGTAAAATATTGGAAATAATAATGTGGGAAATACTAGCTACACTAGCTGGTATATAATGTATAAGAGATTTTTATTTTTCTTACATTTTCTTTCTCTCAACTTCCATGTCTTCTCTTTCTTCTTTCCTTTCTTTCTCTCTTGTCATTTAAACTTTCCCTCAACTTCCATGTCTTCTCTTTCTTCTTTCCTTTCTTTCTCTCTTTTCATTTAGACTTTCTCTCTTCTTTGCACTCATCTTCTCTCTCTCCTATTGTCTTTCATCTCCTCTTTCACTTAGCTGGCTCACTCCCGTTATAATATATATTTGCATGTTTGTAAGTGCATATTTTACAAGTGTGTATCCATTCTCTCTTCTTCTCTCTCTCTCTCTCTCTCTCTCTCTCTCTCTCTCTCTCTCTCTCTCTCTCTCTCTCTCTCTCTTCTCTTGCTCATATATGTTTATGTGTGTATGTGCATGTATGTATATATGTATACATGTGTGTAAATATGCATTCATGTGCATAATGTTTGCATGTGTACATACATACATGTGTATGTGTGCATGTAATGTTCATGTGCTTTTGTAGACTATGTGTACTTGTGCATGGTTTTAGAATATGTACACATTGCACAAACATGTTCAACCATTAAAATATCATATAATTTCATAGGCGTAATAAAAAAGAAATTCATCTCTCTCTCTCTCTCTCTCTCTCTCTCTCTCTCTCTGTGTCTATGGAGAGAGAGAGAGAGAGAGAGAGAGAGAGAGAGAGAATAAACATGACCCCCACTCACCCTTCAAGAAAAAGCCCTCTATATTTCTTAAATACCAAACTTCTCCTCCTTGTGCCATATAGGGTTGGCATCTAGTTGATTGAGGATCCCCAAGGCAAAGCTCTAAATAATATACAGAATAGGTAACATGCTAATAACAATATAATGTATTTTAATTTTAACTATCAATAATTGTTTAAATTCTATTATAGTTATAATTTTAGATAAATTTGATTTACTGCTTTGATTTTTAGTGTTATGTTTGTACATGATACACATATGCATAGATGAAATAGTATAATAAGCATTAACCTTGCACTTAACTTTGCCGAGACTTTGCCATATACACAAAGTTTTTCCACATACTCATCATTTAAACCATATACAATTCCAAGAAGGTTGAGAATAAACATGAGCTACCCTTGGAAACATTGGGCCTCTCATGATATTAACTTTCCATTTCTTTGTTACTCTCTTGTCCACACAATACATATTATCTATAAATATATATGTGTGGCTGTAAAATTGTGTTAATAGAAACAATTATCATTCCAAATCAATAGTTTGCTCATACCCATGTACATGGTTGTGGTAAAGCATTGGTCAAAATTTAAACCAATAGTTTAGTCATAATACATATACGAGAATATGATAAAGTATCCATGAAAATCTAGATCAATAGTATATTCATGATTCACATTCATTGTTACGGTAAGATATTGACTACAATCAAATGTATCCTATCCTAAGTTACTTGTTTATAAATAGGCATATATAGATGGCTATGATAAAGTTTTAATTCAATGTATCTTATTCTTAATCAATCTAAGATTTACTAGCACTACCCTTTAGGGTATATGCTATTATAATGGTGTAGTGGCAAGGTGGTACCTACCCTTAAAAAATTACCCACTAGTTAAGTAAAGTTAATTGAATCACCTTTAACTTTGTTAAGAATTGATTAAGTTTAGATTATTTTCATTTTCTAACTCAATGGTTGGTGGGTAAAAGAAGGTCAGGTGGGGCCATTAATGATACCCTAGAGATTGAGTCAATGACATCAAAGGTTCCACACAAAGATTGGTGTTCAACTCCAAGTTCTTCTTCATCCCTTCTACCACTCTTGCTTCTACTGAATAGGAGAATTGGTGATGAAGTGCTAATTCTTACCCCTTTTCTATGCACATAAGGTCATGTTGCTTCTCATCCCCCTTGCTACTTCTTATCCCTTCTATCTACCTTCTCAATATATGCATCCCCTCCACAAAACCTACACCCCCAATTGCTTCTCTAGCCCTCACCAGCCCCTTCTATTGCACTGACTCAATCTTGCATGTGCTATCGTAGCACCATTAGAACTAGGCTGCACCAACCCTTTCTATTCCCCTGCCTCAGTCTTGCATGTGCTATCCTAGCACCATTAGAACTAAGTTTCACCCCATCTTATTGCCCCCATTAGTCACCTTTGGAGAAGTTCAATTTGTGAGAAGAAATAGCCAAGATGATAGTGTTTATATGATGATGGTGATCGGTATACGATTGATGGATGTATATTGAGTGTGCTATCACCTTCAGTAATATAGAGGAAACACGATAAAAAGCTTAAACAACGGTGTGGATCTCACCCTTGCCTATGTGATGATCATGCATTTCTTTTCCTACTTTGTGGCCTTCTCAACTTGGGTCTACATGTATCTCATCCAAATAGGGCCAATATTGGTCTTACTTAACAGAACCTTGACTGAAAGAGAGGTTGGTGCTTTGATGGGAATATTAATCATCATGATAACATTCTTGACAAATGTTGTATCTATCCACATATCTGCTTGTCACAGTCATTTCTATCCACGCAACTTTCCGTGTTCCAAGTGACTTGTCTTAGATGAAGAAGGCACTATAGGTGGTTTTTTGTCATTCCTCAATGTTGGACCTACTCATCCTCCAATTGCAACCCATGTTTAAGTAATTGGAAATTCAACTACAAAATCCACATTATTTGAATGGTTTTTTTGCATATTAGTGCACCTTCATTTTATTGGATGGCAGGCACATCATTCACTCAAGTAGTAGTAGAATGGTTATGACACTTTATCATGTAACAATCATTCATTATATTTACCTTTTGTAGGATCAACATGAGAGCCTTGTAGAAAAGCCCAAGAGCTTGGGTGCCTTTAAGATGCTGAAAGACATGCTTCACTACTTATAGTTAGTGTGTTTCCTATTATTGCCTACTTAGTTCATGTTTGGCCAGATAATTATTCAAATGTACTAAGCATGTGGAGGTCAAGTGTATTTCTCTCGTGGTATATTAATCGTCCCCTTCTTTATTTGAAGACTTTCTTTTTAACTTCTACTTTTACATAAGAGCTTTAGAGTTTTAGTGTCTAGGAAGGGCTATTTAAAATTTTATAGATAGATTCTCCACCATAATGTTGAAACCTTCAAGTTGTTGGGGGTAAATGTGCATGTGCCTATGCCACCTTGTATTGACTACACATACCATGACTGCACACTTATACACAGGTGGTGGATGCCCATTATTGTCACTTTGTTCTTCATTACAATGACTATTGAAGAAGGAAAGGCCGAACACACATTGGGACTATTGGAGTTTCCACAATGTGTGTCTCTCTCTTGCTCTCTTACTCCATTCGCGATAGCTCTTGCTTCCCCTTGTGTGCTTCTACTTAGGCTCTACTTTTCAACCAGTATCAAAGTGTTCGAGGAGTTTCTTCATCCTTTGCTTCGGCCTAGATTCAAGGCTTTAGCTCAAGGTTTCATGGCATCCGTTGTTTCTTCCTCTCGAGGTATGCACTGAGTCTTCTCGGATACAGAGCATTCTACAGAAGTTGTGGATAGCTATGGTAGCTTGATATCACTTTTATTTTTTGGCCATAACTTTTGCATACAACATTAGATTTAGGGAATCTATAGCTAGAAATGATGGGTACAATGATAAATAAAAGTTTAAGGACTCACAAAGTTGATTCTATGTAGTTTTCATCTCTCTATTTTACACAAAACAAAACAATTTTTGTTTGGACAACAAATAATAAATTTCATAATGCATATTTGATGTTTCAAGGATGCTATTTGGTGTCCATATGGTATGATTATACTTTGGGATGCTACGTGGATTGTTTAGAGCTTGATTAGATCAGTTTTGTAGAGGTTTGTTGCTAGCATAACAGTTTAGACAGCAAGCATACAACAATGAGTTTCATGCTTTGAATGCCTATTGTGCCTTTACAATATTTTGAGTATGCTACATGTCTACAATGATGTTTAACATTGATGTATGATCTTGGATATGGTTATGACATGCTTTGCACTTGGATTTGAGCTATATTTGATGTACTTGGGCTTTGGTTAGTTAGTTTGACTTCCATGCTTACTCACTTACAACAAGTATTGAAGCTTCATTGGATACTTATGCTCTCAGATGTATTTATGATGTGCTTAGGCTTCTTGGATGCTTTGATCTATGTCTTTTATCTTTGCTTGCTTACTTTTCATTTTGATTCACTTCCAATGGAAGATGCTTGTACTTACTTGGCAGAGCTGGTTCTTTGAGATAGTGGGACTCTTGGTTCATGCATATGCTCTCTTCTATGCTATTGGACGCAGTTACCTTTGCTTATGGGCTGATTTGATTCTGTATGCTTTAATAGTTGTTTGTACTTGATTGATATACTACTAGTTGCATTCTATATATCTCAAATTGCTACTCAGATATCCTTGGCAGTCGGAGCTTGCTTTCTTTGCTATTTTTCCATAGTTGGATTGACATATACTACTATCTTTATTTTAGTATTATTGTAATTACAATTATCAACATTCTTTTGGAGAGCATATATATAAAGTCAATGAGGCATCATCCAACTGACTACATCAAAAGAAGAAGCTACTAATATGTAATCATCATCAAAAAGAGGCTATCATAGGAGTGTGATTGCATATTTCTCAATAGGCACTCCATTTGGATTATTGATTTGAGCTTGAATGCTTCAATTATTCATTGTTTCAACAGGGAAACATGTTGTCATACAACAAGGACAGCCATTACTTCACTGTTTGAGTTTCACTAATGCTCATACACCTATGCATTGATAGTAGAATGCTTGTACATGTCTTGAGATGCTTCTTGGATAGGTTTGAGCTTTCTTTGCTCATTTTGGAGCAAGGTTCTTTGTTGAATATGTAGTGGATGATAATGAGCCAGTTGAACAGCATGTTGGTTTAGATTTTGGAAATCACCACAATGTGGAAAATTTAGTGGTGGCTAATGAGTCACGTATTCATATTGCCTGCAACAAATGTTCACCCAGCAACATCAATACTACTATTTTAAGAGCCGGATGTGCATTCCATGGGGAGTCTTTGTGTGATGTGTGAAAGGTGTTCAGCTAAGTTGTGGAGATGCAAGACTCGGGTGCAAGGGTCGAATTTGTTTGGAATGCACTGTTGTCAAAATGGAAAAGTAATGTTGCCACCATTGCAACATCCACCATAGCCATTGCATGATTTGTTGCATGGTATGCACCCTCAGAGTAGGATATTTAATAACAACAAACGAGCATACAACAGTGCTCTTGCATTTGTATCACTCGGAGCTAATGCTGATGAGCTACTTGTTATCGAGAATGGTTACACCTTTAGAGTGCATGGCTCTGTTTATCACCGTATAGGTACTTTGCTTCCTGATGTGCAGTGTCAAGAAAGGCCAAGATTTGCACAACTCTATGTTTATGATACCAAGCATGAGTTCCTTAATAGGTTGGGGTTATGCATGATTTATTACCAAATTTGCTAGGGGAGCTTCAATGTATGATGCATCGACACAACATATATGCACATGCTTTTAGGTCAGTGGGTTTGCAATTGCAAAATAATCATGTGCAAGAACTAAGAATGAGTATTTTTGGTATTCAAAGAACCAGTAAACAATACTCTGCTCCTGCAGCAACTGAGGTTGCAGCTATCATGCCAGGGCAGGGTGATGAGGGTACTCTTGATTGTCAGGATATTCATGTTTACACTCGAGGTGGTCGATGTGTTGCTATTTCAAACTTGCATAGAGCATATATGCCAATGCTATATGTCCTCCTTTTTCCTATGGGAGATGATGGTTGGCATGTAAAGGTTCCCTACAGTAATGTTAGTGTTCATGTTAACATATATGAATTGTCCAATAAAAATTGTGTTACCCAGATGCAGTTTTATGCATTCCGTCTTCAAGTGCGCGAAGATACTGAGGTGTGCATATTGCGTGCTGGGGTCGACTATTGCAATAATTTATTGTTGATGCTTATTGTAGTATAGAGCAGTGCAGGTTAACTTGGTGTCGCCAGAATCAATCAGTGTTGCGATCAAAGGCCTACAAAGGCTTGGCAGACATGGTGGGGGCAAACGATAATGGGCCAATGTAGATTGTTGGTGCCTTTGTTGGCAAGATGATAGTTTTACCATCGTAATTCACTAGTGGGCCAAGGCACATGTATCAATTATATCAAGATGCCATGGCTATAGTGCGATGTAAGAGAAAACCTGATCTTTTTATAACAATGACATGCAATCCAAAGTGGTTGGAGATAACTAATGCTTTATTGCTTGGGCAAAGTGCTTATGACCGTCTGGATTTGATTGCTCGCGTGTTTCATAAAAAATCATGTTGATTTAATGTATACGTTGTTGCGGAAGGATCTCTTTGGAAAGGTTGCAGGCTATGTTACTGTGATTGAATTCCAAAAAAGGGGGCTACCACATTCTCATACTTTGCTAATTTTAGAGCCGTCTTTCAAACCTTCTGAAGCATGTCACTACAATAGATTGGTTTGTGATGAGCTGCCCAATAGAGTTAAGTTTCCAGCCTTATTTGAGACAATTTCAAAGTGCAACATTCATGGCCCTCGCGAAGGATTGAACCCCAAGAGTCCCTGTATGGACAAGGATAGATGTACTAAAGATTACCCGCGAAAATTAGTGGGCATGACAACAGTTGATAGTTCTGGCTATCCCATTTATCGAAGACGAGATGATGGAAACTCTGTGATCATAAATGGTAATGTTATTGATAATCAATGGATTGTTCCATATAATCCATTCTTGAGTAAGAAATACAATGTACACATAAATGTGGAGGTATGCTCGACAATTGCGGCTGTTAAGTATTTGTATAAGTATGTGTACAAGGGGCATGACCGTGCAACCATCAAATTTTCTATTGGGGTTGATTCAGTCTGGAATGGTGGCGATGTTCATGAGGTGGATGAGATACAAAGTTATTTGGATGCATGATATGTTTCTGTCTCTGAGGCGTGTTGGCGGATCTATGATTCTGCATTGCACCTAGTGAGAACTATGTGGTGTTTCAAGATACTGATAGTATACCAGATGTTGTGCGGAATAAAGACCTCCAGAAAACTACTCTTACTGAATGGTTTATGTGAAACCACATTCATCTAGAGGCTAGGACTATTCTCTATCAGGAATTTCCAATGTATTGGGTGTGGAATGCACGACATAAGATGTGGACTAGAAGAAAGCGTGGGAATACATGTGGTCGGATGTATTTTGTGGCGCCTATCTGTGGTGAGCTCTACTATTTGCGGGTGCTTTTAACATAGTGTCGGGGATGTACTTCTTTTGAAGATTTGTGTACTATTGATAGTGTGATCTATGATACTTTTAGGGATGCTTGTATTGCAAGGGGCATGTTGGAGAGCGATGATGAATATGTTGTGTGCTTAGAAGAAGCTGCCTCTGTGCAAACTGGTGCTCAACTCTGAACTTTATTTGTTGCAATTTTGGTCTTTTGTGAGCCAGCTCGACCTGACCATCTATGGGAAAGATTTTTGGTGCCAATGGTAGAGGATATTATGTATAGATTGCAGCTACAGCACGTGCACGCCTCTCTTGGTGTTCTGCAGCATGAGGCATCTAGCATGGCTTTGTTGCATCTGCAAGACCTTTTACGTCATGTAGGACAAAGACTCTGTGATTTTGATGGGTTGCATGAACCTCATCAACCAAACTCACAACTTCATGCTAATCCTCTTTTGCAAGATGAATATGCATACAGCTTATTAGAACAACATAGGGTTTCCGAATCCATGGAGGAAATGTTGAATGAAGGACAAAGAATTGCCTTTAGTGCAGTCATGGATACTGTTGATACAAATACTAGGGATGTATTCTTTTTGGATGGTCTTGTTGGGTCTGGGAAGACTTTCCTATACAAATGTTTACTTGAGAAGATGCGCAGTGGCGGTCGTATAGCATTGGCAATAGCATCATGTGGCATTGCTGCCTTGCTTTTGCCAGGTGGTCGTACAGCTCACTCGCGGTTTAAAATCCTAGTAGAATTAAATAATCGATCCACTTGCAACATTCTTGTTCAAAGTGATCTTGCTCGGTTATTGAGACAAACGAGCCTTATTTTGTGGGATGAGGCTCCTATGACCCATCAATATGCCTTCAAAGCGGTTGATAGAACTCTAAGAGATGTTATGAGCTATGATAAGCCATTTGGTGGAAAAGTTGTTTTGTTTGGGGGGGATTTTAGACAGGTCTTGCCGGTTATGGTAAAGGGAACATGTGAGGATATTGTTAATGCTGCATTGTGTTACTCTGATTTGTGGCGTTACATAAGGGTGCTAAGGCTATCTGGCAATATGCAAGTGTCGAAAACTGGTAGTGTGGTGGACAATAGGTTCATCTGTTGGATTCAAGGAATAGGGGATGGAGTGGGTGTTACCGAAAGTTGTGATAAGTTGTGCGTTCCATCTAGCATGGTATTAAAAGGGCAGTCTATCGAAACACTGATTGATCGTGTCTACAGTGATGTGTCCAATGTGGGTGACTACACGTCGTATTTTAGTGAGTGGGCTATACTTGCCTCGTGGAATACAAAGGTGGCTACTTTGAATGATCGTGCATTGCAACTAATGCCAGGGGAGGTCAGGCAGTATTATAGTGCAGATTCAATTGCAGAGACCGACGACTCATTTTTGTACTTTGTTGAGTATTTAAATACATTGGACCTTGGAGGTGGATTTCCTCCTCATTTATTGCTGCTGAAGATAAGTGCACCTATTATTCTTCTTAGAAACCTAAATCCAGGAAGGGGTATGTGTAATGGTATACGATTGATATGTAGAGCTTTCAATAGGAAAGTGATAGATGCTCAGATAATAACAAGGGCAAATGTGGGTGAACGAGTTTTTATTTCCGGAATTACTTTTGTTTTGAATGCTACACAATTGCCATTTACTATGAAGCGGATACAGTTTTCCATCCGGTTGGCATTCGCTATGACAATCAACAAGTCATAGGAGCAGACTTTGTTCATTGTTGGGCTTTATCTAAAGGCACCAATATTTACACATGGTCAGCTGTATATTGCATTTTCAAGGGTAAAATCTTCGCATGGTGTGAAAGTACTATTGGGTGAAGAGGATGGGGATATGACCACAAACATTGTATACAAGGATGTTCTTCGAAAGGTGTAGTAATGTGCATTGCTTTCTTTGTGGAGATGTAGTTATTGACGACCATGTAGAGACACTGGTTTTGCATATATGTGAATTGCTCTCTCTTGCTTTCTTTGTGGAGATATAGTTATTGATGACCATCCAGGGACGCTGGTTTTGCATATATGCGAATTGCTCTCTGTGCCCTGTTTGGTTGGTATATACTCTCTTGGAAGTATATTTTTTTCATATTTCACTATTTATTTAACTTTTGCATATGCCTACCCTAGAGTGGCACTATTACCTAGCTTCTGACTATCAAAAGGAGCTACAGTGCATGTTACTCACTGTAGCTCTTGATGATATCATAAGAAGGGCACTTGCAAGGGTCATCAAGCCTTTATATGATGATGTTAATATCGACATTAAGCTCCCAATTTTTATTGAAGTTGTACATTGTGGATACACGCAATGTTTTCGGGTGTATATGTATGATGTTGACTATAAGTAGAGATTTCAATGCTCTCATACTGATTAGATACCGAGGCATTGGCTCAAGTATAGGTTCAAGGATTTGGGTTGTTTTGTGACCCTGCATCAACGCTTGTCAGTAACCTATGGAGTGTTCACAAATGTTCAACCATGTATTATTATTGTTGGGATGGAATGATCTTTCTTAGTTGTTCCACGTACTTATATTGTAATTTTTGTTCCAATGCAGGTGGTAAAGAGAGAGATAGGACCGTTGCATCGCCCATGCGATTACCAATGGAAACTGTGGGATTGTTCCCTGCTTCACCTTCACATATTTTGCTCAAGGAGGAGGATTTTGTTAATGATTCCTCAAAGAAAATGAAGCTTTCTTTCCATTAGGCATCTTGGAGACATTGTCTTTTTTTGTTGGCATCGGCCATTTGCCTATGGTACTTGGAAACACGTCGGTGCCTTATGCTTGGCCTTTGTGGCTTCATTTTGACTGGGTCTCTTATAGAAATTCTTTTTGTGGTGCTTGGTCTTTGTCTCAATTATGACTCGTTTTAGTGTCATGTTGTTGTTCCACGTACTTATATTGTGATTTTTGTTCTAATACAGGTGGTAAAGAGAGAGGTAGGACTACTGCATCGCCCATGCGATTACCAATGGAAACTATGGGATCATTCTCAGCTTCGCATTCGCATGTTTTGCTCAACGAGAAAGATTTTGTTAATGATTGCTCAAAGAAGAAGAAGCTTTGTTTCTATTAGGCTTCTTCGAGACATTGTCTTTTTTTGTTGGCATCGGCCATTTGCCTATGGTGCTTAGAAACACTTGCGTGCCTTATACTTGGCCTTTGTGGCTTCGTTTTCACTAGGTCTCTTGTAGAAATTCTTTTCATGGTACTTGGTCTTTGTCTCGATTATGACCCGTTTGAGTATTATGTTGTTGTTTCTAAGTATCGCATGTGCAAGCATATGATTGCTTACATTGATGTCAAGAGGAAGGTTTGTAAGTATGGTGCATGGAAGAGATTGTTTCTATGTCTCGTATTTTGTGTTACAAATTTTTTTAACTACTTTTAGTTTTAAGTTTGGTGTGTGTGTGTGTGATACACAAAGAGAGGGTGCTTAGAGAGAATTGGAGAGAGAGAGAGAGAGAGAGAGAGAGAGAGAGAGAGAGAGAGAGAGAGAGAGAAATAAATCATATTGGAAATGGAGAGGGAAAATAGAGGGGAGAAAGAGGAGAACTAGTCCATAACTATGAAACATGTTCTTTTTCCTTCTTTGGCATGTACCCATCTTGCAATCTTATTTACTATCCTCACACTTTGGTTCTTATATGAGCTCCTTGGTTGACTACACTTCTACAAAAATACATGCAAGGTTTACCATGTGTTTAATAATGAGCATTGAGGGCCATAAATATGCACTTACCCCATACTTTTTTGGATGTGGTCTCTAAATGCATTATGTGATAGCATTTACACATAAGACCAAAAATATATGTTGGCCTTTTTAGTAACTTGGTAACATTTTAGGCAACTTGGAGCAGCTAGTAGCTTTATTTGGAAAGCATTGGATTTCCTTATGGCAATTGAGGAAGTTGTGAAGTGGGTTATCCTTTCTTTTCCTTTCCTTTGAAACAAAATATCATTCATGTGGTTCTAGCTTCTTGTAAAAATGATGGTCTAATGACACTCCAACCCTAGTAGGACCAATCATTCCTCTTGTAGTTATCTCCTATCTATGGTTATTTGTTAGTCTACTTGCACTGCTAGCACTAGCATGTTACCCCTTTGTTTATGGGGGGAAGATAACCCGTAGAAATACCTTCCATTAACCCTAGTAGCCTTGATGTGACTAGGTGCTAAATAAAAATACTAGGCCAACCTTTAAATTGGATTTTAAAGGGTAGGTGAGATTTCAAAGGGTACAACCTATGTTTGTGGTCTACTTTAAAGATTACAATCCATGTTTTTGAGGAGCACAACATTTGTGTTTATCACTACTATTATTAGAGTTTGCTCGGGACCCTCCTAGATACCTTACACAATTAGGTAGGACAAAGGCAAATTGCGTTCATAATTTTCCCATCTCGAAAGCAAAGAAAAACGAGCTATGATTAAACACCTTAAAGAATTGTGAGGTAAAAAGGTCGTGCTACAGCCTACGACGATGATCCAAAAAAGAGGAGGTGAGAAATGCTATGTTCATGAAGATAATACAAAACTGCAGGCCCCGTTAAGGAGACGTTAGTGACACTCTAGTTAAACTTGCTACGCACGATGTGGCTCTTTCTGGCCCTTTCGGGAGGTGCAGATCGTGGCGCGTGTTGTGTTCGTTAGTCGTCGCTCTATTTGTGCAGCTCTCTCTCTCTCTCTCATATCCCGGCTAGCTATGGCGTGGAAGAGCTCTCTTGATGAGAAGGGGCAACCGTTCATGGGCTTCAGCATATTGGTGGCGGTGGCTTTTTTGGTGCTGGGCTGGAGGTGGAGGAAAAGGACGAGGACGGGCAGCGGGAAGTTGCCTCCAGCTCCCCCCGGATGGCCCGTGCTGGGCAACCTGCCTCTGTTCGCACGTGTGGGCGTGCGAAACCAGCTGCTGCGGGAGCTGCAGGCGGCGCTCGGCCCGCTGCTGCGGTTGCAGGTGGGGCGCCGCCCCCTGATCTTCGTCGCGTCGGCAGGCCTGGCCCAGGAGGCCCTGCTGGCCAAGGGCTCCCTCTTCGCCTCGCGCCCGCTGCTGCCCTCGCGCGCTCTCTTCTCTAGCGACTTCCGCAACATCAGCGCATCCCCCTACGGTCCCTACTGGCGCGCCGTGCGCCGCAACCTCGCCCAGGGCATGCTCACCCCGCCCAAGATCCTCTCCTTCAAGCCCGCCCGCAGGCACATCATCGACCGCATGATAGCCCGCCTAGAGGCCACGGCCTCCGCGCGGCCGGGGTCGCCGCCCCCAACGGCGGTGGCCGTCTATGACTCCTGCAGGCTGGCCATGTCGCAGCTCCTGCTCACCATGTGCCTGGGGTTCGTCCCCGAGGACTCCGCCGTCTCCGAGATCTCCGACCTCATGCAATCTATCCTTCCCCTCACCGTCGGCCGAATCGGGGATTACTTCCCCCTCCTCGGCTTCCTCGACTGGAAGAAACGCAGGCGCGCCCGCGTCCTCCGCGCCACGCAGATCCGCCTCTTCTCCTCCCTCATCGATCAGCACAGGAAACTCCACCGCCTCGGGGAAACCATCCCCGGAAGCTACCTTGAGACGCTCCTCGCCATGGACGGCGTAGCAGAGGTCGCCGGTGCCTCGCTCGAGCTCTCCAATTCAGACCTAGTGAGCCTGTGCGCTGAGTTCCTGGTCGGGGGAACTGACACCACCGTGAATTGCATGGAATGGACCATGGCGCACCTTGTGCAGGAGCCTGCAATCCAGGCCAAGATCTATCAAGCCATCCTAGATACAGTGGGCAAGGAATCACCGAGGCCCGTCGAGGAAGAGGACCTGCCTTCCATACCCTACCTGGATGCTGCAGTCAAGGAGACATTGAGGCTGCATCCGCCCGGGCATTTCACGCTGCCACACGCGGTCACGGAGGCGTGCGAGCTGGGAGGATATGACATCCCCGCCAATGCCATCGTCAATTTCCATGTGCCTTCCATATCCAGGGACCCAGCCATCTGGGAGGAGCCCTTGGAGTACCGGCCTGAGCGCATGCTGGACCGGGAGGTGGACATCACAGGCACCAAGCACATCAGCATGCTGCCCTTTGGGGCAGGACGGCGAGTCTGCCCTGGCGCTGCCCTCGCCTTGATGCACGTGCAGCTCTTCATCGCCAGGCTTGTCCAGCAGTTTGAGTGGTGCAAAGTCAAGCCAGGTGAGCCCCTGGACATGTCTGAGAAGTTTGTCTTCACAGTCCAGATGAAATATCCTCTCCATGCCCTCATCAAACGCCGTGAAATTGGAGGGGCACTCATCACGCCGAGCCCTCCTTTCAACTGATGTCGCATTCGTGGGTCCTGCGAAACGGACATGTTAATCATGTATTTGTATGTATCAGAACAATGTCAAGTATACGTATATATGTCATGCATGTATATGCCGTTTTATTCGTCGAAACCATCCTCATGGTATTATGAAGTTAAGCAACAATTGCCATGAATATACATTAGTCAAGGATTTACATAAGAGCTCCACAACTGGTTAGCTAAGATTGAATGCTTCTGTGTATGGGAGAGAGAGAGAGAGAGAGAGAGAGAGAGAGAGAGAGAGAGAGCATCCAAGCTAGAGGTGATATTTACCTTACTCTCAAAATTTCTAATAATGATCCTACTGTTGTAGAAGTCTTGTAGGAAAGTGAAGATTATATGAAGAGGGAGGTATTTGATAGATTTTAGCATACGAAAGTGAAGGTGAAAGCTTGTTGGAAGGTAGAGGATGATGCATTCTCGACATTTTATTTTAATACACTAAACAAGAAGTTGAAAGAGACCATTAGTTGTATGTGAGATAGAAATGGTGAAGTCCACACTTGTATGAAAAACATCTTATCTATACTCCACACTCATATATCATCTATTGTTGGTGGGACCCCCTATCGCAGTTTTTTCTATGGGAGTTCCCCCAAGGAAACTATTTTCTAGAAGGTCCTAACAAAAAACACTTTTCAATGACAAATTCAAGCCTTGCCAAGGTTTTTGAAAACTCTAAACAAATAAAAAGATAATTAAAGTTGTTCCACCAAAATGCAATGAGTCATTTTTCCCTTTTTTAGGGAAGAGGGACCTCATAAGCTTGTTTTTCCTCATAAGCTTGTTTTTCATATAGTTGTTGCCCCTAACAACCTACCATCATTTTTAGTTACCCTTAGCACTCTCTCTATTCCATCCTATTATTCTACCTATGTCTTCCGATTTTGACCCCCTCATTGACACATACTAGCTAGATGTAGGGGCTAATTAGGCCAACCTTGTATTCAACATTTATTTTTAGATCAAATTAGTCCCATTCCTTCATTCTTTGTGTCCTTTCTTGTGTCTCTCTTTCTTTCTCTCTCCATCCTCATGATTCTCTTCTTTTGTGCACTCTCACACATACTTGCTCCTTGCAACTCCTAAGGCTAACATTGGCTCTATAAGATAATTTATGTTCACTCACTTTTTGAGATAATCAATAACTTCTACAAACACATCTTATCCTTTGATTAAAAAACTACAACAAGTAGTGGGTAAAGTAGCACAATATTGACAAACATTCAGGGCATTAATGGGTCCTCATTGTTACAGAGTTGAAAGCTCAACTAAAGGTGGAGCGGACAGTAGCAAGGCAATGGTATGATAAAGGGGATAATGTGAATGTGCCTAAGAGGATATTGGGTTGCAAAACTTACCCTTTCTATGAGCTAGTGAGATCAAAATTAAGGAATATGTTGTTATAAAAAACAAATCTGTGATTGCTTATGCAAGACATTGACAAGATTTGACACCATAGTCAAAGAAAAAATTATCAACACATCATTTGAATGCATTAAGAATTGGAAATTATGAACCTAAAGAGAGATGTGAAGCAATAACTAAAGTTTAAGTGTCTTTTGCAAGATCAATCAAGATTCCATAAAAGGACATTCTTTACAATTAGTGAATTTGCATTAGTTATTAGATCCATAGTAATTTTGAGATAGTAGTCTTAAGTAAGCAAGCCATCATAGATAAAATGATAATGGTTGAGAATCTAAATATAACTATGGCTTATTACCTTCTTTCTAGGCTTGATTAGCCTCAAATCAACTTCTACTACTATGCTAGTGGTAGCAGAATGTCTTCTATTCTTCTAGTAATAGACCCCTCCTATATAATATGCATATAAAGAAGAATTGCTATGAAGCAATCAATGTGGCACCCAAGTCATTGTAAGACAATCTCAACTTATCAGTAATTGGAGAAAATTTATGTATCAAAATTTAGCAAGATAGGTAGTAACAACTTATATTTAGACTTGTTTGGTACATGTGAAAGCATAGATTGATCTGAAATCTAGGATCTCACAAATGATATCATGTTTGAGGTATTGTGGTTGAATGTGAGATGTTGAGAAGGAATTGTTACCTGGAAAATATGTTTGTGCTTGGATATGGATGATTGAGGTTGTGAATAAAAGGTATATAAAGAATGGCTATTGTGATGTGATTATTGTAGACATATACTTTCCCCCCATGAGTCTTGCCATTAGTCCTCTAATAGAGAAAGAAATCCTTGGTAAGTAGGGTGATGGTGATGGGTATCGAAGGGACTCCAATTATAGAATTGAGGGGCCAATTGTGTATTCTACTTGGATTATAATCAAGATATCTAATGGCAAGATGTCAAAATATGGAGAATTTTGGGATGAAGCAGAAATATCTTGACAGTTGCAATTGGAGATTGGTTAAATAAGAATTGCTTAAAAGAATATTATTATGATTATTATCATGTACATGCTTAACGACATTCAAGAAATATTGTATAATTAGATAATTAATGAAGCTATTTTTATACTACTCATAGTGTCGTAGAATCTAATTAAAAAATTAAAAATACTAAGTGTGTGTATGGAAAGTATGTAGTAGGATTTAATTAAACAATTAAGCATGACCCTTGTGTGTGGAAAGCAAGTGGAGGATCATCATGACAATGCTATTCAATAGATGGGTGGACTCAATTAGTCAGGTGCATTTTGAAAGAAGGATATATTAATAGGGTTGAACAATAACTTCCTAGGGTCAGTGTCATAGTTATTGACTAAGTACACTTAGGGGACAAGAGCTTAGATTATTCCTTATGGGAAGAGGGGTTGACCATACGCCTCCTTGTCTCTCACTCTCTTTGAACCAAGTTTTGATTGATTACAATATGATCTTTTTGGTTTTGGCACTAGAATACTAATAGAGACTGTCAGGGTAAATAGATTGACATATGATGGCAATTATGTTGCTCATCATTATGTGTATATGATGAATGTTATAAAACCAATTGAGTCTACTTATTTCAAGGAAGCTATTAATCCTCTACATATGGAGAAAGCCATGGATGAAGAAATGGTTGCATTGGATGTAAATCAAACTTGGGATTGGGTGCCACTACCTAAGGGAAAGAAGGCTATAGGTTGCAAGTGGATATAAAAAGTAAAACATAAAGTGAAAGAAGGCTATAGGTTGCAAGGGAAAGAAGGCTATAGGTTGCAAGTGGATATACAAAGTACAACATAAAGTAGATGGAAGTGTGAGAAAATAATGACTGGTTTGCCAAAGGTTATGCTCAAACTTAAGGGATTGATTATGAGGAGACATTTTCTCCAATGGCAAAGATGGCAACAATAAGAGCTATTCTTGCAATGGCTATGACAAAAGGTTAGTTATGACATCAAATGGAGGTAAAAATGCAATCTTGCATGGCGAATTACAAGAAGCAGTGTAATGGACTAGCCATAAGGTTATGAGAGCATGATTCAGGCCAATTGTGTGCGTAGGCTATGCAAAGGCTTGTATGGACTAAAACAAGCATCAAGAGCATGACATGACAATATAGCATAATATATTGTCTCTATTGGTTTTCATGTTGGAAATATAAACCACTTGCTTTATGAGCATCAGAGTGATAGGGGTATTGATGTGGTTACCCTGTATATGGATTATCTGATTGTTGAAAGCTCAACTAAAGGTCGAGGGGACAGTAGCAAGGCAATGGTATGATAAAGGGGATAATGTGAATGTGCCTAAGAGGATATTGGGTTGCAAAACTTACCCTTTCTATGAGCTAGTGAGATCAAAATTAAGGAATATGTTGTTATAAAAAACAAATCCGTGATTGCTTATGCAAGACATTGACAAGATTTGACACCATAGTCAAAGAAAAAATTATCAACACATCATTTGAATGCATTAAGAATTGGAAATTATGAACCTCAAGAGAGATGTGAAGCAATAACTAAAGTTTAAGTGTCTTTTGCAAGATCAATCAAGATTCCATAAAAGGACCTTCTTTACAATTAGTGAATTTGCATTAGTTATTAGATCCATAGTAATAATGAGATACTAGTCTTAAGTAAGCAAGCCATCATAGATAAAATGATAATGGTTGAGAATCTAAATATAACTATGGCTAGGCTTGATTAGCCTCAAATCAACTTCTACTACTATGCTAGTGGTAGCAGAATGTCTTCTATTCTTCTAGTAATAGACCCCTCCTATATAATATGCATATAAATAAGAATTGCTATGAAGCAATCAATGTGGCACCCAAGTCATTGTAAGACACAATCTCAACTTATCAGTAATTGGAGAAAATTTATGTATCGAATTTTAGCAAGATAGGTAGTAACAACTTATATTTAGACTTGTTTGGTACATGTGAGCGCATAGATTGATCTGAAATCTAGGATCTCACAAATGATATCATGTTTGAGGTATTGTGGTTGAATGTGAGATGTTGAGATGGAATTGTTACCTGGAAAATATGTTTGTGCTTGGATATGGATGATCGAGGTTGTGAATAAAAGGTATATAAAGAATGGCTATTGTGATGTGATTATTGTAGACATATACTTTCCCCCCATGAGTCTTGCCATTAGTCCTCTAATAGAGAAAGAAATCCTTGGTAAGTAGGGTGATGGTGATGGGTATCGAAGGGACTCCAATTATAGAATTGAGGGGTCAACTGTGTATTCTACTTGGATTATAATCAAGATATCTAATGGCAAGATGTCAAAATATGGAGAATTTTGGGATGAAGCAGAAATATCTTGACAGTTGCAATTGGAGATTGGTTAAATAAGAATTGCTTAAAAGAATATTATTATGATTATTATCATGTACATGCTTAACGACATTCAAGAAATATTGTATAATTAGATAATTAATGAAGCTATTTTTATACTACTCATAGTGTTGTAGAATCTAATTAAAAAATTAAAAATACTAAGTGTGTGTATGGAAAGTGTGTAGTAGGATTTAATTAAACAATTAAGCATGCCCCTTGTGTGTGGAAAGCAAGTGGAGGATCATCATGACAATGGTATTTAATAGACGGGTGGACTCAATTAGTCAGGTGCATTTTGAAAGAAGGATATATTAATAGGGTTGAACAATAACTTCCTAGGGTCAGTGTCATAGTTATTGACTAAGCACTGTTATAGGGGACAAGAGCTTAGATTATCCCTTATGGGAAGAGGGGTTGACCATACGCCCCCTTGTCTCTCACTCTCTTTGAACCAAGTTTTGATTGATTACAATATGATCTTTTTGGTTTTGGCACTAGAATACTAATAGAGACTGTCAGGGTAAATAGACTGACATATGATGGCAATTATGTTGCTCATCATTATGTGTATATGATGAATGTTATAAAACCAATTGAGTCTACTTATTTCAAGGAAGCTATTAGTCCTCTACATATGGAGAAAGCCATGGATGAAGAAATGGTTGCATTGGATATAAATCAAACTTGGGATTGGGTGCCACTACCTAAGCAAAAGAAGGCTATAGGTTGCAAGTGGATATACAAAGTACAACATAAAGTAGATGGAAGTGTGAGAAAATAATGATTGGTTTGCCAAAGGTTATGCTCAAACTTAAGGGATTGCTTATGAGGAGAGATTTTCTCCAATGGCAAAGATGGCAACAATAAGAGCTGTTCTTGCAATGGCTATTATGACATCAAATGGAGGTAAAAATGCATTCTTGTATGGCGAATTACAAGAAGCAGTGTAATGGACTAGCCATAAGGTTATGAGAGCATGGTTCACGCCAATTGTGTGCGTAGGCTATGCAAAGGCTTGTATGGACTAAAACAAGCATCAAGAACATGACATGACAATATAGCATAATATATTATCTCTATTGGTTTTCATGTTGGAAATATAAACCACTTGCTTTATGAGCATCAGAGTGATAGGGGTATTGTTGTGGTTACCTTGTATATGGCTGATCTGATTGTTGGGGGTGATAATGTGCAAGAGGTGGAGCATGTGAAGAGTCTTCTCAAGTAGAAATTTGACATGAAAGTATGGTATGTAGACTCGGGTGTCTCTAACCACATGACCTCTCCTAGAGAGTGGTTTAGGGAGATGCGTAATCCAGATTCTCCATGCTATGTAGAGACAGGGGATAATACAGCTCATCCCAATACTCATGTTGAAAATGTTCCTTTGAGTATACAAGATAGTAAAATTAAGTAATTGGCTCATGTGCTACATGTATCAAATATTACCGAAAATTGGGCTTTTGTTGGTTAGATGGTGGAACATGGATTGCAAGTTTGGTTCACATCTTATGCTTGTTATGTAAAATATCCTAAAAATGATTGTAGATTGATGACAAAAGGGAAACATGCTGGCAAATTGTTTACTCTTGATGTAAGTCTACCTGAAATGAATGCTGTTATGTTTGCACAAGGTTCGGGTGTTATGGTTGATATTGAAATTTGGCATAAGAGAATTGGTCATGTGAATGTGCAGTGAATAAAAGACATGCAGTCAAAATAGATGATGGATGGTTTGCCTAAATTTAGAATTGATGGGATGCATAAAGTATGTGAAGCATGTCAATTTGGACAACAAGCAAAACATGCATTTTCACATGTAAAGCATGTATGCAAGAAGCCACTTGGATTGATATATTTTGATGTGTGGGGTCTTACAAATACTGCAACTTTAAGTGATTGTAAGTATTATGTTTTCTTCATTGAGAAAACTGAGGCATTCATTCACTTTAAAAGCTTTAAGACATTGGTTGCAATTTAAATACCTAAGGTCAGATATAGGGGAAGAATATCTCTCTAATTAAATTTTTTATTTCTTACAGAATAATGGTATAAAAGGCAACATACATGTAGATGTACTCCACTGTAACAAAATGGATTTTTTGATTGGAAAATCAGGCATATTATAGAGATGGCTTATGCATGATGTCATACAAAAACTTACCTCATTGGTATTGGGTTGAAGTAGTTGCTACTGTATACATTATGAATAGGATACCCACTACTATTGATGTCATAAAGAAACTTGCCTCATTACTATTGGGTTGAAACAGTTGCTACTATGTACATTATGAATAGGACACCCATTGCTATTGTACATGGTATGACACCCGAAGAGAAGTTTAAAGTAGAAAGCTAAATCTGTGATCCCATTTTAAAGTATTTGGATGTATTACTTATATACATATTCCTAATTAGTTGTGCAGTGAATTGGATCTCAAAGCAAAAAAAAGTGTATATTTGTGGGATTCTCGAGCAGAAGGGATGTAGATATCATAACCCTATAACACGTAAGTTGAGAGTTAACAAGAATGTTGGTTTTAATGAAATGAGTAGCTAGTATAGTAATGTGCAAAATACAGTTGGAGCTAATGAGCATGAGAGTGTGGCTATGCAAAAATAGATCAATAGTCATAGACATTGAGTGAATCACAAGTGTCTCCTAGTCATGGTTCTATTGATAGACCTTAGAATGGTAGATTGAGATCATAGGTTACTCTACCAACTACATCACAGATATCAAGGAAAGGTAAAGCGAAAGTTGGAGACTCACCTATTACGATAAATGTATCATCAGGTTTTTCCCATGTTGATGTTGATTCATATGGCTTTGAGTAGAGCTTGGATGAGGAGTTTGGGATTCCATCTATTAAAACACATGGTATGCACAAGGTAAAAGTGGATGTTAAAGCACCTAGTAGTAGTAGAGTAAGAGAGCCAATGCAGTGATTGACATATGGTAGCTATATAGCTTACTATGCATACATTGCTAAGGTTGTATAGGATGTAGAACCTACTTTTTTTGAGGATGTAGTGGATAATGACTATTGGGATTGTGCTATATGGATCAAGAAATGGCTACACTTAAGGAGAATGGCACATGGGAGTTTGTGCCTTTACCTAAAGGGATGAAAGCTATTAACTGTAAATGGATCTACAAAGTCAAAAGCATAAGTTAGATGAACCTATTGAGCGCTATACGGCCTAACTAGTTGCCAAAGGATATACGTAGACTCATGGTATTAATTACAATGAGACTTTTGTTCCAATGGCTAAAATGGCTACTATAAGGAGTGTCATACAATGGATGCATCAAAGGGTTGGCTCATGTATCAAATGGATGTTAAGAATGCCTTCTTGCAGGGGAATTACAAGAGGAAGTTTATGTGGAGAATCCACATGGTTATGTGGATGAGAATAATCCAGATTATGTATGCAAGCATTGTAAGGCCTTGTATGGGCTAAAGCAAGTAGTTAGGGCATGGCATGATAGGATTGTAGAATACCTTGTTAGCATTGGATTTGTTGAACATAGACTAATCATCACTCTATGAATGTGAGAGTGATGCAGGTATTATGATCATTACTATATATGTGGATGATTTAATCATTATGGATGATAGTGAGATAGAGATTGACCATGTAAAGGGTCTCCTCAAGGCTGAATTTGAGATGAAGGATTTGGAAGTGTTGCATTATTTTCTCAACATAGAGATAATCAAGACTCCAGAGGATATATGGTTGTCATAGAGACATTATGAATTGGATATATTAAAGAAGTATGGTATGACTGATTGCAAGCCTATTTTTATGCCTTTGGATATTAATGCTAAGCTTAGTGCACATGAGAGCGACTTGATTGAGGATGTTACTATGTATTGAAAGATTGTGGATAGCCTTATTTATTTCATGATCACTAGGACATACCTAAACTACACAATTGATTTGAAGAGTTAGTTTATGCACCTTCCACTAAAGCCACATTTAGATGCAGTGCAGTGCACATTGCTATGTCAAATCCACATTGGATTATTACTTATTCTATGGTGGTGTAGCCCTTGTGTAGCCGTACCATTGGACTTACATGGTATACATATGTGTTAGAAGATAGGCATAGGAACCGACTATAAGCAAGGGAGTATGAGGGTAGATGGGTGTGAATAGCCGTAGGGGCAAGGGAAACCCTAACCCTAGCTTGGCAGAGGCTATAGAAACAGCCTATGGGTCACTATCATGTGTGAGATAGAGTGTACCCAAGTTGTACCTTGAGCAACTTATTAAACAAGAATTTGTTCTTGTACTTTGAGCCTCTTTCTCCCTCTTGTGCACATATTCCAATGCTGCAACTCTGTTTTCTAACATGGTATCAGAGCCTCCTCTGATCCCCTCAGCTTCCTATACCCTCAACCTCACTAAATGCATAAGATAGTCCATCATCTTCATCTTTTACCTCTTGCCTCCATAGCCAAACTAGACCCACCTTTGATGGAGGACTTGGGGAGGACAAAGGAGGCCATTTCAGCTCATGGTTCCTTTTGAGGAACTCTTCAGCAACTCAGGGCCATTCAACATGGCACAACAGAGGCGAACATTAGTCGACATGGTGGATGACATTGTAGAAATCGCAGATGTGGCGCAGTTTTCGCAGTGACCTGATTCGAGCGGAAGTTCCTCTAGTACAGGGCGCAATAATGCCGGCTACCTTAGGGCTATTGTAGCCCCTATAGAGGACTATACTCACCTAAGAGGGTTTGTACTGATTCATCTTCTACACCATGCAATGATCAAAATCCTAACTGTGGGTCTCTGGTAGCCATAGCCAGGAGCTTCAAGCTTCATCCATTTTCAATTTTTTTCAATGTTTGGTCATCAACAGTGATTTTAATCACTGATTCAACTCTTACAGAGTATGTTATTAATCTAGGAATCACTGATTCAACTCTTACTGATTCAATGTTTAGTCATCAATAATGATTTTAATCACTGATTCAACTCTTACAGAGTGTGTTATTAATCTGGGAAACTCATTTCAGAAGTTTCTCTACTCGAAGAGTCAACATCAAGCTCATTAAGACTGACATTTACCATCTCTAGCAACATGAGCTATAGATGAGTGCTTGTAAGCACTAAGGCACTTTGTTTAAATCATCATTGCTGCTAATACCTACACAATCTGAATGCTTTTATCAGGAAATGAAAACAACTAAGTGCTCTGCTTAAAATTATAAGGCTATGTGTACAATTATAAACACATAGACCATCATACACTAGAAGTGTATTGCATATCTTGAATGACTTTGTTTCAAGTACACTGGTCAATGAAATCAAAAGGATGAGTGTCATTGTACTCTCCTCGAAATCATCAGCAACAAGCATTGAGATCATAGACCAACCTTGTCCAACACAAGCTTCATCCACTAAGCCATACCATAAGGAGGAGCCTGAAGTCTAGTCTAGGTTTACTTCATTAAAACCTAAAAGATTATTAAACCTCGGAAGAAGATTGCACATAAGAAAGGACCACCACAGTCATACCTTGAAATATTACATCTGTATGATTTTCAGCCTTTCTCCTCATTGCAACTTTGATTTCAATTGTTTGATTTGCTTCCGCATTCAGTGGAAAATTTGTAAGGAACTAGACACTGCCCTTGTCCTAATAAGTGGTAAGACCTTCCCAATGACCACAACATATGCTGATGTCCGTCCTCAAATTCGAAAGTTTGATGGCAAAGATTTCCACCCATGGTAGGTACTTATAAAGTACAAAATGATGGAGAGAGGGTATTGGCCTCTCATTCAAGGCACTAGAGTTGTAAACTCTGCAAATCTAGTTGATATAGAGGATGACTAATGTGCCCAAGCAATCATAATGCTACACTTAGATGAGTCCTTGATTCATCATGTTGATCAACTAAACACTGCTAAAGAAAAATGGGATGAGCTTGAAAAGCTCTATGGAGCCACTGGTAAAAATACTAAAATCTTCCTTAAAATTGAATTCTTTAGCTTCGAATATAAATCAGGAGAACATTTGGAAAAATTCATCACTCACATGAAGGGACTTATGGTACAACTTGCCTCTGTACAAGCTCCAATACATGAAGAAGATGATATTGCTATTCTCCTAAAAGCTGTAAAATAGGTGTTTCCTACTCTTGTAACCACTCTCACCAACATTCCAGATCCTACATTGGCAAGTACCATTCAATCCTATTTGGATAAAGAAAAGAGGAACCATAAAGAAAGCAGCAACAGTCAGGCATCTTCAACTTCCGATGATCAAGTATTGGTACATACAGCTCTCACTAGATGTTCTTTCTATAAGAAAAAAATGACATCTTGTAAACAATTGTTGGAAGAAGTATCCCAAGAAAATGAAATGTAACAAATGCAAGAAGACAGGGCATGTCACTAGTAAATGCCCCAACACTCTTGATGTACCCAAAGAATTGGTGGCCAACTATGCCTCCAATCCATCTGAAGATCGACTGTTTTGACTCTTTAAATCATCTACATGAAACACTCTTGTAAGCTTGATTTATAAAGGCATCCCAAGAAAGGGGGGGGGCATCTTACATGCCTTGTAATCCAATGCCACCGTGGCCTTGAGGGGGGGTGTTAGAAGATAGGCATAGGAACCCACTATAAGCAAGGAAGTATGAGGGCAGATGGGTGTGAATAGCCTTAGGGGCAGGGGAAACCCTAACCCTAGCTTGGCAGAGGCTATATAAACAGCCTATGGGTCATTATCATGTGTGAGATAGAGTGTACCCAAGTTGTACCTTGAGCAACTTATTAAACAAGAATTTGTTCTTGTACTTTGAGCCTCTTTCTCCCTCTTGTGCACACATTTCAATGTTGCAACTCTGTAGGTTGGGTTGGTAGTATTTCAGACAGAAGGTCTACATGTGGTTTTATATTTTCCTGTGGTAGTGCTATTATTACTTGAAGTAGTAAGAAACAACCAACAATTACCTTGTCTAGTATAGAGGCAAAGTACAGAGGTGCCACAATCGCAGCATGTGAGATAGCTTAGTTGTGTAAGCTACTTGGTGATTTGGGGATGCAAGTGGAAAAGAAGGTTATCATCTATTGTGATAACCTTAGTAGCATTTAATTGGCCAGAAACCCAATGTATCATATGTGGACCAAACACATAGAGATCTATTACCATTTCATTCAAAAGCGGGTTATAGTAGGTGATATTGACTTGGTTTATGTCAACATAGAGGATCAAGCTACTAACATTTTCACCAAGGCCTTGGAAGCTAAGAAGCTTCAATGATGCATGACTATGATTGGAGTTCACGAGCTCATGCTAAGCTCGAGGGGGAGTGTTGATATATTTGAACTCTACATAAGCTGTCATACACTACATGCCTCAGTGATGTGGCAAGATATTTCTCATTGGAATGTTAGGTGATTGTCAACATGAGGATACACTAGTGATTCTATTGCTAGACTACACCCGTGTAGTCCACCCTTGGTTATGACACATTCATTATGCCACCTCCTTCTTTCTTAACAAATTCACACTTAATGACCACACGTACATACGTTGTGGTACTTTCATATTAATATTTTATCATGTTGTAGACTTAGTTTTTTATTGTGGAAGAAGAAGAAGATTTCAACCCTATCTCTCTGTGTGCTCAAGTCTCCATTGTTTTTGTGTGTGTGCCATTGGTTTCTTCACCTCTTTCCTCTCTTTTTTGTTTCCAATAGACACACCTGCCCACCCTCTACCCACCTTCCTTCTACTAGTGCTCTAGCCCTTAGTAGCCCCTTCTATTGCCATGTCTTAGTCTTACACATATAGCATTAATTGGATCCAAGCTATAGCCCATCCTTTTGCCCATTTTTCGCCTTCGGAGAATCTAAATTTGTGAGAAAAGATAGTCAAGATGATAGTGTTTATATGATGATGGTGTGCTTGGTATATGGCTGATGGAGGTCTATCCACTATGCTATCACCTTCAATAAAATAGATAAAACATTATAAAAATCTTAAACAAATGTATAGATCTCACCTTTCTCTATGTGACAATCATATATCACTTTTCTCATGGTGTGGTCTCCTCCTAGGTCTACATGGACCTCATCCCAACATCCTATAAGATCATTGGCCTTATTTAATGAAACCTTCAATGAAAGAGAAGTTGGTGACTTGATGGAAATACTAAATGTCATGATGATACTCTTAACAAATGTTGGATTTGTGCTCGTATGTAGTTTGATGATTGGTGTCATACTCATTTTTGTCCACATAGCTTTCCACGTTCTAGATGACTTGTTCATAGATGAAGAAGGCACTACAAGTGATTTTTGTTAGTCCCTCGATGTTAGGCCTAGTCACCCACCAATTGCAACCCATGTTTAAGTAGCTAGGAATTCAAATGTAAATTCCAAATTATTTGAATAGCTTTTCTACATATCATTGTGCCTTCATTTTATTGGATGGTAGGCACACCATTCATTCAAGCAGTGCTAGAATGGTTATGACACTTTATCTTGTAATAGTCATCCATTATATTTGTCTTTTTGCAAGATCAACATAAGAACTAATACACTTTAGGAGGGCACCAAATAGTGAGTCAAAGACTCTTGCCATAATGCAATTATTAGCTTGTCACTTTTAGTATTGTCAGTTTATCATCTCGTGCTTGTGAGCTCTTGTTAGAGTCTGACGGAAACATGGGAGCTCTAGCAATTTAGCATGCATTTCTCCTATTTCAGGCCCAGTTCTTATGCCTATCAATTGGTTTTCATCTCTTATCAGTCACACACTATCTACAACAATAAGCTCGAATAATGCAAATAAATTATAATCATATAGAAAGGAATAATACTACTTACAAGATTTGACCACCTAGCCAACTGTTTAGTCCTTGAGGTTTGCACATCCAAGAATAACCTCTAGTGCCCCAAAACAATTAAGTAATTGCAAAAAAAAAAACGTTTTAGGAGAAATGACATAAATTTTTGTAATATAATGAGGCAATTTAGATGGCGACGACCTAGAGGACCAAGAATTGGTGCCACTAGGAAGGTCACATAGCTATGTAGTATCCAAATGCATGCAAAAATCAGGACTATACACATCTTTACTAAAAGTGTAGTGGCGAAGGGCATTATGAAGAGAATTGTCCCAAGCATGATGATAGCAAGATTAATGACAAAGGTGATCCCTCAAATTCATCTGAAAATTTAGTTGAGGTAGAAACAAAAGAGCAAGAGTGCAAAGTTAAGTCAAAATTTGTACCTCATAGGATGACTTTTAAGGTTGACCCCATGATTAGTCTTGTCATACTAGAGTGCAAAAGTTGCAACAAAAGGAGCAAGGTTTAGTGGAAGGGAGTCCACAAATAAAAGGAGCTACAAGAGAAAAATCTAAAGATGTAGAGTTACCTAAATCAGACTCTCCTCAACATTCTTTCAATAATCCATTATTGCATGTGCCCTTGATGAATCCTAAAATTCAGGTAGAGGTAGCTCCATTCCCTAAAAGATTGGTACCTCCAAGGGCAAAAATCAAAGAGCAAGCAGAAATGGTGAATAAGGTCTATAATCTTTGCAAAGCATTGCAGAAAGCACACCTAACAACCAATTAACCTCTAAGAATTTCTTGAAATAGCACATACATGTTGAAAACAACTTTATCATAAATTAGTTTGGCATAGAAGGAAAAGAATCAACACTAATGCTTCTAAAGCAAGTGCAAACACATCCAAAAAGAAAACAACTAATGAGGTGAAACTAGTATATATGTTTGTGGATCCAAAAGAGCCATTAATGAATACTACCATCAATGGCCATTTGTTGACAGATGTAATACAGAATTTTCTACACAGCAAGCTTTGTGTGACTGTTCTTGAGTGGCTATGACTAAAACACTATTTGTCCCAATTCCCACATGCACTGTATGAATGGCTCATGGATTAAGGGGCCTAAGCATCATCATTAGCAACATCTTGAGCATACTGAGCATAATCCCAAGAATATTGGCATATCCATTTGCTCTACCATCACTGCATAAGTAGGTTTAAGTGTCATACATCTCCTTTGACCACATACATATCAAGTGTCATACATGGGTACCTTGATCACTGAAAGTGTGTCCAAATAGGGATATTTCATTGGGAATGGGGTGACCATGGAATGTACCTACACTTGCATTGGCTTTGGATCATGAGGAGGTGGACAAAGTTTCCCTTGGGTCGGGGTGTGCACCCTTTTAGGTTCTTAAGTGGTAAGGATGGTCACCTCTCTTTTGGCTTACCACCTCACTTGGCATCGACCTTTTTTCTTAGGGCATTGATGCATGTGTGCAAGACCATGGAGCTATCTTGAAAATTCTCTCTCAACATCCAGAGCTACTAATGGGCATGGTTCATAACTTATGAAATCCTTATCAGTGTGGCCCCATGCTGCTAGGATAACTAAGCATTAATCTTCTCTGAGATAAAAAAGATATTGAATGTCATTAAGCAATATTTATCTTTTTTTGTTGTGATAAGGTAGGTAGGAAATGTAGGGATACAATCCAAAGGGCCTTCTTTAATCTTCGTACTCAATTCCATCTCCTCTTCTTCTATCTTTGTAATGTTCTGACTCTTGAATATAGCAGGATCAAAACCTTGCACCAGTTGGTTCGCAACATCCTCTTGAAACATCTTTGCCTTCTTTTCAATCTCCTTATCTATATATGAAGCATCTTCTCTCTTATTCCCTTGCACTTTCTCTAAAGGATAATCCTCCATATATTGGAGAAATCAAAAGACATTATTGCTAATCCCTATGGAAAGAAAGTTTATGTCATGCCATCAATAAGATAATATCTAGTAATCAACATTGTCCTAGGAGCATTGGTTGCTTGGATCACATCATTAAAATTAATATAATTGTCGATTGTGAGAGTCTCAACATGTCTAGAATAGAACTCTTATAGTCCTTAGGCTTCTCACTAAGATCTCTTGGGAGCTCTTACAATATCAGAAGGGACATTGAGCACCTCCCTAATATACATAAATTTGGATAAGTTCATATCTTTTGCAAGAAATAAAAAATCTTATCATCACAATTTTCCTCCAACTCCTCTTACTCCATTCCCTCAAAATGAATAGCTTTATATTTTACATCCTAACACCTTGCGAAAGCAAAAAATATGCAAAGCATACCCTTAGCAAATATTACAGTAAATTTGTATTTGCTTTTGTCATGATCTATATACATGAGGTTTTACAAGACAATACACAAAAGCTACTTCTTTTTGTGAGAAACATCCTTTTCAGGTGTTGTTTTGCCCTTCTTTCGTACTTTGGATGCCTTAGGTATTGATGGCCCATTCATCTCTACTTCCATACTCTCTATCTCCTTCTCTACCTTCTCCTTATCTATCCCCTCCTTGTCTCCTTGTTCTTCTTGTATACAATTGATAAGTATGTACTTGAAAATTTGTGCTCGTACATATCAAACATGCTTTCCATGTATTCTTTTCAAAGAATTGAATTTAAAAAACTACTTATCTACACAGTCTATGGCAATTAGGCTCCAATGAGAACTAAACATAATTACATGTAAGTAATTTAGTATAGTAAAATCTTTTAAAAGTAGCAAAAATACCAAATAAATTATTTTTTATGATATGGAATCATAACAAGCTCGAAGCTATCAAAATCAATTCTATTGAGCCAATGGTCAAATGCATTTACTTCAAGCTCACTTAGCCTCATATACTAGAAGATTAAAGGATTAAGAATCTCAACCTTTTGTTGTATATCAAAAGGAAGTTCATGCATCATAAATTAGTAAAAGTAGTAAAATAGTGGTTTATAAGAAAAAAGTAATGCTAGAAAAATATAATTCTTAAGAATAAATAAATTTAGATTTATTATATCTCAATCCAGCAAGAAGGATGGAGTCATTTACTTCTCTCCTCTTATCCTTAAGGATTAGCATACATTCTGAGTCCAAAAAAACAATATTGTTTCTCTTACGCATGTCACCAAGCAAGAGGCAATATACATTGAAACCTATTGGGTTGACCTTGTCAACCTTGCCAAAAAGCTCATCCTTTAGAGGTCAAAGTTGCTATGTTTCCCTTCCTTTAGCTTTCCTCCTCTTATGCTCCCTCCATTTCTCTACTTGTTCCTATGTGGACTTTTTCTTCTTCTCATGCCGTCTTATGGCTCTCTCATGTGTGACATTCTCCACTTTAGGACGTGTTCTCCTTTTTCTTATATAGTGGCATATTAATAGTATTATATGTATTCTCATCTCTATAAGAGGAACTAGCTCTAAAACCTTGGAGAATCTATATCTTAATCTCCATAGGATAATCATATCCTTATTCACAAGTGTCACCCTATATGCATGGGTAGCACAAATATATGCATCATGAAAAAACTCAATTAAGAAGTCATTTTCAGCCTTCTAGATGTAAGTAAGGGTACTTCTTATCCACTTGTAACTATTGAGACTATGTTTGTCACATATCTCCCTAACCACTCTTTGGAATGGTAGCTTCTTTGAAATAACATTATCAAGAGCTTTCATTATCTTCATGATTTTTCTAAGACATCTCACACATTGTGAAAATCCCATTTTATACTTTTTTGGTTGCTTGGATGGATTAGAGGATTGATGGATCTTCTCACCAATGTTCATAGGATCAATCTTATGCTTCCTTATAGTAGCCTTAGTTCCAACTATAGCTCAACAAAATCAACTACAATAAAATGATAATAAAAATGGTTAATCAACCACCAAATTGAATCCCAATGTGTGAAGTGAGAAAACCAATGCATCCAATAAAAACAAGGCTTATAGATAATGTTTCATCTAATAGATAGAGAAAACTGATCACAAAACTTATAAAACATGAAAATAGACCAGTAAGAGAAGGAACCTCACATAACAAGGTTTCTAAGTGATTAAAATCACTCAAACTGCAACATTTTAGCCACTGGACATAGATATCAGGCAACAAACGTATGACATGTGAGAATAAGCTAATGGGATTAAGAACTGAGCAAGTTTTTTTGTATTTCATACGACATAACAAAGTCAAGCAAAAACCGGCTGTTTTATAATGTAATAAACACGAGATTTTAACTTAACAATGAAGACTAAGAGTCTAAGTCACATATCATTTTACAATTTGATAGAAAAAGATCACAATATAGAGTTATATATGCAGACCTACTTGATTGTTGAATATTTTGCCTTGGAGTATGGATTCCTACCAATGTAGCGGGAGTTGATTTTGCTAGAATACTCTTGCAGGAGCTCAAAATCCAGCTCTATTCCAAATAAGGTTATCTTGGAATAGAAAGATGAAAATGAATATTTACTCGATGGACTGGGATTAAATCTCAAGTTAAAATTGTAATTATTGATTAGGGTGGTACTTGGTAGAATGTGATCTCATAATCACTTTTTCTAGTTCCAAAAAAAGTCTCATATGTCCAAAAGTTGCCTTAAATATAGCCAAAAAGTAAGCACTCCCTTTTGAAGTGAAAAATGTCATTTTCGGCATAAATTTTGAGAATAATGGAAGTATTATTAAATACCTTTTTGGGAGTCTTTTTAAAGCAACGTCTTGCAATCATCAACCATTTTCACTTGCAATCTCTTTTATCTCCATCAAATTGAAGCTAGGTACTCTTGTGCTTTATTCAAGGCAAAGGCAACCATATACAATCAAATCAAACACTATAAGCAGCTAAATAAACTCATTTCTCCCCTCATGTTAAATAGAATGCGATTTTTAAAGATCTGCTTACATTTTTGTCACTTATGATTGTATTTTATCGGACCTTTCAGTTTGTCAAGGTGCTTGTCACACTGTCCTACAAAACATGAATGTAGTTGTGTTGTTGTCTTTTGCATGCTACTACTAAACTCATGTTTCATATGTTAGGCGTTAGGTTCTTGATATTAAATTTTATTTTCGTTTCTTATGATCACATAATATCGAAGCTTTTAGTTTGTCAACATGTGTGTCATAGAAACATGAATTTAATGGTTGTGTTGTTTGTTGTCTACTACTAAACTCGTGTTTCATACATAATGACCTAAGTTTTTGCATGCATTTATCATTCAAAAAGTGGAATAAAAAATATGTATAGTATATATAACTTGATGTACAAACTTACTCTTTTGTTGTTGAGTTAGAATATAAATGAACAAGGCAATTCAATATCTTTATTCTATAAATCTAGCCTCACTTGATGTAGTGTACATGATGATCTAACCTTCAATATCATAATAATGTCCTCATTGAGTCAAACATTAAGATCCACTATAAGATCTTTGCTAAAATCCTCAAGGTTCATATCCAAAGTAACTAGACTACTACCAACATAATGACATCTATTGTGATAAAAGCTAAGGATGAAATTTTGAGTATTCAAGCAACAAAGTCTTGATCTATCTTACAAGTTAGCTTGCCTTCTATCCTAGTGTCCCACCCCTCATTAATTAATTGTATGACATAATCATATACCAGTCTCTTAACTAACAGCATGGTCTTTGATCTTCTTATCTCAACATTGGAAAAGAAAGCTATAAACACATTAACAGGCATCAACAAAGTAAATTTGCTTAACCTACTTAAGATATTAGGTTTTAATGTTCTCTGTATCTCAAAAAATATTTTACATCTACAGCTCTCACTAGTAGTTGGACTTGGTAAAGACCACTCAAGGCTTATAAAATCAAGCAAAGAAAGTAGGGATATTGCTCCGCACTAGTCATTATGCATAGGGATAATATAAGAATGATCATTAAAAAATATTACATTCTCTACGAGTTATATTTTTCTCCTACCTTTATACATTTCTTCTTGTTGCATGGTAATCTAGCTACCTTTGCTATAATAATGGTAGGAATCCATCTTCCATCTCTTTGGAATCAATTAAATAGAGATATGGATGTGATTTCAAAGCTTGGGCACCTTATTTATGGTTGAATTTGTGTATCCATGGCAAAGAAAGGGGAGAGAGAAACAAGCTACCACCAATAAGGAAGGAAAGAGACAAGAACAACAAAACAAGGGAGAAAAAAAATATAAACACTAAGCTTTTTGGTTATTTCAATTTAGTTTCAATTGTCATTATCATACAATCCCAAATATGTCATTAATGCAAAATGATCGACACCCTATGTTATTAATGTAAAGAATGTCTTAATCATAATTAAGAGATGATAAAAATAGATATTCATAATAAATATTCATAGTAATAATGTATTCATGTCTATTTTTAAAATTATTTTTTTCTTTTTTAGAAATAAAACTTTCGTTACGGAGACTTTGCTCTCATTGGTCTAGAATACTCTCTCTCTACATCCTAAAAGGCATTTTTGAGACCTTAAAATTCCCCTAATGGATGTGACTGAGAGGAGCTACTCCTTGGGATGTTTATCAATGATATCTATGCCTTATTTTGATGATGTCGCAGCTCCACTCTATGAGATGATGGAATGATGCACCTAATAGTGGGTCTGTGTGCATATGTTAGAGACTATTCAAGAGCATCTTGTATCTAGTAGTCTAGTCGTTTGACTTTGATAGTGTATATGATTTTGGCCTTCAATTATTGTTTATCTTAGAAGATTTTAGAAAGTGTGAAAACTTTCACTTAAATATTTTGTTCTCTTAGGTTGTTTAGTGTCCACTTTAAGTTAATCCTTAAAAAATTAAACAAAATATATAAAGCCACAAACCACATCGTGCTTTATCTTTTTTATTTTTAGTTTCTCACACATTGTAGCTTAGTTAGTTTTTACGTAGTTAGGTAGTTAGTTGCATGCATGGTTAGGCAATCCTTTCAGTACTAAGGAACTAGTAACAATTGCGTTCAAATAAGAACATGGCTCTATATGATAAAATAGAAACAAGGTGAAGATGATGATGTTGTAAGGGGATAGTTTAGTTGAAAGAAGATTAAGATAGGAAGGCATATCGATATTATGACATGAAGATACTCGAATTTTTATTTTCTAGAAAATTATTTATTGAAAACTCATGTTTGTTAATAGTGTAGTGTTAGGATTTGAACTTTGTGCAAATTTGATTATCATTTGATTTGGAAACTATAATATGCTTATATCAACAATCTTCAAGAGTTGTAATGTCAATATGCCTATGCAAGTTGTTTCATCTCTTATTCATAGAATCATTCTTTTGTCAAGTGTAACAAGCGGGATACACACCGACTAGGGTTTAGACACCTCGTCACACTGACCGGGGTATTTAAGGTGTAAGAGCCCTGGATTAGGGCAACGAGTTATTATCAAGATCATACTCTTCACCTTCATCTCCAGCTTCCATGGCTTCCTCCTCCCTTCTCTCCTCCCTTCTCTCTTTCTCTCTCTTCTTCTAGTCTTCTTCCTTCTTCTTGCTCTCTTTCTCTCTCTTCAGCTCTTCTTCTCTCTCCTCTCAGCTTCTTTCATTACAAGTGGTATCAGAGCTTCAGTCTTTGGTCCTTTTCCTCTTTCCCCTTTCTCCCTTTTCAAATCCCAAAAACCCTAGTTACTCAGCTTACAGGTATAGGTACAGCAAGAAGGACTACACTTAACTTCAACTTTTTGGAGCAAGCAGGAGCTATGGCTGGAGACTTAAACATATCTGGAGGTAAAATTGTTAAAATAGCAGGTCGTCACTTCTTTTCATGAAAATTTTAAGGGTTCCAGGGCAAGTTTAGAGTCCCAGGAGTTGGAAGAGGGCAAAACCTCAGTCACTTTTTGCCCCAGCCCTCTCTCTCTCTCTCTTCTCCTACAAGCTACCATAGCTGCCAGCCCAAAGAAACCCCAAGATCTAACCTAAGGATGCTCCCCAACATCAACCAGCCCCGGAACACCTTCCCTGACCCCCCAAGCTACTGATCAAGTAGTGGACTGGGGGGAGTTGCTGCCTAGAAGGCCTGCAAGACAACCCCACAATTTTCAATGCATTTTGCGCTGGCTGCCCTGCCCCTCCCCAACCCTCCTACCATTCCTCCACTGTTGCCTGGCCACTCCCTGCCACTCCTGGGCATTGATTCAGCTTGTCTCTCTCTTTCCCCTTGGCACTTTTGATTCTGGGAATCAACTCCCATGGTGGACAGTAGCTGGGACAGTTTGGAACAGCTTGGGGTAGCCATGGATTCTTCAAACTAAAGCCTTCTCTAACCCAGAGAACTCAACCCACACAAGCCCTTTAGCCCGTGAATGAATCCTCTCATCCAGAGGAAGGCTTGGAGTTCAGCATGCATGAAAACTTTGTGAGGAGCCATGAAAGCTTCACTTGAAGCTTCCCATTCTTGAAGCTCAAGCTTGGGGACAAGCACGGGAGCCTTCCTCATCAATAGGACCATTTGAATGCTGAAATCTTCTTTTTTTGATGCCCCAACCAACAACTGGACTTGATCAATGGAGCAAGCAGCATCATGATGATTCATGCTTCAACAGTCTTCCCAAGCATTAAAGAGGTATGCCAATCTGATCTTAATCTCTCAATTTAGCCACTTGATGAGCTTAATCCATTGTTGGAAAGATTCAAGATTGCATAGGTTTAATAGTTCAATCCTCTTTCGTGTGCAAGCATCGTACCTCTTCTTGAAATTCATTGTAATGGCTGACATTAACCCCCTATCTTGTCTTGTGATCTTGGATGAATAATAGCCATTGTAAATTGGGTAAGTAGCAGCCAGTGAGTCACTGGACTGCCAAGATAACCCCTACCCTAACCTTTATCATTCCTTGCATCTCATGAAAAGGCCCAATGTCTTCTTTCCAATGCATCTCATACTGATTGCTTATTAATAATGTCTGCCTTGTATACTCCGGCTGAGGAAAAAGGCCGATGCCATGCGAGGTGGTAAGACAAATGAGAGGTAACCCTCCCTTACCACTTAAGACCCTGAAGGGGTGCACAACCCGGCCCAGGGGAAACTTTGCCCACCTCCCGGTGATTCGGAGCCCAATACTTGTATGCAGATGCAGGTACTTCCATGAGCTCCACTCCCCTGCCCCAATGATCCTTCTTGGATACCCCACAATGCTAATGGCACCCATGTATGACACTTGAAGTACATGTAGTCAAAGGAGATGTATGGCAGTGAATGTACTTATGCATTAATGGGAGAGCTGATGGGTATGCAATGATGCTCCGGATTATGCTCAATATGCTCAAGATGATATTGATGTGGTTGATCGCCCCTTGAATTATGCTCTATCCATGTAAGACCTTGGTACTAAGGGACATGCAGTGTTTTTTGTCACAGTCCTGCAGGACTGTCACAAAGATCCCATTGTAGAATATTCTTTTCTAAATCTGGGGGTGGATCTTATAGCTCACCTCGAAGAGGGCTTTGTCCCCTCCGGTTTTGATCAAAAACCTCCCCAATCGAAGCTACAATGTAAAATTTATGCCCATTTTTGTGCACTAGGGTCACTATGAACAGGATGCAGACCGCTCCAGGACAGGCACAGTAAACCCATTACAGAAAATTCTAATCATTTTCTGTCACAAAGGTTAATAGCTCATCTCAAAGAGGACGTTGTCCCCTCCGACTTGAACCCAAAATCTCATCAATCAGAGTTTCCTACAAAGAGTTACGTCCCTTTTACTTTACTAGCAACAGGTCCTGTGGACTGCATCTAGATGGCTGGCCAAAAAGGCAAAAGCAAGGCCCAAGAGGAACTCTAGAGGGAGATTAGAGACTCCCGGACCTCCATGAATGAGGAACTCGGCTTGGCTCAAGATTACCATGGTGACATATAAGAGGAAATGCCTAAAACAGACCCGTATACCCTTCTCAATCACACCCTCTGCCAACATGAGCTCTGTCATATGGAACGACACAATGATATGGTCACCAACCACTGCCAAATGATATCCAAGTTTGATGAAGCGATCGAGCACATGGCTATCTCAAACTCGAAGACTCAATAGACCTTGGAGCAGCTTACTACTCTTGTTGCTCAATTAGCGACCGCTTCATCCCAATAGAAGACCAATGACTCTAGGCATGAGTCTAGACGTCCTCCACATCAGGAACCGTCGCATGGTCCACAAGGTATACTTGGCGCTAAGGTAATTTCCCCTTCTACCTATGAGATCGGGGAACCCTCTCATACGCATGATGAGTCCCTATTGAATTCCCTCGTCCACCATGCTGGCAACATCCATTTGAGGCCTTCTCCCACCTTGGGTTGGATTTCACCCGCTCTACCTCATGCACCCCATATGAATCAGCCCCATCAAGGACAATATGGTACAAATGGCCAACCTGGCAATCATGGACAACATGGTTATAATGGATAGCATGGTTATAATGGACAACATGGGCTTGATGCACCACAAGGGATGTATGGACAGCAAGGTATGTATGGCCACCACGGGCTGCATGGACAACAAGGATTTTATGGGCAGCATGGCCCCTATGATCTGCGTGACAAGGTCATCCTAACGAAGTATAATGGGCAATCCCTCTCACCATCTGACTTGGAGGAATGAACGTCCAAGTTGGAGTCCTACTTCAACATCTACCCCCACATTGATGATCAAAAAATACTTTTTGCATCTCTCCACTTGGAAGGGTTTGCCCACACATGGTGGCGCTATATCAATTGAGAGAATCAACAGTTCATTGACTGGGAAGATTTTAAAATGCATATGGTCCAAGTTTTTGTGTCCCTGTGGAAAAAGAACGGTCGGCAAGACGATGGTACACTCTTGACCAATGTAACCTCACTATACGTGAATACAAAAATTAGTTCATGAACTTGACCATGTATGTGGAGAGCATTAGTGACGATGCTAAATTGCACAAGTACATCTATGGGTTGGAACCGAGTCTATCGACCGATGTCATGGCCCAAAAAGCTACCACACTGTTTGATGCAATTGAATTGACTGAGAGATATGCAAGAAAGTACCATAAGAATGAGCATTTTCAGCAAGGTGTTGAACCTCCCCGCATTCCTTCACGATCAGTCCCATATGGAGGTGGTTTTCGAGGCACTTCTATGCCTAATAATAGCCCCAAAGTACCCACTTACCCCCTCTTCCATGCTAAAAGAAAAATGGGCACTTTTGGGACAACATCGGGCTCTAATGCTGAAAATAGGTATGCTGAAAATAAACAGTCCACTGCATCACCTTCCCATGGATCCAGTAGTTAACAGTTCATCTCCCCAAATGTTGTGAAGGAATGGAAAGAAAAGGGCCTATGCTTTAAGTGTGGAGATAAGTACATTGCTGATCATGCCTCCACCAAAACAAGACAGCTAAGGTCAAAGTTCATAGCATGTATGACATGGAAGATTGGCACACTGAGGAGGATGACCTGCCCATTGACCAGGCTGAGCCTACGAAGGATGTTGATCACGAGCAGTTCTATGACCCCGAAGATGGGTTTCCCTATGACCCGGGTGGTGCTTCATCATAGATACTTGATTTAACATCCCACCTACCTCCCACTTCCCTTTGCTCGATCTCCTTGGATGCTTGGACAGGTTCCCGCCCAGTACACTTCGCATTCAAGGCAATATCAATGGAAAGCATGCTTTTAACCTTGTGGATAGTGGAAGCACTCACAGTTTTGTCAATAAATCAATCATTGATCGGTTGAAATGTTGCCCTATGGCATTACACCACCCCTTGAAGGTCCAAATAGCAAATGGAGAAGAAGAAATCAACACACATGTATGTCCTGCATTTCCATTATGCCTGGCTGAGAATTATGTGGCACTGGTTGATCTAATTACCTTAGATATGGGCCCCATTGATGTTGTCTTGGGCTGTGATTGGCTGAAACATTTGGGAAAAATTGCTATGGACTTCTCTTAGCTTTACATGGAGTTTATGATGCATGGACAGCCTATCCACCTAGAGGGAGTTCAAGATCATGCTGATTTTCAGCTCATTACAACAAAACAACTCAAACGGGAGTTTAAGAAATGCTCACAAATCTTTGTTTTGCAATTAAATAAGGACAATTCTGATCAACCCTCTGCAGTATCTCATGATTCAGCCTTACAGGCCTTACTTGAGGAATACAATGACTTATTTCAAATGCCTACATCCCTCCCTCCCAAGAGACAAGTGGACCACCCACTTGACCTAGAGCCCCATTCAAAGCCAGTGAATAAGCCCCCCTATAGACTCTCCAAGTGTGAACATGAAGAGGCTGCAAAGCAAATCAAGGAGTTGTTGGAGATGGGTTTCATTGAACCGAGTTCTTTCCCCTATGCATCCCATGTCCTCTTAGTCAAAAAGAAAGATGGCTCCTTTCGCATGTGCATTGACTACAGAGATTTGAACAAAATTACAGTGAAGAACCGCTACCCCATCCCCTGGATTGATGATTTACTGGATGAGTTAAAAGGGGCATGCTTTTTCACTAAGATTGACTTGTGCTCTGGCTACCATCAGATTCGTATGCAAGCAGGAGATGAGATCAAAATGGCCTTCAGGACTGATCGTGGACTTTATCATTTTCTTGTGATACCTTTTGGGTTGACTAACACCCCTGCCACCTTTCAAAGCCTCATGAACAAAATCCTACATCCCTTTCTATTCAAGTTCATGCTTGTTTTCTTTGATGACATCCTCATTTACAACAGCAAGTCATCTATGGAGCACTTGACACACAATCGGAGGGTGTTTGACATATTGAGAGAGCATCGACTCTTTGCTAAGGAGAGCAAATGCATATTCATGCAGACATCTGTGGAGTACTTGGGACACATTGTGAGCAAAAATGGTATACAGGCTGACCCGAAGAAGGTGCAACATGTTAGAGATTGGCCCACTCCTTCCACCACCACTTCTTTGCGTGGCTTCCTTGGTCTCTCTTCATTCTACAGATGCTTCATTAAGCACTATGCCACCATTGCATCACCTTTGACTGATCGCTTGAAAAAAGAGTCATTCTTTTGGGATGCCACTGCAGATCATAGCTTCAAACAGTTAACAGACGCACTTACTTCAGCCCCCATCCTTGGTTGCCCTGACTTCTCTAAGCTATTTACCATTCATTGTGATGCCAGTGACCGAGGTTTTGGTGCAGTATTGTTGCAAGAGCATGGTGTGATTGCATTTGAAAGCCGCAAGCTTGATGAGAAGGAGATGCAAATGAATGTATATGACCAAGAGATGTTGGCCATCCTCCATGCCATCAAGAAATGGCACCACTATTTGTATGGCAGCTGCTTCCAAGTAAAAAGTGACCACCGAGTCCTCCAGTACTTGACTCAGTCTACTTTGACTCCTAAGCAAAGGCGATGGGTGACAACCTTACATAACTATGACTTTGATATTTCACACACTCGGGGCAAGGATAATATTGTGGCTGATTCACTCTCTCGAATGTGGGCATGCAGAGTGTCCTCTATCTCAGAATTGCACAGTGATTGGGTTGAAGAGCTCCAAGAGGCTTACTTGTTAGATGATCACTTCAGCCACACATTTCAGAAATTACAACATGGGGTTATGGCTGAAAACTCCCAATATCAACTCAAGCATGGCCTTATTTGGTCCCATAGCAAGATTGTCATCCCGCACACTTCCCCCTTCACACAGAAGATCATGGAAGAGATGCATTCTTGCCCCATTGCTGGTCACTTGGGTGTTTTCAAAACATATGACACAATTGCCAAGAGCTTTCATTGGAAAGGCTTATGGAGGGACGTCAAGGACTTTGTGACCAAATGTGTTCCATGCCAATAGAACAAGGATAGTACACTCAGGCCCATTGGCCTCTTGCAGCCTCTCCCTATCCCTAAAGGGAAATGGACTCACATCACAATGGACTTTATCACTGGCCTTCCTGCGACTAAGAAAGGGTAGAACAATATCTATGTGGTAGTTGATTGCCTCACCAAAGCTACCCACTTTATCCCCAAGATCCAATATACTGCCTCTCAGGTGGCCACTCAGTTTATGGAAAATGTCTTCAAGATGCATGGCTTACCACAAGTCATAGTACATGATCAAGATGCAAAGTTTATGAGCACCTTCTGGCAGACAATTTTTACCTCCATGGGGACCAAGCTTGCTCCATCCACTGCATACCACCCTCAAACTGATGGCCAAACTGAGAGAGTGAACAAATGGCTTGAGACATATTTGAGGCACTTTTGCCATGATGTACAGCACAGTTGGGATACGTGGCTTCACTTGGCTGAGTTTGCATATAATAACTCCACACACTCTAGCATTGGAGTTTTCCCCTTTGAGGCCTTATATGGATATAAGGTTCCCCTTCCCACAGTCTTGTTTACTAATAAGATCAACCCTCAAAGTCAAGCTAAATCGGATTGCATGCAAGCTTTACTTCAACAATGCAAAATGAACCTTCAAAAGGCCCAAACACACATGAAACTCTATGCTGATGAAAAACGAAGGAATTTGGAATTCCAAGAGGGAAAATTGGTCCTTTTGAAAGTGCCTAAGTCCCGCTACTCAACTCTTAAAGAGGGCAGCAGTAACAAGCTAGCCCATCGCTTCTATGGCCCATACCGGATCCTGAAGAGAGTTGATGACTTGGCCTACCGCTTAGAACTCCCCCCTACCACCAAAATCCACAATGTGTTTCATGTCAGCCAGCTGAAACCCTTTGTAGGCTCTATGTGGAAGAACTTCTCCCCATAGATGAAGAGGGCATCACTCAATATGTCCCTGAAGCAATCATTGGGCATCGAGATAAGCACTTACGATTCCGATCCATCAAAGAATACCTTATCAAATGGCAAGGTCTACCCTTGGAAGAAGCCTCTTGGCGCCCAACAACCATCCTCAATGAATTTCCCTACCTCCGTGAACCCCAACGGTTGGAAGACTAGCCGGTCATGCTCCAAATTGACCACCCTCTACCCGTAGACTGCACACTATTTCAGAACAGTTTTGTACTTACTCAAATCACATGAATGTGCATTCTACATAGACTGAAAGTACTCGTCATAAGCTCCGTTTCGACATATGGTACGCCCTATTTGGAGCAACCTATCAAAAGTTGTGACCAGTTTACTTCAGCAGACCGGTCTCGGACTGCATGCTGTCCCTAGTCTCTCCACACCTAATTTTCATTATCAAAGGGCTCTGAGTAGTACTTTGCAACCCTCCCTTAGCCCACCCATCACTCCCCTCTATTTCTCCTTGTTTTTTAGGGCAAAAACCTTCCGAGTGGAGATGGATTGTAATAAGCGGGATACACACCGACTAGGGTTTAGACACCCCATCACACTGACCGGGGTATTTAAGGTGTAAGAGCCCCAGATTAGAGCAACGAGTTATTATCAAGATCATACTCTTCACCTTCATCTCCAGCTTCCATGGCTTCCTCCTCCCTTTTCTCCTCCCTTCTCTCTTTCTCTCTCTTCTTCTAGTCTTCTTCCTTCTTCTTCTTGCTCTCTTTCTCTCTCCTCAGCTCTTCTTCTCTCTCCTCTCAGCTTCTTTTATTACATCAAGAAAAAAAATTGCATATAAAGTCCACTCCTTGGAATTATTTTGACTTTAAATGTAAGCAACTATGGAAAGCACAAAAAAAACGTAATATAAAAACTTTTATATAACATTCTTAAAGTAATATTTATAAATATTCACCCACATGGGATGGGACATTAGCACTAGGAAGTGATCTTAGAGAGTGGCATGTATGCATGACTAAGTGAATTTCATTGTATGGGTGATCAATTGGGAATCTAATAGAGTTTACTCTCATATGTTTGTCACTTTCTTAACGATATTGGTAGTTGAGTAATAAGAGTCTCTCCATGAAATTTTGACTAGACATAGTGTTGATTAAAGATGTTGATATGGTAGGTCTTTTCATTGGCCTAGTCAAGGTGACTAATATTGTGTGCTAGATTAGATTTCTCAAGCAAAGCTATTAAGCTAATATGTTTGAATGTTCAAATTTGTAATACATTTTTATTTTGCTACTCATTTTCTTCAAGTAAAGACCCTAATAGCAATAATAATAATAGTAATAATAATATTTAAAAGAGTTTATTTAATTAATTTTCAAAAATAAGACCCTAAAAATTTAAAGATGCACAATTGATCTCATGTTTGGGTGCAACTCATGATCCTTGATCACGAGGTCCTAAGCAACACTCACCATCATTACCATTTTTTTCTCCACATAATTCTTTGTCATTACCTTCCCTTTTGTTAAGGCCCTCCTAGAAGGATCACCCAATAACTAAAAACATCACTCTTGCTAGAAGACATGTTTGTCTTCACACACATGCACATGCACACATACATATATACATATTTAGCGTTAACCCCAACATGAAGAAAGCAAAAGGAAATAAAAAAGACGCAAGTCAAAGGCGGAAAAAAGGTAGCTCGACTGAAGAAAGAAGAGAAGAAAATATCAAAAGTGCAAGGGCAACCTTAAAAGTCCAAGGGAAATGCAAAAGGGGAAATGCGCATTTTAAAATACAAAGGCGCACCCTGAAATCCTGTAAAAGAGTGCCAGGCGGTGGAAAATCCGGAAAGCAAAAACAGAAGATAAAGACAAAGGCCAAGGCAAAGAGAAACGGAAGACAAAGGCGCACGAGGAAAAACGTAAGTCAAACGTTTGTAAAAGAGCGCAAGCGCATCATGGTTTAATTCAAGGAGCGCCGGGCTCTCACCCATGCAATTTGTAAATGTAGACGGGCAATGGAAAGGAATCTAGGAAGATAGAAGGATAATGGGAAAAAGGGCCTAGGCTACGGCTGGCCATGTAAAAAAAAAGGAAAAGGGGATGACCGCCCAAAAGGGATTTAGGGTTTTGTATATAAAGTTGAAAAGTGAATGAGAAGCTCATTCTTGTGTGTGGCCAAAAGTAGCTCTCTTCTTCTTCTTCTTCTTCTTCTTCTTCTTCTTGCTTGCTTGAGCTTGTGCTTGAGAGGGAGTGTGAAAGTGTGAGGGAGTGAGTGTGTGAGGGTGAGGGACCGAGGAGGAGAAGCTCTCCATCTCCTCTCTTCTTCTCTTCTCTTCTCTTCTCTTCTCTTGCTCGTGGCAATGGAGCTTGGAGCGTGGAGCTTGAGGATGGAGCTTGCTTGAAGCTTGCACTTGGATCATGGAGCTACCGGAGTGCGCGGGAGAGGAGGTAACTCGAACGGCACAGAGGTAAGCTCACTACACCCTTAGATGTGGATGGCGCGTCGGTTATGTGAGAGGTAGCCATTAGTGCTCGGCTTGGAACGCTTAAAACAATAAGCGGTCCGTGGGTCTCCTAGGAGATAGAGCTAGTTTTCTATTTGTGCACATGACATGTCATGTTAGTTTGGGAGATGGGTTTGAACTCCAAGCAAAGTGTTGTCCACACTTGAGGACCTCAAATCACGATGATGATGCAAATGTTATGTGAGTGCACATGCATACATAGTCTAATACTTAACATATTCAAGCCTTGAGCGCTTGCGCACTTCGAATCGAGCATCAAAGTAAGGGTCTCCCCGAACCGGTACTTGAGATAGGTGGGAAGTGAGGGGGTTGAAGATGGTATTTGATCTCATTGGCAAGTAGGTTTTTGTTTTGTTTGAGGTTTATGTTGAGAGATGTAGTGTAGGTATTTATTTTGTGATTTGGATGCATTAGAGTATGAGAAAACAAGGAAAAACAAAGAAAACAAGCACCAGGGTTTACTGTTGCAAAACAGGGCAAAAATTGTACAAGAATTGACAAAACGCTTGCTAGTGATGCCTAAGATCGGCATGCGAGTGATTGGGGGCACCAACACCATGCCCGGGAAGGGGTATAAGAGCCAGGAGGCCAAGGGAGAGCTCATTTGTGACTGTTCAGTTTGAGAAAGAGAGAGAGAGAGAGAGAGGGAGCCATTGCACGATCTGCCCGATCTAGCCATTGACGAGCCTACTGCGCTAACCAGGTACATAAAACCCTTCCCCTATCATTCTAGATAGGAACTGGAGGTTCGTGCTTGGAATGGTTAAGTAAATCACAAGAATCGAGCAAGATCGGCATCGCGTTGTTTTCGTCGCGCTGCATTCGGCCTGTCCGAGCAGTCGCTTCGGCCCAGAATCGGCCCTCGGCCCCTTACCATTCGGCCACTCGGCCCGACACCCTAGTCGGCCCTCGGACCCCGTCCGAGGCAACTGTCCGAGTCAACCCACTCGGTCGTCCGAGTCAAGCTCTTTGCCACGTGGCACATTCGGCCCTTGGCCACACTCGAAATTTGGCCTCGACCAACTGCCGTTCGGCCCGTCCGAATTGCCCTGTCCGACCCTATCATTCGGCCCGTCCAAATAAAAACCACCCGAGTCAGATCTGGAGATTCGGTCCTTGACCCCGAGCCATTCGGCCCGTCTGAGTGACCCATTCGGACCCTACAATTCGAACCAGTTGGTCCGAGTGCAACTCTCTGTCAAATCTATCAGAAATTTGACCCGACCCGGCAACTATGCAGGGGCGTAACTTGTCGAAATCCTTCGGGTGTTCAGAACTTGATTCTGGCACACGTAATAGGAAAAAAACTGTAGCGACAGCCGCTTAGCAGCCAGATGTAGGCAATTGCGAGACATATAGACTTGGACACAAACCGCTGAGTTGCAAAACTTGATTGGCCAAAAACGAACGCTGCAACATATTAGAAAGCCGCTGAACCCGCCAAGACGACCAGAAAATTGACCAACAAACCTATTAGGTCCAAAACGGCGCGAGAGTGCGTAAGACGCTTGGAAATTAGTTGCCACACTCACCCTGAATTTTTGCACTTGAAGTACACTTAAGGAAACTGAAAGCCTGATTGAGCACAAGCGCACAGGGAAGGACATACACGTTGAGTGGCCATAAATTGAGGATTGTATTCGATAAAGGAACTCACTCAGATAAACCACTCAAGGACTCCACCAGTAGGAGAGGACCCCCGCAGAGCAGACCCTACCCCCTCTGCACCTCCCCCAAGTAGGTTGGGGAGAAAACGCGCGTCGTGATAGGTCCTCCAAGTTGGATCCTAGCGTAGCAATAGCCCTACACGAGCATGGATTCGTCCTGGCAAAAGAGCAACCAAAAGCTTGTGCCCGAGCAGAGACCAACAGAGACCCTAGAACCTCAATAGGCCCATCTAGCCAACAGGGGGCAAAAAGGCTACACCGCAACAACACATGCGTGTTGCATTCGGACTGCATCTAGTCAAGGTGGAAAGCAACAACATCAAGCTACAATCGTGAGAATGACTAGATATGACAGTCCTGACAATAGATGCTCCTTGAATAGCACTACACCGACAATCCAAGACATCAGTGGAGAATCCACATCTGGTCGTGCAGTTGAGAACTCAAGGGCATTTGTCAGAAGGCTTAAATTTACAAGCCAAGACCCAGAAGACGAAGACATAGTACCACCTGCTTATCTTAGGGTCAAGCTCACCGCGAAAAGAGAGCATACTATCGATGCTCTAATTGATGAAGGAGCAGATTTTAATATCTGGACCTATGAATCATGGACCCTACTAGGCCAACCAGAGCTCACACCGACTAGTGCAACTCTTAGCCCTTATGGGGGACACCCACAAGCACTCATAGGGAAGTGCAAAATCCTTGCGACAATTGAAAGGGAAAGCTTGCCTATTCTATTTCATGTTCCTCCAAAAAGTACTAGCTACGGGAAAGAAACCCTCTTAGGAAGACCCTTCAAAAGGGCGACCAAGTGTGAGGCTGACTATGTAGTACAAAGGATACACTTGACACTACCGGGGGTGAGGATAGTCACCACCTTTAGCAAGGGTGACCTCATCAAACCTCGAGGGAAAGGCAAGGACGGTGATGACATAACAATCAAGCCTACAAACGAGAGCAAGGACTTGTGGGAAGACTTGATACAAGCACAGGTCGAACAACGAGAACCAGTGTGAGTGAGGCCATGCCTGAAACAAGAAGGTCAAGAGACAATGTCAGGGATGGGCTTTGGACTTACAAATATCGTAGAAGATCCCAAAAGAAGCCCAAGCCTTATAGACGCGGGCATCGATGGAGGGTCAACACAACGACGCGATGGATATCCAAAGCGTTGCTACGTGCTCAAGGGTACTACGCAGGTAACCGATGGATTTGGGTACCAAAATCCCCTGCTAAACCACATCTATCAGCTGAAGGCCGGGGGGCATCAAAAGCAATGAAGCACAGGAGGAAACCTAAGAGAAACTCTAGGTCTCAAGGCAAGAAACCAGACATGATTGCTCAAAGGAAAGAGCCTCAGCCTAGCCTGCTAAATAGACAGATGTCATGTGTAGCCATTGAGCGTGTACAACAATCATTAGTGCCCAAGGAGCCATTGATTTTCCAAAGGGAGAACAAGCCTCATAGACACAACATTGCTCAAGGCAAGGCTGAACTCTCAACAAATCAAATGGCACAATCGTCTAATAGCCTCAAGCGAATTATTCAGCCAGCGCCAAGTCCACCTAAGAATCCTAGATCTCCTACATCCTCTTCTTCCAACCGGACACAGGAAGCACAACAGCGGTTGTTAAGGGAAACCGCTCAATTCCAATCTCTATCGCCATCTAAGCTTCCAAATGTCCAAGAGGAGGGACATGACGCCATCTGTAGCTCTCGACCCAAGGATATGCATGAGCAACCTAATATGACTGGATCAACTCATGCTCGGTCTACACAGATGAGTGCTCAAAGTGCAACAAAAAACACAACCACTCCTGATCGCCCTAGGGACTTGACACCGCAATCCACCAAGGGTAGCCAGCCCATTAAAAAGGCTGCTACTACTTCCGATCAGGGATCACAGCAGTCGCAGCCTTTAGCTGCGACAATGCCCCTTGTGGAATGTGCCCTTAGTAATTTACCTGTGGAGGGGGTGTTGCAATCAAATCCCTCAACAACTCCAGCACTTTCAAAGTGCCTAAAGCCTAGGCTGGAGAAGTTAAACACAAGGGAGTGGGCTGAAAAGCTAGACTCTCCGAAGAGGAAGGTAGATGTGCTATCACAACCTAGCGAGGCTATTCAGCAGGCCACGGCCATGTCCCATAAGGACACACTAGAAAAAGAGAATGCTGAGGCCCAACCAAGCACATCAATGGTTGAACTAGTCCAGGGTCCTGAGTCGTTGAGTGATGCACTTTCACTAACCCGGAAAAAGAAGAGAAAACAACAAAGACAACAGCAATCACAAGTGGTCATGGACACCAAGAGCATTAAGACCAAGAGTGACGGAGAGCTGGGGAATAAAGCATCAAGTCCATCCACCAATGAACCCATTGATACCTCCCCTGATAGCGGTGGAACCACAGCCACACCTGTGTGCTCTAAAAAATCAAAGCAACCGCTGTCATCAACAGTTGCTTCCAACATGCAATCCACCGACAATAAAACTCACATCGATCAATCAAGAGTGGATGCAACGTCGTCACAACAGAGTGACAAATCTATACCAGTCACATCCAAGAAGAACCATGACAAAATAGCAGCAAAACCTCAGGAAAAATGAACAACCCCTGAGAGCATAAGCAATCCTAGAGTTGACCAATCCTGCTCATCTAGGCCTGAACCCCCACCTAGGCTAAAGCCTATACAAATTCCTAGAACCTTGCATGAGATGGCGACCGAGCAAGCCCTCGTTGAACATAGAGGCGTCACATAATGCTTATCTGAGTTGGATGCTAAGCTCAAGGTGTTCGCACAAGTCTACGTCCTTGCAGACGTGGGCACAATCCCCAAGGAGCAGCTTGGAGATTACTTGCCCTTCCCTCTATCCTGGGAGGAGCAATAATATCTTAACGAGCACTACGATAGGCTTTTGCATGAACGCATGCGACTCATCGCTGACGAGGAAGCCGACGAATTGCGCTTAACTGTCATGTTCAATGAAGTGCTCTGCCGACCGAATCTCGTAGACATAGAGCAACTAAAGCGACTAACAAAGGGCCGAAGTCAATTTGAACACCGTTGGTGTGAAAACCGCGTTGCAATGGCCGAACTAGGGGCTCGGATCATGACAGTCTCTGAGGAGCGATTGGCCAAATGGCGATCTCAAAGAGACCCAACCTATGTGGCACCAACTTCCCTTCGAGTGCTAACTGGCATTTGGGGCACGGACTTAGCTGGAACTAGCCTAGAGAGCCCCTTGATTGATAAGGCTCTCATCGAGGAGGAGTTACACATTGCCAGTAGACTCGAGCAAGGTTCCAGGCTGCTCGATGTGGCAAAATATCTATCGGTACTAAGTAAGCTGCCACGAGTGCTGGATGCGTGTGCAACACTCTAGTATAACCCTGAGTTCTACAATTGGTTCTTATCCTCATGAAGTAACAATGGATCCATAAATATGTATATAAATAAACACTGATGTTTGTGTCACCATGTATAAACAATATCGACACACACAAGCAATGATAGTCAAGCGCATGAAAAAGAGTTGGGTTGGACAGGCTAAGCTTCTCAAGTCCTCCTCTCATCACACATTTAAAAGCCGTATGACCATCCCCACCTCCAAGTAAAGGGCATGCAACCCACGTTACCGCCATAGGAAGCCTTGACCAACAACTCTGATGGTATAGACAGAATATAGTCCCTTTCTATACACCTTCCTCCCTCTCCAATCTATCCGTCCGAGGAGGAGCCTTGCCTAAATCCAGGACCGCCAGTTGGCGTAACTCGGCATGAACCAGTTCTGCTAATGGCAGGAGGCTAAATATACTTCACGGGGACCATCCCTCTACAACAACATTGCATGCCCCAACCCTCCCCTTCTCGTCCTATGCGCTTAATAACCTGCACCATAATTCCTTACATATGAATGGTCTTATCATGTAACGAATCCTAATCCTTCATTCGCATCTTATAGGTCTCCCTACGAAGAAAGCATGAAGAACCAAGGACAGCTAGCTTGCAAGGACGCTCTCCGCAGCCGACGGGAACGTGCGGCACGTCCCCTCCACTGGTGCGCTACGTGCCCACCCTCAAAAGGCATGCGAAGAAGCGAGGCCCTAAACGACACCGCCTCGGTCGAAGGCCGAAGAATCCCCGGACCAAGAGTGTCGCGACTCAAAGAAACGCACGGCATGTGGCAACGTCAGTTGCACAAACCCCCAACGCACGCTGGGCACCAGGTGCTCACGAAGTGACAAAGCGGACAGGGATAGGACAGAGTTTAATGAATTGTTTAAAGACATTCTGAAGATGGCAGCGGCCCGCGACTACACGACACATGGCCCAAAGCATATTCATGGGCTATGCTCTCTTTCTGGGTCAAGCTCTATAGTTGGCTCACGGCAATTGTTACCTCAATTGTATCAACATCGCGTGTGTCGCAAGGAAGTTTGCAATATCTCAAGTGTATCTCCCCATCTCAACAACTGCTTCTCTAACAACGAGGCTAGGACACAATCATCACTATAATATCCATTTCCTGAGCCTTCGAAGCTTGACATTTTCCAACCCATTGAAAGGCTGATAGCCTCAACATATTGTAATGGTTGTACTCAGGCAAGTCCAAAAAAAAAAAGAATGAAAGAAAGAAAGAAAAAAAAAACACAAGAAAAAAAAAGAAACGAACGAAAAGATAAGAAGCACCCACGATCACAGCACAGCACCTAGGGGTCCTCAAATTAGGTACGTCCGGTGACCTCGATCGACTGGCTCCGTCCCTAGTCCCCTGGCCCTTTAGCATCACCCACAATTGCTCAGGGCACATCAAGGGCAGGACATACCTAGGGAGCTTGTCTCGCCTATGGTTAGACTTGTCACCCTGACCCACTTCCACAATTCTCTCTTGCACTCTGCCTTAATACCATTGCAATCAGTGGTGGTAAGCACTGCACGATTGGCCATGAAAAGTAACCGTCCTCATCAAGCGAGTTCAATAGCTTCCAGCTACCAAAAGTGCGGTATCCCTGTATTCAATTATGCTACGTCGTACAGTCACAATGCAAAGGATGTCTCATATACCTTCACGTATACTTCTTCTCAACATGGACGACTTTGCTTCCTCCACGCATTGTATGAGAAACTAGCCCGCAGTCTTCTAACTACGTAAAATCTAAGTATGCACGAGAACTCACATAACATCTGCACCGAAGTATATGCACAGTTTGGGTCCTCAAGTGCAGGACAATACTCCAAGCTTGCTTAGAGTTCGACCTGTCTCCCAAACTAATCAAAATATGTCTTGTGCACGATAAGAAGACTAGCACTACTCCTTAAGGAGAGACCATATGAGAGGTTTTCCAATTGCAAGTATGGAAGACTACGCAGGTGTTGTTCGCTCTTCATCAAACACTTAACTCTGAATTCCTATCCTTATCACCCTGTAAGCCTGCCCAGAATCATCATTTACAGAATCCCTAAACAAACCGCCACTTGTACTCCATGAGTACAACCCCCTTAAAGAACAGCCCTACCACCAACTCCCATTGCCCTACCACCTACCGCTTAACCCACCAACGTGCCCCCAACGACCTTCCTCCCCACTGCTACCAACATTCCATCATGGCAACCACAGACATCCTTGCCACCCACACATTCGGTGCATGCTAACGCCTGCTACCTACGACGGTGAGTGCCATGGGACTAGCACTGGTCTCGGAGGGGGATAATGTTAACCCCAACACGAAGAAAGCAAAAGGAAATAAAAAAGACACAGCTCAAAGGTGGAAAAAAGGTAGCCCGACTGAAGAAAGAAGATAAGAAAAGGCCAAAAGTGCAAGGGCAACCTTAAAAGTCCAAGGGAAATTCAAAAGGGGAAAGACGCATTTTAAAATACAAAGGTGCACCCTGAAATCTTGTAAAAGAGTACCAGGCGGTGGAAAATCCGGAAAGCTAAAACAGAAGATAAAGACAAAGGCCAAGGCAAAGAGAAACGGAAGACAAAGGTGCACGAGGAAAAGCGTAAGTCAAACTTTTGTAAAAGAGCGCAAGCGCATCATGGTTTAATTCAAGGAGCGCCAGACTCTCACCCGTGCAATTTGTAAATGTAGACGGGCGATGGAAAGGAATCTAGGAAGATAGAAGGACAATGGGAAAAAGGGCCTAGGCTACGTCCGGTCATGTAAAAAAGAGGAAAAGAGAATGACCGCCCAAAAGGGATTTAGGGTTTTGTATATAAAGTTGAAAAGTGAATGAGAAGCTCATTCTTGTGTGTGGCCAAAAGTAGCTCTCTTCTTCTTCTTCTTCTTCTTGCTTGCTTGAGCTTGTGCGGGAGTGAGTGTGTGAGGGTGAGGGACCGAGGAGAAGAAACTCTCCATCTTCTCCTCTCTTTTTCTCTTCTCTTCTCTTGCTCGTGGCAATGGAGCTTGGAGTGTGGAGCTTGAGGATGGAGCTTACTTGAAGCTTGCACTTGGATCGTGGAGCTACTGGAGTGCGCGGGAGAGGAGGTAACTCGAACGGCATGAAGGTAAGCTCACTACACCCTTAGATGTGGATGGCGCGTCGGTTATGTGAGAGATAGCCATTAGTGCTCGGCTTGGAACACTTGAAACAATAAGCGGTCTGTGGGTCTTGGCGGTTGAGCGAAAGCTCCCACATTTAGGATCCCAAATGTTGATAAAGTTGTATTAACTTATGTTTACGACATGTACAAGAGAATGATAGAGGAGTGTAGCTTAAAGGTACTTTTCGAGAAAAGTCAACTAGACATGCTGTCCACTTTTGTATCTCTAACTATATGTTTATAAGAACAAAAGAGGATCCCAAATGTTGATAAAGTTGTCTAACTAACTATATATATATATATATATAGGATCCCAAATGTTGATAAAGTTATATTAACCTATGTTTATGATATGTACAAGAGAATGATAGAGTGTAGCTTAAAGGTACTTTTCAAGAAAAGTCGACTAGAGATGCTGTCCACTTTTGTATCTCTAAATATATGTTTATAAGAACAAAAGAGGAGAGAATGAAGAATGAAGAAGCAACCTTAGTATCAACCTACCACAAACAATGGCTTCAATACCATTAATTCCATCTTATTGTATGATTGTAAGCAAAGTATGCAATTCATTTTTGCAAGCCTCACATCATCACAACATTTTACAAGCCAAACATCACATCATCATCAATTGCATCACTATCCAAATCAATGAGTAGCACAATAATAGCATGCTTCTTTCATTGCTCTTATCGGAACCAACTTGTGGTGACTAAAGACTTTGAGCAAATAAAGGCTAGATGGTGGTGATTTCAGTCAAGGATATCCCCACATATACACATAGAGAAGATAAGTTCTTTTTTGAAAAAGGATACCCATGGAGAGGTCACCAACTTATTTTTGCACCCTTTTGTGGGGGCAGGGGGCGTGTGGTGTGATAAACCTGCACTTGTTACGCACTCAACACGGCACAGAAAGGTAACACGATATATGAGCTCAATGTATACTCTTGTATTGTTCAATCCAAAAACCTGGACAACATAGACACATCCCAGGACTACACCCTCGTGACGCCGCACATAAGAGGATTCACCACTAGGTATAGGGAATCACACGTAGTGTGGAAACAAAGCAAGGCTTTGAGTCACTACTACTCCCTATATAGGTGCATTCGGTAGCAACAGCATGGTATAGCTACAAAGCCCTTACACTCACCCCCTCTTACTGGATTACTATCCTCAGCAATCTAAGGGTAACGTTTGTTATTTGACTCATCCAGGGTCTTAACATAGCTTTTCCTAGCAAGCTGGTCACTATCTGCCGGTCTAAGGGGACCGCAGGGTCTTAACACAGTCTATACTATCAGACTGGCCAGTGTCTACCGCACTAGGACTTGGGGGTCTTAACACAGCCTTTTCTAGCAAGCTGGTCAGTGTCTGCCCATCTAGACTAGTCTATTGGGGCTTTGTTTTTGGAGTTATTGATGATTGTTACCATGCGGGTCCACCCTCGACTCAATTACATTTGAGGAGTGGAGGCACGTTGGGGTCTATGATTGAGAACTGCATTGTTTTGGTTTTCTGAAGAGGCTCAAGGGTCGTTGGAAGGGGCACGGGGGTTCTCCTCGAGCCAAAGGGTGAATGCATCTTTTCCGCGTTCGCGGGCCTCCACTTTTGAGATCCAAGTGGCCTCCTTGAGTGGACGCCCGCGCCACTTGGTGAGGTATTCGGGGAAGCCTCTTTGTTCCCGGCATCGGAGGAATGCTTCTACTTCGAAGGGACCGTTGGAATGGAGCATTGGTACGCACCGTTCCCATTGGTTGTCTGGATAGAACCTGTGCAGAAGACGAGCATGAAACGCATTATGAACACAAACACTGTCTGGCAGGTCCAGTTTGTAGGTAACTTCGTTCAGCACTTGAGTAATTTGGTAGGGTCCATAGTAGCGGTGATTGAACTTGGGAGTCATGTTTTTGGGAAGTGACATATTCTTAGAGCTGACTAAGACCATGTCTCCTTTGGCGAATAGTACAGCCTTTCTCTTCTTGTTGGCTTGCTTGGTCATGGTGATCTTGCTCTGCTCAAGGCTTTGCTTAGTTGCTGCATTTCAGTCTCTCCATTTCTTCAGGAACTCTTTTGCATCTTGGTCTTCCGCTTTGGCTACTCCGGATGCTAAGGCCACTGGGATAATGACTTCTTTTCCTGTGGCTAACTCAAAGGGGGTGTACCCCATTGTCGAGTGGATGGAGCTATTATAGTGGAATTCCAAGACATCAAGGTACAAGGCCCAATCTTTCTGGTCCACTCGAGCATAGCTCTGGAGATAGTCTTCGATGCCTTGGTTGACTCGTTCTGTCTGTCCGTCTGTCTCTGGGTGGAAGGATGATGAGAATCTCAATTGTGTTTCCAGGGTCTTGAAAAGTTCCTTCCACATGTCGCTCATGAATCTTCCATCTCTATTTGATATTATGGCCAGTGGTAAGCCATGAAGTTTGAATACATGTGTGAAGAAGAGGCATGCTACCTCCTTGGCATTTAGTGGTGGTTTGGCTGGGATGAAGTGGGCCTGTTTGGAAAAATAGTCCACCACTACAAAGATGATTGTGTACCCATGGGCGGTTGGGTACCAGTAATGGTTGTAGTAGTCCTCCTGGTCTTGATCGTGGTGCTTTGACTAGTTGGCAAGTGGGGCAAGTTTTGATGTAATCTATTACTTCTTCCTTCATATTCGGCCAAAAGAACTGCTTCTTAAGAGCCTCCAAGGTTTTGCTTTGCCCTTTGTGGCCTCCAATTTTGCCATCATGTATCTCATGCAGGATGAGTTTCTTCAATTCCAAATTATTGGGGATATACAATATCTTGCCTAAAAATAGGATACCCTCCTCTAAGGTGTACATTTCATGTGGGGTCTTCTCTGCTTCCACATCTCTGATTATCTTGTGCATGTCTTGGTCTTGCTCTAGGGCCTCTTTGACTAGTTCTATGAAGTTGTTGCTGACCACACTGACAGCTTTCAAGTCAATTTTCCGGCTCAAGGCATCTGCTATCTTGTTAGTAGAGTCGGGTTTGTGCTTAATCTCCAGGTCGAATTCTGCTAGGAAGTCTAGCCAGCGGGCTTGCTTTGCCGATAACTTGGGTTGAGATTGGAAGTATTTGAGGGAGATATTGTCGGTGAAGACTATTGTATGCTTGTCTTGAACATAGTGCTTCCATTTTCTGAGGCAGTGGATGACTGCCAGCATTTCCTTCTCATGTGTGCTCCACCTTGTTTCAGCATCAGTAAATTTCTTGGACTCATAAGCAATGGGGTGACCTTCCTATACCAGTACACCTCCTATGCCGTAGTCGGATGCATCTGTAGAAATTTCAAAGGGTTTGGTGAAATTCGGCACCCTTAAGACGAGAGTTTGGCTCATGCACTTCTTCATCTACTCAAAGGCTTCATATTGCGCATTTTTCCATGTAAAAGAGTGATCTTCTTTGGTGAGGTGGGAGAGGGGGGCAGTGATGAGGCTGTAATCCTTGATGAATCTCCAGCAAAATACTGTGAAGCTGAGGAACTCCCACACTTCTCTTACAGTTTTCAGTACATGCCATCTTTGGACAGCTTCCACTTTCTTAGGATCCGCTTTGATTCCATCTGCTCCTACAATAAATCCTAAGAACTCCAACTCTTTCACTGCGAACTCACATTTTTCAGGCTTGGCATATAAATGATGCTGCCGTAGTTTCTCAAAAACTCAGCGTAAGTGTTGCTTGTGCTCTTCCAAGGTTTTGATGTAGACTAGAAGGTCATCTATGTAGATAATGACAAAGATATCTATCTCCGATCTAAAGACTCCATCCATGAGGCCACAAAATGTGCCTGCCCCATTGTTTAGGCCAAATCCTAACACTAACCACTCAAAACTACCATATCGGGTGCGGAAGGCTGTTTTTGGGATATCTTCTTCGGCTTTGCGGATTTGGTGGTATCTTGATCTAAGATCAATACGGCTAAAGAACTTGGCCCCATGCAATCTATCTAAGAGGTCTTCCACTAGGGGCATGGGGTATTTGTTTTTTATGGTGATTTTGTTAAGGGCCCTATAATCTACACAGAGTCTAAGTCCCCCATCCTTCTTCTTTACAAATAACACTGGGGCACCAAAGGGGGATTTGCTAAGGCGAATGAACCCTTGTTCTTCTAGTTCATGTAGTTGCTTCTTCAATTCCATGAGCTCGGTGTGGTTCATGCGATAGGGAGCTCGGGCCGGTGGGGCAGACCCTGGGATCAACTCAATCTTGTGATCCACATCTCACCTAGGTGATAGACCCTTGGGTAGCTCAGCTGGCATTACATCTTTGAATTCTTCAAGTATTTCTACCACTTCTGTGTTCCTGCTTTGTTGTCTGAGTTTTTTGCCATTTTCTTCTTCTTCAATTGGTCGGATCATACACAGATAGACCATATCTCCTTGTTTGACTAATTTTTTGACCTGCTTGGCACTACATGTCATGATACGTGGCCTGATAACGATCCCTTGGACCGGTGCATTTTGGGTCTGGCCCTTTGGTTGGGTTGTAGTTGGCTTCACTGTTTGGCATGATACTCCTGGCTTATTCTCCTTCATTTGCACCTTGATTGGGGTCTTGCCATGCAGTTGCATTCTTTCATATAGTACTCTGACGCCTTCTCCTTGCATATCTAGCATCATTTCATTTACACCTTTACCGAACATTGCAATGACATACTTGTCATAGAATTCCAAGCCCAATATCACTTCAAAATCATCCATGGGGATTACTAAGAAGTTGAGTTTTGCTTTCCACTTGTTGGCTTCTACTTGGACTGCAAAGACTTGTTTCACTTCCTTGGCTTCTCCTTGTGCGAATGCTACTGTTAATCCTTCTGGGGCCTTCGATAATTTTAACCCATGTTTTGTTGCACACCCTGGTGTCATGAAGTTGTGTGTTGCTTCTGTGTCCACCATGATGGGTTGGTTTCCTTCGCCCACTCAGCCTTTGATGTATAGATGGTGAACTGTTGCTACTCTGGCTGCCATGCATTGGGGTCGGGCGCTAACTGTCCCTATCCTTGGGTGATCCATGCTCTCCTCACTTCCATTTGGGATTTCTTGGATGCGCGGTGGTTGTGGTTCTTCTCCTCCATATGCGCTAGTCGCATTCACCCTTGATTCACTTGATGAAGCTATATCTTCTATCGGGCATCTGTTTTGGTAGTGTGAGCCCCCGCATCTAAAGCATCTGATCCCGACGGATGGGCCTAGGGATCTCCACCATGATGTATTTTATCTTGCGGGCCCATACGATGTGCTAGGGGTTGGCCTGTAGTGATTGTTTCCCCATCTTCCTGCTGCTCCTCTTTGTACTAAAGCGGTTTGTGACACGGCTGTGGTGGTGGTGGTGTTTTGGCTCCTTGTATCTGTGAATGCCCCTCTAGGGGCATTGGGCCTTTGGTTCCATGAGTTATTGTTGAAGTTGTTATTGAACCTGCTTTGGTTCCCCTGTGCTGTTCTTCTGCCTTCCAGGTCCACTAGTCTTTCGGCCATTCTCATGGCTTCTGTTAAGCTTGTTGGCTTCTGTCTCTCCACATCTCTTCTAGCCCATTCTTGCATCCCAAACAAAAATCCATGTAATTTAGTGTCTGTATCCATGTTTGGTAGTTGCAGCATAATCTACCTATATTTGCTGACGTATTCTTTCATCTTCCCTTGTGTTTGCTTGAGGTTCCTCCATTCATCTCTCACTTTGAATTTTTCCATCTTTGGAATGAAGTCGTCCTTCAATTCTTCTTGGAGTTCTTCCCATGAAAAGATGATATGGCCCTGTTTTTGCTCCAGCAGGTACCAACTGGCAGCGTCCTCCTCCAAGTAGATGGCTGCCACCTCTGTCTTCCTGTCTTCAGTGATTCGTGAATACTTCAAGTACATGTCCACCTCTGCGATCCATTTATTCAGAACCAGCCCATCTCTCTCTCCCTTGTACTTGGCTGGTTGGGGCATCTTGAATTTTTCATAGTCATCTGCTGAACTGTCACTATCTTCCTTCTCTTTACGGTGGTGCTTCTTCTCCTTCTTCTTGTCTTTCTTTTTACTTCATGCTTCTACTACTTTCTCCTTCTCTTTCCTTATATCTTGCGCCCTCCTAGATGTCTCCTCTACCCATTCTATCCATCTCCTCTTGCATTCTGTAAAACACGACAACGAAACATTTTACCTCTAAAACATTGTGCTTCACCTCGAAACATTATACCTTTGGGCAAGTCTCACGCAAATCGCCAAGTGAAACAGTTGATTAATGCCTACAAGAACTGGCACAACCCAGCTCTTAGATCAATTTGAGCATAAGCTTAGGATCCCTTTGTGCATACTATATAGGATTGGGGGCATCACTTAATTATAACACGATTGGAAGTGCAGAATCTATAAAATTCTCGCTCATAGCAAAACTTACGGTGCAAAACAACCAAGGTTGAGTGTTAGGTGATTGGACACCTTGAAAAAAATCCTTCAAACTTGAGGGCGAAGGTTTAAACCTTGAAATATATTCTTTAATCTTGAAGAAATTCTCTTCAGAATCATCTGAGAGCTGTTAAGAGTTCAGACATTTTGTATTGAGCTCTCTAACAGGGATCCTAGATACTGTATAAACTGTACTTCAGTTGAAGGGTTTTGGATCGGCTCTCTAAAGAGATTTTACAGTGGAAACTGTAGATTATCGATATTAGCATCTCAATTGAAGCAACACTGGCGTTTCTCATCCGATTCAGTCGTTGACAGGCCAAAGTTGCCTTATCAAGCGACCAACATGATTCCTGTTCCAACTTCCAGAACCAGAAACAGTTTCTTGTCGGACATGATGAGGTGTAATGCAATTGTATGAAAAGTAGGCCCCTTGGCGATCATTGTTGACTACTTCGTTCAAGTAATGCTCAGCATCCTCCCATGCTTCTTGAAGACATCCCTGCCCAACAAAGGAATTACCTTCTCTGTAGCCTTCAACACTTTTTGCAGAAGCTCGTTTGCTTAGGCATAACTGCCATGACGCAACACGTTCATCATTTGAACTCGAAAAGCCCCGCATTGTTGTGTTGAATTCTGACAAGTTGGAAGCTTTCAATACCAATATGCTCTTACGCAACAAACCATTCACCAGCTGTAATGTACAAAAGCAAGCAATCAAAGAAGCAATGTGCCATCTTTGCAGACGATTTGCGTAGAGAATGAGCTGCCACGGATAGAGCACTTCAAATTCACGACCATCTTTCTGTTTTATCACAACAGAACCAACAGCTCCCTTCTCTCCCTGTCCTCTCTCTTCAAACATGCCTGAGGTACAGAAAATCAACGCAACCTCATTACCTTTCTTGTGACATGTCTATGAATGAGCTGGAATCCAGAAGAGGAAAGAGAATAATCGTATATCCAAAGTGGAAAAAGGATAAACCTGGAATCCTCTGGCAACTACTATTAAACTGGCCAACATAAGCCTGCAATACTTCCACAGGATGATATATGGAGGCCATTTCTCTGCCCAGCCCCTGTATTTCTTTCATCATAACAACAGTTTTTCCTCCTCTTGGCATCACAAATGATCAAAATACCCAGCATAATCAGAAACAGGGGAAAAATGTCTGAATACCTAGCATAATCAGAAACAAAGAAATTTTTTATTTCCAAGTCTGTGGCAGCTTACAGGCCCTTACCAGTCCAAACAAAGTAGCATTCATGTTATAAGATATCGAATAATTACAATAAGAGTAGTTGCAAAGTCAACTAAAAATGTGTATATAAGTCACCTATCTGTTAAAAGGTTTAGTAATGATCACTTACCTGTCAGTAAATAAGTGTCAAATCTAGAATAATACTTCTATATCATAAGCACTTGCACGTTAGAGTTTAATAATAATTTTTTTAATTTGGAAACGGAAATGACCAGAAAATTAATTAATCTTGAGTCTTTGAGAGAGAAAATTAGAGCCACTGAAAGTGCCCATAAAAATACGTAGCTGACATAAGCCCCATATATGCAGACTAAATATAATGTTCATTCCCACTACAAGTGTGTGAGGAAGTACCTTCTTTCACATGTCGGTAACAATGAGGAGCATCCAAGGCCACCTCAAAATCTATGTCAACTCTTTGAGCCCCAATGTCATCTGCAATTTTGTAAGTAGAAGTTTAAGAGCACCGACTAGCCACAACATACGCAAGGTAGGTTTAAGGCTAAGAGAACCGACTACTAACTAGCCACGACATACGCAAGGATTACAACTGGTTATACTACGCCTCTTTTTTTTGGTTATGAAAATAATGGTCCAAAAGGAGAAACTGTAGCAAAGACTCATAAGACGTGCACACGAGCTCAAGGGCTGAACCGTGGTGAATCGAAAAGGTGTTAACTGTGGTGCGTTTTCTGCTTCAATGCGCGCACATGTAAATAGGTATACAGGCCTGTAACGAGCTAAAATGATTGCAACAGAGCTGCAACTACCTATCAAACTTCTACACGTAGGTAATCACTACACAATTGAACTGTCTATGGGAGTAACACAGAAATTTTCCATGGTTTCCGGAAGGTATCCCAGTTCAACTATGGTGAAGAAGATTCTCTTGCCATGTCAAAAAAGTGTAAACTGTGGTAGCTCGTTTTCACCACAGTAGGTCATGTGCAGAGGCTTTCATCAGTGTGAGGACGCAGACGTTTCTAGCACTTTCAGAAATGAAATTTCAATAAAGATTCCATATTAAAATACTGCTACATGGTTTGCCTAGGCTATGCCTTCAGTATATCCCATTCCCAGGTGCCAAAATCATTAAGGGGCACTTCACCAAAAAACATTTACAATAAATGGTCAGTGAAACGTTTCTCAAAGTTGGCAATACATGATGAACTTTCTAAATTATCAGACTTCACATTGTGACCATTTAAAATGTAGGCTCAAAATAGGAATGGTTGTTTCTTGGATAGATGCAATCTCCTTAATATACAATATAAACAGACTTACATAGGACCAAGAGATCTCATTTTGCACATTGCACACTATATATGGATGTGTAATCATCTTACGCTGAATGACAAATGCCTGATGCCATAAAGTCTGTTTGTTTTCTTCTACTGTTTTAATAGAAATCTTTCCGAATGACTCAGAGAGATTGGCTGTGGGGAGCTGAAAAAAATAGATCCTGCTTTGCAATGTTTGTACCCATACCTGTAAGGCTTCTGTCAGAAACTTCAATAAATTACACGATCGGACATCTTAATCAAATGAGCAGTAGCTAAACAGTGAATGGAAGCAGGCTGCAGAGCTATACTTTATCTCCAATTTCCACAGACAGCTGAAACTTGCAGCCCGTCCTTGAAAACTTAGCATGTGAAGAAACCTGTCTGTGTGAAGAGACTTCAAAGTCAAACTGAGTGGTCCAAGTAACATGCATTATATCCATCTTCTGACGAGGAGAAAGAAATAATAAATTGGCATGCATAGAATCATCGAAATAGCAATTCAGGACTCAGTCTGAATAATGTTGTTCCTAACGGTAAAGTTACGGTCAAGGTCTAATAAGTGCTTGCTAAATGCATCATATCTGATTCTAGTTTCACTCCAACGGAAGTTTTGGGATCAATTTTAGGAAATTACGTGTCTGTAGAACATGAACACACAGACGCAAGCACACAGCTAACATTTAAGAAGTAAAGCTGCCTGAATGCATCAGGTTTAATTGTAGATTCAGTTAACAGATTCCAACAGAAGCTTTGTGATCAACTTTATGCAGTTTATATGTCTATGCATGCGATTGCATACAGCGGAACTTGGAAGACTGTGTCAAAAGCAAAATACAGAACAAAGAAATTAACTTCGAGGTACAGCTTGAAGAAGTATTTCCTTGACGCACAGTGCACTGATACAGTAAAACTACACGAAAGTTCAAGTAATCTTCGAGCTACCTAACAACTCCGGTTAGGATAGTGCACTGATAAGTACCATTTCATTACAGCATAGGCCTGCCAGATGCTCTAGAGCGTGAAATTATTGTCAAGCAAAATGAGATAAAATCGCTGCACATGGATAACCTTACCCGAACAGCACAAATCTGTCAAAGCGAAGAGCCTCCGAAGCTCCTGATGATTCAGGAATGCCTCTCTCTTCGACCAAGAAACTCGAAGCGCCACCCGCATGTACGTCACTGTACACGGGAACCGCCAAGAAGAGGAGAGAGAAAGTGCTCAACAAGCTCGTCATCGGTGGCTTTTGCGTCAGATGTCCCGCAAGACCTCTACTTTGCTACGTTCATTGACTGGAGTTGGAGACGCCCCTCCGCACGTAAACACAGCCTGCAAACTCTGCTCAAGAGCTAGTTCTTTCAAGGCCAGGACATGTCGTGTGAGCCTGTCTACGGTTTCGTTAAATCTCAAGTGATCCTTGGTAGGTAGTCCTGGCAGGAAACGCAGGCCAGGACATGTCGTGTGAGCCTGTCTATGGTTTCGTTAAATCTCAAGTGATCCTTGGTAGGTAGTCCTGGCAGGAAACGCAGGTCTAGCGAAAAGATCATAGGGCGTCTAACGAATCAGCTCCTCCTCGCAGAGCCATTAAACAGCCTTTCACAGACAAATGATATGCTTCCAATTACATCAGTTATCTCTGTAGTTTGCCAACAACTCAAAAAATCTGCCTTTAACGTGCAACATATTCCATCCGTGCAACCAGAAACGGCATCACAATTCTTTTTCGAACTCCTTCAGGCTTCCACCTCCTCGGAGGCGACTAGCGTGTAGCGTCTCACCGAAAAGCGTAAAGTAAACTGTGCCCGCTTATGAAGCCCTCTCACATCCATTAGCACGCTTGTTGTCGGCCGTCCCTTTGCTCTCACTTCTAAAATCATTGGGAAGCGCTCATTTGCCATTCTTTTTAAAGTAAAGTAGTCTTACTACTATATTATAGATTTTGGTTGTAGGTTGGGAAGCTCAAACTTAACCCTTTTTTTAAAACTCCCTTATTTAAATTAAAGCCTCCCCACTCTCCTCTCTCACACTTATAATCTCTCCTTTTCTTTTTCCTTTCCCTTTTTCATTAAAGCCCTTCTTTTTTCCCTCTCCCCCTACCTGTTGTAAGGGTTTTGTAACTATACCATGGTGTTGTTATCTGAAACATCTATGGTGAATTTTCTTATGTGTGGCATCACGAGGGTATAGTCTTGGGATGTGCCTACGTTATACCGTTTCTTTAATTGAATAATACAAGAGTATACATTACTCTCACATATCGTGTTACTTTTCTGTGACGTGTTGAGTGAGTAACGAGTGTAGGTGCATCACACTTGGTATCAGAGCAACTCTTACTCGAAATGAAGAAGTGCTACAAAAGTAGGAGAAAAGATCCAATGCTCCAAAGAGAACAAGTCGAAACGAACCACGTCGTGTCGCCCCACGTCGCAATGTACGACTCCCGCTGCGTTAACCCCGGCAAGACACCCCGACACTATCCACCATCCAAAGGCATGACGCGACTTCCCTCTGGCACAACTACCACCCAAAGGCAAAACATGACTTCCCCGCGTTGACAACTCCACTGACCACATGGAGAACGACAAAGAGAATATACCCATCCCAACAATGGAAGAGAGGAAGAAGAGTAGAGGGCAAGAGTGGAGAGTAGCCTAAGAGGAGCAGGTAGCTTGATTGGAGAGGCAAGTGGAGGGCATGTCACGCATGCTTGAGTCTATTTGGAGGAACATGCAGATGAAGGAAGAGAAAGAGGAAAGGAGAAGAAAATTAAAAGTAGACTAGGGCTATAGAGAATGGGTGCTACAACAAGAAGAAGAGGAGAAAAGGCAGAAAGTACAAGGGGAGATGGATAGATTAGGGAGAGAGGAAACTTCTAGGAAGGCACATGATACAAGAAAAGACAAGGAGAAGGTAGTAGAAGTCGGAAATAAGAAGAATGACAAGAAGAAGGACAAGAGCACAAACATAGAGAAGAGGAAGATAGTGATAGCTCAGTAGACGACTATGGCAAATTCAAGATGTCCCAACCCGCCAAGTACAAAGGAGAGAGAGAGGATTAGTTCTGAAGAAGTGGATTGCAAAGGTGGATAGATCCTTGAAATATGCTAGGATCATCGAAGATGGGAAGGCAGAGGTGGCAATCATCTACTTGGAGGAGGACACTGCTAGTTGGTACCTGCTAGAGCAAGATTAGGGTCACAGAATCTTTACATGGGAAGAACTCAAAGACTACTTTATTCCAAATATGGAAAAATTCAAAGTCAGAGACGAATGGAAAAACCTCAAGCAAATACAGGGGAAGATGAAGGAGTACGTTAGCAAATATAGGTAGATCATGCTACAACTACCAACATGGACAATGACACCAAATTACATGGATTCTTATTTGGGATGCAAGAATGGGCCAGAAGAGACGTAGAGAGGCATGAGCCAACCAGCTTAGCCGAGGCTATGAGAATGGATGAAAGACTAGTGGATTTGGAAGGCAGGAGGACATCCCAGGGGAACTAGAACAAATTCAATACCAACCTCAACAACAATTCATGGACCTCGAGACCCAATGCTCCTAGAGGCCAGTTCATAGAGACACGAAGCCAGACTTCCAACATAACACTAGTTGTGTCACAATCTGCATCAATATCAAGAGGAGCAGTTGGCAAATGGGGGAACAACCACTATAGGCCGACTCCAAGTGCATCATATGGTCCCACAAAATTAAACACATCATGGTGGGGATTCCTAGGCCCACAACCACAATGATCAGATGTTTCAAATGCAGGGGACCACACTATCAAAACATATGCCCCATGGAAGATACAGCCTCATCAAGCGGGTCGAGGCTGAACGTCACTAGTGTGTATGGAGAATAAGAATCGCAACCCTCGCGCATCCAAGAGATCCCAAGTGGAAGTGATCAAAGAATGGATCACCCAAGAGTGGGGACAATCAGTGCGCGACCCCAATGCATAGCGGCCCAGGTAGCAACAGTCCACCACTTATAAATCAAAGGTGTTGGGGGTAAAGGCACCTCCGCCTAATCACCCGTGTATTACTACACTAACAGTCACCGCCATTGCACACTGCAGGTGGCGGGCGCCCGTCACCGTCACTTTATTCTTTATTCTTTATTCTTTTAGTGATAGTTTGAATAAAGGAAGGCCCGGTTGTAATATTTCCACAAGAAATATTAATGAATTTTAACATTTACACGCCCACGCAAAAGCAGCTTAAAATATTCTCCCCGCGACTAGAAGAACCCTAGGCTAAATACCCCTCCTTCACGTGTTAATAAACCCCACCCGCACGGTGTATCAAGGGCCGCGGCTTGAAGACCGCAAAGCCGCATGAGAACATCCTTCTTGCAAAAAGGGGCAATTGGAATGGGTAAGATTAAGGAAAAAAAATATTAATTACCCCTCCCCTCAGCCGATGCATGGCGGGGGAGAGGAGTGAGAGAGGGAGTGTGGTGTGAGGGAGCATGAGGGGGGAGGCATGCACAAGCCACGTGTGTGGCTACCTCTCCCCCCCCTTAGCCTATATGACCCCCCCCTCCCCCGAGGCACAAAGGCAAAGAAAGAGGAGGCTCTACCGTGTCGTGCTGCAACCCGCCAGATTGTTGCCACGCCAGGACCTGCCGTCGCTGCGTTGATCCACCGCCACCATCACACCCTCCTCGTTGACATCACCCTGGCAGTCATCAATCTCCTCCCCTTCAATCATTACCCCCCCCCCCCCCCCCCCTCCACGTCATTTTGTCCAGAAGCAGAAGCTTCTTGGAAGCTTCCTTAGAAGCTTCTTAGGATAAGGCTTCCATAAGCCACGTGCACACGGCCTATTTCTCGGTTTCTTAAAACTGCGTTTTGTGAAGGAATTTCCTGTGCAAGAGGGAGTAGGCAGATTTTGAGGCTGAGTTGCCAAGCTTGGAGGGAGTTCGGAGATCGCATAAAGGCAAGGACAAATCGGGGAGTTCAAGCCCATTGCATCAACGATGGCTCCAAAGCCAAAGACGCAAGGTGCACCCGCAGAAGCCTCGAACCCAAGTTTACACGTGGACATCGCCACAAGTCCTCAAACCCAGGTTCTTAGAAGTTTAATTCCGTATTGGGCACTCTTAAATTTCATGCGGAAGTTATGAATATAAAATTACGCATTCATCTTACAAGTTTTAAATTGCATGTTGCTCTTGCTTGCATTTCCAAAGTGACAATCCCAATTTCATATTGCATGAAAATTTGTTTAAATTCACCCTTGTCTTCCTTGGATGAAAGAACAAGCGCATAATGCATCTAGGCCATGATTTCCTAAGATATGATTCGTAAGAGATATTCATTAAAAACATCCGTTAGAATGTTGTCCAAGGACTTGCATGGTATGAAAAGGAAACCATGAACTTGCATGTTGCATGGGAAGATGCTTAGCGTACGGGGTGGATTATATGATGTATTCCAAAGATAAATAAGATCAATTGTTGAAAAGAAACTTGTTTAACACTGTTTTTCTATGTGAAGTGCTAAGATTACGTGAAGGAACCGATGCCGAATTGGCTAATCAAGGAAGCTATTTTTGTGTGTCAAACTAAATGTGATAGGTAATTAGATAACTAAAGCAACCCTGAGGAAAGTGCGGTGGATGTGGCCATGGGTCCGTCCTATGGATGGGTGGTCCTGGTTGGCTGGGAACTTTTCTCGAAGGAAATGCACAGCAAGGAACGTTGACCTAGAGTCTAGGTTACTAGAATCCCGACTTATGCTGTTTTAGGTGAATGGAATGGGACTATGCCTTATGGGCAGAGAGGTCAAGCTTTACATCCCTCTCGTTTCCCATTCTCCTTGAACCAAGTGCAGCATGAATCCGCTTCGACCCTGACGTTTCTGTGTAAAGTAGTTCGCATGGGTTTCGATGCTAGCTGCCATTCTGTGTAAAGTAGTTCGCTTGGGGTTCGACACTAGCTGCCGTTCTAAGAATTTGACCACTAGGAGAACCCTAATTCAGGTCGATCCTAAGTGGGAACGGTCGGAATGCTTCCTCTACGTGGTAGACTCGAGAAGACCTAGATCGCAAACCCCGTAACATTCCATGGGAGTGCCGAGCGGCGCTTTCTAGACTCTCTTTCCGATGGGCTGCTGAAACGTGTCCTGCAAGTAAATGGGTGGACACGTTACAGTTGGTATCAGAGCGAACCAACGAAGGATCTATCTTTATAAGAAAACTTAATGAGGAGAAGTAGAGTAAATGTTGCTATTAAGAACATTTCCTTACTTATCGATGTTGTCTTGCAAAGTTTTGAAGCATGAAACAGATTCTTGGTGTTCCAAGTCATGTTTATGACTGCGATGCGTGCTTCAGATTATCGACGAAGGCTCGATATGATGAATATCCTAGACCACATCTACAATCCATCACCCTTGTACATGAAACGACGATGGATGGGTGTTTCAGGGATCTATTACATAGCTGCCCACCGACTTGCGTACCTTCAAACCAACTTGAAGAGAATCAAGTGGATGGAAGACTTGAAGATCGTGAAGCTATTCATCTTTGTTGAGGCTCACGCAAACGCAACCCTACATATCGGCGGTCGAAAGGTCAAGCAAAACAAGTATGTGTACGAGGAAGTGACTCGAGTAATCCTTTCCGACAAAATTAAGGTGTTGAGACGTTATGAGAAGAACGGATATCAAAGGAAAAGATACCCTAATCTTCCAATGACCTATCGATTCCTGAAAATCCATGATCTCAATCCATACTATTGCTCAGTTCCCGTAGCTGAATGTAACACAATCTTATTCTCCTCGAATTAATGTATCAACTTGTTCCATTTTCCCAAGAATAATTGTACTCCAAAAGGGCTATGCCCATATGAATGAAAATAAGATTTTTTTAAAATCAATGATTGACTTGACTATGAGTATTGGTAAAAAAGTTAAGTAATTAGGTCACTTGGCTAGAAGTTGAATTGGGCATATAATGTAATGTGGAATTCCTGTTGGGAGGAAAGTCGATTTCGGTCAAATTTAGGGTTATGAACCTAGGTATCCATGAGTGTTTGCTCGGAATGGATTGGCTTAAACCTAATGATGCCCACATTTATTGTGGAAAGGGCCAAGTTTCCTTTTGAAACTCTGAAGGGGAATTGGTCACAACTTAAGGAGAGGCTAGAAAGCTGAAAATTCAATTGGCCAAAGCATCTCGAATAATAAAGGGAGTTAGAAAGGGACTACCTGTCTACTTGATTAAGCTAAATAAGCTAGATCAGAATCAGGAGTCTAGTGAAGAACCTTCCTGGCTAAAGGAGTACGCAAACATATCTCCTGAAGAGTTGACAGAACTTCCGCCTCAAAGGGAAGTAGATCATGAAATCAAGCTAGTGCCAGGAGCTAGCTAGAGAAGAGGCATGCCATGATCCAACCTATCATAAGTTGCTAAGGGAGATCCCCATTAAGGATCAAATAGGCTAAGTATCAAGAATTCTCTATCAATAGTGGACTTGTCTACTATAGAACGAGATTATGTATACCAGCAAGCCAGTCCCTCAAGCAGAAAATACTTTGGGAGGCTCATGACTCCCCTTTTTTAGGACATCCTGGCTATGCCAAAACCCTCAATGCAGTCAGAAAGAGCTATTATTGGGAAAGGCTTAAAGGTGACGTTCTCAAATGTGTCACAGAGTGTTTGTCTTGTCAACGCATTAAGGTTGAACATGTCAAAATGCCAGGGAAGTTGCAACCACTTGACATTCCCCAAATGAAATGGAAATTCATTAGTATGGATTTTGTTGTTGGCCTACCCCAAGTTCAGGGAGGATACAACTCCATTATGGTTGTGGTGGATATGCTAACCAAGGTTGCATATCTTATTCCTGTTAAGACAAACTATAAAGCCTCAGACATTGCAAGGTTATTTATCAAGGAGATATTCAAACTACATGGGTTACCCAAAAGGATCATTAGTGATCGCGACTCTCTCTTCACATCACACTTCTGGAGAGCTATCTTCGAAGCCATTGGGACTCAACTCTGTTTCAGTACAGCTTACCATCCCCAAACCGATGGTCAAACGGAGTGAGTCAACCAAGTCATTGAGGATATGCTAAGGGCACACATTGCTACCGTGAACCCAAAAAGTGGATCCAATATTTGCCACTGGTTGAGTTTGCATACAATGCTTCCCACCAACAAAGCATTCAAATGACCCCTTTTCAAGCATTGTATGGGCACGATTGTCGAAGTCCTTTAAGCTTCTCGGATCCAACCTTAAGGGTTGAAGCTTCAAAGCAAATGATGGAAGATATGGATGACCAAATGAAGTCAATAAGACAGGATATCCAAGCCGCCAGGGATAGACAGAAGGCATACGCAGATCTAAAATGTCAAGATAGATCCGTCTCACTGAAGGAGATATGGTCTTCATTCGCATATGTCAAAAGAAGAGTTCCCTATCCTTAGGAGAATGCAAGAAGCTAAGTCCAAGGTATTGTGGACCCTACAAGATTCTCAAGTGCTTAGGACCTAATGCTTACAGACTTCAACTCCCTGAGAACCTAAAGGTTCATAATGTATTCCATATCAGTCTACTAAAGAAGTATGTACCTAACCCAAGTCATGTGCTTGATGATCGACAAGTTGTAATGCCTAGCCAAGGAGTGCTTGAGCTATGGCATGACAGGATCTTAGATGTTAGGGAGAGACATTTGAGATCTAGAACCTTGAGAGAATATCTCGTCCAGTGGTGGAAAGATTATCCCGAGGAGGATGCCACTTGGATGGATGAAAGTACTCTTAACCAACAATACCCCCAGTTCTTCTCGAGATGAGGACATCTCGATTCCTCTAAGGGGGAGAGAATGTAATATTTCCACAAGAAATATTAATGAATTTTAACCTTTACATATCCGCGCAAAAGCAGCTTAAAATATTCTCCCCACAACTAGAAGAACCCTGTGCTAAATACCCCTCATTCACGCGTTAATAAACCCCACCCGCACGGTGCATAAAGGGCCGCAGCTTAAAGACCGCAAAGCCATGTGAGAACATCCTTCTTGCAAAAAGGGGAAATTGGAATGGGTAAGATTAAGGCAAATTTTATTAATTACCCCTCCCCTTAGCCGATGCATGGCGGGGGAGAGGAGTAAGAGAGGGAGTGTGGTGTGAGGGAGCATGAGGGAGGACGCATGCACAAGCCACGTGTGTGGCTATCTCTCCCTTCCCTTAGCCTATATGACCCCCCCCCCCCCCCCCCCCCCCCCCGAGGCACGGAGGTAGAGAAAGAGGAGGCTCTGCCGTGCCGTGCTGCAACCCGCCAGATCGCCGCCACGCCAGGACCTGCCGCCGCTGCGCTGATCCACCGCCACCATCACACCCTCCTCATTGACGTCGCCCTGGCAGTTGTCAATCTCCTCCCCTTCAATCATTACCCCCCCCCCCCCCCCCCCTCCCCTCCATGTCATTTTGTCCAGAAGCAGAAGCTTCTTAGGATAAGGCTTCCATAAGCCACGTGCACACGGCCTATTTCTCAGTTTCTAAAAACCGTGTTTTGTGAAGGAATTTCCTGCGCAAGAGGGAGTAGGCAGATTTTGAGGCTGACTTGCCAATCTTGGAGGGAGTTCGGAGATCGCGTAAAGGCAAGGACGCGGAGTTTAAGCCCACTGCATCAACGATGGCTCCAAAGCCAAAGACGCAAGGCGCATCCGTAGAAGCCTCGAACCCAAGTTTACACGTGGACATCGCCTCAAGTCCTCAAACCCAGGTTCTTAGAAGTTTAATTCCGCATTGGGCACTCTTAAATTTCATGTGGAAGTTATGAATATAAAATTACGCATTCATCTTACAAGTTTTAAATTGCATGTTGCTCTTGCTTGCATTTCCAAAGTGACAATCCCAATTGCATATTGCATGAAAATTTGTTTAAATTCACCCTTGTCTTCCTTGCATGAAAGAACAAGCGCATAATGGATCTAGGCCATGATTTCCTAAGATATGATTCGTAAGAGATATTCATTAAACATCCGTTAGAATGTTGTCCAAGGACTTGCATGGTATGAAAAGGAAATTATGAACTTGCATGTTGCATGCGAAGATGCTTGTAGAATGGATTAAGTCAACATTAGTCTTATAATATTCGTCATACATGAACTTCGTTCATCGAAGTTGTATCTAGAAAAGGTTGCATATCATATTAAAGCCTGAAATTCAATTGCATTAAACAAAAGGTTGTAGGCATAGATGTAAGTCTTTGTAGGTTTTATGCAAGTTATTCTCCGATTTGTCATTCGTCATGACTTTAGCAAGAAAAGAAAGGGTTATTGCAAACCTTATAGTACATAGAGGTAATGAATCGCATATTTACACGTAATGTGATGTCTTGCAACTATTTACACCTTTAGAACAAGTTTAGCATCTCTAAGAAGAGATCGTTTCTTGTCGCAAGACAAGTAGACCGATTTGGTTAGATCACTTGTAAGGGTATAACCCTTAAGGGATTCGTATAAGCATAACTAGTTAGTACAACGAACACCTCAAGTGCTAGCTAGGGTTTAGCATGTTAGAAATTCTGCCTAGTATCGCACTTGGTCGCCAAGTCGAGACTTTTGAACCCAAATGTCCTACCCACATTCACGGAATGGTTGGGTTAAGTGGACGCCCACACCAACAATCTAGGGTTTTACCCTAAGGATCGAATGATCCAATACTAGACTTCCGATTGAGTCTAGAAACCCTATGGCCAAACGTTATTGGCCTAGCAAGGTTAGGGTTGGGTTGGGTAAGAAGACATTCCAAACCCTACATCTTGACTAAACATATTTCTTGACCAAGAAACGCCATTGATGGGTGAAATGATCCCATGAGTTAGGTACGACACTTGTGCAACAAGTTGCAATATCGCATGGCTTTGTGGTTTTATCACAGGATAGATTTGCCACTCCTTGGAATAAGGTTGGCAGGTTCTAGTGCAAGTCTAACTTGCAAGAGGATGAGTAGTCATCCTGCTACTAAGTTGCCAAGTTAAGGTAACAAGCATTTGATAAACCAAGTTACGGCAACGAGAATTGCCCACGATTTACTGTCTTAATTTAAAGAACCTAAGGTGTTGCTAATTTGGGTTGATAGGGTATAAAAGGAAAAAAGGGTAATCAAGCAACGAACCCTTGGGGATCTTGCCAAGTCGTAATTGATCCCAGATTGAATGCTGGATGCATTCGGAGAGAAGGATTCACTCCTTAACAGTTGGCCAAATAAAACGACCACTGGATTGATTGTGTTTGTACAGTTTAGGAGCACTGTTTGTATTGCTTTGCTAAAAAAACTAAAGATCGAAAGATAAATTAATGCTTCAGGTTGAAGGCCTGGAGGGAGAGGAGCATTAGTTACCCTCGACTGTCTGCCTGACCTAACCAAGGGGGTTGTTAGCCGCGCCGGGAACATGGACCGAACCCACCACAAGAGGTCTCTCTGTTGGCACTACTTGGAGCAGTAGGACGCTTGGGTGCCAGAGGGGGCTCCGACTGTAAATCCTTTGCCTGGCCCGCATACTAGTCTACTGGTGGAAACTTGGATTAGTAATCCCTGTGGATTATGGATTGCCTTTGGGCGGATTTTGGATTAGTCTACGGGCTGGATTATATGATGTATTCCAAAGATAAATAAGATCAATTGTTGAAAAGGAACTTGTTTGACACTATTTTTCTATGTCAAGTGCTAAGATTATGTGAAGGAACCGGTGCCTAATTGGCTAATTAAGGAAGCTATTTTTGCGTGTCAAACTAAATGTGGTAGGTAATTACACAACTAAAGCAACCCTGAGGAAAGTGCAGTGGATGTGGCTATGGGTCCGTCCTACGGATGGGAGGTCCCGGTTGGCCGGGAACTTTTCTCGAAGGAAATGAATAGCAAGGAACGTTGACCTAGAGTCTAGGTTACTAGAATCCCGATTTATGCTGTTTTAGGGGAACAGAATGAGACTATGCCTTATGGGCAGAGAGGTCGAACTTTGCATCTCTCTTGTTTCCCATTCTCCTTGAACCAAGTGTAGTATGAATCCGCTTCGACCCTAACGTTTTCGCGTAAAGTAGTTCACCTGGGGTTCGATGCTAGCTGCCATTCTAGGAATTTGACCACTAGGAGAATCCTGATTCAGGTCGGCGGTCCTAAGTGGGAATGGCCGGAATGCTTCCTGATGGGTTGCTAAAATATGTCCTGCAAGTAAACGGGTGGACATGTTACACCGGTCACACATTGTGACTGTTGGAGTTCCCATTTCTTGTCTCTCTCTTTCTTGCTCTTGCTCTCCCGCCATAGCTCTCGAGTGCAAGCTTCAATCCTTCTCACCTTTCAACTGGTATCAAAGCACGACTTCCCAATTCTTGAGCTTGGCTCGTGGCATTCTCAGCTTCCCATCGACTCCCCACTCGCATTGGGTCTCCTTCCCGGCAGCCATAGTTCATTCTCTTGAGCTCTCGTCACTTCCCTTTTCCCGAGCTTCTTCCCGGCCTATTGAGGCACCATCAGGGCATTGAAATTGAGGTATTGCTTCATTATTTCAGAGATTTATCTTAGTCCACATGTCTAGATAAACAGGGTTTTCACAGGTTGTGGGCAACCATAGCTCACACCTCTTGGAGGTTCCTCCACCTGGATCTTGCTTCCAACCTATCAAGGCTTGCTGAGACTTGGTGTAGGCCTTCTTTGGCCCCCATTTGTGCCCCCTTTGGGCCCCATTGTTGACACATGGAATAGCAGACCCCCCCCAGCTAGCTCACGTTTTTTTTGCACATGTTTCAAAATCTGGCCCAAAAATCACTCTTTTTGTCATATTTTGGGCATTCGGAACCCGATTCATGCAAGGTAAGAGTCTAAGTTGGGGTTTTGGCACGCTCTGGACACGATGGTGATGTCAATTTGCAAATTTTGATGATAGAATATTCTGTAACAGATTTAAGGTCTAAGACAGCATGTATTTGTATGCTTATGCTTGTTTAGGCATGACTACATAACTGATTTGATGCCTATTGCATCCCGATTGATTGGGGGATTGAAGCTACATGTAATGCTATGATTTTGGCCTAATTGTGGGGCTGGAAATACACAGTTTATAATAGTAAATGCATGCTGAATACTCTTGGGCTGAAGCTATCTTTCATGCTTTGACATATGCCTATTGGTTCCGGGTGTATGTCTTGGGTTATGCTATGATGTATTGATCATTGAGGTACAACTTCGAGCCTATCATTGGATCCGGATGCTTTTGAAAGCTTGAGCTTATTTCAGCCCGCACTTATTGACATCGGTCTATGCTTGACAGTGGTCAATGCTTTGACAGTTATATGCTCTTTGGATACATGCTTACCCGACGCCTACGGCTTGATGCATTTGTCTTGCCACAGTGTACCATGTACCTGTTGAGCTTTAGTGCTCTCTGAAGACTTGGCTTGGATTCTCATTTGCTATTCTGAAATTTTGTATTGGATGCCACTTTGCTTGTCAGAGATCTTTATTGGGATGTATGTCTTGCTCATGGATGCTACCTACAGTCGCTCTGTAGCCGTCATGCTCTTGGTATGCTATTGAGACATTGTCTTGGTTACCTATCTTTGGTACTTTGACTTGGTTTGATTGAGCTGTTGAGCTCATTTATCTGCCTTTTGTACTAGTGGGAGTATCTTGTATGCTTGACCGACATTGAGCAAGAGGTTTATGCTATTTGAGTATTTTTGCAGATACTTGAGATTTTGGGATCTCTCACACTTACATGTTGCATGGTTCATGCACTGATATCTTGGAATTACTTTTTGACCTGAGCTTGGGCTTTGCACTCTAGTGAGCATACACCTATACTGGTGTCAAGTCTTGCCAGTGTTATGTATACTTTGCCCTATTGTCCCCAAGGGATATGCCTACTCATTGACGGATGCTTTGGTGACATATTTGGGTATTTGCTCGGGGTCTTGATGACTATTTGGTGCTAATTTATGCCCGTTTATGGTTGGTCATCTCTTAGTTGTCATTTATTGACTTGGTGCAGTGATTTGGTCAGAAATTGATTGTTCACAGTACCCTACTGTCATTTATTACAACAAGCATATAACTTTGGACTGACATGGATTTTTCATGCTAAAATATTCTAAAATGATGTACTTTCACTAGTACTTGGTGGGTAGCAGCTTTGGTCACACTTTTCTCACCATTTTCTCTCGATTTTGGTGATTTTTTTGTTATTTTATGTAGTAAACAGCAAGCAATTTTAGACTATCTGCAGTCTTCCAGCCTGCATTATGGCGAGTTCATCCACTGATCATGCTGTTTTCAACATCATTAAGCTTGATGGTACGAATTACTCTTATTGGAAGAGCCAGATTTGGCAGGTATTGGTGCAGAAATCGTAGATCAAACCATTGAGGTTCAGTGGGCAACCGCCTGCAACTATGCCAGATGAGGAATGGTTTGAGCTTGATGAGTTATGCAAGTCCACTATTGTATTATCTCTCAGAGAACAGGTTCATTACAATGTATTTGAGGAAGAATAGAGTGCATGCCAGTTGTGGGATAAAATCAAGAATCTCTATGACAAGAAAAGTCCAGCGAGTCAGATGTATTGGCTGAAGGAGCTTATGGATCTGTGCATGAAGGAGAATGTGACCATGTTTACTCACTTGAGCCAATTCCATGCTATACTCAAGAACTTGACTTTACAGGACATCACTTTTGCAAAGGATGTCACTCCTCTTTTCTTGCTTGGTACTCTTAATGAGTCATGGGATGTATTCCACACTGCATTATGTGCCTCTACTACTACCTTGAAGTTATCTGATGTTGAGAGTGCTCTTCTGCATAAAGAGGTTAACTGTAAGAATTTGGATGCCTCTCGTGTGTCACATGCTATGATAGTTAGAGGTAGGAATGACGGATATGGAAAGCATCGCAATGGCAATGGCCGTGGATGGGATTCTCAGAAATCTCGATCCAAGTCTCGTGGAAAGTCATGTAGCAAATCCCGTGGCAGGAATGCAGATGTTACTTGTCACCATTGTGGGAAAAAGGGCCATACTAGGCCACAATGCCATGAACTGCGCAATGAAAGGTGCAAAGATAAGGGAAAAAACAAAGTGCAGGATAAGTCTTTTGATCACAGCATAGTGCCTGCAAAATCTAGTGTTAAAATTGAAGAGATTAATGTTATGTAGCTTGAGGATGTTGATGATGATTATATCCTTGGAGCTTCTTCTAATGCTTCGCAGATGATAGAGATACACTCTATGTATACACAGTGTTGGCTCTTGGACTCAGGTGCATCCTTTCATGTGACACCTTGTCGAGAGTGGTTTCATTCATACCGTACTATTTGGGGTTCTGTGCACTTGGGTGATGACAGCTCTCTTGATATTGTGGGCATTGGTGATGTTAGGTTGCAGTTTCCTTCTGGCAACAGTTTTGTTATGCAGGATGTATGCCATGTACCTACTTTAACACGCAGTCTAGTGTCAGCTGGACAGCTTGATGATGTAGGTTATCATGTATCTTTTGGAGACTTTGCATGGAAGATCACTCGTGGCAGACTTGTGATTGTGAGGGGTGCCAAGGCTGGCAGCCTCTATCCCTTGATTGTATCCACTTCTTCCCTTGATCATGTTTTGTCTGTGGGATATATCCCACATGTACCTCTTTGGCATGCCCATTTGGGCCATATGTGTTTGAAGAGAATGAAAATGCTTTTTGGTTTGCAGTACTTACTGTCCCTTGATTATGCATGTTTTAATTCATGTGAGCATTGTCTTTATGGCAGGCAGACTAGGTCTACACATAAGAAGTCTGGTAGGCCACACATGAGTGAGCCCTTGGCATTGGTACATTCAGATGTCTCTGGGCCCATGCCTTGTCAATCTATGGGTGGTGCAAAGTATTTTGTTATGTTCATAGATGATTTTTCACGAAAAGTTTGGGCTTATCCCATTAAGCTGAAATCCGATGTCTTGGATGTGTTTCAGAGATGGCTTGCATTGGTTGAGAACTAGTCAGGGTATAGGCTAAAATGCCTAAGAACAGATAATGGGGGTGAGTATGTCTCACGTTCTTTTGAGAAGTTATGTGATGAGAGGGGCATTAAGCGTCAGTTGACCGCCCCCTACACCCCCCCCAGAATGGTTTGGTTGAGCGGATGAATAGAACCATCCAGGAGCATGTACGCAATATGCTTAGCCATGCAGGCCTACCACAGAGCTTTTGGGCTGAGGCAGTTAGTACAACTGTGCATGTCATAAATAGATCACCTTCTAGTGGTTTGGATTTCCAGGTTGCAGAGAAGGTATGGACTGGAAAACCTCCCTCTTATGCGCATCTCCATGTCTTTGGATGTGAGGCATTTTGCCACATGCCCAGGGACAAGAGAAGTAAGCTACATCCTAAGAGTGTCAAATGCATTTTCCTTGGTTATGGGGATGCAGGTGAGATGGGTTACCATCTTTGGGATCCACAGGCGTGGAAAGTCATCTGCAGGTCATGATGTAGTCTTCCATGAAGACAAGATGCATAGGCAGCCTGAGCGAGTTGTTGAGATCCGCAGGATCATATTTCAGGAGGAGCCAAGAGCTCCCGCACAGCCAGTTGGATAGCCTACAACTGCAGCACATGCTCATGGTCAAGGTGTTGAACATGTAGTTGGGCAGGCAACACAGCCTGCCGTGAGACGGTCTACTAGAGACAGATGTCCACTTAATAGATTTCAGCCCTCGATGCATTATGCCTTGGTTACAAATGTAGGAGAGCCTTTCACTTATGATGAGGCTATGCGCAGGGGTGACAGTCGCTCCTGGGAGAGGCTATGCAGTCTGGGATAGACTCCTTGCATAAGAATGATACTTGGGATTTGGTTTCCTTGCCTACGGGCAAGAAGGCTTTGCCATGCAAGTGGGTGTACAAGCTGAAAAGTACCCCTGGACACCCCAAGCCGGCATACAAGGCCAGATTGGTAGAAAAGGGTTTTAAGCAGGAGCACGGTGTGGACTTTGATGAGGTTTTTTCTCATGTGGTTAAGATGACCACCTTGCGCTTAGTCTTGGCTTTGGTTGCTCAGATTGACTTGGATTTATACCAGATGGATGTCAAGACGGCTTTCTTACATGGAGACTTGCATGATGAGATTTATATGGAGCAGCCTAAGGGCTTTGCAGAACTTGGCAAAGAGCACCTAGTGTGCAAATTGAAGAAAAGTCTTTATGGATGGACGTAGGCACCTAGGGAGTGGTATCATAAGTTTGATGTATTTATGCAGTCACAGGGCTACAACAGGAGTGTTATGGATCCGTGTCTTTACACGAAGAAAGCCCGTGATGGTTCTTTATTGATTTTGGTACTCTATGTGGATGATATGCTGATAGCAGGGAAATCTCATGATGAGCTAGATGCTCTTAAGGCTCAGCTCAAGAAGAGCTTTGAGATAAAAAATCTGGGACAGGTTGCTCACATACTTGGTATGCGCATTAGACGCGACAGGCATCAGGGACTTCTCCACTTGTCACAGAGAGGGTACATCCATAAAGTCCTTGAGCGCTTCCGCATGCAGGATGTAAAGCCTATTGGCTGTCCATTGCCTTCTTATGTGAAGGTATCACATGCTGATTGTCCGCAGATAGACGAGCAGAGGGCCAAGATGGCCAAGATTCCCTATGCATCTGCAGTGGGTAGTCTTATGTATACCATGATAGCCACTTGTCCAGATATGGCCTTTGCAGTTGGTGTTGTGGCACGCTATATGGCTACACTTGGCAAGAAGCATTGGGATGCCGTGAAGGGTATCATGAGGTACCTGAAGGGCACTGCAGATATGTGCATATGCTATGGCAGCCAGGATACAGGAGTCGTGGGGTACACTGACTCTGATTATGCAGGACATGCAAATAGTAGGAAGTCCACTTCCGGCTATGTATTCACCTATGCTGGAGGTATTGTTTCTTGGATGTCCAGGGTGCAGAAATGCACGCCCTTTCTACTACAAAGGCCGAGTATGTTGCAGCCACTGAGACTTGCAAGGAGGCCATTTGGTTGCTAACCTTGGTATTGATACTATCCCTACACTGCATTCAAATTCTATGAGTGCTATTCAGTTAGCCAAGAATCAAGAATCCGGTCTTCCATGCGAAGATGAAACACATTGAGGTGAGGTATCACTTCATATGTGGGGTCATTGAGGACAAGTCTGTTGATCTTGTCAAGATCTTGACTGACTAGAATCCTGTAGATCTGCTCACGAAAAGCCTCTCTATAGAGTGCTTTGCCTTCCTCAGGAGGTTGATGGGCATGGGATGAGATGACATATTTCCTCATCCTGTTGTACATGTGTACATATTGTACTGTCTTTTTCTTTTTTCTTTTCACTCCTCACTAGGGCAGATTCACCTTTAAGTGGGAGGTTGCTGGGGTAAAGGCGCCTCCGCCTAGCTGCCCGTGCATTACTACACTGACAGTCACCACCACTGCACACTACAGGTGGCAGACGCCGTCACCGTCACTTTATTCTTTATTCTTTTGGTGACAGTTTGAATAAAGGAAGGCCCGGTCACACATTGTGACTATTGGAGTTCCCATTTCTTGTCTCTCTTTTTCTTGCTCTTGCTCTCCCGCCATAGCTCTCGAGTGCAAGCTTCGATCCTTCTCACCTTTCAAAAGGCAGAGTGAGCAAAGGGAATCAAGCTATTATGGTGGACACAGGGGCCACTCACAACTTTATCACACCAGAGTGTACAGCCAAACATGGATTGAAATTGTCTAAGGCCTCGAAAGGATTAATAGTAACATTCGCACAAGGAACAACCAAAGAAGTTAAACAGGTATTTATAGTACAAGTAGAAGTCGGGAAATGGAAAACAAAACTCAACTTCTTAGTAATCCCCATGGATGACTTTGAAGTCATTCTAGGCTTGGAATTTTATGATAAATATGTCATTGCAATGGGAGTGAATGAGATGATGTTAGATATGCAAGGAGAACGCGTTAGAGTACCTTGTGAAAGAATGTAGTTACTAGGTAGAACACTAATCAAAGTGCAAATGAAGGAGAACAAGCCTGGAACTGCTTGCCAAATTGTAAAATCAAGCCCAAACCAACTAGGAGTGCCAACCCAAGCAACATCGTGTCAAGTGAACCCTATTAGGCCACACATCATGACATGCAATGCTAAGCAAGTGGAGAAATCAGTTAAGCAAGGAGATATGGTCTATCTATGTATGATTTGACCCATTGAGTAGGAGATCACCAAGAAGCCCAAACCCCAAACCAATAGCATAGTAGTGGTAGAAATACTTGAGGAGTTCAAAGATGTAATGCTGCAGACACTAGGATATACCACCCAAAAGGGATGTGGATCACAAAATCGAGTTCATTCCAAGATTCGCTCCACCAGCCAGAGCCCCTTATCGCATGAATCACACAGAACTCAAGGAATTAAAGAAGCATCTGCATGAATTAGAAGAACAAGGTTTCATCCGCCCTAGCAAATCCCTTTTGGTGTCCTAGTATTGTTTGTTAAGAAGAAGGATAGGGGGTTAGACTATGTGTAGATTATATGGCCCTTAATAAAATCACCATAAAAAACAAATATCCCATGCCCTTAGTGGAGGATCTCTTAGATAGTCTACATGGAGCCAAGTACTTTAGTCATATAGACCTTAGGTTAGGCTACCACCAGATTCGCATAGCAGAAGAAGATATCCCCAGAACAATTTTCTACACCAGATATGGTAGTTTTGAATGGTTAGTCTTAGGATTCGGGCTAAGTAATGGGCTAGGCACATATCGTGGCCTCATGGATGGAGTCTCGAGATAGACATATTTGTCATTATCTACATTAATGATCTACTAGTCTATAGCAAAACCCTAGAAGAACATAAGCAGTACTTACACTTAGTTTTTGAGAAGCTGCAACAACGTAAGCTATATGCCAAACCAGAAAACTGTGAGTTTGCAGTAAAAAAGTTAGAATTCCTAGGCTTCATTGTTTGAGCAACTAGTATCAAAGAGGACCCCAAGAAGGTAGAAACTATCCAAAAATGGCATGTATTGAAGACTATAAAGGGAAGTGCGGGAGTTCCTTGGCTTCACACTATTTTGCAGAAGGTTCATCAAGGATTACAACCTCATCACCACACCTCTATCCCACCTCACCAAAGAAGACAACACTTTTACATGGGGTAGTGAGCAATAGGATGCTTTTGAATAGACGAAGAAATGCATGAGTCAAACCCCTATCTTGAAAGTCCCCAACTTCACCAACTTTGAGATCTCCACAAATGCATCCAACTATGGCATTGGGGGTGTATTGGTGCAAGAAGACCACCCATAGCTTATGAATCCAAGAAGTTCACAGATGCCGAAACTAGGTGGAACACACACGAGAAGGAAACGCATGCAATCATCCACTGCCTCAAAAAAGGGAAGCATTATGTTCAAGATAAACACACAATAGTTTTCACCGACAACATCTCCCTCAAATACTTCCAATCCCAACCCAAGCTATCAGCCAAACAAGCTCATTGGCTAGACTTCCTAGCCGAATTTGACTTGGAGATAAAACACAAGCCAGACTCCACCAACAAGATAGCAGATGCCTTGAGCCGTAAAGCCGGCTTGAAAGCCGTCAGTGTGGTTAGTAGCAACTTCATGGAATTAGTGAATGAAGCCTTGTAACAGGACCAATACATGCACAAAATTATACAAGATGTGGAAGCTGACAAGACACCGCATGGAATGTACACCCTGGAGGAGGGAATCCTATTTGTAGGAAAGAGATTGAATATCCCCAATAGTGTGGAGTTGAAGAAACTCATCCTACATGAAATACATGATGGAAAACTAGGAGGACACAAAGGACAAAGCAAAACACTGGAGGCCCTTTGGAAACAATTCTTTTGGTCCAACATGAAAGAAGAAGTGATGGACTACATCAAGACATGTCCTACTTGCCAATTGGTAAAGGCACCATGCTCTAAGCCGGCAGGCTTGCTTCAAAATATGCTAGTACTTAGCCTCCCATGGGATGTAATTAGCATGGATTTCATTGTGGAGCTCCCCAAATCACATGGATACACCATCATTTTTGTAGTGGTGGACTATTTCTCCAAGCAAGCCCACTTCATTCCAGTTAAGCCACCATTGAATGCCAAAGAGGTAGTCCGCCTCTTCTTTACACGTGTTCAAGCTACATGGCCTACCCTTAGCCACAATGCCAGATAGAGATGGAAGATTCATAAGTGACATGTGGAAGGAACTCTTCAAGACCTTGGAAACACAGTTGCGATTCTCATCATCCTTCCACCTAAAACATATGGGCAAATAGAAAGAGTCAACCGAGGCATTGAAGATTATCTCAGAAGTTATTCTCGGGTGGACCAAAAGGATTGGGCCTTGTACCTCGATGTGTTGGAGTTCCACTACAATAGCTCCATCCACTCTGCCACACAGATTACACACCCTTTGAATTGGCCACAAGAATAAAAGTCATCACACCCCTTTAGCATTTGGAGCAGCCAAAGCTGAAGATCAAGATGTAGAGGAATTCGTGAAGAAATGGAGAGACTTGAATGTGACGGCCAAGTAGAGCTTCCAACAAAGAAAAATCACCATAATAGAGCAAGCCAACAAAAAGAGAAAGACCGTACTTTTCACTAAAGGCGACATGGTCTTGGTCATGGTCCTGATCAGCTCTAAGAATATGTCACTCCCAAAGAATATGAGCCCCAAGTTCAATCATTGCTACTAGGGACCCTACTGCATCACTCAAGTGCTGAATGAAGTCACCTACAAGCTCGACCAGCCGAAAAGTATATGTGTTCATAATGCTTTTCATGCTCGTCTTCTGCGTAGGTTCTATCTTGACAACCAATGGGGGTGGCATACACCAATGCTCCATTCCAACAGCCCCTTTGAAGTAGATGCATTCCTCCGACACTAGGAACAAAAAGGATGGCCTAAGTATCTCACCAAGTGGCGTAGGTATCCTCTCAAGGAAGCCACTTGGATTTCAAAAGTTGAGGTGTGAGAACATGGCAAAGATGCCTTCACCATTTGGCTCAAGGAGAATCCCACCAATCCTTCCAATGCCTCTTGAGCCTTCACAAACAAACTATCCTCAATCATAGGCCCAGTACTGCCTCCACTCCTCAAATGTACTTGAGACGAGGGTGGACTCACATGGTAACCCAACACAATAAACCCACAAAGCCCCTACCAAGTCTAGATGGGTAGACACTGACCAGTTTGCTAGAAAAAGTTGTGTTAAGACCCCAAGTTCTAGTGTAGCAAACACTGACTAGTCTGATAGCATAGACTGTGTTAAGACCCTACGAATGTCTCACCAAGTCCTAGACCATGGCAGACACTTGCGAGCTTGTTAGCAAAAAGCTATGTTAAGACCTTGGATGAGTCAAAATAAACACTACCCTTAGATTGACGAGGACAACAATCCAATAAGTGGGGGTGAGTGTAAGGGCTTTGAAGCTATACCATGGCATTATTACCGAAAATACCTATATAGGGAGTAGTAGTGACTCTAAGCCCTGCTTGGTTTCCACTCTATGTGTGATTCCCTATACTCAGTTTTGTGAACCCTCTTATGTGCGGCATCACGAGGGTGTAGTCCTAGGATGTGCCTATGTTGTACCGTTTCTTTGATTGAATAATACAACAGTATACCTTGCTCTCACATATCGTGTTACGTGTTGAGCGAGTAGTGAGTGCAAGTGTATCATACTCGCCTCCTTCTCTCTCTCATTGTAGGCCCTAGGCTCTCTCTCTCTCTCTCTCTCTCTCTCTCAAATTAAAATCCCCTCCTCTCTCTCTCACATATAATCTCTTCGTTTCTCTCTTTCCCCTCCCATTTTTAACTAAATTCCTCCCCCCTCCCCTCTCTCTCTCTCTCATGTGAAGGGATTAGTTTTTTTTCTCTTTCTCTCTCTTTTCCCTCTCCTTTAATTAAATCAAACTTCTTTTTAAATCAAAAGTTTCTCTCTTTCTCTCTCTCTCTCTCAAATGAAACTTTTTAATTTAAACTTTCTTTTCAAGTAAACATTTTTAAAAGTTTTTTTAATTTAAAGTTTTTTAGATAGTTTTTAATGCACTTTGAGAAGGAGAGAGAGAGAGAGAGAGAGAGAGAGAGAGAGAGAGAGAGAGAGAGAGAGAGAGAGAGAGAGAGAGAGAGAGAGAGAGAGAGAAGAAGAAGAAGAAGAAGAAGAAGAAGAAAGAGAAAAAGATGGAGAGAGAAAGGAGAAAGGAAAGAGAATAATCTTTTTTTAAATCAAACCTTTTTTATATAGTTTTTGATTTAGAAAAAGATAGAGGGGAAATATATTATTTGAAAAAGAGAGAAAATAGGGAGAGAGAACAGGGAAGAGAGGAAATAGAAAAATAGAGAGAAAAATATATAGAGAGAAAAGAGAGCAAGAGGAAAAAACTTGGAAGAGAAAGAGAGAGGGAAAAAAGAGAGAGAGAGAAATTGAGAGAAAGATACAAAAAGAGCAAAAAAGAAAGAAAATGAAAGAGAGGGAGAGAGAGTGGGAATAGAGAGAGAAAATATAAAATGAGAGAGAGAGAGAGAGAGAGAGAGAGAGAGAGAGAGAGAGAGAGAGAGAGAGAGAGAAGGAAAAGAGAGGAGAGGGAGGGGAGAAGAAGAGGGGGAGAGAGACAAAGAGAAGAAAAGTGAGAAGAGAAGAAAGAGGGAGGGAGGGAGAGAGAGAGATAATAATAAGAAGAAGAGAGAATTTGAACACACAGAGAGAATTATAGCGAGAGAAAAAATAAAATTTAAAAGAAAGAGAAAAGAAAAATTTTAAAAAAGAGAATGAAAAGAGAGAGAAGAAGAAGAAAAAAAGAAAAAAGGTGGAGAAGGAGAGAAGAAAAAGAGAGGAGAGAGGGAGGAGAGGGAATAAAAGCGGGGGGAGAGAGAGAGAAAGAGAGAGAAGAAGAAGAAAAAGAAGAAGAAAGAGGAAGAGAGATGGGGATAAAGAGGAAAGAGAAAAGTATTTTTTAAATTTCAGCATTTTTTAAGAGAGGGGAAAAGGAGAGAGAGAGACAGACATACAAACAAAAAGAGAGAGAGAAAATAAAATTTAAAAGAGAGAGGGAGAGAATACAAAAAGAAAAATTAGGAGAAAGGGAAGGAGAAGAAAAGGGGGTGGAGAGAGAAAGAGAGAGAGAGGAGAGGAGAAGAAGAAGAGAGATAATATGAACATAAAGAGAGAATTATATATAGGGGAAAGATAAAATCTACATACTTTTAAGAGAGACTGAGGGGAGGAAATGAAGAGAAAGAATAAGGGGAGAGAGAGAGAGAGAGAGAGAGAGAGAGAGAGAGAGAGAGAGAGAGAGAGAGAGAGAGAGAGAGAGAGAGAGAGAGAGAGAGAGAAAGAAAGTTATATTAACGTCTTCTAAAGACCAAAACTGGCCTATGAGACAAATTGTGATACAACTGATGAGGTCCAGCTATCCAAAATAAAAGTGCTGAATGAAAAGCTAAAAACTGGAAACTGAAAATACGGTGCTGTGAGTGTGATAAGTGTCGTATATGTGTATGTGCGTATGTAGCTCTGGTACTCCAGATAATGGCTACAAAAGGGGAACAAATGTCGGCTGTGATAGGGGAACAACTGTCGGCTGTGATAAAGTGGTGCGATGTGTATATGTAACAGATGCAGGGAGATATACTATCCTGGGATGTAGTAGCAGTCATCGAAGTCGCTAATAGCAGGTGATCCCTCCTGGATGCAGGATGTGGTACATCGGCGGTGGGGAGAGAGAGAGAGAGAGAGAGAGAGAGAGAGAGAGAGAGAGAGAGAGAGAGAGAGAGAGAGAGAGAGAGAGAGAGAGAGAGAGAGAGAGAGAGAGAGAGAGAGCATGGAGAGAGAAGTATAGAGAGAGGAAATATAACATTTAAAAGGAGAGAGAGAAGAAAAAATAAAAGAGAGAGAGAGAGAGAAGAAGAAGAGAGAATATAAATAGAGAGAGAATAATAGAGAGAGTAAACATAAAATTTTAAAGAGAGTGAGAAAAGAGAAAATTTAAAAAGAGAATGAAAAGAGAGAAGAAGAAGAAGAAAAAAAGGAAAAAAGAGGAGAGGGAGAGAAGAGAGAGGGGGGAGAGAACTAGGAGAAAAGAAAAATAAACTAAAATAGAAAGCACAGAAAGAGAGAGAGAAAGAGAAAATTGGACATAGGGAATTGGAGAGAGAGAGAGAGGAAGAGAGGGAGGAGAAAAAAATTAGAAATAGAGAGGGAAAAGAGAAGAGAGAAAGAGGAGAAATGGATTCTTGAGCACAACTTCACTTGCTGTTTTGGGGTAATGAAGTGGCCTAGATTTCATGCGCGCGAACATGAACGTGGAGCCAACCCTAATCACCACTTTTGGCTAGCCATTTACAAAAAATTTTGTAGATCCAATACTTGGGATTAAGTCTTCTAGACTTAGGGAGATCAATATCAATCATGTTAGTAATCCTATCCATGTGAATGAGAGAGATCGATCAACCGAATGCCACATTATTTGCAAGGTTTCCAAATAAACTTCATAGTTGAAACTCTAGGAAGATTGAGTAGTTTCAGAGTCTTATTGTCCAACTTGCCTTTGTCGCCAAAAAGTTGTTTTCATGCTTATACATATCCTATAAGCTAGCTACTCTAATAAGCCACACTTTGTCTTTCCTCCACATAGGTTAATCTTGGATGCAATCCCAGGATAGATGGATTGTTGTCTCCTCTCCCCTCTTATACAATGGGCAGCACAGAGAGGGATGTGTAGAATCTTGATCAACCAACCTCTAAGTGGGAGTTTGTGTGCAACAACTCTCCATACGATGGTGTTGACCTTATTTGAGGGGGTGGCTTCCCACACTCATTTGATCCTTTTCTTCTAGGGTCCCATCCTAGCCATCTAGAAACTACTTCCTCAAGGCCAACCATGCTTGCATAAAGACATGAGATGAGGAGCCACTTAGATCCCTTCATTTCTTGCGTTGCCTACACCTTTGCAAGATGCATGTTTCTGGCCTCATTTTAGGTGGGCTTGCTCCCTTTGACCCTTTTAACTATTCTAATAATCCAATTCATCTCCTTGTCATTTAGGCACTTGCTCAATCCATTATTACAGGTCTCTAAAGGAGTGGGGCTCCTTGTCTTGGACATCAATCCACTACCTCAAAACTTTCGTATGAATTGCCTTAGATAACTTCAGGTCCTCACTGGCTAGTGCAAAAGGGGGATCATAGGCATGGGGGGAGAGCCATATACTACGTACAGGTGATGATCAACTTTCCTATTTAGCTCTCAAGGCCAATTCTTCTATTCCAAAATTCATTTTCATTCTTTAAACATTGCTTCTGCCACCTAGGAGTTTGATGAGGCTCCCACCCCCAATCATATCCTTCCTTCTAGCTTCAAGCCATGCGCCACCTTTGGTAGTGGCACATACAATCCAATGTCTCAACAACTCAGCCCATGGATGAGGCTCTTTAACCTGTTTGAACAACTTGAGGCAAAGTCAAGATCACCATTCACCTTGTCGATTGGTCAAGGTAGCCTTGTTAATATGGTGTGGCATCTTCTTCTCATTAGGTGACCACGTGTGGGGAGATTGTAGCATTGAAGACCACTCTTACATTGGCAACCCTATTCATTGCAATTTTCCCTTGTACAATGTGACTAGGTGTTTCAAGACATGCTAGTGACTTTGTAGGAAAGCATTCTTAACTTCTTTGTATAACATAACACTAATGTTAGACAATTCTAAACATCTCAACAACATCAACTACTACAAAGACTTACTATTTTACACACACACACACACACACACACACACACACACACACACACACACACACACACACACACACACACACACACACACACACACACACACACACACACACACACACACACACACACACACACACACACACACACACACACACACACACACACACACACACACACACACACACACACACACACATCCATTAAGATAACTATCTATTATAGTTAATAGAATGTCTTGGCTTAACAACACTAACACAAAGAAATTGCACTATGTATCACTTTGCTCTACATGATTCTATTGCATTTCTCATGCATTAGGGGACATTCTTACCAAGATAATTTGTTCATATGTAGAAGTTGCTCTTTTGTTGTTTTCCACTTCATAAGTATTCCTTGGTACTTTTGGACTTCATATGCATCTTTGCTTTTATGTAGCTATTTTTGGCAATACTTGTTTTTAAAAAAAAGGTATAATTAAAAATTTGAAGGCATGGCCATGTAGCCTTTGATATCTTGATCCTTGTTGTACCTTTACTTTTTTGTTCTGTCCCTTGCACACGGACTCTTTTTTCTTTTTATTCTTGTATTTTATTATTTTTCCCAAGTACCATATCCCTCTACTTACTCCTTGACTTGTATTTGCAAATTTACCTCTTTTATGTTCATTTTTTGTGCCTTTTGGTGATGTATTCTCAAACAAATGGCACAATCCAATTTGATTGGGATACATGTTTAAGTATCATGCTTTACTTTCTTTTCTAATAAAAAAAGGACCTCACCTTTCACCCTTGTAAGGCTATCCTTTGACAATGTAGGATTTCCACTTAATTGGCTCATAGAAGTGCTTTTGCATATGGCCTTTTTATCAACTTCCACAAAAGGTGAGACTTCTCTCTCCACACCTTCCTCTTCATTGACAAGATTATCCAATGTATGACAAAGTTTACTTTGACCTATGTTATCATCATCATCGTCATATGGTCTTCATCCTAGACTATAGACTTTTGCAAGTCTACCAAGGGTACACCTGCTACATGATTCATTTGAAGTTATATATTCTTTTGTTTTTCATGAGCAACTAGAAAAGCAAGGATTGAAATATTAGAGTGAGAGCAAGATTGTGCGCAAGAGGGAGAGAGAGAGCTCAAGTACAAGAAGAAGATCTTGCTTAATGAGTTGTTCACAAGTACAACTAGTACACTCTCCTCTACATTGAGAGTGACCTTTAGGCTGTTTAAATAGCCTCTAGATGGCTAGGGTTAGGGTTTCCCCCTACCCTCCAGTTCATTCACACCCAGCTACCCTTATCCACCCTTGCATACATAGGGTGGTTCACATGCCTATCTCTCAACACCCCCCCCCCTCCAATGCCAAAGTGACATTGGGCTACAAGACATGTTAATGTTCCCCCTCAAACAAAGTGGGATGCCTTTATAAATTAAGCTATAGGAGTGCTTATAGGTAGAGGATTTGTAGATTTAGAAAAGTCAATCATTAGGTGAGTTGGAGACAAAGTTGGCCTCCAATTCTTTTGGTACTTCAAGGATGGTAGGACATTTATTGGTGATATGCACTATCTTCTTACATTTGTTGCACTTCATTTTGTCAATATATTTTTTCCAACAGTTGCTTACAAGATGTCCCTTTTTGTTATAGAAGGAGCATTTAGTTGATACAGTATGAACCAAGAGTTGGTCACATGCCATTGAAGTGGATGCTTGACTAGTGATACCTTCTTTCTGATTTATTTTCTCCTCATCTAAACAAGATTGGATTGTGATTTGCAAGGTTGGATTAGGGATATTTGTAAGAGTAGTTACAAGGGTTGGAAATACCTTCTTTACAACTTTCAAGAGAATTGCAATGGCATCTTCGTCATGAATTGGAGCTTGAACTAAGGATAGTTGCGCCATGAGCAACTTCATGTGAGAAATGAACTTACGTAGGTTCTCTCCTTGTTTATACTCCAAGCTAAAAATTTCAATCTGAAGGAAAATTTTAGAGTTATTTCCCTTAGCATCATAAAGCTTTTCAAGCTCATCCCATTTCTCATTATTAGCAGTGGAGAGTTGGTCAATGTGATGGATTAGACATTCATCTAGATGAAGCACAATTATGGCTTGGGCTCTTTCATCATCTTCTACATCAAGTGGGTTTGATGTATCAATAACCTTGGTCTCTTTGATGAAGGGCTAGTAGCCCCGTTCCATCATTTTATACTTCACTAGTACTTGCCATGGATGAAAGTCTTTTCCATCAAACTTACCAAGTTGAGGTATAACATCGGCATAAGCCATGACCATGATAGGAAGGTCTTACTGATTGCTCTAGGAAATGGTAGTGTCTAGTCCTTTACCAAATAGCCAATATGTGCGGAAGCAAAAGGAGATGATTAATACATAGCAGACTCGAATGTGATGAGATGAGGGATGAGGAAAATGTGTTTATACAAGATTTAACAAATATCCAGCAAGTAAGTGATTAGAAGGTTAATCAATAGTGTTTAAAAACACTAATGTCAAAGCTTAGTGAGATGCTTGAGTGGGAACCGATTGAAAGTCGGCTTCTTGGTAAGCTCATTGATGTCCCCTGAGTGTTGGAGCTGCTCCCAAATTTGGAACAAACTTCAGAGAATATGATTTAGTGATTAGAGTCATTGTTAATGATTCCCAGAGTGAAATAAATGAAAATATGAGAGCTTGAAGCTTCCTGGCTATGGCTGTTAGAAAACCCACAACTAGGGTTTTCCTCTGTGTGAGCAATAGGGAAGGAATTTTGCCAAACCCTTTTAGGGTATGATAACTCACATATAGAGGTACAAAAGCCCCATGAAGCCCTCAGACATTGTGCCTTCTACAATGCGTGGAAAACTGTGAATCATCACACTGTTAGAAATGGCACCTTTTTTGTGTCTGATGCAATGTCAGCTTGATATGCCTCCAATGTCTAGGTTTGATTCGACGTGTTGATGCACCTTGAGTTGGAGAAGATGTTCTCAGTAGAAATCAGGAGCTAATATCACCTCCTTTGCTCACACTAGCTCCTCCAATGGATATAGGTGTTGGGTGGCTATGGAGGTTGAAGGACCAAGATGGGGAAATGAAGCAATTCTTGTGCACTTAGTGGGAAATGGAGTTGAAGGAAGCTTGTTGGATCAGAGATGGCTCTGATACCATATTGAAATATCAAAGTGAGATCAAGAGAGTGTCCACAAGGAGGGAGAGAAAGAGCATACAAGAAGAAGATCTTGCTTAATGAGTTGTTCACAAGTACAACTAGTACACTCTCCTCTACATTGAGAGTGACCTTTAGGCTATTTAAATAGCCTCTGGATAGCTAGGATTAGGGTTTTCCCCTGCCTTCTAGTTCATTCACACCCATCCACCCTTGTCCACCGTTGCATACATAGGGATCACATGCCTATCTCTCAACATAAACTTGCTTGAATTTCAAAAATCCTATTCAACATAGTTGCACTACTCAACAAATCATAACCATCATAAGATCTCTCGTTTTTTATCATGCCTTCGACATGAATCACTATATTTGTAAATGTGTATCGTATGTTATGCATGCATTGATTTTGGGAATGTGTCGAGTACATACAACAAGATGGATGCACACATATCTACATCCCAGCAACATTGTTCTAGATTCTTTTGGTGATGTGTGTCATGTGGGGATACTAGACTAGGATAGGACTCTAGATTTCAAAGAGTAAAGATACACATTCACAAAGCTACCCAAGAGGTGCCATGATGATGAAATTTATAAACAAAAAAATTGATCAATTCAAAGCAGATCACATAGAAGGAAATGGATAGCCCCCAAGTTGCAAGACACAACATTGAAGGGTTGTTATAACACCTAGAGGGATGTCTATGCATAGTGATGGATATCAAGAGAGATTTATCACTTATATGAGGATACGTCAAATTACTTTGACTTGATGAAAGCCATTTCTGCCTCCTTTCAAATGATTAGACACATATCTATAGTCGTTGAAGATAAAATGATAAATGTAGATCTATCAAGCATGGTCTCTTTTGAGAAGATAATTGAGCTTGTTTATAAGCATCTTGGTATGAACGGAGACTTGGCCATATGTCTGTTTGAAGGGATGGGACCAATTTCCACATGAATACTTTGTACATTGTGTAAATCATCCCAAAGTAGTTTTTACTAAGTTTACTTCACAATGTTTTAGTACATTTCCTTTTCTTAGTTTTGTCCCTTTTTAACAACCAAATACCTTGTGTAGTTGGCATATATCATTCTAACATCTCTTTATATATGTTGATTTGTATCTAGTTTCTTGATAAAGTAAGCATAGACCCTTCGATATTGAGCAAGCTTTGTTAAAAAAACTTGTGTATCCAATGTTTTGTGTATCCTATTATAAGTTGAAAGATAATTAAAATGATTATATATGTGATTTTTAAAGTCAAGCTATTCTAGAAGATTGCTAGTTTATGAGCATTATGGTTAACAAGTAGTTGACTAGCTATAGTGAGATCTTAGAATATAATAAATTTCTTCATGGAGCATGATTCAAAGTTATTATATTATCATTGGGTCTTTCCTTCTTGTTATGAACTTTATATATGGGTGATTTATATTTTGGTTTCTTATTAAAGCAAGCATTCACTCTTAGATGTTGTGCCAACAATGGTCGTGCATCCAAAGCTGTGTACACCTTATTATAATCTATGAAGGCTAATTCAAGCTATATACATCTTAGAGTTTCTTGTTTTTGGGTACATTGAAAAATAATATTTTTCATATTTCTTTTGAATTATTTTTTAAGGTAAAAAACAAAGCCACATAAGCATATCTAGGAAGTGCTATATCATTGAGAGATAATCATAGTTTTGAATGAGGGTGCAGAACAAAACTCTATATTATCTTTTCGTGAAGGCTAGAGGTGCTTACAAAGACTTTGGATGGGAAATCATTCTTAATGAGCTTACATCAATTGAATTTGTCTTTTTGGGAGGTCTAGGATGTTCCCAATAGGAGTGTCTCAAAAGGATAGCTAGGAGCTCCATGTCAAAGAAGTAACAATACAAGAAAGAGTTGGAGTTAGTGGTACTTCCAAATGACAAAGATTGGATTCAATGGGTTCAACCAATGATCCTCACACTAAGCATTTGAAGATATTGAATATAGAACTTGAACTATCGAATGCTGATAAAGAAGGAGAAATCCATGAAGGCACAAAGATAACCATAGGTGTTACAAACAATATGCTTAACAGTACTTTAGCTACCACAAAGGAGCATAAGAAATGGGAGAGGGATATCAAAATCACCAAAGAAAAACTCCAATCCAATAATCACCATGGTAGGTTTCAATTGATGTCCAAGGATAAAGATGGAAAATCCATGTTTTAAATTTGGTATCTTGAGTGTAAATGCTTTTACAAGCATGGAGATCTTGATACCATGCCTAAATTTATGCACTCACACATTAATACAACAACTCATTAACGTAAACTTAGCATATGCGAGAAATAGAATCAACATGATAATTGATGCATTGAGCTTACAAAAGAGACAATTGTGATTAAAAATAAAGTGAAGATTGATGAAGCAATGGCAAATATTTCTAACTTTGGAACATATAACAATGTGATCTTTGATCTAGTTTCTGAGACCCTTGGAGACTACACTTGTTTGTCAAAGATATTCATGAAATGTACTTTGGATGATAGATGGATATCGTTGTTTCCAAATACTGGGTCGCTCCATCAATGCATGGTCAAACATTTGAGATCAAAGCTTCATATCAAGGCTAGCAATAGAGGGTTGAATGAAAGAACTATGAAGATTGATCGTCTAGACAAAGCATCTATGGAAGATGATAAGTAAAGAAACTTACTTGGCTTCTTTAAACTAGCTATTGATATAGGAGAGCATAAAATGTTTGTATTCCTTGTACCAAGACACATAACTAATATTATTATATCTAAATATGTTTTACTTTATCTTTATGTGGGTTCTTTTGACAAGGCCATTCCAAACGCATCACAAAATCTACTAGGCATCATGTTGTATGCTCTTCATACAATCTTAATTGTATTATGTCTAATTTAAAGCTTAAGAAATATATTATAGGATCGTCAATGTGTATTTACATCTTCAAAAGAGACATTGATTGTTTCTCTTTGTTGGGGTTATTGGCAAAAAACATATAAAGTTGAAGATACAATGATAGACTTAAATCATTTTTTAGATGACTATAAGGGGGCGTAAGTTGGAATTGCGAGCCAACTACCATGTCAACATTCAAGTTTGGAGAAGAGGTCATAGGAAATTTGTGGAACAATTCGACATAAGGATTGTAAGAGTGAATGCTCACACAGTGTTTCTTTTAGTAATTTTCAATGTTCAAAGTGTGCTACCATTCCCAAGGGGCAAGACTTTCACATGTGCTTGTATCGATGGAACAAGACATTGGAAAGTAGGGATTCTTGAGATAATGGTGGTTGAATATTGGATTTCATGACCCATTAAAAAACATTAAATATTTCAAGATTCTAAGGAGCAAGAGTACAAAATTTAAAGAAGGAAGCTTGGTTCATGAAGTTGAAAGTTGCAATTTTGAGTGTCAAAAGGTTCAAAGTCTTCAAGAAAGCACAATGGAAGCCATGGAAAGAGGAGATGTGAAAATTTTTTGCCATGACATGGTAAATGCCCACAAGTTTAGCTTATTTGAAGGCAAGAAAGCATTATGGAACTTCCTTACTAACATCTCCCAGAATATTGGAAGGACATGTGTAGGTAAGAGGTACTCTAAATCAACAAAGAATATCTAAGAAGAAATATTGATTTGGGGAGGTACATGATTGCACAACTTTCTCTCTTTAAATCTTGAGGGTCTACATTTGTTAACTACAAAGAGAGACACACAACAAACTCTTTGCTATCCCTTGGATATTTAAGAGGACATATTTGAGCATGTGGTAAAAATCTATACTCATCACATGATAACGAATGGGCTACGTATGGGAAATATATTAGTCATTATTGTAGAAGATGAGATTGTGATAAAATGGATGATTCAGTGGGTAGCAAGGGATGATAATTTGGTGAGATTTTGTGGTAGAAAGCTAGATCTTTACATATTTGACTTCGTAGTACTTGTTGGAAATGGTGAGGAGGGATACAATGCTATTATGGATGCCTTTCACAACAATGTGATTGCACATTATGCAAGAGTCTTAATATCAAATCCTTTGATTGAGTGCTTACCTAGGTTAGTGGTATTGGTTTAATTAACCTTCAACAAATTTATTTTTCATTTGTCAAAGAGCAATGGGATGAAGTCTGTTTGTATTGGAATATATATGTGAAAGGTGTTGTGGGTTTGTTACTTATTCATGCTTTTGATGGAGATTGAAAATGAAGAAAGATTATGCTACAAGATTGTACATGGCGATAGATTCTTAATTTCTTAGAAAACTTGGCCTTTCACAACTTGCTCAGAGAATAATGGATATGTTTCAGGTTTACATGATTAAGAATTTATCCAAAATGAAAAAGTGTTGATTAACCCTTTGGATAATGCATCTAAAAGGATTGTTCTTGGAAGTGACTTAATCACTTTGAACCGTGTAGCATTTGTGTACCAAAGTTTAAAGGTGGAGGAACATGGGCTACAAGTAGGAGATGTTGAAAGAAAAGATCAACAAAATTGGAGGTTTGCATAGAGAATAGCAAACTGCAATTTCCAAAAATATACAAGATTGTTGCAAACAAGTTCCAAATCTTGTCAAGAGATAACTCTTGGTATAGAAATGTACGTTGCCAATGGTCACATCATACATTGATATATTTCTCTCTCCAACTCTAAACTTAAATGATAGGATCAAAGTAGTTGGATGGGTGTCTTTCTTCTATAGGTATTGTTTATATCATATATGTCTTCTAGCACTTGTTCACTTAAGATTAAGTAATGAATTTAGAACTATGCAGTATAACTAATTAACTTTACTCTCATTAACAAACTTTATTTGTGAATAGACTTTGGCGTATGTGGATTGTCCATCATGATGTGTACTTGTTGAAGGAAAATTTTATGATTTAAGAAACATTTTTAGACATCCAATTGTCTTGTCACTTTGTCATCTTCTTAGTGAATGCTTTTAGGGATACGTTTGGTCATTGCATGTGCCTCTTTCTTCCATGGTGTCCGATGCTTGTGAGAATCTCTTGGCAATATTTGATCACTTGTTAATGGAGTGTCTTCATCACGCCTTCTCTTTCCACTAAAAGGATGAAAAAATCTTGTGAATTGTCCACATGATGAAGTGTCTTCATCATGCCTTCTCTTTCCACTAAGAGGATGAAAAAATCTTGTGAATTGCCCACATGATGAAGGGAGTTGAGTCATGAAATGTAAAAGACTGTCACCATTAAAATATTGTGTAATGGTCTATAGGGGCTGGTTAGTAGCAACTATAATAACATGCACCAGGACTTGGTGTCTAATTTGCATTATGATCTTCTTGTGTTCATGTACTTGTCTTCTATAATTCTTCCCTCTATAACACTTTCTAGCATAAATTCTATTGGGATCACACCCTACTACAATTGTAATTTTCACTTTGAAGACATGCGTGCCTTCTATCTTGTGCTTTGGATCTTGTAACTAGAGTAGTTACAAGACTTTGCATATATGCAAAGTGCATCTTTTTTTGCCAAGATATAGCTTTGTTATACTTCTATTAGATTTGCATTTAGTAACTCATGCTTCAGTACAAAAGGCATTCTACCTTTGTACTTTCTTGCTAGGAAACAATCCTTGAAAACTAGCTTTGCTCTTGCTCTAATTTTCCATAAGATTTCCAATCATGCTAAAAATCCATTCAGTCGCAAATGATATCTAGATCTATCTTTTTCAACAAGTATTCAAGGCCTTCCTTTTTTGCATGCTTTTTAGTTTCAAAAATCACCTTATGCCTCAATACAACTCTTTTTTCAAGGTTCCAACAAGCATCTCTCATCTCATCATCTTCCATGGATAGAATGGCACTAAATAGTTCATATTTACATATCTCAACAAGTAGTTTCTTATCCGATTTACTCATATTTTCTTGCTCCATCCATTTTCTCTACAATACATATACTTGCTAAGTTTTGTACACACAAATAAGCAAAAATGAGCATCTTTCTCCCTCACACACACACACACACACACACACACACACACACACACACACACACACACACACACACACACACACACACACACACACACACACACACACACACACACACACACACACACACACACACACACACACACACACACACACACACACACACACACACACACACACACACACACACACACACACACACACACACACACACACACACACACACACACACACACACACACACACACACACACACACACACACACACACACACACACACACACACACACACACACACACACACACACACACACAAATCACACACACAAATGAGAAAGCTACAAACCACATAGGTAAAGATGTGTGATTGCATTAATCATGGTGTCCCCTCTTATGCCAAGCCATGAGAACTTGGAACCCAAATACCATACATAGTGCACGCATAAGGAAAGCCTTATGTCTTTGCATGCCAAGTGAGCCTAGGACACTGATAGAAAGTGCAAAGCATAGGCTACAAACCATGTAGGTCAATATGAATGATTGCACTAATCATGGTCCCTCCTCAATGTCAAGCCACGAGTATGTGGAACCCAGACACAATGTATTGTGTGCAAAGTGAGCATGAGACATCGACACAAAGTAGAAAGCATAAGCTATAAACCACATAGGTCAAGATGCATGAATGCACTTATCATAGTGTCCCCTTAGTGCCAAGCCACATGAGGACCTGAGACCCAGGCACCATGTAAAGTGTAGGCATAAAGAAAGCCTTGTGTCTTTGCATGCCAACAAAGCCTAGGATATTGACACAAACCAAAAAGCGTAAGCTGCAAACCATGTAGGTTAAGATGCATGACTACACTAATCATGGTGTCCCCTTAGTGCCAAGCCTTACGAGGATGTGGGGTTCGTACACCATGCATAGTGCATGCATAATAAGCCTTGTGCCTTTGTGTGCCGATTGAGCCTGGGACATTGACACAAAGCAAAAAGCACAAGCTACAAACCACATAGGTCAAGATGCATGACTGCACTAATTATGGTGTCTCCTTAGTGTGCCAAGACATGAGGACATGGGACCTAAACACCATGCATAGTGTAGGCATAAGGAAGGTCTTGTGCCTTTGTGTGCCAAGCAAGCTTAGGACATTAATACAAACCAAAGAGCACAAGCTACAAACCACTTAGGTCACGTGCATGATTGCACTAATCATGGTGTCCCCTCAATGCTAAGCCACAAGGACGTGGGACCCAGACACCATGCATAGTGTAAGAATAAGGAAAGCCTTGTGCCTTTGTGTGCCAAGTGAGCATGGGACATTGACATAAAGAAAAAAGCACAAGCTACAAACCGTGTAGGTTAAGATGCATGATTGCACTAATCATGGTCTCCCCTTATGCTAAGCCATGAGGACATGGGACCCAAATAACATGGATAGTGCAAGCATAAGGAAAGCCTCATGTGTTTGCATTCCAAGTGAGCCTAGGACACCAACACAAAGTAGAGAGCACAAGCTACATATCACATAGATCAAGAAACATGATTGCACTAATCATTGTGACGCCTTAGTGCCAAGCCATGAGGATGTGGGACCCAAACACCATGCGTAGTGTAAATGTAATATTCCCCCCATGCCTTCCCCATGCAAAACCCCCCTTAAAAATTTTTAAAATTATTTCAAATTTTTTTACTCCCTCTCTCTCCCCGTGTTGACAACATGGCGGAGAGAGAGAGAGAGAGAGAGAGAGAGAGAGAGAGAGAGAGAGAGAGAGAGAGAGAGAGAGAGAGAGAGAGTAATGAGAGGGGGCATGCAGCCCCCCTAGGTGGGGGGTGGGGGGTGGCGGCTGTGAACAGCCGTCCCCCCCCCCCCCCACCCCCACCCCCACCTTATAAGGAAGCCCTCCCCCCCTTGTTGGACAGAGCCCCCTCCCTAGTCGCCTGCATCACGCCCCCTCCCTTGTGGAACAATGTTGTGATTAGCATAGAGAAGAAGCATAAGAAAAGAAGAAGAAGAGGGAGAGAGAGAAGGAGAAGAAGAGGGAGAGAGAGAGGGAGAAGAAGAAGAAGAAGAAGAAGAAGAAGAAGAAGAAGAAGAAGAAGAAGAAGAAGAAGAAGAAGAAGAAGAAGAAGAAGAAGAAGAAGAAGAAGAAGAAGAAGAAGAAGAAGAAGAAGAAAAGAAGAAGAAGAGGGAGAGAGAGTAGGAGAAGAAGAGAAGAAGAGAAGAAGAGAATAAGAAGAAGAAGAGGGAGAGAGAGAAGAAGAAGAAGAAGAAGAAGAAGAATAAGAAGAAGAAGAAGAAGAAGAAGAGAAGAAGAATAAGAATAAGAGAGAAGAAGAAGAAGAAAATAAGAAGAAGAGGGAGAGAGAGTAGGAGAAGAAGAGAAGAAGAGAAGAATAAGAAGAGGGAGAGAGAGAGAGAGAGGAGAAGAAGAAGAAGAAGAAGAAGAAGAAGAAGAGAGAAGAAAGAAGAAGAAGAAGGGGAGAGAGAGAGAGAGAGAGAGAGAGAGAGAGAGAGAGAGAGAGAGAGAGAGAGAGAGAGAGAGAGAGAGAGAGAGAGAGAGAGAGAGAGAGAGAGAGAGAGAGAGAGAGAGAGAGAGAAGAAGAAGAAGAAGAAGAAGAAGAAGAAGAGAGAAGAAAGAAGAAGGAGAGAGAGAGAGAGAGAGAGAGAGAGAGAGAGAGAGAGAGAGAGAGAGAGAGAGAGAGAGAGAGAGAGAGAGAGAGAGAGAGAAGAGCACCCTGCCACGACACAAATCAAACCATGAACCGGCTAGGTAGAGGCTGCAAATACATTGCTAGCCATGAAAACCTGCAAGAAAACTCTCCTTCTCACCAAGAATCCATGCTCTCCAATCACATAAGAAAGAGGCACACAAAAAATAGATAGATTAAAACCATCCTCACTCTCTTCCTCTTCCTCACTCTCCATGAGATATTGCAAAGGAGCACAAGAGAGGGAAACAAGAACAAGAAGGCAAGTGTTGTGCCAAAATGAGAGAGAGGGAAATGAAGCGTGAAAGGAGAAGATAAAGGAAGAGAGAGGTTGTAACCACCCCAACCTCCCACCTCCCCAAATCACCCAACAAACCTCTTCCTTTTCCTTTCTTGATATATAAAAATTGAATTTGCATACATTGGCTAAGGTCTAAAGACCCTTCAATTTTTGGAATGAGACAAAAGGTTTTTGACCTTCCCTTTTCCTTTCAACATTTTTTTAATGTGAGCCTTTTGGACAACACATTTTACATTGCTTCATATTTGATTTTTTTACAAGAGAGTACAAAAGCAAAGTGTCAATTTGCAAAGGATGTTTCCATGTGAGCACATTTTTGTGCCTATGTTTGCACATATTTCCTGGTTATCATTCCTCCCACGCTTAAGTGTGAAGCGTCCTCGCGAACAAAACTTGAAGAAGAACCACGATCAGCTCTTGGAAAAGTCTTTGTCTTCATCTTCAATATTTGATCTTCATTTTCTTCTCTTCATCATCTTTGAATTGTCATTCGATAGGGAAATGAAAATAATCACACAAAAATACACACAACTAGGATGTTGAGCCTAGGTCACGAACACATAAAATCATACATTACACAAAAGGTAGGGCTTTTCACACAGTTTGCACACAAAAATGACTTCACACTTAGCATGAATTGAAAAACAACCAAACATAAAGTACAATAATAGGACCATGAAAAGATATGAACATGAAGCATGCCCTCACAAAGGATATGGCAATAGTGTTCTCCCACCCAATAGTATTGAAAAGGAAAGAGAGGTAGGTTTTATTGAAAATAAAACTAAAAGTAGGAAAGCAATCTTTGTGTGATGAAGGTAAGCATTGAAATTCTTGATTAAAAAGAAAGAGCATAAAGAAGATGGAAGCCACCCATACGAACAAGGCATTATAGAGGAAATGATTTATTTAGATTAAATAGTTTTATATTAATGTTCATTTTTGAATTAAACCTTTGGGGATAAGGCAAGATTATGAGGCCGATTGTGATGATGTTTCATAAGAGATAAGGATTCCTCCATGGGGCACAGAAGGCGACAAGAATACTAGGAACCGCCCTTCCCAATCCAATACTTCTCTAGAAGTTTTTGATCCCACTATGCTTTGAGAAGCGATTAGAAACCAATTAGTGAATAATATAGTTGAATGATTTAGGTGCCACAGAGGCATGGCGTGCGGCACAGACAAAGCACATAGCAAGAGAGAGACATGCCTTTCTGATTGTGTGTTCTTCTTGCTGAAAATAACAAGATCATGTATTCCGGGCTTCTAATGTGTCCTTTAGCCTCATGGAACCAATAGGGTACTCAAATCGACCATCTTGGACTTACACTTGCTCCATTATCGGCAGTGTCCACCACGTCTACAGATGTTCGTGAAGACTTGCATCTCATCAGTGTAGTATTGAAGCTGCCATCGCTTCCATATGATGATCAGAGTATTTCGACTGCAGTGATAATTGGTATGACCAATGATAATATCAATCTGCATCTGCGCCGGCCACCTGCAAGAATTCTACGTCCTCGTCTTTCCATTCTGATGTAGGTCAGTCGAAGAGAAAAAGGTACTGGATCTCTCTCTCTCTCTCTCTCTCTCTCTCATCCTCCCTTCCTTGGTAGCTTATTCCATGGCCTGGCCCAAATGGAATTTCAGATCTTCTTCTATCCTCTTCATTATTAGCACCACCTTCTTGTCACTCTTCTTTGGCTTCAAATTTGCAATGGTGGAAACCCATTTCTTCTTGCAAGCTCCATAGCCACCTCCATTCCCGGCCGGTGCACCAAATGAAGAGCACCCTGCCACGACACAAATCAAACCACGAACCAGCTAGGTAGAGGTTGCAAATACATTGCTGGCCATGAAACCCTGCAAGAAAACTCTCCTTCTCACCAAGAATCCACGCTCTCCAATCACATAAGAAAGAGGCACACAAGAAATAGATAGATTAAAACCATCCTCACTCTCTTCCTCTTCCTCACTCTCCATGAGATCTTGCAAAGGAGCACAAGAGAGGGAAACAAGAACAAGAAGGCAAGTGTTGTGCCAAAATGAGAGAGAGGGAAATGAAGCGTGAAAGGAGAAGATAAAGGAAGAGAGAGGTTGTAACCACCTCAACCTCCCACCTCCCCAAATCACCCAACAAACCTCTTCCTTTTCCTTTCTTGATATATAAAAATTGAATTTGCATACATTGGCTAAGGTCTAAAGACCCTTCAATTTTTGGAATGAGACAAAAGGCTTTTGACCTTCCCTTTTCCTTTCAACATTTTTTTAATGTGAGCCTTTTGGACTACACATTTTACATTGCTTCATATTTGATTTTTTTACAAGAGAGTACAAAAGCAAAGTGTCAATTTGCAAAGGATGTTTCCATGTGAGCACATTTTTGTGCCTATGTTTGCACATATTTCCTGGTTATCACATAGAGAGAGAGAGAGAGAGAGAGAGAGAGAGAGAGAGAGAGAGAGAGAGAGAGAGAGAGAGAGAGAGAGAGAGAGAGAGAGAGAGAGAGAGAGAGAGAAGCTTCTGGAAGCTTCTTCTCCCCCCTCCTTAAAGAGAGGTCACACACCCCTCTTGACATCTCCAAAAATACACCCCTCCCCCTTCAATCTCTTCCTCCACTCAAGGAGAGGTGACAAGAATTTTTCATAGGAGAGTGCGGGAACTCTATCTCTTGTACATGCTTCTTCGAGTATGGCCCCGAAGCGTAGTTCCACAAAGATGGCCGGAAACCCTGCAAGTGTGGATGGAGGTTCGAAACAAGGTGGCACCGCAACCGCGAACGGTTCGTCAGGCATCAATACCATTGGAATTATGGCTTCACTCCAAATCCATGTTGCTCTATCATTAAATCATAGGTTATAAATATCACGGTGAAAAAACATATTCGCATGCATCACATTAATTGCGTGTTTGATAATTTCCTAGGTATGAACTTAGTTGTGATGTATGTAACGAGCAAGATAATTTCCGTTGTAAGATGGCATCATAATAGGTGAAATTGATTAGATAATTGCATCATAAATTACCAAAAACGTCTTGCAAGAATTCTTGCATAAAGTGCATTGTTCCGTGCACAAGCTCTTGCTTAAATCGCATTACAGAGGACATTGAACAAAACAAAGTGCATGTCCATATCGCAAGATGGATTCTAAGGTACATGTAATAAACTGTAGAAAAGATTAAAGTGCAGTTAGACTCATACAATGATCACATAAAGTTAGATCATTCAAGAAGGTTATAGATCGTGTAAATAATTATATAGAGGATAATGTTAAGATTGCATGCATAAGAAGTACCTTCGCATGAGTGGCATAAAATAACGCATGGATTATATCAAAATTGTAAGTATTGAAATGAAGGTATGGCATTACATTGCATGCCTTAAAGTTGTTGGGAAAATTCAACATTGTTTGTAATTTACCAAATGGGACTGAGATCCATGAGTCCCATGACAAAGTCCTTGGTGACTTCAAGGGGGATAGGTAAAAGCTTAAGCGCCTGTGAGTATTATTAAGAGGGCTTAAGAAGATTATACTTAAGATGGAGTAGGAACTATTCTAAACAGAACCATCTTGACCAACCATGGTCAAGGGGATAGACAATCTTGATCAATTAAGATCAAAGATAAAGGTACATAGGTACTACAAGGGATCTAGGAGATAACCAGCCAACCGAGGATGACATTTCCATGATCTATTTTACAAGGAGACCTAAGGTAAGGATAATTAGGGTTGGTAGGGTACAAACCCTAACCCAAAGAAAAAGGAAAAACAAGCAACCTAGCTTGCTAAGCCCTTGGAATCTCACCAAGTCGTGAACAATCTAGGATCAAATGATGCTGGGAGTATTCGGGAAGAAGGAATCACACCTTAGCAGTTGGTCGTACAAACGACCTCTGAGATGATCATGATTGTACACTTAGGTACATTGTTTGAACTTCTTTGCTCAAGGAACTAATTCAAGGCAAAACACTTAATGCTTCAGGTTAAAATCCTGAAGGGAGAGGCACGTTTAGTTACCTGCAACTGTCTGACTAGCCCTATCCAAGGGGGTTGTTAGCTGCGCCGGGTATATGGACCAAACCTGCCGCAAGAGGTCTCTCCGTGGGTGCTGCTTGGAGCGGGAAGACGCTTGGGTGCCAGGGGAAGCTCTGGCTGTAAATTCCTTGCCTCTGGATCCCGCACAAGAGGCCGACATGACTCGAGATGGGATCTCGAGGCCCGTGTACTAGTCTACGGGCAAAACTTGGAGCAGCAATCCTGTTGATTGTTGGGATAGCCTTCGAGCATGATACTTGATGTATTCCGAGACTATGACAAATAAAGGTTAGATATTTGAAAAAGGAACTTTCTAGACATTGTTTTTGTGTCAGTGCCTAAGTTACGCGAAGGAACCTGTGTTTAAATTGATTAATTAAGGAAGCTGCTTTTGCATGTCAAGCATAGACATGATAACGAGACTATGAAGACCTAGCGTTAGTAGAGTTAGAATCCCGATTTATGTTGTTTTAGGGGAATGGAATGGGACTATGCCTTATGGGCAGAGAGGTTGAGCTTCGCATCCCTCTCGTTTCCCATTCTCCATGAACCAAGTGCAGCATAAATTCGCTTCGACTCTGTTGTTCCTACCCAAAGTGGATTCGACGCTAGCTACTTCCTAGAGACTTTGCTGATAGGAAAGGAACCCTAACTTCATGTCAATCCTGTGGGAACAGCCGCATACTTCCACTCGGGGCAGACTCTGGAAGACCTAGGTTGCAAACCCTGTGACATTCCTTGCAAGTGCCAGGTGGCGCTTTCTAGACTCTCTTCCCAATGGGCTGCTAAGACGTATCCCACAAGTGGACGAGCGGACACGTTACAGTAAGCATAAGGAAAGCATAATGTCTTTGCATCCCAAGCAAGCATAGGACATCGCCACAAAGTAAAAAGCACAAGCTACAAATCATGAAGGTCAAGACACATGATTGCACTTATCATAGTGTCCCCTCACTGCCAAGCCAAGAGGATGTGGGACCCAATCACCATGTGTAGTGTAGACATAATGAAAGCCTTGTGTCTTTGCATGCCAAGAGAGCCTAGGACACTAATACAAAGCAGAAAACATAAGCTAAAAATCACTTAGGTCAGGTGCATGACTACATTAATCATGGTGTCCCAGTGTCGAGCCACGAGGATGTGGAACCTAGACACCATGCATAGTGTAAGCATAAGGAAAGCCTCATGTCTTTGCATGCCAAGTGAGCTTGGAACATAGACACAAAGTAGAAAGCACAAGATATGAACCACTTAGATCAAGTGCATGACTACACTCATCATGGCTTCCCCTTAGTGCCAAGCCCATGAGGACATGGTACCCAAACACTATGCATAGTGCAAGCATAAGGAAAGTCTTGTGTCATTGCGTGCCAAAAGTGAGTCCAGGACATCAACACAAAGCAAAAAACACAATTTGCAAATCAGTTAGATCAGGCACTACACTAATCATACTGTCCCCTCAATGCCAAGCCACAAGGTTGTGGGATTGAGACATCGTGCCTAGTGTATGCATAAGGAAAGAATTGTGCCTTTGCATGCCAAGTGCACTTGGAACATTGACATAAAGTAGAAAGCACAAGCTACAAATCACTTAGATGAGGTGCATGACTCCACTCATCATAGCATCCACTCAGTGTTGCCAAGCCACGAGGATGTGGCACCCAAACACCGTACATAGTGCATGCATAACAAAGCGCTATGTGTCTTTGTGTGCCAGACACTGATGCGAAGCAAAAAGCACAAGCTACAAACAAACTAGGTGAGATGCATGACTACAGTAATCATGGTGTCCACTCAATGTGAAGCCATGAGGACATGGAACCCAAATGCCATGCGTATTACATGCCAAGCAAACTTGGGGCATTAACATAAAGTAGAAAGCACAAGCTACAAACCAAGTAGGTCAAGACACATGACAATTAACATGTCCCCTCAGTGCTAAGCCACGAGGATATGGGATCTAGACACCTTGAATATTGTAGGCATAAGGAAAGCCTTCAAGTGTTTTTCACTTTTCCTAAATGAAATGTCATCTCCAAGGGTTCACCCTTGAATTGGGACTTCAATGTGTACCCATTGGGTATGTGAGAATTGTCATCATCTTCAAATAGGTGTCTTGTTGGATCGGCCACTTTATTTTGTGGCACCATCAAAAAATTCTATTAAGAATTGATCATCTCAATTTATAGCCTTGATATTTAAGTTTAACATAGATCTTATAGGGGTATTGAATGGTCATAATGAAAATTCAAAACAAGAAGGCTAATAAAGTCCTTTGTATTTATATTTTTGGTTCATATTGCATTTAACAAACCACTAGGCTAGCATTCTGACCAATGAAATTGTTGGCTATATCACATAGACAAATGATCTCATAGTTAGCATCTTCCATAGGAAAAAATCAACACAAGTCATTTATTTCATAATAGTAATGCAATTGGGGATACAATATGATATCTACATTTACTTATGGTAACTAACATGGAAAATTTGCAAAAAAAAAACATTGATACTTGTGAGAACTCAAGACAAATAAGTGTATGAAAACTCAATTGTATTTTAGCTCTCATAGGGGATATGCGCAAAAGACATTCATTGATAGTGAGAACTCAATATATAACATTTGAGCATGAAAGCAAAGATATTATAACATTTTGAAATGTTATCTTTTACTTCAAAAAAAGGGAAAAAAATGGTCATAAAAAAGAAGCTGTCAACATCATCATGCTCATGCTCCTCATTGTCACGATCATCCTCATCATCATCAATGTTATCATCTTTCTCAACATTTATATCATCATCATGTCAAACTAAAAAATTGAAAGTTGTGCCACCTTTGTCAAGCCCAAAAACCATCACCTAATTAGCATAAAGAAATAGTACTGATCTCGGATCAATTTAGTAGCAAAAAAATCTACACATGGCCTCATAAATATTGTTGAGAGGAGAGTAGTTCAAGGTCTATATAAACCTCAAAGCCTTAAGCTTAGAAAAAAATAATTGTCTTCTTCGTGCTATCAAATAGAGAAGGTTACTCAAAGCAAAGAGAGAGAGAGAGTGAGTGAGTGAGTGAAGAAGAAAGAGTAAAGCATAGAAGAAGAGAAGGTAAGATATATAGAGGAAAGGGAGAATTAGGGGAATATAGTGAGGAGAAGAGAGGGGGAATTAAGAAGAGAAAGTGAGATAGGGAAATGAGAGAGAGAGAGAGATATATATATATAGAATGTGAAAGAGAGAGAGAGAGAGAGAGAAGAGATAGTAGGAGATAGTGATAGAAAAGGAGTTAGAGGGGGAAGTAGTGAGGGAAAAGGAGTTAGAGGGAGAAGAGGAGAGAATAGTCAAAAGAGAGGGACTTATAATAAAGAGATAAGGAAAAGAGAGATAGTGGTAAGAGAGGGGAATAGAGAAAAAGATAGCAGGTGGGTTATTCTTTCCTCCTAAAAACTCCCTCCCTTTGCCAAAATCTGAGAATCTTGTTTGCCTCACCCAATCTTACTTTGACAAGATTTCAAAGGTGCTACAAGGCTCCCTAGGCAAGTCTCCAAGGTGAGATACAATAAAGAATGAGCTAGAAGAAGTTTGCTTGATATGATGGCCCCAAAGCGATAAAGAGCTAGGTGGGACAAGAGGTTGTGCATGTGAACGAGGTCCCACCTGCACCAACTTCTGTGTTTAGGTGCCTTGGATAGATTTAAAGGATTTTTTCTAAAGTCAAATGATTTATTGATTGGTTAATAACTAATCGGCTACAATTACTACTTGCAACAATGATGGATAAAGAGTAGTTTCTATTCATGTAGGCAAGAACTATGAATATCTTTAAATTATTATGCATTCAGGAGGGAATTGAAACTTACAATGACCTTAGCATATGGAAATGAACCCTTCATTAGGAACTAGTCATGATAATTCCTTGAAAGTTAGAATTACTCATAGTGAAGATAGATGCCCTACTCATGCATGTTAAAATATTACATACTAACATGTTATTTTTATTGAGATACGCAAGCTCAATCTACCTACTACCTGCTGACTCTATCCAGCAGTAGATCAGCTAGATGACGTGTGTGCAATAAAGTCGATCAGACTTAGCTGATATAGTTAGACTAAGTATTTTTACACGACTAGACTTAGGATGTAGTATATTGTACATTGTGTTACTCAGTTAGAGTAAGTGTGGTGAATAATAAAAAAGAAGAACATTGAGAATTGTTTGCTCTCTATTGCCCCTATCTCTCTCTCATCTTTCTTTCTAACATGGTATCAGGGCCATGAACCCCCCCATGACTTTGTGGTCTGAGAAGCCTAGGAGCTCGGCATCGGCATTGTGAGAGCTAGAGTATGAAGTTAGGAGCTGGAATGAAGAGATCTAAAGTGGTCTATAGGAGAAAAGAGAGATGTCCTGAAATGTGCTGCAGTAATGGCAGCCACAGCTTTGTTCATTGGTATGTATCTTGTGCTTGAGGTTCCTAGGAGCTTATTGAGGATTTTCAAGAGTATTCTTTGCCACTTGAATGAGATCTGTTGAATGAGCATTCAGTGGAAGCATAGTAGCAAACCCAAAAACGTGGGCAGATTTGCACCTACTCAAGAATGGGTAAATGGACAGCTTGAAGGGTTGATATGATGAAGGTTATGTAGCTCAGTAAGGAGCCAATCAAAGCAAGCATTATTGACAAAACTAATTATAGTAGGAGTAGCCCCCATTTCAACCTAGAAACCAGTGTAAATAGGCTGAAATTGTGCCTATAACCACCTAGAATTATGGGACGTATTCAGCCCTGAAATGCTTGTGTTGGGCACAAACAAGTACATGATATGTTTGGCAATGTATATGTTGGAATTTGTGCATTTGGCATGATTAAAAGGGGTTGAGAATTCAATTTTGAAATGCTTTACATATCTAAAATTGCAAACTGAAATCTATCATTGAATATATGAGAGGTTACAATTGAAGTTTTGGATTATCCTGACACCTACTTGATACCGATAAATGCTTGGATGTTGGTCCATGAATGTAAGATGTTTTGTGGATGTAAATGATCATTAAATTCTTTGACCTAGACTAAAATATTGTTGGTTATAATAGTGGACTAGTTGTAAATAGCCTCTGGGAAGAATATTTAGCACTGTTATACTTGCATATGGTGCAAGCATTGATGCTTGTTTGATCATGTAGTGAATCCCTAATGTAATGGGACATGTCTATGATGTCTTGAGACTTCTTTGAGCTAGAAATTTTTCAGATTACATAGAGAATTTACTATTCGTTATAGCATTGAACTGGATGAAAATTGTCTATTACAATTATGGAAAATTGAGCAAGCATTTATGCCTATGCAATTCATGTATTGTTCCCTACGAGTCATGACGCATGTCTTATGTGATTTGAGGATGTTTGTGGCTTGAAATTGCTACAGTTTTGCATAGAGAATTGTTGCTGAAAATTGCAGACTATGATCAGTAAATGGTTTGGGGAACATACACATATATTATGTATGTAGTGAATGAAATCTACTTAGCATGCTACTGAACATGGTTGTTATGACATATGTCTGGAGAGGTTTTCTATGTTTTTGAGCTGAGAAATCATTGATTTTTATAGTCAACTTGTTGTCATAAATTTGAGGATTGAAATCGTCTTGTGCAAAGTTTACTTGGTCTACAGGGAGTCAGGCACTATCTAATTCATACTGCATTGAATACATAGAGTTCCAAAGATGGCAAATGCTGAAAGGACTGATAACATAACTCAAACAGTGGGTGAAAAAAATTAGACAACAACTATGCTATTTGGAAGTTCAAAATGGAGAATTTTCTCATTGACAAGGGCTACTAGGACTTGGTTATAGGTGTAGAGGCTGAGCTCAAACTCCTCAATAGGAATGCAACTCCTCATCAACTTAGGGCACATCGAGCATGGATTGAGAAAGATCATAAGCTATTACATTGGCTATCCCTATGTATTTTCGATGCAATGGTTATGCAAATAATAAATTGTAGCTCATCGAAGAATACATGGGATATTCTGATGAGATATTATGGTACTACCACTAGTGCTAGAAAATAACAGCTGAAGCAGAAGTTTAACATGATGGACAGGAAAGGATGGTCCATTTAGGATTGTGTGATTAAGATAAAGACTATTGCGGATTTTAGCTAGCATCCATTGGGACTGAGGTAGATGATGAGGATTTGGTGGTTGTGACCTTGAATGGTCTAGGGCCTAAATACAAGTCCGTTGATACGTCAATTTCAATCATGGCTGAAATGCTTGACTTTAATGAATCAATATCCTTGCTTATCCATGAAGAAGTGAAATTGGGGTTGACAACGAGCTTGAGTAGCTCTAAAAATTGAGATGCATATTTTTACTCTAATCAGCGAGCCCGTGGTCATCCTGGCAAAGGTTCTAGCCTTGGAAGGGGAATCCAACAACATGCATCTTAGTATGGGTAGAGTCAGCAGGGATTTGCTAGTAGAGGTGGTGGATGCTCTTCTGTGAGGGGGAGATCTCAATCTAGGGGTAGAGGATCTTGGCATACTCTGTCTACTCATGAAAATTCTAACAAGGATAAAGATTTCCATTAGTGTGATAAGCATGGTATGAGTGGTCAACGAAGGTGTGATGGGTCCTATCCCATAGGTTCCAGAATGAAATCCCCAGTTCTTCCGAGATGAGGACATCTCAAGTTCTCTAAGGGGTAGAGGATGTAACATTCTACCCCCTCTCTGCATACAAACCCCCCCTTAAAACTAATTGAAAATTTTTTATTCTTCCCCCTTGCTATTGCCATACAGGTGGCGGGGGAAGGAGGGAGAAGATGACGTAGAGTAGGTGTGGAAGATGACGAATAGAAGGAAGAAGAGACGACGGCAATGATCATGATGAGGAGGGATGGAGGAGGCGATGACATGATGAGGGAGGAGAAGTTGATAGTGACGATGATGGAGGGGGGAGGCCACGTGGCCAAACACCCTCTCCCCCTTGGGCATAATGGCCAGTTCACAGGTAGCTGGGAGGCCCCAAAACTCTCTTTTATTGCGATGGGGTTAAGCCAAACATTGATTATCCTAGTGTGCCATCGTTAGAACTCAATCAATGCTGTTTTAGGGGTGGAGTTGAGACTTTACCCTATGGGTAGAGGGGTTAATGCACATTACTCCCCCTTATTTGTCACTCTCTTTGAACTAAGTACAACAATGTTTTGTTGGGATAAAGGGTAGTGCATGTGTTTGCGAGCAATGTAAAGATCGAAGAGGTGAATATAGTTAGCCATGAGAGCGATAGTGGGAATGATGTACTCTTTGTCTCTTCATGTTTCAGTGCACATGCTTTGATAGCCGATATGGGTGATGACATGCACACTTGGATTTTGGACTCAGGTGCCTCTTTTCATGTCACCCCTCACTGTGATTGGTTTACAAACTATATAGGAGGTTGACATGGTGTTGTCCATCTTGGGGACAATTATGCATGTGACATTGTAGGCATTGGCAGTGTGTAACTGCAGTTTTAGCATGGATCTGTCTTCACTCTTTAGAATGTAAGGCATGTACCGCAACTCAAGAAGAGCTTGATTAGTACTGTATAGCTAGATGATGATGGATTTCATACCACCTTTGGCGATGGAAAATGGAAGATATGCAAAGGATATAGGGTTATCGCCAGTGGCTTAAAGAGTGATACTTTGTATCCTCTCCATGTATCTAGTGTACGTGACCATGTTGTTGCCGTGAGACTGAGCAGCTAATGTTTTCTTATGGCATGGCCGGTTGGGATGTTGAGATGACAAGCTCAACACATGCGGACATTGATGATGGACCGCCTGGTTAGATGGGTCCACACGTCTACACTTAGCACGTCGGTGGTCATTATGACTCTCACATGGCCACTGACTCATTACTTATTATATTCAGGTTGTTACACCTATTTACAGCTGGCATAGTTATAGCACCAGTCGACTAGTGTAGTCGGTTATGCATTGTTTGACTTAGTAGGACACTTTCCTTTTATGTTGTATCTTATCTATACTTTGTGTACATTGTAAAGTGTGTGGAAGAAGAAGAAGAAACCAGCAAGAAAACGTTTTGGCCTCCATCTCTCTTCTTGTCTCTTGAGTGAGCTTCTCCTTGTGCATTCTGCGTGTGTTCGGCGCAGCATCTTGAGCAACCCCCTCCACTAGGCGATTCTTGACATGGTATTAGAGCCACGCCATTGAGAGAGGCTGATTTCGAAGGTTGAAGCAAAGGAGAAGAAGCAAGGTTCGAGCAAGCAAGCCACGGGTAAGAAGCTCTCCCATCCTTCAACTCTTTCTCTTGGATAGTGCCTGTGGAGGCACCGGAAGCAGGGCAGAGCAAAAATCTCAGATTGCAGTGAGATTTGGTGTGCGCGAAGAGCGCTATGTATTCTGCAGGTAAGCCCTTTAGGGTCATCCCGCAGTTATTTTGGGCATCTGAGGCCGTTTCAGGGCCCGTTTTAGAGCCGCAAGGTTGCGGACAACAGTTTCAGGGTACACTGTGACTTCGACTGTATTGACCGAACGTGGGTGCGCAGGTTACAGATTTCAGATCTGTAAGTTCAAAGGTGTTTACCAGTAGTAAACACAAGGTTTATCTGCAAACTGGTTGTGCAGATTGCATGTATTGTTGAGCAGACAGTGAAAAAGGCTGTCTGCTGTATTGCTGTGCACTACATGTCAAGGGTTGCAGAAGATTTGCTTACTGTTTGGTATTAGTTTTGTGATAATGGCAGAGAACAGTGGAAGCCCCATCATTGAGAAGCTCGACAAGAACAACTACCCATCATGGAAGTTTCGTGTCACGAACTTCCTTATTGGAAAATGCCTCTACGAGTTCGTTTCAGGTGAAGAAAAGGAGCCGGAGGTGAGTGATCCTCCAACTGCAGAAGAGACAAAGGCACGAAAGGAATGGAATGCAAAAGACAAGAAGGTCATGTATTGGTTGTCTGCAGTAATTGACAATAATATGCTGGGACACATTAGAAATGCAGAGAATGCATATGCAGCTTGGACCATACTTGAAAGTATGTTTTCTGTAAATACAAAGGCACAAAAGATTCAACTCAAGCAAGAGTTGAATACATTGAAGAAAGGGAAGATGTCTATCAATGAGTATGCATTGAAGGTAAGGAGCATTGCAGATGCATTGGCAGCGATTGATGCAATGCCCGATGATGATGATTTGGTGTCGTCTACCTTGGGTGGACTTAACAATGAAAAGGCTTGGAAGTCTTTTGTAACTTCCGTATATGTCAGAAAGCCATTTCCAGATTTCGATGAGTTGGTCTCTCTAATGATCACTGAAGAAATCAACATGCAGAGTGAGACATCTGAAAGAAGTGGTGAACAGGTCCAGGCTTTCTACTCCAGTTCAGGAAGGGGACGTGGTAGGTTCTCTTCAAGAGGCCGTGGTACAGGACGTGGTAGTGATAACCAGCAAAATAGATTGAATCAGCAATTTGGCGATATGCAGGTTTCAGGAGGTCGTGGTAACTTTAGAGGCAGGGGGAGCTTTATAGGAAGAGGTGGATGGCAGAACAGAGGTTCTAACAACTCTGGTATTGTGTACCACTACTGTGGCAAAACAGGTCATATTGCAACCCAATGTTATGCTAAGAGAGATGATATCCGCAGTGGTAAGTTGCAGCAAGGAAACTATGCATCATCTTCACGACAGAATGAAGACAAAAATGAACGTTTGTTCATTATGCAGCATATGCTGAATGCTGTTACAGGAAAGGGAACATATGAAGATGTTTGGTATGTTGATTCAGGTGCATCCAATCATATGACCAGCCATGCAGAATGGTTTGGAGAGATGCAGGATTTGCAGAATGCAGGTTATGTGCAGACGAGTGATGACTCATGCCACCCAATTTCACACATTGGAAAAGTTCCCTTGTCCTTGCATGATGGTAAGACAAAGAGTCTTTCAGATGTATTACATGTGCCATCTATTACAAAGAACTTGGTGTCAGTCGGTCAAATGGTAGAGCAAGGGCTGCAAGTCAGATTTAATGCAAAGGGCTGCTTTGTAGAAGACTTCAATGACAAGTGCAGGTTGGTAGCAAAGGGAAGTAGAGTTGGACGTATGTTCACTCTAGATGCTGGAATTCCTACTATGAATGCTGCTATGTATGCCAAAGGAAAAGGTGTTGTTGCAGACATTGAAATTTGGCACAAAGCATTGGATATGCAAATGTACAAAGGCTGAAATTAATGCAGTCCAAAGGGTTGGTTATAGGTTTGCCTACATTTAAAGTTGCAGAATTTCAGAAGGTATGTGAAGCATGTCAGTTTGGTAAGCAGGCAAGACAACCTTTTTCACATGACAAAGATGTAAGCAAAAATATCCTTGATGTTGTTCATACAGACATTTGGGGGCCTACACAAAATGTATCTCTTGGAGGTAGTTCATACTTCGTCACATTCATTGATGATTGTTCTAGAAAGCTGTGGGTATATTTTATGAAGGAAAAGAGTGAAGCTTTTGAGCACTTTAGAACTTTCAAGACTGCAGTTGAAAGAGAAACAGGCTTGAAAATAAAGTGCTTGAGGTCAGATGGAGGGGGAGAGTATCTCTCCAATGAGTTCAGTGATTTTCTGAGGTCTCATGGGATAAAGAGACAGTTCACATGCAGGTATACCCCACAGCAAAATGGGGTTGCAGAAAGGAAAAACAGGCATATTGCAGAAGTTGCACGTGCCTTGATGGATAAAAAGAATATGCCTAAGCATTTTTGGTCTGAGGCTATTCATACTGCTGTTTATATTATGAACAGAACTCCCACAGCTGCAGTTCATGGTATGACCCCCGAAGAATGTTTTACAGGTAAGAAGCCTGATGTTTCACACTTGAAAGTGTTTGGCTGCATTGTGTATGTTCATGTGCCAGATGAGTTGCGGAAGAAACTGGATCCAAAGGCTGAAAAGTGTGTCTTTATTGGATACTCTTTAGAGCAGAAAGGGTATTGCTATTACAACCCTGTCACATGTAAGTTCAGAGTGAGCAGGGATGTCATCTTTGATGAAATGAGCAGTTGGTATGCATCTAGTGGTGATGCATTGGATGATGATGATGATCATGACACTCATGTGCAGGCTAAAAAGCAAGAATCATGAACTCTTAGTGGACCAGAGACATCATCTAGTAGTCCTTGGTCTACGAGACTAAGGAGTAGCTCTACATCTTCAGGTGCATCTAGTAGCACTACAGGTAAAGACAAAGGAAAGAGTAAAGTGTCAGAAGGCATTGATGTAGTTCTTGATGGAGACTCCAGTGGCTTAGAGAGCTTGGATGATGAGCTTGGCATTCTTTCAGTGAGGACTCCAGGTGTGCAGAGAGCACGCATTAATGCAAAGACTCCATTGAGTGATCCAGTGGTATGCAGGTCTAGCAGGGTGAGATACCCTATTAAAAGATTTGGTTTTGAAGGTTATGTAGCTCACCATTATGCTTATATGGTGAAACTAGTTGAGGATGTTGAGCCCACATATTTTGAGGAGGCTGTTGGTCATGCTCATTGGGATGCAGCAATGGATGAGGAGATGGCTGCATTAGAGGCCAATAAGACTTGGGATCTAGCATCATTGCCGAAGGGAAAGAAAGCTATTGGATGTAAGTGGGTTTATAAGATTAAGCACAATGCAGATGGTTCTATTAGCAGGTACAAAGCTAGGCTAGTTGCAAAAGGCTATGCCCAGACATATGGCATAGATTATGATGAAACCTTCAGTCCAGTTGCTAGGATGACAACTGTCAGATGTGTGATTGCTTTGGCAGCAGCCAAAGGTTGGAGGTTGCAGCAAATGGATGTAAAGAATGCCTTCTTGCATGGTGATTTGCAGGAATAAGTGTATATGGATCAGCCAGCAGGTTATGAAGATTTAGAGCATACCACGTATGTGTGCAGGTTGAAGAAGGCACTCTATGGGCTCAAGCAAGCACCTAGAGCATGGTCTGACAAGATTAGAGAGTATCTTATCAATATTGGCTTTTATGTTTCTGATGCTGATCACTCACTTTATGTGAGAAAGGGAGATGCAGGTTTGGTCATCATAGTCATCTATGTGGATGACTTGATTATTACAGGTGATAGTGATAGTGGGATTGCTGAAGTCAAGGGCTGTTTGAAGATGAAGTTTGAGATGAAGGATTTAGGTGAACTAAGGTACTTCCTTGGCATTGAGGTGATCAGATGTGATGATGGTATATGGCTGTTCCAAAGACAGTATGGCTTGGATATGTTGTCCAAGTATGGTATGACTGCATGCAAACCACTTTCAGTACCGTTGGAGCAGAATGTAAAGCTGAGTGCTGATGTTGGGAATGAGATAAAAGACCCTACTATGTTCAGGAGGATAGTGGGGAGTTTGATCTACATGACCATTACAAGGCTAGACTTGAGCTATGCTGTTGGTCTTGTGAGTCAGTTTATGCAAGTACCTAGAAAGCCACATTTGGATGCAGTCAGACACATATTGAGATATGTGAAGTCCACATTACATTATGGACTTTTCTATGAGGCAGGTACAAATGTACAGGTATTTGGATACACAGATGCAGATTGGGCTGGTAGTATGTCTGATAGAAGATCTACCAGCGGATACATGTTCTCTCTTGGTAGTGCAGCAGTTGCATGGAGCAGCAAAAAGCAATCTACAGTTGCTTTGTCGAGTACAGAGGCTGAGTATAGAGGTGCTGCTGTTGCAGCATGTGAGGTAGTATGGCTGCAAAAGCTATTGGCTGATTTGGATGTCCAGGTGGAAGGTCCAGTTGTCATTTATTGTGACAACATGAGCAGTATACAGTTGGCTAGGAACCCTGTGTTCCATGCCAGGACAAAACATATTGAGGTACACTACCACTTTGTGAGAGAGAAGGTACTAGCAGGTGAGATTGACTTGGTGTATGTCAGCACACAGGATCAGATAGCTGACATCTTCACGAAGGCCTTGGGTACAGAGAAGCTTCAAAAGTTTCGAAGCTTACTTGGAGTTGCAGAGATGCAGTTGAGCTTGAGGGGGGAGTGTTGAGATGACAAGCTCAACACATGCGGACATTGATGATGGACCGCCTGGTTAGATGGGTCCACACGTCTACACTTAGCACGTCGGTGGTCATTATGACTCTCACATGGCCACTGACTCATTACTTATTATATTCAGGTTGTTACACCTATTTACAGCTGGCATAGTTCTAGCGCCAGTCGACTAGTGTAGTCGGTTATGCATTGTTTGACTTAGTAGGCCACTTTCCTTTTATGTTGTATCTTATCTATACTTTGTATACATTGTAAAGTGTGTGGAAGAAGAAGAAGAAACCAGCAAGAAAACGTTTTGGCCTCCATCTCTCTTCTTGTCTCTTGAGTGAGCTTCTCCTTGTGCATTCTACGTGTGTTCAGCGCAGCATCTTGAGCAACCCCCTCCACCAGGCGATTCTTGACATGGGACACATGAGTCAAACATGAATGAAAGCACTTTCTCCTTTGGGTTACTTGCCTTGTCTTTGTTATGCTGATTTTGAGCAATGTGATAATTGTGTTTATGGTAGGCATGCATAGACATCTCATAAAAAGTTTCTTTTACTGAAATCTTTGCCTCTAGAGTTAGTACATTCTAATGTATGTCAAATGCTAGGGTTATCTCTAGGAGGAAGAAATGCTTTGTCACATTTATAAATGATGCTACACGAAAAGTACGGGTTTACCCTATTCATAGCAAGGACGAAGTGCTAACAGGTTTAAAAAATTCTTCACATTGGTTGAGAACCAGATTGATAAGATACTTAAGTGTCTTTGCTTTGACAATGGTGGGGAGTATGTGTCCAAAGCCTTTTAGGCATTTTGTGACAGCAAGGGGATAAAGAGGGAGCTCACTGTTGCCCCTCATAATCCACCCCAAAATGGAGTTGTAGAGCACATGAATCAGACCATATAGGATAAGGTCCGTACGATGCTATCTCATGTTGCATTACTCCATGGCTTTTGGGTAGAGGTTGTTATGACAGTCGCTCATTTGATTATTAATAGGTCACTGAATAGGTCTTGGTTGGGGGGGAGAGTCCCTCAGGAAGAGTGGTTGGGTGGCAAGCCACCTTCTTATGCTCATTCACAAGTGTTTGGTTGGGCGAGGATTTTGTGCACATATGGAAAGAAGAATGCAGCAAACTGGAATCAAAGTCATGTAAATGTGTATTCCTAGGATATGGTGACGAGGGTGAGGTGGGGTATAGACTTTGGGATCCTAAGAAAAGAAAGATAGTATGCAAAAATAATGTCATCTTTTGTGAAGATAACATGCATAAGCAACCCAAGAAGACTGAGGAAGCCATGAGGGTTGTTTTCAGGGAGGATGTACCTTTTAGACAGCTGTTTGTGCCCAATAGACAATAGTGTATACATGTTGTAAATGGCCATGAATATGCAGGGAATGGTGCTAGAAATGACCAACAAGGCATTTCCCAAGATGATCCACATTTGTAGCAAGGAAATATGCAATTAGGACAACCAAGAGAGGGACTGGATAACATTCTGAAATTTTAGGATAGCAAGGTAAAAATGCAGGTTTGCAAGTTCCACAGCCTGCAAATGTTGAGCCTGCGCTTCGTATGTCGACCCAACCAATCGAGGCCACTTGACAGGTTTGTTCCTGGTGCGCAGTATGCGTAGATCATATCATGGTTATTGACTATGGTGAGCCATCATGATTCAAGGAAGCAATGACTAAGACCACCGGACAACAAAAGAAGTGCTTCAAGGCCATGCTATTGGAAATGGAATCACTTGATAAGAATGGTACTTGGGACTTGGTGCAGCTACCTAAAGGGTAGAAAACTCTTCCATGTAAGTGGGTTTACAAGATGAAGGTCACTTCTAGCTCTTCGCCAAAATACAAAACACGGTTGGCTACAAAGGGGTAGAAGCAGGAACATGGAATTGACTTTGATGAGATATTCTCTCCCGTAGTCAAGATGACTACTCTAAGAACCATTTTAGGCTTGGTTGTAGCTAAAGATATGGAGCTCATACAAATGGATGTAAAGACTTCATTCTTACATAGTGATCTGCATGAGGACATATATATGCAATAGCGTGAGGGTTTTGTTGCTAAAGGCAAAGATACGTGGTTTGTAAACTGAAACAGAGTTTGTATGGTCTGAAACAAGCACCACATGAATGGTATCATAAGTTTGATACTTTCATGCAATCTCAGGGATTTCAGAGAAGTCAAGTTGATCACTTATTATACACCAAGAAGGTAGCAGATGGTAGCTATATTAACTTGGTTCTATATGTTGATGACATGCTGATTTTGCTGGCAGGGATATTCATGCCTTGGATTCATTGAAGCAAAGTCTTCATGGCAAATTTGATATGAAGGATCTTGGTGATGCCAATCACATTTTGGGATGCGTATACTCAAAGATAGATCAAAGGGGTTACTCTATCTGTCTCAATAGGAGTATATCTCCAAGATTTTGCAATGTTTCAATATGGAGGGGGAAAAGCAATTGGAGTTCCATTGCCTCCATATGTGAAACTCAGTGCATAGGACAATCCTACATCTGATGATGAGAAGGCTGAAATGGCCAAGATTCCATATGCTTTAGCCGTTGGCAGTTTGATGTATGCTATGGTTGTAAACACGTCTTGAAATTGCCTTTGCAGTGAGAGTGGTTAGCAGGTACATGGCAAACCATAGCCAAGAAGCATTGGGAAGAAATGAAAGGTATTATGAGATACCTCAAGGGCACAAAGGATTTGTGCATCTACTTTGGTAAACAGAAGGCGTTTATCATTGGCTTTACAGATGCAGACTATGCTGGACATGCAGAGTAGGAAGTCCACTACAAGGTATGTGTTTATCTTTACAGAGGGATCTATCTCTTGGATATCCAGGGTGCAGAAGTGTGTTGTACTATCTACTATAGAGGCATAGTATATGGTTGCCACTAAGGCATGCAAAGAGGCCTTATGGCTATCACATTTGGTTGCTGAGCTTGGGATTACTGAGGTTCCTGTTCCCCACTATGATAGTCAGAGTGCTATCATGTTAGCATGGAACCCTCTCTTTCATGCAAAGACAAAACACATTTAGGTGAAGCATCATTTCATCAAAGAGGTACTTGACAGTAAAAGCATTGAGTTGGTCAAGGTGCACACTGATGATAACCTTGCAGACCTTCTCATGAAGGGTCTTCCAACAAAGAGGTTTGCCGTCTTTTGGGGGGAGGTTGTTGGGATAAAGGGTAGTGCCCATGTCCACCTGTAAGGGCCAGGTTGTACATAGTACATATACGTATCTAAAATCATTATTGAGGTACACTCTTCCGTACCAAAAAATTGTGTGTCTCTATCTCTTCTCTCTCTCTCCCTGCATCTCTACATACAAGCTCCATTGCAACTAACTCAACATGGTTCGCTTCAAGTTGAGGGATGATAACAAAGCGGTCACCTCGAGGGCCGGACACTAGATGGTTGATAGGAGACTATAGAAACTAAATTTGGTTTCCCATTCTAGTTAGATCCTCCTTGTGGGGTTGAGCTAGAGCTTCTCTTATGGGGGACACTCAAGCAACTCAAGATTGTGATTGTTCATATATTCTAATGAGTTTAGGAGGATGGTAGTAGTCTTGATTACTCCTTCATGCTATTAAAATATGTGCCATCAATATTCTTTAGGTAGGCTCATTACACCTAGTATCAGAGACAACACTTAGAATGTTACGAGCTGACCAAATTTGTGGTCACAAGCTATGTAGAGCTTTGGATATGGAGGCTACAAGCTTATTATCAAGCTATATACCATCTTGGCAAGACAAGGCACATCCAGTCATACCTTTTGAGCTGATTTATGAGGCATTCTTGTTATAAGAGGATCGACCTCTATCAACCCTCTGCTCTGCTTCAGAAGCAGAAGCAGACACAGACGGAGAAGGAAGGAGGAAGAAGAAGAAGGATTTCTATCATGGCTTCCCTTTCAACTGTTGTGGCTCATCACGGAGCTCCTTCATTCACTCCACGGGCTTCCCTACAAATCAGCGGCTCCAAGGGTATAGGCTTCTCTACGAATCAACGGCTCCAAGGGTGCTGATTTCTGTCATGGCTTCTCTCTTGACTGTTGTGGCTCGTCACGGAGCTCCTTCGTTCACTCCACAGGCTTCTCTGCAAATCAACGGCTCCAAGGGCGCTTCTTTTGTGAGATTGGCTACCCCAATTAGCCCTTTGCATTCAAGGAGGTTGCGGATCTCTTCTGAGGCTGGTGCTCCACCCGCCAAAACTTGAGACTGTGGCAGCCACTCCTGGCACGGTTCAGTCTCACTCCAAATTTCAAGAGCTAGGTGCTGATTCTTTTGATCAGGTGGAGATTGTTATGGCTCTTGAAGAGGCCTTCAATATCAATGTGGATGAGGATTATGCAGAGGCCATATTGATAGTGCAAGATGCTACATATGTGATTGAGAAAGTTTCAAAGAAAGACTAAATACAGCCTATTGGAAGGAGAATTGAAGTAGTATAGCAATTAGAATTGAACAGGCTAAAGTCCACTTTTCCAGACCTTTCCTCATTACAAGTTTTCTTCTATTAACAGTAAGGTGAGGGCGCCATCTTTGTTTGCTTTTGTTTGTTGCTGAGATTGTAAGGAGGCCTTGGAAGGGGGTTGTAATATTTCTACAACAAAATATTATAAGACCCTAGAGCCCGCACAAAAGCACTTTGAAGTAATCTTCGCAACAAAAAAACTCTGGCCTAAGTGCTCTTCCATCCTCGTGTAATAACAATATCATCCCCCCCCCAAACTTCAAACGGGCATCGTCTGGACCTGCCGCCATGCCGTCAAGATGCCACCCACGCAGCCAAACTGCGGCCAACGCCATCAGGCTGCTACCGTTGCCATCATCTTCTTCATCCTCACGCGTTTGTTTATCATCATCTTCACCATCATCGCCTTATTAGTCATCAACATCATTCACGTCATCTCTGAAAGTCAGAAGCTGCTATTGAAGCTCCTCTAGACCGAGTTCACCCGCGGCTTTTGGGATTCCTAGGTCGTGTTCTGCAGGGCTTAATTCCTGCACTGCGAAGGAGATTCCGGGCTGCTAAGTAATTTTAGAACTCGTAAGGGATCCAAGGGAGAGTTTGCTGAGTCGATATTAATTTCGTCAATGGCTCCTAAGAAAAAATCAAGAGGAGCACACGCGGGAGCTTCCACCCAAAGCACGAGAGTGGACAACGCCCCGATATTAAATGCCTAGGTTTCGAAAAAATATATTCGCATGGAAAGGATGCATAAAGCATGTTTTAATTCACATAGAAAAACTTAAATGCATTAGAAAATTTATATATTTTACTTCGATTTAAAAAGTTCAGTTGCATGATGAGGTACTTACATTGCTTGCACTTCCATGGTCAAGGGTAGTCACATTTTTGAACATATGATGCATAAGTTAAAAGATGCAATTATGCAAAGACGTCCTTGTTGCACTACACAAAGGATGGGGCATATAACACATGATGCACTTATGTAATAAATTTCTGGTTGTGACTCGTATATAGGATAATTGTAGAAAGTCATTAAATGTTGACTAAATAGTTGCAATGAAAGGAAAAGATTTATGAACTTTGATAAAAAATATATAGTATGCAATTCGCATGCAATGATAGTTACATTTTAGGTTGAGTTAAGTGATAAAGGAAGGATTAAATCAATGATGTATTCATTGGCATCTGGTCATGAAAGAATGATGCACCCATGCATAGAGTTCTTTTATCAAAATTTGCAATTGAGAAAGGATGCATCTTCATTAAAATAGAAAAGCTTTGAATTCGATGCATAAACGTAGGGTTTATAAGAAATAGTTCTGAATGTCAATCAATATCGTATAGGGCAAGGAAAAGAAAGATCATTGTAGATCCTATAATTGCATAAAGGCGAAAGGCCTATGGTCTTGAAATTGCCTATACGCATGGAATGATACATCTCATACATCTTGGAGTTACTTTCATCTTTTAAGGAAAGTACTTGCAAATTTTAGAGGGAAGTATTTGCATCTCTAAAGGAAGGATCATCTTTATTCGTAAGATAATCAGATCAATTAAGTAAATAGCATGTAATTGAGTAACTCACATGAGATTCATAAAGGCGTGAATAGTTAGCGTACGACGATCACCTCAATGTGCTAGGTTAGGTTAAGTTATGTTAAAATTATGCTTAGTATCGCACTTAGGATGCCGATTTAATATTTTTGATCTTAAAAGTTCAACCCACATTCACGAAATGTTAGGGTTATCTAAACAACCGTGCAAGAATGATCTAAAGGATCAGATGACCAAATGCTAGACTTCCACAAGGAATTTAGGGACCCTAGGGCCAAAACGTTTATTAGCCTAGTAGGATTAGGGTTTTGGATTGGGGTCAATGGGACTCCCAAACCCTATATCTTGATCAAAGGTATTCTTGATCAAGAAATACCATATGATGAGAGATATAATCCCTCAAGTAAGGTACTGACACCCATCTTGTGCAACAAGCCTGCAAGGTCATATGCTCTCGCGTCTAAATCACAAGATAGTACTACTACACCTTAGACCAAGATTGGCGAGTTCTAATTACAAATTAGATTCTCTAAGAAATGAGTAGTTGCCCTACAACAACACTCCCTCTTGGGAACTGATTTGTCAAGCTTAGGGCAGTGGTGAATTGCCAAGAAACGAATTGACCAACCAAGTTAGGATGACGGGGTTGTCCAGGATCTATTTGACTATAATATAAGGAAACCTAAGGTAGTGACAATTTGGGGTCAACAGGGTATAAATCCTAACCCAAGGAAAAAGGGTAAACAAGCAACCCAGCTTGCTACACCTTTGGGATCTTGCCAAGTCGCGAATGATCCAGGATCGAATGTTGGGAGTATTTGGGGAAAAAGAATCACACCTTAGTAGTTGGTCGTACGAACGACCACTGGAATGCTCATGATTGTACACTTAGGTACACTGTTTGTACTTATTTGCTCAAGGAACTAATTCAAGAAAAAAAAATAATGCTTCAGGTTAAAAGCCCTGGAGGGAGAGGCAGTTTCAGTTACCTCCGACTGTCTACCTGACCCTATCCAAGGGGGTTGTTAGCCGCGCCGGGTACCTGGAACGAACCCGCCGCGAGAGGTCTCTCCGTGGGTGCTGCTTGGAGCAAGAGAATGCTTGAATGCCTCTGGATCCTGCACAAGAGGCCGATGTGACTCGAGATGGGATCTCGAGTCCCGCATACTAGTCAACGGGTGGAGCTTGGAGTAGCAATCCTGAGGATTGCTGGGATAGCCTTCGGGCAGGATATTTGATGTATTCCAAAGCCCATGATAAAAAAATATCAAATGTTGAAAAAGGAACTTGCTTGACATTGTTTTTCTATGTCAGTGCCTAAGTTATGTGAAGGAACCAGTGTTTAATTGGCTAATTAAGGAAGTTATTTTTGCATGTCAAACTTAATGTGGTAGGTAATTAAATAACTAAGCAACCTGGGAAAGTGCGGTGGATGTGACTCTAGGTCCGTCCTATGAAAGGGTGGTCCCGGTTAGTCAGAAACTTTTCTCGAAGGAATTGATAGCGAAATAGTCACGACCTAGAATCAATAGAGTTAGAGTCCCAATTTATGTTGTTTTAGCGGAACGGAATGGGACTATGCCTTACGAGCAGAAAGGTTGAGCTTCGCATCCCTCTCGTTTCCCATTCTCCTTGAACCAAGTGTAGTATAAATCCGATTCAACCCTGATGTTTCTGCGCAAAGTGGTTCATCTGGGGCTCGACGCTAGCTACTTCCTAGAAACTTGACTACTAGGAAAACCCTGATTTAGGTCACAGTCCTAAGTGGGAACGACCAGATACTTCCACTTTGGCAGACTCGGGAAGACCTTGATCACAAACTGGAGCCCCGAGAGGAACACCAAGGAAAAGGGAATTCTCTTGCAAGAAAATCTATCTTGTAACATCAACAAGCTTGTTTATCATGTTTCATATGATCACAATGAAGAAAAGAACACCGGGCACAACAAATCTTCATGCAGCATCATGTAAATCTCCCACGGATTTTAATAGAACCAACCATATTCTTCAACATCTTCACAAAATCCATCAATAGAACAAAGAAAACAAAGAAGTACACCATCTTTGAATGGAAATACATCACATAGTATTCATCTTCAATATCTTCATAGTCTTCTCTCTCAATCTCTCATATACAATCACTCTGTTTGAGTAAAATTGGCTATCTCTGACTCTCTCTATCTCACTCCATCAATAATACATCATATCCTCACTACAATCTCTCAAAAATCACTCTTAATAATCACTCTTAGGTCGTGGATACCCCTCCCAAGAGGTATGTCTGATATGAAGGGTCACCAGAGCCACTACAGTGTCTCTTCACAGCTCACTACTGTCACTTCACTCTAGTCTTCTCTTGAGTCTTCAACAGCTACTTCTTCCACTTCCTTCAGCTCTTTTGCACTTGTATTCACCTCTTTCCAAGGCTAGAAAATACATTCCACAGAACACTTACAGAAGCATACAGAACAGTCTACAGAACAGCTACAGTACAGAACAGAAACAGAACAGAAGCAGAAGCTCTACAGAAGACCTACAGAAGGTTATCAAAACTTCATAACTCACTCTCAAATCATTCCAAACTCTCACAAACCATTCAATAAGCTTTCACAATATCTCATTCTTCATCAATCAATACTTCATCCCTCCTTACAGAAGATAATCAGAACAAAACAGACCAAAACAGAGCAAAACAGAAGGTATACAGAACCATTCAGAACCTATCAGAACATCACAGAACCATCAACAAACATCATGAACTTCCAAAACACAATCAATATCATCTAAAACACTCTCAATCCACTTCTAAATCAACCAATCATCCCATAAAATCAACCATTCAGCTCTCAAAAACAACAAAAATCATCCAAAAAACAAGTCATTTCAAAACTCAACATATCCCCACACTTAATAAGGAAGCGTCCTCGCGACCCAGGAAAAAGGGAATACAAGTTCATAGAAAAGCTCAACTTTGATCTTCAATATCTTCTTACAAAGAATCCATCCACCACGACCCCATCTTATAACCTGGTTTTGATATAAAAATACAAAGAAAGGAAAACTCTTTTGAAATTAACACCTCTTATCAAACTAAAAATCATCACAAATTTGTAAAGGATATAAGAGTTTGCTTCTTCTTCATCTGCATCAGCTTCAACTCTCTAACCACGACCCCATCTCTACAAATCTCCAAAACATAGCTCGTACACGAAATCCAATAGGAAACCACCACGTTTGTTTGACATAAAGGGACTCACAACACAAACACTAATACACAACACAACCATCTGAATGACTTCTTCAAAAAGAGAGTTGTTCATTAAAAGCTTCCACCATACATTGGAAAGGTATCAATGAAGATGATCCCTTTTAAAAGATTGATGTTGTCGGAATCGATCCATAGATAAGGATTCATCTACAAAGTTTTTAGGAGGATTTTGAAAAAATTGGAGACAGCACATCCTTTCCAACAGGACCAAGTATCTGCTAGGCAAATAGAGAGCATGAAAATACAGTATCTCCAGCTGTTGGGAATCAATGCTAACATTGACATTCATGCACAACTTTGGAATAGGCTTTGAATCAGTATGAGAGTGCCTATGCATATACGCCAGGTACCAAGCAAAGTGAGCAGTTAATCTCACTGAGGGATCTACAGACTGTGAATACTGCTGGGCAAAATGAACATAGTTTTGATAAGCTTGACTGGAAGCTGTCCATTCTCCTGGAATTACTGGCCAATTAATCTGCGGTCCTGTAAGGCAATCATCCGAACTCCATCCCCTTCTTCTGAAAATCTGATTATCAAAACCGTCACAGTCACTAACCAACTGAGGTGGTTGAGATATGGAAGTGTTAGGAGAGGGTAGTGGAATAAGGGAAAGTGGATGTAGGGAGGGATAGGAAAAATCATAAAAGGAAGAAAAGGTTAAAGAAGGAGTGGCAGAAAATTGTAAGGAATCACTAAGGAACGGTGTTAACTGATAAATAGGAAATGTGGAGGGTACATTAATGAGGGGTGAAGGACAGGGTGGAGAAGGGGAAAATACCCTATCCTCAATAAAGGAACAGTAAGTGAAAATAGGAATTTGAGGGAAATTGGAAGGTTGGAAAAGAAGGGGTAAAATTACTGTGGAATTAGTTTGACAAAGGGAAAAATATATAGCATAGCGGTGAACCAATTGTTGGTAATAGAGGAGGGTAGGAACAGAAGGTCCCAAGAGAGATCGTCTATGATAGGCATCAAAGAAGGGAGCATCAAATGGATTATGTTTGGAAAGATAGGTTAAGAGATCCATCCTCAGTTGGTTAGTACTCTGGGCAAAGGTAGGAGCTGTGTTTTGTCTTTGATTGAGGACCACCGGATCAATCATGGGATGCCACGAATTATCCTGACAATCAGCTACTTTGGAGGAATAACTCTGGAACATATCAGCTATGCGCAACTCCAAATGATTGACATATAGAACAGCCTGTAAGACCACATCCCCCACATACCATGCCATATCTACCTCATCTGGGATTAACAAATCTCCTCGGAGATACATATATGACATCAACATGGTGTCTGGCGTGACAGAATCTTCAAAGACCATTCTGACTACCTCTGTCAACAACTCAGCAGACCAAGCCCCACTCCAGCCATCCTCTGGAAAAGGTAAATCCATCGTGGAAAGCTTCATATAGAAGACCAACTTCTGTAAGTGGTAGTGGACAAAGAAAGAATGGTCTGGTAGGACAAAGTCCTGAAACTGCTCAAAGGTAGACCATAACAAGTCCATTCTGGACTGCAATCGTTCCACTTTGTCTTGGAATAGAGGGCACAAAGTAGCCTGTCTCTGTAGGGCAGCCAAGTCCTGCTGTGAAAGAGAAGGAATTAATGGAACAGGAGGGCTTGGAGGAACAGAGCGGGACTTTGCAAGCTGATCTTGCAACTGCTGGATTTGGGAGGCTTGGTTGGCCACTGTGTCATTAGCCATCTGTAAAGCTGAAAGCTTGTCATCTAAAAGAACTTGGAATTCTTTCGCTTCTCTGGACATCCTCTCCTTCTCCTCTGAAAGGCTAGTAACCTGTGACTGAGCCTCGAATAACTGGGTCTTCAATGAAGAAATCTCATCGCTTTGAGTGGCAACCAGTTGGGTTTGCTGTTCCATTTGCTTAAATAGATCTGCTAGGGTATCCTTAGCAGAAGATAACTCAGATGTTGCCTTATGCAACTGGTCTTTGGACTGCATGAGCTCTTCATAGAAAGATGCGTACAGCTGTTGAACACAGGCTGTCACTGACAACTCAATGGAACTTTGAATATCCTTGCAGAGGAAAGGAATGGCATCTCCTGAAACGAGACTGTGCAGGGAAGGAACTGAGATCTCCAAGGATCCTTCTCTATGTGCGCGGAACAGATTATTGCAAGTGAGATACCCAGGGAGTTCACTGCCAGAAGTAGCAGGGATAGGCACTGAGGGAAGTACACCAGGGGCTTTATCCGCTACCCTCTTCAAGCGTTTACGTTGTATGACCAGGGGAGGCGGAGAATCATCATCCTCAATGTCAATAGGGGCTGACTCTTCTAAAGGTGGAGGAGGAGGTACTGGATCTGATGGAGGAGGTGGAGGCACAGTCTTCTGTAAACCTGAATAGGTCAAGAAGGCAGACAAATATGATCCATAGGTAACATTGGTAACATTACCCCTCGTGACTTTAACAAAATGCTGATCCATTTTAGTAAGGAGGTATGTGCTCCAATCAATAGCGACTCCTTTCAGCACCATCCTGGAAGCTGTGAAAAGCTCTTTGGACAAATAGTGGGATGGCGTTTTGGCAGGCATGAACCTGTCCTGAAGGAACTGACACATCGTCTTCCATATGGGATCAGTAATCATAGAAAACGAAACTCTTGAAGAGTCTATCACCTTCTTAACATCAAGGACTTCCCTTGTCTGCTTCTGCAACAGCTTGAGAATCTCTTCATTAGAGAAGAGCTGACGAGTGGTCACAAAAGGTTCTCCTTTGAAGGGAAGAGACAGAGCCTTCCCTAAGCCGCGAGACGTCAATGTCATAGACATGCCGTGGACTACGCCTGACTTCTTGCTGTAAGAGGCCAGGAACTCATCACATAATGACGGATCCTCTGGAAGTAATGGAAAAGGAGTGGCCACAAAAGCAGTAAGTCCCGCCTTCGTGAGGGGCTCAAAAGTAAGTAGGGACGAGTAATCCCTACTAACTAGTGGGACGTACTGGATAGGGGGAGGAGCATGAGAAGGTGCCATTCAGATGGTTACACACACACCACAAACACAGACAATCAAGGAGAATGCCTGCAAAACAACAGACAAAAACCAAGGATAAGAGAATTACCAAATAAGACGTGACCCGACCAACTAACCCCAAGCAAACCACATCCTAGAAAAAATTTGACATGACCTTGAGACAAATGCGACCGAAAGCTTCATGCGATGCATCAGACAAACACCGTGAACCCCGTATCAGGCAATAAAAGAAAAAAAACTGCATACCGTACCCGTAATCGTAACTAAGACAGGAAACCAAAACCATACCATATCCGACACATATCAATACGACATCTGTGATAGAACCAAGACTGGACCATGGAAAATAACACTAATGACTGCGCATACCCATCCCACGAAACGCTTCATTAAAAAGGGGAATTAAGTGCAGTGAGGGGGGAATTAATTTAATGAAGGGTTGATTTTAATCAATTATTAAAAATGGGTGAATTTTTATTAGGTGATAAACCTTAATAAGAAAACGGCGGTTCCTTATTATAAATTAAATTACCAATTATTAGGTTAAGCGGTGCAGTTATTCGATTCCCGGACTTCGATTCCCGACTGGGTCTCTAAATGCAATTCATTGATTACAAATTAAGGTGATGTGGAGCGCTTTTTTGCCAGCGCGTGCTCATGTGACGGCTGGTTCTTTTTAATTTAAAATTTAAAGTGCCTCTTTAGCGCACGTAGCGCGTGCTAAGTGAACGGCTGGTTGATTTTAATTTAAAAAAAGATGTGTGTTTAGCGCGAATGCGCGTGGAAACTGTGGGTGAATTAAAGGGTTCATTTTAACAATTAATTTGTGATTAAGGGGAAAATAAAAATAAATAAAGCACATAAAATAAATACCTGGAAGGGGTGTGTATGTAATGCAGGAATGCGCACGGAAGAGTTCCAGTAAAGGAAAAGTAAAGAGCACTGATAAAACAACAATAACAACACCTTAGCAGATGGGTGGATTTGGTTTGTGTTGGTTTTTTATTTTTATTTATTTATTTTTATTTTTAGTTGTGATTATTTATGGTTGAATAAATGGAAAATGAGCAAGGGAGGTGAGGGGAATTTTTTAGAATGTTTTTAGAAATTTTTAGAAATTTTTACAATTTTTTAAATGAATTTTCTACATTTATTGGCAATTTAGGGGTAAATTTAGGAAATGTGGAATTTTCAGAAATTATAGGGTAGGCAATTTCCAGCAGTCAAATTCCAAAAAATTGGCAAAATGCAAAATGAATTTTTAGAAATTTTTCTGAAATTTTTTTATGGAAAAATTAATGTAGTGATTAATTAAGTCACCTAAATCACATTAATCAGATAAGTCAGTTAAGCATAAGTCAATTAAGTCTGGTTAGTGGGATAAGTCAGGTGAGTCTACCTAAGTCTAGTCAGGTAAGTTAGTCAGCTAGGTTAGTCAGGATAGGTTAGTCAACCTAACTAAGGTTAGGTTAGGGTTAGTGGGTGGGATTAGGTTAGTTAACTAGGGGTAGTTCAACCTAGTTAGGTTAGTCAATTAACTAGGGTTAGTTTTAACCTAGTTAGGTTAGTCAATTAACTAGGGTTAGTTTTAACCTAGTTAGGTTAGTCAATTAACTAGGGAGGTTAGTTACTAGCCTGAGGGAGGAGGTGGAAGAGGAAGAGGAGGAGGAAGGGGAGGTGGATGGCGGCGTTTCGACGGCTGACGGCGGCTCCATGCGGCGGCGACGGCAGTGACGGCGGCCTAGGTGGTCGGAACGCTGGCGGCGACGGCGGGGCGACGTGGCGTTTCTGGGGAAGGGAGAAGACAGCGAACGGGCGGGGGGGTAGGCAGGAAAGCGGACGGGCGGGGAGTAGGGAGGAGACAGCGATGGCGGGCGGGGAGGAAGAAACGCCGCCGGGGGGGGGGGGGGGTAGGAGGCAAGGGAGTAGGGAGTCTGCGTGGGAGGAAGGAGGAGGTCGAGGGAGGAGATACGGGCGGGGAGGGAAGGCGAGGGAGGAGGAGGAAGGTGCTGGCGGGGGGGGGGGGAAGAAGGCCGCTGGGGGAGGGGTAGGAGGCAGCAGGCGCGGGCGGGGGGTAGGGAGGGGCTGCTGGCGGGGGGGGAAGAAAAGGCGAGGAGGAGGAAGGTGCTGGAGGGGGGGGGAAGGCGGCCGCTGGGGGAGGGGTAGGAGGGTGAGGAAGGAGGAGGCACGGTGGGCTGGGGGGAGGAGATGAGGGAGGAGGACACGCAGGAAGAGAGAGAGAAAGAAAGGGAGAGAAAAAAAAGAGAGGGAAGGGCGGTTGGGGGGAAGGGGTGGGCAGTTGGGAGGAAGGGGTGGGGGGGCCCGTGGGGGGGGCCATGGGGTGGGCAGGTGGGGGGAAGGGTAGGGAAGGGTAGGGACAAGGGTAGGGTAGGGGGGTGGGCAGGGTGGGGACAAGGGTAGGTACCCCCGTCCCGCGCACAGGCGCGGGGCGGGGTAAAAAAATTTGCCGTGATGGGATTGAAAGGACGCTGGGATGACAATACGGGTTAGGCGGACACGACCGGGGCGCGTGGAGACTCGTAAAATCGAAAAAGGGCGCGTTCACGCGTAAAACGGGCGCGCGAATACACGTAAAAATAAAGAAAAATTAATAACTCCCAATCCGGATGTCGAAACGAAATAGCATAAAAACAAAAAGTGGGCAGGACGGCAGGCGGAAAACAAGGAAAATACGGGACGGGGGTTCCGGGAGGGGTAAAGGGCGGTCACGTGCAAAAACACAAAAAACGAACCAAAAACGCAATTTAAAAATTAATATCGAAAGATCTGTGCATCGGAATGAAGTGCAGAAAAAAGAAAAACTGTGCAGAAAGATGTGCCCGACAATCCTATCACATCAAAACATAATTCTGACTGAGATAAGATGCGTTCACATGGAAAAAACCCAAAAAAAAAACCCGAAAATGGGATCGGAAATTAATAGCGGACAACCCATTCACCGGAATGACATGTAGTAAGAAGGAAAAATGTCCGCAGAAAGGGGTGGCACAGGGTTATCACGTTAAACCGCAGTTCCGGTGGAAGTAAGAGGGGTTCACATGTGAAAAACTCCAAAAATACTCCCGAAAAGTCATTTAAAATTTAATAAGTAAAAATCCGGAAGTCAAAAAAGGGTGGAGAAAAAAGGAAAAAGGTAGGGGAAGGCACAGGGGACACGGCTGTCAAATCAAGTTGGAATTCCGATGCAAATAGGGCAGGTTCACATGGAAAAATGTCAAAAATACACATGAAAAAGTCTTAAAAAACCGGAAAATTAATAACGGACAAACCATGTATCAAAATGATGCAGAATAAAAAGGAAAAATGTCAGGGGAAAAACGGTTGTTAGGGCTATGACGTTAGATCACGGTTCCGAAGCAAGAAAAGCGCGTTCACATGGAAAACCGGCTAAAGTGCGTAAAATGCTTCAAAAATTAATAATTCAAAAACCGTGCACCGGAACAGGGGTAGGTAAAAAGGAAAAATGATCAGTTCAATGGGGGGAACAGGGCTATAAAGTTGGATTTGGACTTCAGTGAACGTAGGATGCATTCACATGGCAGAACCTCAAAATCAGGGAATGAAGGAAAACTGCAAGGAAATAGCCCCAAGGGTGGGTGAAACATAACCGGGTGGGTGGGAAGGGATCCCATTAGGGTAAAAGCAGGGCAAGGCATACATGCATGAGCAGGGTAAGGCATATGCAAAGGATATGCAATGTAGATGCGCAGGGACGCATCCCCACACTTAAAACCTTAACGGATAGGGTTAACCAAGCAACAGGGACCTAGGACCACGCCATAGACCATCCACTAACGTCCCCACACTTAAAACATGAACGTCACGAAGAACCCGAAGTGTAGGGTTAGAAAAACTTGGCCCGTTTCGTCAAGAATCAAGGTTGAGTATCGATGGCACGTCCAATGTGGTTGTCGGCGCTGGAGGAACCAAGGCAGCTTCTCGGCACACGTTCATCATGGCAGGAACCATGCGGCAACACCCAGGGAGGTAGCTGATGGAAGGAATCGCAGGAAATTCGTCGATGATGAGGGATATTGCACTCAACTCACAGTCACTCAATTGAAATGAAAGAACAGTCACTCGCCCCATGACTGATATCACTCGAGGAATAAGGATTGAAACCCATATCTCATACCCGTTTGAGGAATCGACAAAGGGGAAATGGTGCAGAAGGAGTATGCCAGGGTGCACATTTGATGGTGCATTAGTGCGTCCAACCCGTCTGGCATAAGTGCAAGGAGGAAGGCAAGGGAGCCTTACAGTGCAGTGTACAGAACATGGTAATGTGTCTTGTGATGATGGCAAAAACCCATCCCGTGGGTGCATAGGGAAAGTGGAACATACCTGACTCCAAGTGTCGTAACGTCCCTCAATCTCACCTCTCGATAATTGATTGAAGAAACTCCAGTCACACTCATCCCACCCTCTGTCTCACGCTCTGTGGATAGATACAGGAGGGCAGCCTTTTCCTGAAACCCATTGATGTAAGCCTCACAGTCACTTGTGCAAAGGGTGTATGCCTTGTGCGCAGTTGATGGTGCAACAGTGCATCCCGCCCTGTGCCGGCATACGGTGCAAGAAGGAAGGCAAGGGAGCCTTATGGTGCAGTGCACAGAAACAAATTGTGCTTTGTGCATTGAGAGGCCCATCCCGTGCGTGCAACACTTCATTCACACTTCTCACCTCTCATTCGATTTGAAGGAAAAAGACTGGTCTCTCGCCCCACCCCCTGTCTCACTCTCTGTTGATAATTACAGAGGGCAACCCATACTCACATCCCCATCCGGTTAGGATGAAAGCTCACATCACTCAAGGGGTTGTCGATGAAGATCACGTCATCAGTTGTTGAAGAGGCATACCCAGGGAGGTAGCCATCAAATCGAACATTGTGTTGGATAGGAACATGTCGTCTGCTAGAGGACAGTTAGTCACTTTGCAAAGAGACCCAGGACACAGCGTACCAAGGGAGGCAGCTTCGGAATTGGATCCTGGGAATATCAATTAATGAATCCACTTCTGGACTGCTGGGTGTTACCACCTTTTCCACAGCCAGCTTCTCGCCCAAGGGTGTTTATCACCTTTTCTTGGAACGAGGCCTGCTATGACAGGGAATTTCTTCCTTTTCTCTCATAAGAGATTTGTTTGTTTGTTGTATATTTTTTTTTCTTCTTCTTTTTTTTATTTTCCCCTATTCCCGAGGGTGTTTCCACCTTTTCTCGAAGAACAGGTCGGCATGACAGGGACCTAAGTCCTTTTCTCCCATGACCGATATGTTTTGTTTTCTTTTCAGTATTGAGCAAGGGAATGGTAGAGAGACCATTTGTCAGAACCCACCTCGCCACTGTCGCTGGTGGAAAATAGAGGATAAGAAATCAAGACTAGAAGGGGGTTTGGAGGGGACAGAGGGTTGCGTCCACTTCATCAGGAGTGATTGAAGAACTGCTATCAGAAGTAATATCGTAACAAATACAGTGCCGCGCCAACGAGGGAAAAGATCAAGCGACCGTAATTGTCAAGATCCCCAAGGAGGGAAGTACTTCTTCAGGCGATATCCATTGATCAGAAAGGAAGCATCAGAGGCATCAACGGTCTGCACTTGGACAGAGCCATTAGGGTTGACTGCAAGTACCTTATAGGGGCCCATCCACCGCTGTTGGAGCTTGCCAGGAAACTTGCCAAAGCGTGAATCATAGGCTAGGACCAAATCACCTTCTTTGAACTCTTTGTGCTTGATGAAGCTGTCATGGTAAACCTTACGTCGAGCTTGCGTAGCTTCCATGCACTGTAGAGCCATCCGACGAATTTCGTCCAAACATTCCAAATGCAGGAGACGGCGTTGCAGTGAATCATCATCCCCCAAACGCTCTTTGATAGCCACTCTCAAAGAGGGTAATTCCAATTCAACAGGAAAAACAGCTTCTGTACCATACACCAGCTGGAAGGGTGTTTGTCCTGTTGCTGCTTTATGGGAGGTTCTGTATGCCCAGAGGGCCTCTGTAAGTCGATCATCCCAATCACGACGATGTGCGGCGATTGTTCTTGTCAGAATCGAGCAGAGGATGCGATTGGTGACTTTGACTTGGCCGTTGGCTCTGGGGTAATAAGGAGTGGACTTGCGATGGCGGATCTTATACAACTCTGTCAACTCTTCCATGACGTTGTTGAGGAAATGAGTGCCTCTGTCACTTACCAGCTCTAAGGGACTACCAAAACGGGTGATGATATTCTCATACATGAACAAGGCCACGCTGTTACCATCGTCCCGCTTTAGGGCTTTAGCTTCACACCACTTTGTGACATAATCCGTACATACGAGGATGTATCTGTTCTGTTTCCTTCTGGTAGGAGGGTCGATCGGACCTACGAAGTCAATGCCCCACTTCTCAAACGGCTTCAACGGAAGGTTAGGTTGCAATGGCATGGCACTTGTCTTCGTGGGTTTCCCCATTCTTTGACAAGCATCACATCTTTTACAGTAATCATAGGAATCTTTGTGAATTGCAAGCCACCAATAACCTACTAGCAGAGCCTTCCTGGCCGTAGCTTCTCCTGCAAAGTGACCTCCACATGGCTCGTCGTGGCAAGCCTTCAAAACAATCCCAATCTCATTTCCTGCAACACATCTTCGGAGCACTTCATCTTTGCCTTTCTTGTACAGTGCACTGCCTAGCAGGGTGTATGGGGCTGATTCTAGCATGAGCTTCTTCCTTTCCCGACTAGAGATACTAGGAGGGTACTGTTGGGTTGCCAGCAGATTGGCAATGTCCGCATACCAGGGAGTTACAGTTTCTACCAAGAATAGGGAAGCATCAGGGAGGTCTGGATCATCCCGCTCCTCGTCTGCAGTTTGTGGGATACGCGACAGATGATCAGCCAGAACATGGGAATGACCAGGCTTAGTAATCACCTCAAAGTCGAACTCCTGGAATAAAAGGAGCCATCTCATCAATCGTCCTTTCACATCTGCTTTGTTCATCAAGAAGGACAGGGCCTCATGATCCACATAAATTTTAAAGTGGGTAGATAGGAGGTAATGGCGAAACTTCTCTAGGGCAAACACCATTGCCAAGCACTCCAGCTCGGTCACTATATAGTTCCGTTCCCTATCAGTGACTTTTCGGCTTGCATAATAGATCGGTTGATCCAACTTCGAGGAGCCCTTCTGACAGAGGACAGCACCTAAGCCTTCAATTGATGCATCAGTGTGTACATGGAACTCTTTCGTCCAATCAGGAGGTTGCAGAATGGGTGCCTCTATCAGACACTGCTTCAGAGTGTGGAAGGCTTTGTCACATTCTTATGTCTAAGTAAACTCTGCATCTTTCCTCAGGAGCTTGTGCAAGGAAGTTGCCTTTGTTGCAAAATGGGCTATGAACCTTCTGTAGTAACCCACATGGCCTAGGAATCCCCTCAACTGTTTGAGGTTGGTGGGTGCTGTCAGAGCTGCAATCTTTTCAATCTTTGCAGGGTCTGTTGATATCCCTTGTGCAGAGACAATGTGGCCCAACAGAACTCCAGAAGAAACCCCAAAGATGCATTTGTCGGGGTTGAGGGAAATCCCATACTCCCGGCATCGGTCAAAACATTGTTCTAGATGTTCCCAGTGTTCACAAATCAAACTATAGACACAAAAGTCATCCAAATATACCTCAATAAAGTCGTGCAGATGATTTTGAAATGCGGCCATCATGACTCGTTGGAAAGTAGCAGGGGCATTGCAAAGCCCAAATGGCATCACTCGGTAAGGGTAGGTCCCCCATTCTGTGGTGAAGGTCGTTTTGGATTGGTCTTCTTCTGCGATTTGGACTTGGTTGTATCCGCTGAATCCATCCAGAAGAGAATAAAGTTCATGTCCTGCCACTGTGTCCAACAGTTGGTCTGTGAAAGGGATTGGAAAGTGATCCTTCTTTGTCTTGGAATTAAGTTTTCGGAAATCCACACATATTCGCAATTTGCCATTATTCTTGGGTATAACCACAATGGGTGAAACCCATTCACTATTTGCCACTGGATAAATGAACTCGGCTTCTAGAAGCTTCAGCAGCTCCGCTTTCACCAATGTGGAATAATTCGGGTTCATTCGCCTCTGTCGTTGCCGTACTGGCTTGGCATCAGGCTCCAAGTCAATATGATGTTGACATATTGTGGGATCAATCCCCTTTAGGTCTTTGTAAGACCATGCAAACACGTCCAAATTTTCTTTCAACAAGTTGTACAAGGTTAACAACTCCTCTTCTGGGAGACTGCTACCCACCTTCAAGTGGCGTTCAGTGCCATCTGCATCCACAAAGGTTAACGGCCTTTCACCTTCTACTTCTCGGATGAAGGTCCCACGGACCACTTCTGGATACAGATCCGACTCCTTCAAGGGAGTGGTGTCCTCGTCTGATGTCCCACTAGAACCAACTTCTTCTTTTGGTGGAGACTTAGGTTGCTCGTTAAGACGTTGGAATGGGATTAGAGCTGTTTCGGGTTTGGTTTCAAAATTAATTACCTCTTGGCTTAAAGACTCATCTTCTGATGATACATCCAGGAACGTCACATAACAAGGACCCTCTGATGCCTGTTGGGTTGGTGGGATCGGTGCTTGTTGGCACGGTGCATCATCATCATCTTTCTTTGGCAAGGATGGGTTAGGACGGCAGGAGCCACTCTTGAAAGACGGCTTGTTCTTCTTAATCCATCCCTTATAAAAGTTTTGTATATGAGAAGATCCATTTACCAGACCAAATGGTACCATCGCCATTCTGTCCCATAGCATGAGCTCATCGGCTTCTGATACTTCTGGAACTTCTTCTTCAAATGTATCCTCTTCAGGTGGGATAGACTCTTCCATTTCACTTTCATAATCTTCTTCGTCCATATCATATCCATCCTCTTCTGTCTCTGTTTCTGCTTCTGCTTCTGCTTCTGCTTCTGTAGGAGCTCTGTAACAGAAGAACAGATTCTCTGGTTCCTCTCCTGCCTCTGTCTCTGCTTCTGCTTCTGCTTCTGTCTCTGTAAGAGCTCTGTAACAGAAGAACAGATTCTCTGTTTCCTCTCCTGTCTCTGTCTCTAGCTCTGCTATGGCCATATAACAGGGAGAACAGTACATCCATGCTTCTATCTCACTATCAGAAGTGATTTCAGAAGTCATTCCCGGTTCAGGCAGAAAGTATTCACCCATTGATAATGGCTTTGCATCTTTTGGAAGTCGGCTTACAGTATCCACTGTTAAGGAATGTGCCACTGTTTTCTTGGGAAGGATCTGTTTGACAGCATCTTCGTCTGCTGACGTTCCATCCGTAACCTCATTAGGGGAGTCAGAAGATAATTCCAAGGAGGTGGATCCATGTCCTTTTTGAGAACCATACAGTTTCAGCACCACTTTGTTGGGTCCTCTACCCAAGGTCAAGGTTCCTTTGAACCAATCCGTCCTTGCTCTGGCTTCAAAAAGCCATGGTCTGCCCAGTAACAGGGGATAGGATGTACCATAAGAGTTTGGCTTCACCACCAAATAGGTTAGCCAATAATCTTTTCCAGCCACAGTAGTCTTCACATATGGAAGAATGCCCAAAGGCTTGATTCTACTCTGATCCGCCAGTCTGATGAGCCATTGGGTGGGTTGCACACCTTGTAGGCCTAGATCCTTCATCGTCACATCCGTCATAATGTTCACTGATGAACCACCATCAATCAGTGCATTTGCAATGAAGCAGCCTTCTATCCACACGCCAGTCTCTGGAGTACCCGGATCTAGGAAAGCATTAGCCACATCCACTTCTTTTACAGGCTCTGGAGCCTTGTTGGACTTTGTTACTGTTGAGGGAGCAATCCTTAAGCCACGTCTTCTTGTCAGTATACTTTTGAACCTTTTCCGGCAACTCGGAGACAACATCAATAATTGTCGGAATGTAAGGTTTGGTTTAAAGGTATCTAGATCTTTGACCAGATCGTATTCCTTAATAGGATCCACTGGCTTCTCTAACCGATTAGGGAATGGGGCAACACCCATTTTCATTTTTCCTCTTTCGTCCAACAGAGGAATTACAGGAACTTCTTCTGCCACTTGTGGCACTTCCTCCTCTTCTGTATCCTGGACCTCTGGTCCTGTCTCTGTAACTGTCTCTGTAACTCTCTGTGGCACTGTAGGGCTCTGTACGGCACTGTTAGGCTCTGTTCTGTTTTGTTCTTCTGGTGGAAGATTGAACTTCACTGTTCTGGCAGGAGGGTTATTTTCTTTCTGGGTAGGCGGTTCCTTCTGCTTTACACGCGTGATGGCAGCAACTTCCAATTCCACCAAATTGGAGGTAGGCTCTTAGGCCTTGGCTGGACTATCAGTAGCACTGTTTTTTACTGGGGTTGGACTTGGGCAATCTTTTGCAGTGTGGCCTTCTCCTTTGCATCGACTGCATAAGGGCTTGTAATCCACTGACCTTCGAGGATTTGGACAATTTAGTGAGATGTGTCCCTTTTCTCCGCATCTGTAACACTCCACTTCTGATCTCTGACCACCGCCAGACTGTCTGCCTCTGTAACTTTGGGAAGGAAATCTTCTGGGTCCGAAATTAGGACCAAACTCTCTAGGCTTGGGTCCAATATCTTGTGTTGTCATTTTGGATTCCAGCAAGTTAAATCTTGCGTCTTCTTCCTTTCTTCTCCTATCATGCATCTCCTTCAGAGAGCAAATGTCCTCTGTATGATTCTTCCGCAAACAGTAGGAACATAAGGCTCCAGGGATGGTTGGTTTCCGTGTACATTCAGTGGCTAAATGGCCTGCTTGATGACACTTACCACACCAAGTATTTGACCGCATCACATCTCTTCCTGCTCCTGCAACGTTGGATATGCTCACTGTGTTCACTTTCAGCGTCTGTAGTTGCTCTGTAATCACATCCATCAACTCCTTCTTAATGTTTGCAACTGAGTTAGATAAATAATCCTTCAAGCTTTCTCCTCCGGACATACTGGCAGGAGGGTTTTGAGGAGTTTCTGTAATCACTGCATAAACTGGTTGGGCTGGTACAGAGGGGTCTCTGTTCTGGTTCTGATTCAGTGCTCCTGTTTGAACTGTTGGCTGTTGACCCCAGTTGGTAGGGTTCCACTGTTGCTGCTGATTTGATAATGAAGAAATTGGTTGGGACCATTGTTGTTGTGGTTGAACCATCATTTGAGGCATGGATTGTGGCCACTGTGGATTTGGTGCACTGTACTGTGATACCGAGGGCATCTGTTGGTAGGGGTAGGGAACAGTCCCTGGGACTGCATTTGGTGGGTACATCATTCCTGGCACCAGAGGAGGTAGGACTCCTCTTCCTGTATTCATTGCTAGTCTAGCTTCCACTTCATCGTACGGTCTAGCACCTTCTGTTGCAGCTTGCAGGGTGGCTGGTCTTTGCATCTCCACAAACTTACGGACTTCCGGTTGTAATCCTCTGAGAAACACCCCCTTCTGAATGCCATCATCTAGATTATGGTTAGTCCATCTCTTCAGGATGGATTCCATTCGTGAGACATAGGCTTCTACTCTTTCTCCAGAGGTTTGACTTAGGTTCATAAATTCCTCTCTCATCCGCTCTTCAAAACCTTCACGCCTGAATTTAGTGAGGAAGGCCAACTTCAGGTCGTCCCATGTGCCAAAAGTTCCTGCTGCTTGTCTCTCATACCACTGAAATGCCGCGCCCTTGAAAGTGGCGGGGAATATTGCTAACCAATGCTCAGGGGTTCTGGCATTGTTAGCCACACACGCTACCATAAACTCTGCTACATGAAGATCGGGGTCTTCATTGTACTCTCCCTTAAAAACTGGCAATGGAACTACATTCGCTGGCCTGTCATCAATATTTCCAGGACGGATCTGGCTTGGAAGTGGACCTCCAGTAGGAGGAGGAAGGGCTTGATGTGCCATTGGGACTTCTGTAAAGAGTTCCGCAAGGGCGTCAAAGGCGGCTTCTGCTGCGAGCTTGCTCTCGGCTCTGATTTTTGCTTTCTCTCTTCTCACGTACCTCTGGACTCGTTCTAACGCTTGCCTCTTTATTGCGTCATTCATCAGGGGGTTGGCTCCACTATGTTGTTAGTGCTCCATAGAGGGTTAGCAGAAGGCTTCAGTCTCTGGAGGACTCTCTTGCCAACATTTCTTCTACTTGTTTCTTTTCAACGTCCCTGAATTCTGCTTTCATGCCACTGCACAGAGGAAGGTATTCGGTTCTGAAGGTGTCAAAATGCATACGTCTGAGCATGGTGGTGGTGCCATCATCATAGTAATGCCAGCTTCTGATGGTTTCAACAGTGTATGTTGTGAAAAACACTCTGTCTACCAACTTCTAGTGGGTTGCTAATTGAACAAACAGAAGATTGTCAGTACACCAAGCATCCCATGTATCTTGCTGTTGAGCGTCCAAGAACAAATTCCAACTCTTTTCCTTCTTGTCTTTGTGAACCTCTACAGACCAAGACTCCTGAAGCTTCTTCACAATCTCCCACTTGATGTTGTCTGGAAACTTCTCAATGAATGCCAAATCTTCCATGGATGTTCATTCTCTCTGTTTCTGCTCTTCAGTTTGTTCCCAAACAGTTTGCCACCAAGATGCAAGTTTCTGCTGCTTCAATGAAGAAAAGAACACCGGGCACAACAAATCTTCATGCAGCATCATGTAAATCTCCCACGGATTTTAATAGAACCAACCATATTCTTCAACATCTTCACAAAATCCATCAATAGAACAAAGAAAACAAAGAAGTACACCATCTTTGAATGGAAATACATCACATAGTATTCATCTTCAATATCTTCATAGTCTTCTCTCTCAATCTCTCATATACAATCACTCTGTTTGAGTAAAATTGGCTATCTCTGACTCTCTCTATCTCACTCCATCAATAATACATCATATCCTCACTACAATCTCTCAAAAATCACTCTCAATAATCACTCTTAGGTCGTGGATACCCCTCCCAAGAGGTATGTCTGATATGAAGGGTCACCAGAGCCACTACAGTGTCTCTTCACAGCTCACTACTGTCACTTCACTCTAGTCTTCTCTTGAGTCTTCAACAGCTACTTCTTCCACTTCCTTCAGCTCTTTTGCACTTGTATCCACCTCTTTCCAAGGCTAGAAAATACATTCCACAGAACACTTACAAAAGCATACAGAACAGTCTACAGAACAGCTACAGTACAGAACAGAACAGAAACAGAACAGAAGCAGAAGCTCTACAGAAGACCTACAGAAGGTTATCAAAACTTCATAACTCACTCTCAAATCATTCCAAACTCTCACAAACCATTCAATAAGCTTTCACAATATCTCATTCTTCATCAATCAATACTTCATCCCTCCTTACAGAAGATAATCAGAACAAAACAGACCAAAACAGAGCAAAACAGAAGGTATACAGAACCATTCAGAACCTATTAGAACATCACAGAACCATCAACAAACATCATAAACTTCCAAAACACAATCAATATCATCTAAAACACTCTCAATCCACTTCTAAATCAACCAATCATCCAATAAAATCAACCATTGAGCTCTCAAAAACAACAAAAATCATCCAAAAAACAAGTCATTTCAACACTCAACACAAACCCCGTGACATTCCTTGTGAGTGCCAGGCGGCACTTTCTAGACTCTCTTCCCGATGGGCTGCTAAGATGTGTCCTACAAGTGGACAGGGTGGACATGTTACAGGGGTTCCATTTTTGCTGGCCAATATACCATCTATGGCAAATATTTCATCATCTTGAGCTCTTGTCTTCTTCATGAAAACCCTATTTCTTGACAGTTTATTACAGCAGTAAGTAAATCTCAGATTACTTCTTCAAAATCATGGGGTTTTCATCTATTCCACTCCTTGTGGTCTCTACTTATACCCTATGACCGACATTGAAGGACCTTTGAGCTTGAAGCTTTGTTTGAGCATGGCTATGGAGGTTTCAAACCCTAGGATTGATAGTTTTGGACATCACTAAAAATTTTCAAAAATTTTGAAGAATTTCATGGGGCTTTTTCTCTTCAACACTTCCTGAAGGTTCTTAGCATCAATGACCAACAACATTTTGAAGGTTCTTCCCCAACATTGAAGAGATTGAACCATTTCTTGAAGGTTGAAGAACTTGGACAGCATAGGTATTGCCTAGATCAATAATTTTGGAGTTCTTCTTCAAATCTTAGACTTCTTCTTGTTGTTTGAAGGCTCAGCAATGATCTATTTGAAGAATCTTGTGCCACTTAACTCCTCTTCATCAACCTATTGCCTATGGAAGACCGATGGAGCATTCTCAAGGGTATGATGCTGTAAGTAAATGCCTCCTCCTAGAATTATCATTGGAAGGACTATTTTACTTATTTTCAAGGTGAAATTGAAGTTCTTTAAGCTTCAATAGTCTACAAGAAGTCTCTTATAGTTACCTACTTCTTCTTCAACCATTAAGCTTTCTTGGTCAGTTGGGGATGCAATCTTGTAATGCCATATTCATGGAATGGCATAATTCTCTTGGCAAGGAATTTTATGCTTGAAGAGCATTAGTCCTTGCATTGTTATGTGTCATTCTAGTAGGTATTTGGTTGTTTGATCAATGGAAATCGATCAATGAACATCTATGGAAAAATGGTTCAGTGTTATGGATGCAACATGATAATGAAGTATGGCAGCAAGATGTATTCTCCCTTGGACAAATGGAATGCAGAGATGAGTATGCAATGAATGTTCAATGCAATCTACTTCAGTCCTACACTTGGAAGAGTTAGTACTTTGATGTATGCAGTGGTATGAACAGGGCATACATGTTCATTGGAATTCCTATGGGAAAAAGAGTCTTTCTCTTTCAGTGAATTTCAATTTGGATTTTTAATTGATGGGTTATTTGACTTGAATTCAATTGGATTCTTGCATCCTTGAATCCTTGGTAGTAAGGATTTTCATCAACATCAAACTCTTGATTTACATTGTTTCACTACAATTCTTCATTGCCATTGAAACCTCAAATGCATTGGAGTTTGGAACATTTCTCTCATTGGTTTGTCTCAATGAACATTGATTAACTCATGAACATTTGTATACTCTCAATGTACCATGGAATACCATATGAAGATCATGATGTAATGCTTTGGGTTGGTAGTGAATTATGCCTACAGCTTTGTAGAGGACTTGGTGTTGGTACTTATGCATTTAATGCAGGTCATTTGATGTCTAAGTGACCCTACCAAATTCCTATTATGCCGATGTCAAAACAAGGCATAAATAGGGTAAAATAGGGTGCTGTCTACTGTGGACAATTTTGGAAATTCTTAAACAGAGAGAGGTATTGGCACTCTAAAATTAAAAACAGGATTCCTAATTGAAGCTAGACATCGTGGGCTTCGATTAGAGCTATCAAACACCTCATTCGGATCCATAGTACTCAAGTTATGGCCAAAACAGTGCATAGGGGTAACCAGGACGACATGGTTACAATGGATAGTTTGGCCAGAGATGTCAAGGAAATGAAGATAAAAGTTGAAGAGCTTGTGTATTTTTTTGATAGGTGTATGGAACAAGCGCCTAGAGTTCAGAAAAATGTTTATTCATATGGTGTTTCTCATGAAAAAGAGAATGGCACTGATGTATATGGAAGTGTTTCCTGTGATACTCCAATCTTTGGATATGATGGCTATGGACCTTATGCCTCTTCTTCTTCAAATGGACGGAGTTTATGAGTTCTTTTGGACATTATGGATGTCATGTTTCATGCCAAGATGGTCAAAGTCATCCACTTCCAAACGGATTTGAGAATCAACAAAATGGTTATGTCTATGATAGATTTGTTCATGAGAACCATGTATGCAGTCCTCCTTGTCAAGTCAATGGTTATTGTGGTTCTTTTGAGAATAGACATGATGCTTATATGGACTCTTATCCTTATGATCATCAACATGATGCATATGAGCAGCAACAAGGTGGTTTTTTCTATGGCAGATTTGATCATGAGAGTAATCATACAAATGCTCATGGCCAGTAGCTTGATACATTCGGGCAATAGCAAGGATATTTTGGAGGGACATATGCATATGAAAATCATGCTTCATCTTTGAAATCTACTCCAAAATACTTTGGACAGCATGCTGATGATCATACCTATGGGGATGCCTATGTTTACGGGCAGCATTGCAATGTTAAATGTAGTTGTCTTGAATGCTTCCAAGAGAAATATTATAGGAATGAGTATCATGTATCTTGTTTCCAACAACATTTAGTTGACTATGGGTAGCATGGACCATGTAATGCAAGAATTTATTATGGTCAGCCTATGGTAACTAATGCAAGAATGTATACAATGCAAACCAAAGAGGTTAACATCATAGAGAAAAATGAAGAAGCTAATGAACAAGACATCACTCAAGATGATGATGACAATGAAGAAGATATACAAGAGAATGATCAAATAGAAGACCAAGAGCAGGAATTTCAGAATGAAGATAGTGAAGAAGATGAATATCAAAATGAAAAAGAGAGTTTAATGGATAATGAAGAACACGAGGATGCAAAGATATGTGATGATGGTTCACAAGGAGAGCTAGTTGCGGAAATGGATGAGAATGCATATCCATATGATTATGAGCTACCTTGGGATAATCATGTTGATGAGATACATAAACCCATCCTTGGTCATGATTCTTATGATTCCATGGTTGGTCTACATCAGCCCATAATTGATCAAGGACTGCAACTACCTAATGATGTTTCTTCGGATTCTCATGTATATGATTTTGAATATGGTGCTACTATGTCATATGATTTGAATGCATCATTTCCCTATGATCTTGGTATTTATGGTGGTAATCATGAATTCTTGGGTGGTTTCCCATTTGACCCGGGAGGTATAGATGATATGCATGATTCTTGGGCAGGTACCCATGATTTTGACAATTATTTTGAGGGATTTCCTTTTGATCCTAGGGGTACTTGATATCTTTATTTGGAGTATTGCCTAAAAGGTAGTAACTCATAAATGGGTGCTACAGTTTTAATGATTTTCCTATGGTTACTACATATGGAAAAGTGCATTCCAAAGACAAGGCAGCTTGCAGTCCAAAATTTTTGTCATAAAATAAATTTACTTATCCCAATCAATTTGTAAGCTTTATGATTGAGGAAGGTTCTATATGATGTCTAATTTTGAAATGTCCCCCCCCCTCCCCCCCCGGTGATCCCCATGCTTCCCCCTCGTGCCTCCCCCCATGAGAACCCTCCCTCAAATTTTTTAATTTTTTTTGAAATTTTTTTACCCTCCCTCTCTTTCCCCCCTGCCGTGTGCATGGAGAGAGAGAGAGAGAGAGAGAGAGAGAGAGAGAGAGAGAGAGAGAGAGAGAGAGAGAGAGAGAGAGAGAGAGAGAGAGAGAGAGAGAGAAGTGAGAGTAGGGGGGCATGCAGCCCCCCCAGATGGTGGCGGACAGCCGTCTCTTCCCCCCCCATACCTCCTCCCCCTATAAAGGGGAGCCTTCACCCCCCTCCCTCGACTACAAAGTGGCCCCTCCTCCCTGGCATTTAGACGGTGGCTCCTCCCTCCGTTGGTAGCGCACCCCCTGCTGCGAATACAGCACCCCCCCTGGGGGCTTCCATCAGATTACTCCCCCCTCCTTGTTTCGCCAGGCAACTGCCCCCCGTGACCAGAAAAGAAGAAGAGAGAGAGAGAGAGAAGAGGGAGAGAAAAGAGAGAAGGAGAAAAAGAAGAAGAAGGAGAAGAAGAGGGAGAGAGAGGAGAAGAAGAAGAAGGAGAAGAGGGAGAGAGAGAAGGAGAAGAAGAAGGAGAAGAAGAGGGGGAGAGAGGAGTAGAAGAAGAAGAAGAATAGGGAGAGGGAGAGAGAGGAGAAGAAGAAGAAGGAGAAGAGGGAGAGAGGAGAAGAAGGAGAAGGAGAAGAGGGAGAGAGAGAAGGAGAAGAAGAAGGAGAAGAAGAGGGGGAGAGAGGAGAAGAAGAAGGAGAAGAAGAGGAGAGAGGAGAAGAAGAAGGAGAGGAAGAGGAGAGAGGAGTAGGAGAGAAGAAGGAGAAGAAGAGAGAGAGAGAAGGAGAAAGGAGGAGAAGAAGATGAAGATAATTAGGGAAGGATATAGGGAGAGAGAGATAGAGAGAGAGAGAGGGAGAGAAGACTATGAGATGGAGAGAGTGAGATAGAAGGAAAACAAATTGGGGAGAGGGTAAAAGAAGAAGAAGAGTTATGCATGTTTGATGTCACATTGTTTGGCCTTAGATTCCTTGTGAACTTGTGTACCACTTCCTTTTGCCAAGGCAAGAGTGGTCGATTTACCTCAAGGGTTGCAAGATAGGGAACACACAAGGATGGCACCCAAGAGAAGAGTTACAAGGAGCACAAGCACTGAAGTTGCAAACGGAGCTAGGAACATATCCAATGCAAGCGAAGACATGAATACCACCAACCCTCCAGCAACTATAGCTCATATCCAGGTTGTACCAAGATTTAGATTCTTCTCACGCATCTTGAATTCTTAAATAGAGGTAGAATTTCATGTATTGGCCATTAAAGGGATTAGGATGGGTTGATCTTCTACCCTAAATAGGTAGCCATGATTAATAAAAGTCAAGGTGAAATCACTTAGCTCATTTAAAGGATCTAGAAGGAATTTATTAAATCAACCTTGCAAAGCCCTATCCCAAGGGGGAGAGCAAACTTTAGGGTAGTTGATTTATGCTAGGCATGTTGCTTGGAACTATTGAAATGGTTTTAACGAAGGTTGATCTTGTTAAAGATGGATTGTTGTCCCAAGTTATGCTTGATTGTTTGAAAAGGGTATCTCCAAGTGAATGTCAACTGGTTGTGTTGGTAAGAGGAGAGAATCTTACTAAGGATAGGTGGATCATAAGAAAGGTGATTGCTTGATGTGGTTTTGGATGCGAATCCAAGTTGTTTGTGATTGATGATTGCATGGCCGGGTCTGAGATGACTGATTGCCATGGAAACAAAAGGGATGTTTTCCCTAGTAAATGTTATTAAGCTGGCTGTTTCAGCTGTGGTTGTTTTCCTTAAGGAAGGATGGCGCTAGCTATCCTCCACGAATTGCCAAACCCTAACTAAGGGGGTTATGAATCCACATCAGGAATGTGAAATGAACCCACCGCGAGAGGTCTCTCCATGGAAATTACTTGGCGTAGGAGGACACTTGGGTGCCAGGGGGGCTCTGGCCATAAATCCCAATGCCTTTGGACCCTACACAAGTGTTCTACGTGACTCGGGATGGGATCTCGAGGCCTTGATACTAGTTACAAGGTGGAATCTTGGTAGAATAAACCTTCGAGTTTTTATTTTCGGGATACGGAAGGATTGTTTCTGCGGAGGCAGAAAGGAATACTTAATTCTCTTGTATGGGCGAGAGATAAACATTAATCTGAATGTATGTTAAGGAAGTGTTTGATCTTGTTATATTTTCTTCGTGTCTGTGTCCTAAATTACGTAAAGGAACTTGTGATTAACGGGTTAATTAAGGAAGCTGTTTTTATGTGTCAAGCATATTGTGGTAGGTAATTAGATAACTAAAACAACCCCCGAGGGAAGCGTGGTGGATGTGACCGATGGGTCTATCCTACGAAAGGTTGGTCTCGATTAGCCGAGAGCTTTCCTCAATGGAGTTTATTTGGTGCAAACATTAGATAGACAAGGAACTTAGAACTTGTAAGTTAAAAACTCGATTCATACCGTTTTAGGGGATCGGAATGGGACTATGCCCTACAGGCAGAGAGGACGAGCGATGCATCCCTCTCGTTTCCCATTCTCTTTGAACCAAGTGCGGTATGAGTCTGCTTTGGCCCAATTGTGTCTGCACAAAGTGGAGCAGTTGTAGGCCGACGCTAGAATGCTGTTAGGAAGACCTGATTACAAGGAACCTGAACTCCTAGTGGGAACGGCCGGATAAGTTCCGTTGCGGGGCAGACTCGAGAGACCCTAGTTGGCAAACCCTATGTCATTCCTTGGGAGTGCCGGGCGGCATCTTCTAGATATATCTCTCGATGGACTGCTAAGACGTGTCCCATGATTTGAGGAGCATGCATGTTACAAATTCATTATGACATCTCATATGCTAAAAACCGACATGTATTTCAAAAGTTATGACCATTCTCCTACAACAACCCTGTTTGGATAGTTTTTAGTAGTTTACAGCCATCACCTTCATTGTAATTTTTTCTATATTCCCAAGCTTTGAGGACAAAGCTTTTTTGGGAAGGGATGGTTTGTAATGTAGGAATTTTAAGGCTTGCTAGAGTTAGGCTAGGGTTACCTATAAATAGGGGAGCATCCCCTAAATTTGGGATCATGCTATTTTGGAACAAGAAGTTTCATTTGTTTCTTCCCTTGTAACCATTTCATTTCATAGTTAATGATAGTTCTAGCTATGGTTTCTTGCCAATTTCTTGTCCATTTCTTATCAATTTCATGTTCATAGGCTAGAATTAGGCTAAATCAGTTTGAGTTAAGAATCCTTTATTACATTCGTGCTTATGCTCTTCAAGATCATCCTCGTCATCATTGACATCATCATCTTGCTCCATATTTATATCATCATCATTTCGAACTAACAAGAGGAAGAGGTAGTGAGAGAGAGAGAGTTTGAGAGAGAAGAGGGGAGAATAGTCACAAGAGAGGGAGTTAGAAAGAGATAGGGAAAAGATAAATAGTGAGAAGAGAGGGAAATAGAGAAAAATATACTAGTTGGGTTACTCTGTCCTTCCAGAAACTCCCTTGTTTTCTTGAATTCTAAGAATCCCATTTTCCTCACCCAATCTTACCTCAAGACATATGCAATTGGAGGCACTACAAGGCTTCAAGGCAAGATAGAATAAAGAATGAGCTAGAAGAAGTTTTCTTGCTACAATGGCCTCCGAAGCAAGCAACGGAGAGCCAAAGTGAGATAAGAGGTTGCACATGTGAATAAGGTCCCATATGTACCAACTTCTATTTAGGTGCCTTGGATAGATTCAAAAGTAATTTTGCTTAAGTCAAATGATTGATGATTGATTAATTAGTTTGTAGCTAATTGGCTACTATTACTACTTGCAATAATGTTGGGTAAATATTAATTTTTATTCATGTAGGCAAGAGTCTTGAATATCTTTAAATTATTATGCATTCAAGAGGGAATTACAACTTACAACAATGACGTTCGGATATGAAAATGAATTGTTCATTAGGAACTAGTCATGATTATCCCTCAAAGTTTGGAATTAGTAGAAGTAAACATTACAAGAAAATGGGTAAATAGTGTTGAGAGTGGAAAAAGACTGAATTTTTGACTGATTTTTGTTGTTTTTGGTGGACTGAATGATTGATTTGGTATGATTTTTGATTTATTTTAGAATGATTTGGAATGATTTGGATATGTTTGGATTGATTTTGATAGCTCATGATATTTTTTTATGAAGATATATTGATGTGATAGGTTCTGATAGCTTCTGTATGATCCTGTTTGAGCCTATTGAGCTTCTATTTTGCTCTATTTTGTTTGAGTAAGTGAGGTTGGGATATTGAATGATGAATTTTGAGGTTGTATGATAGCTTATTGAGTGATTTATGATGGGATTATTTGGTTTTAGTTGAGCCGAATGTTTGCTGTTTAGTTGCTGTTGAACCTCTGTAGACCTTCTGTAGAGCTTCTGTAAATCCTCTATAGATCTTCTCTATGTGTTTTGTGATATGATGATGTAATTTGGGAAAGTTTTCTAACTTTTTGAAAGGATGAATCTAAGTTCAAAAGAGCTAAAACAAATGGAAGAAGTAGTTGTTGAAGACTGAAGTGAAGTGACAGTGATGAGCTATGAAGAGTCACTTTAGTGGCTTTGGTGCCCTTTCATACCTCCCATGCCTCTTGGAAGGGGCATCCACGACCAAGAGAGGATTATTGTGAGTGATTATTGAGCATTGTAGTAAGGAGATGATGTACTATTGATTGAGAGAGAAAGAGAGCGTCAAAGATAACCAATTCTATCAAAACAATGTATCTATCTATGAGAGATTGAGAGAGAGAGAACTATGAAGACAATGAAGATGAATATTATGTGATTATTTCCATTCAAAAGTTGTGTATTCTTGTGTGTTCTTGGTAAGTTTTAATGTATTCTATGAAGATGTTGAAGATTATGATTGATTCTATCAAATCCGTGGGGGATATCTACTATGATGCTGTGTGAAGATTTGTTCTTTTCCTTGTTGTGGTTCTCTAAAGAATGAAACAAAAGCTTTTTGATGTTACAAGATAGATTTTCTTGTAGTAGAATCCCCTTTTCCTTGGTGTCTCTCTTGGGGCTCCAGTTTTTGGTACGCAGTCGAGGAAACTTGCCATCAACAAGTATCAGAAGAGGCTGAAAATGAAGGAAATGCCATTGTTAAGAAGAGAAGAATTCAATGGATTCTTGCAAAGTTTCTTCTTCCGCTGAAGAGTTGGATATTCTTATTGCCAAAGCCACTTTTTACAAGAAGTTCATCCCACAATGGCGGAAACATATTACCATCATGATGCAAGCTCTATGTGGTGGACTATTTCCTCTTCCTATTGAAGCAACATAGACGTGCATCTTGGTGGCAAATTGTTTGAAGTGCAGAAACAGAGAGAATAACCATCCATGGAAGATTTGGCATTCATTGAAAAGTTTCCAGCCATCATCAAGTGAGAGATCGTGAAGAAGCTTCATGAGTTGTGGTCAGTGGAGGTTTACGAAAATAAGAAATAAAAGAGTTGGAATTTGTTCGTGGATGCTCAATAGCAGGACACGTGGGATGCCTGGTGCATTGACAATCTTCTGTTTGTCCAACTAGCAACCCATTGGAAGTTGGTAGACAAAGTGTTCTTTTCAACATACACTATTGAAACCATCAGAAGCTGGCATTATTATGACGATAGCACAACAAAGATCCTCAAAAGAATGAGTTTTGATACCTTCAAAACGGAATATCTCCCCCTTTGTCGTGGCATGAAAGCAGAATTCAGAGATGTTGAAAAGAAGGAAGTAGAAGAGATGTTGGCCAGAGAGTCCTCCAGAGGCTGAAGTCCCTCTAATTCTATTTTGTTGAGTACAAACCAACTGGTTGGACCTTACCCTCTTATGAATGACACAATCAAGAGGCAAGTGCTAGAATGAGTCCAGAGGTACATGAGAAGAGAGAAGGAAAAAATCAAGGCCGAGAATGAGCTTGTAGAAGAAGCCTCCTTTGATGCCTTAAAATCACTCTTTATAAAAGTCCCCATAGCGACTCAAGGTCCCCTTCCTAGTCAGATTCGTCCTGGAAATATTGATGACAAGCTAGCAAATGTAGTCCCATTGCCAATTTTTAAGGGAGAGTACAATGAATACCCCGATCTTCATGTAGCAAAATTTATGAAAGCATGTGTGGCTAACAATGCCAGAACCCTGAGCATTGGTTAGTGATATTCCCCGCCACTTTCAAGGGTGCGGCATTTTAGTGGTATGAGAGACAAGCAACAAGAACTTTTAGCACATGGGATGACCTGAAGTTGATCTTCGTCACTAAATTTAGGCGTGAAGGTTTGGAAAAGCGGATGTGAGAGGAATTCATGAACCTAAGTCAATCCTCTGGAGAAAGAGTAGAAGCTTATGTCTCACAAATGGAGTCCATCTTGAAAAGATAGACCAACCATCATTTGGATGAAGGCATCTAGAAAGGAGTGTTCCTCAGAGGCCTACAACCAGAAGCTCACAAGTTCATGGAATTGAGAAGACCAATCAATTTGCAAACTACACTGGAAGGTGCAAGACTGTATGATGAAGTTGAAGCAAGGTTGTCAATGACCTAGGGAAGAGGAGTCTTACCTCCTCCCATGCCAGGAATGGTATACCCACCAAATGAAATCCCAGGGACAGTTCCCTACCCCTATCCTCAGATGCAAATAGTGCTGTAGTAGTACAATGCACCTAATCCACAGTGGCCCCCACAGATGACAATGCCTCAAATGATGGTTCAGCCACAACAATAGTGGTCTCAAATAGTTCCTCCAATGACGACTCAACAACAGTGGAATTCTACCTAATGGAATCAACAACCCCAAGTCTCAACGGGATCTCTGAATTAGAACCAGAATAGAGGACCCTCTGTATCAACCCAACCCGTGTATGCAATACAAAAGCTTCCCAAAACCCTAATACAACTACTCCAAGAGGTGAAAATCTAAAGGACTACCTATCAAACTCAATTGCAAGTATTAAGAAAGACCTTATGGATGTGATTACAGAGCAGCTACAGATGCTAAAGGTGAATACCGCCAATATATCCACTCTTGCGGGAGGTGGAAGAGATGTGATGTGTTCTAATACATGGTGCGGAAAGTGCCATCAAGTGGGACATTTAGCCACAAAATGTACCCGAAACCCAACCATTCCTAGAGCTTTCTGTTCATACTATTTGAGTAAGAACCATACAGAGGATATCTGCTCTCTGAAAGAGATCTCTGAAAGAGATGCATGAAAGAAGAAAGAAAGATGAAGACACAAGATTCAACTTGCTGGAATCCAAAATGACAATGCATGACATTGGACCAAAGCCTAGGGAGTTTGGTCCTAATTTCGATCCAAGGAGGTTTTCCTCTCAAAGTTACAGAGGACAATAGTCTGGCGGTGGTCAGAGATTAGAGATGGAATGTTACAGATGTGGAGAAAAGGGTAATATCTCATCGAATTGTCCAAATTCTAGAAGATCTGTGGATTACAAGCCCTTATGTAGTCGATGCAAAGGAGAAGGCCACACTACAAAAGATTGTCCAAGTCTAGCCCCTGTGAAATCTATCTTTGATACCCAATAGAAGACCCAAAAACCCGCTTCCAATTTGGTGGAATTGGAAGTGGCTACAATAACACATGCAAAGAAAGGAGAACTTGTAGTTCCAAAAGATAATGCTCCTTTTGCCAAGACTGTGAAGTTTAACCTTCCTCGGGAAAAGCAAAACAATGCAATCTAGAGTAAGGAAGTACAGAGCACTACAGAGCCATAGAGAGCTACATAGACAGTTTTGCAGAGACACGACCAGAGGTCCAGGAAATAGAGGATATAGAAGTACCTCCTTATGAGGAAGAAGCATAAATGTTGCCACTCCTAGAAGAAAAAGGGGAGATAAAAGTGGGTGTGGCCCCATTTCCCAGTAAATTGGAAAAGCATGTGGATCCTATCAAAGAGTATGATTTGGTCAAAGACCTAGACACCTTTAAACCAAACCTAACATTCCAATAGTTGCTGATGCTGTCTCCCAGTTGCCAAAAAAGATTCAAAAGCATCTTGACAAGAAGATGCGGCCTAAGGATTGCTCCCCCGATAACAACAAAGTCCAACACAGCCTCAGGACCCGTGAAGGAAGTAGATGTATCCACCACCTTCCTAGATCCTGGAACCTTAGAGATTGGCATATGGATAGAAGGGTGCTTTATTGTAGATGCATTGATCGATGGAGGCTCATCAGTAAACATAATGATGGATGTGGCAATGAAGGATCTAGGCTTAAAAGGAATGCAACCTACATAGTTGCTTATCAGATTGATAGACCAAAGCAGAATCAAACCGTTGGGCATCCTCCCATACGTAAAAACAACCCTTGCAAGAAGATACTATTGGTTGACATATTTGGTGGTCAAACCACATTCCAATGGGACCTCATACCCTCTATTGTTGGGAAGACCTTGGCTTTTTGAAGAAAGAGCAAGGACGAACTGATTCAAAGGAACCCTAACACTCGGTAGAGGACCCAATGAAGTGGAGTTGAAGTTGTATGGATCACAAAAAGGTAATGGATCTACGTCCATCACAGTCATAATAGACTCCTCGAATGAAGTAACAGATGGTACCTCAGGAGATGAAGAGGCTATCAAACAGATCTTTCCCAAGAAAACAGAGGCTGTCAAACAGATCTTTCCCAAGAAAACAGAGGCTATCAAACAGATCTTTCCCAAGAAAATAGAGGCATAGTCCCTAATAGTGGGCACTGTAAGCCAACTACTGAGTGAAGCAAAGTCTTTGTCCATGGGAGAATACCTCCTGGCTAAACTCGATTTGACTTTTGAAATCACCTCTGACAGCGAAATAGAAGCATGGATGTATTGTTCTCCCTGTTACATTGCAATCGTAAAGAAAGAAGCAGAGACACAAATAGAGATAGAGACAGATGCAAAGACAGAACAGAGAGCTTGTTCTTCTCTTATAGAGTATCCACAGATGTAGAAACGGAACCTAAGGAGGACAAAAGTGATAATGCAGATGAAGATTATGAAAGTGAGCTAGTAGGATCTATCCTACTCACAGAAGACAGAGAGGAGCAAGACATTCCTAAAGCCTCATAAGCAAAAGATCCCTTTCTGTTTGACAGAATGATTGCGGTAGCCTTTGGACTGATCCAGGAATCATATCATATGCAAAGCCTTTATAAGAAATGGATTAAGAAATATAAGCCTTCCTTCAGCAGTGGCTCTTGTCGTCCAAAGTTACCCCTCCTTGAAGAAGATGATGACGATGCACCCTGTCAACAACCCCCGGCCATGCAGCTCAAACAAAATGCAGGAAGTTCCTGTTATGTGATATTCTTGGATGTATCTTTAGAATACAAATTCTTAAGCCAAGAAGTACCTCATCCCCAACCCAAACTCAAAACCTCAATGATACCCTTTCAGCCTCCCAAAGAGCGAGCTAAGCCTCCATTAAAAAACAATAGTAGTTCCAGTGCATCATCAGAAGATGAGACCACTCTCGTGGAAGGTGAAAGACAATTGACATTCTGGAATGCTGACGGTACCAAACGTCACCTGAAAGTGGGTCTAAATCTTCCAGAAGAAGAAATAGTGGTCCTATGAGACCTACTAAAGGAGAACTTAAACGTGTTTACATGGTCGTATGAAGATCTAAAGGGGATTGATCCCACAGTATGCCAACACCACATCGATCTAGAGTCTAATGCCAAACCTGTGAGGAAAAGATAGAGGCGCATGAATCCCAATTGTTCTACTTTGGTGAAGGCTGAATTATTGAAGCTCCTTGAAGCTGGGCTCATTTATCCCGTGGTTAATAGTAAATGGGTTTCGCCCATTGTGGTTGTACCCAAGAAGAACATGAAACTTTGAATATGTGTGGACTTTCGAAAGCTGAATTCCAAGACAAAGAAGGATCATTTCCCTATTCCTTTCACAAACCAACTGTTGGATACAGTGGCAGGCCATGAGCTCTATTCCCTCTTGGATGGTTTTGGTGGATACAATCAAGTGCAGATAAAACAACCTTCACCATAGAATGGGGGACCTATGCCTACAGAGTGATGCCATTTGGGCTTTGTAATGCTCTTGCTACCTTCCAACGAGTAATGATGGCTACCTTCCAGAACCATTTACATGATTTCATTGAGGTGTATCTTGATGACTTCTGTGTCTATAGCCTAATCCGTGAGCATTGGGGACACCTAGAGCAATGTTTTGACAGATGCCGAGAGTATGGGATTTCTCTCAACCCCAACAAATGTGTTTTTGGCATCTCATCATGAGTTCTTCTGGGCCACATTGTCTCTGCACAGGGGATAGCAACATATCTTGCTAAGATTGAGAAGATTGCCGCCTTGATAGTCCCAATTAACCTTAAGCGATTGAGGGGATTTCTTGGCCATGTGGGTTATTACAAAAGGTTCATTGCACACTTTGCAACTAAGGTATCCCCTTTGCATAAACTCCTAAGAAAAGATGTCGAGTTTATATGGACCACTGATTGTGATGAGGCATTTAATATCTTGAAGTAGTGTTTGATTGAAGCACCCATCCTATAGCTCCTGATTGGAGTTCCATGTTCACACTGATGCATTAGTTGAAGGCCTAGGTGCAGTCTTATGCTAAAAAGACTCTCTAAATTAGATAAACTAGTCTATTATGCAAGTCGGAAAGTAACCGATCGAGAGCGGAACTACACAGTGACAGAGCTTGAGTGTCTAGTAATGGTGTTTGCTTTGGAGAAGTTCTGACATTATTTGCTGTCAATGCATTTCAAATTCTATGTGGACCATGAAGCCCTTTCCTTCCTGATGAACAAAGTAGATGTCAAAGGACGAATGATGGGATGGCTCCTTTTGTTTTAGGAGTTTGATTTTGAAGTGGTCACTAAGTCTGGTCATTTCCATGTCCTAGCCAATCATCTGTCCATGGATCCCTCAAACTGCAGAAAAGGAGCAGGATGATCCGGACCTCCCTGATGCTTCCTTATTCTTGGTTGAGACTGTAACTCCCTGGTATGCAAACATAGCCAACCTCTTAGCAACTCAACAATATTCCCTTGGCATTTCAAGCCGTGAGAAGAAGAAGCTTATGTTGGAATCATCCCCCTACACCCTGTTAGGTGGTGCACTGTACAAGAAAGGAAAGGATGAAGTCTTGCAAAGATATGTTGTAAGCAAATAAATCGACATAGTATTGAAAGCTTGCCATGAGGAGCCTTGTGGGGCAAACACTTCGTAGGAGAAGCAACAGCTAGAAAGGCCTTACTTGTAGGATACTGGTGTGGCTGACCCTTCATAAGGATGCCTATGACTATTGCAAGCGATGTGATGCTTGTTAGCGCGAATGGGGAACTCACAAAAACAAGTGCCATGCCGCTGCAGCCTATTCTTCCCCTAAAGCCTTTTGAGAAGTCCCACTGATCTGCCAAGCAGACAGAAGCAGAATAGATACATCTTGGTCTATACAGACTATGTAGGAAAGTGGTGTGAAGCTAAAGCTCTGAAGCAGGATGATGGTAATAGCATGGCCTTGTTCTTGTACGAGAACATCATCACCCGTTTTGGCAGTCCCCTAGAGCTTGTAAGTGACTAAGGTACACACTTCCTTAAAAAAATCATGGAAGAACTCACAGACTGTATAAGATCCCCCATCGCAAGTCCACCCCCTATTACCCCAGAGCCAATGGCCAAGTTGAAGTCACCAATCGCATCCTCTACTTGATCTTGACAAGGATGATTGCCACACATCATCGTGATTGGGATAATCAACTTACAGAAGCCCTTTGGGCGTACAGAACCTCCCATAAGGCAGCTATAGGACAAACTTCTTTCGAGTTGGTGTATGGCACAGAAGCCGTCTTCCTTGTTAAGGTGGAGTTTCCCTCGTTGCGAGTGGCAGTCAAAGAAAACCTCGGAGATGATGAGTCTCTCTAGTGCCACTTGTTGCATTTGGAATGTTTGGGTGAGATTCGACGAATGGACCTATAGTGCATGGAAACCACTCAAGCATGACGCAAGGCCTATCATGACAGTTTCCTCAAGCACAAGGAGTTCAAAGAAGGTGATCTTATCCTGGCCTTCGATTCCTGATTTGACAAGTTTCCAAGTAAGCTCCAACAATGTTAGATGGGTCCCTATAAGGTACTTGCTGTCAACCCAAATGGTTCTGTCCAAGTGCAAGCAGTCAATGCTTTTGAGGATCCCTTTTTGATCAATGGCTATCACCTGAAGAAGTACTTCCCTCCCTGGGGATCCTAACAATCATAGTCAACTCACCTTTTCCGTTTTGGGCGTCGCACTATCCTTCTCCTCGTGCTCCTAATAGCCCTTATGATCTTCCTTATGAGGCGGTCTCGTTCTGCTAGCCCCTCCCAGCGACCTTCCATCCTTACTCTGTTCTCCTCTCGTCTGATCCAGAAGTGGTGATCAGGATGGTCTTGACACATGGTATTTCTACCATTCTCTTTATTATTTTTTTTAAAACAGAAAAAAAATATATCGATCATGGGAGAAAAGGACTTGGGTCCTTGTCATGCTGACCCATTCTTCGAGAAAAGGTGGAAACACCCTTGGGAGTAGGGAGCAAAAAAAAAAGATAAAATAAAATAAAAATAAATCTGCTATGGGAGAAAAGGAAGAAATTCCCTGTCATAGCAAGCCTCGTTCCAAGAAAAGGTGGTAAACACCCTTGGACGGGAAGCTGGCTATGGCAAAGGTGGAAACACCCCGCAGTCCAGAACAATTGAATCACTAGCCGAACCTTTTTCAGATGCAACTTTCCATAGCCACCTCCCTTGGTGCGCTGTATCAGCAATCTCATTCAAAGGACTAATTCCCTACAACAAACTACCTTTTCCACAAATGACATGCTCTATAGCTAAAATCAAATACTAGATCTATTGGCTACATCCTTGGGTACACCTCTTCATCGGCACCTTGTTGACAACCAACCAATGATCTTCATTCATAACCCATTGAGTGATGTGAGCTTTCATCTTAACTAAATGGGGATGTATGGTCTGCCCTTTGTATCTATCAATGAGCGTGAGATAAAGGGCAGGGTGAGTGACCAGTCCTTTCCCTTCAATTCAAATGAGAGGTGCGATGTGTGAATGGAGTGTTGCACACATGGGTTAGGCCTCTCAATGCACAAACCACGATCTGCTCATGTGCATTGCACTATAAGGCTCCTTGGACTTCATTTTTGCACCGTATGCTGGCACAAAGCGGGATGCACAGTTGCACCATCAAATGCACACAAGGCATAAAACCTCTACACATGCGCAAGTGAGGATTACATCAATGGGTTTTAGAAATGGGTTGCCCTCCTGTATCTATCAACAGAGTGCTAGTCAGAGGGGGGTCAAGTGTGACTGGTGTTTCCTAAATCATTTATTGAGAGGGGAGGATTGAGGGACGTTACAAAAATTGGAGTCAGGTATGTTCTCATTTCCCTATGCACCCATAGGATGGGTCTCTGTCACCCTCACATGCCACATCATCATGTTTTGTACACTATATAACAAGGCTCCCTGGCCTTCCTTCTTGCACTATATGCCGATACCGGGTGGAATGCACGAATGCACCCTCAATTGTGCACACTAGCATACTCCCTCCAAATCATTTTTCCCTTGTTCAATTCTAAACTGGGTGTGAGTTATGGAATTTCATGCTTATTCATTGAGCGATGGGTGTCATGGGGCGAGTGTCTATTCTATCATCCTCCCGAGTGTCCGTGAACTGAGAGTTTTATTCTTCGTCATAGACACTTGAATCGACGGACTTTACCGACAAAGCCACCTCCCTCGGTGTTGTTGCATGGTCCCTGCCATGCTGGATGTGTTCTGTGGTGAGCCCTGGTACCTCTTGTCGATGGCTCTAATCTTCTTGCATCAACAACGATTGTTCTATTTAACCATCTATGCAATGGGCCTAGTGTTCCTAACCCTACCTTCTTTGTCATGCCTTGGGAGCTTGCGCCTTGTCGTCAACATAACTGCCTGCTACACCTACAAACCCCACCCCCCTCTTCCCACTTCCTTGCCCATCCGCCTTCCCCCCTACCCACCCCACCCCACCCCCTCCCCTACCCGCTCATCCCCTATCCCTAAACCCCCACCCTACCTAACCCCCCCACCCTAACTAACCCAACCCCACCCCACCCCACCCCACCCCACTAACCCTCCCATTACCCCTAACTCCCCATAACCTAAACCCCTAACCCCCCATATCCTAAAACCACCCCCCTTGTGATGCACCTGCACTCGTTATGCACTCAACACGGCACAAAAAGGTAAGACGATATGTGAGATCAAGGTATACTCTTGTATTATTCAATCAAAGAAGCGGTACAACATAAGCACATCCCAGGACTACACCCTTGTGATGCCGCACATGAGAGGATTTACCACTGGGTATAGGTAATCACACGTAGAGTGGAAACAAGGCAGAGCTTTGAGTCACTACTACTCCCTATATAGGTGTTTTCGGTGATAACGGCATGGTATAACTACAAAGCCCTTACACTCACCCCCACTTATTGGATTGCTGTCCTCAACAATCTAAGGGTAGCACTTATTTGACTCATCTGGGGTCTTAACATAGCTTTTTTTAATCAAGATAGTCAGTGTCTGTTGGTCTATATGACTGCGAGGTCTTAACACAGTCTATACTATCAGATTGGTCAGTGTCTGCCACCGCACTAGGACTTGGGGGTCTTAACATATAGCCGTTTCTAGCAAGCTGGTCAGTGTCTACCCATCTAGACTTGTTTAGGGTTTTGTTGGATTTATTGGTGTTGGGATTACCATGCGAATCCACCCTCGACTCAATTACATTTGAGGAGTGGAGGCGTTCTGGGCCTCTGATTGAGAACCGCTTGTTTATTGGAGAAGCTCAAGATGCATTGGAAGGAGTAGTGGGGTTCTCCTTGAGCCAAAGGGTGAAGGCATCTTTGCTGTGCTCACAAGCCTCTACTTTTGAAATCCAAGTGGCTTCCTTGAGTGGACGCTCGCGCCACTTGGTGAGGTACTCGGGGTATCGTCTTTGTTCTCGGCATCAGAGGAATACTTCTACTTCAAAGATACCTTTGGAATGGAGCACTGGTACGCGCTATCCCCATTGGTTGTCGGGATAGAACCTATGCAGAAGATGAGCATGAAAAGCATTATGGACACATACACTGTCTGGAAGGTCAAGTTTGTAGGTGACTTCATTCAGCACTTGAGTGATTCGATAGGGTCCATAGTAGCGGTGGTTGAACTTGGGAGTCATGTTCTTGGGAAGTGACATATTCTTAGAGCTGACTAGGACCATGTCTCCTTTGGTGAATAGTATGGCCTTCCTCTTTTTGTTGGCTTGCTTAGTCATGGTGATTTTGCTTTGTTCTAGGCTCTGTTTAGCCACCGTGTTTCAATCTCTCCATTTCTTCAGGAATTCCTCTGCATCTTGATCTTTTGCTTTGGCCGCTCTTGATGCTAAGGCTAGTGAGGTAATGACTTCTTTTCTTGTGGCCAATTCAAAGGGCGTGTAACCCATGGCCGAGTGGATGGAGCTATTGTAGTGGAATTCCAAGACATTTATGTACAAGGCCCAATCTTTTTGATCCACTCGGACATAGCTTTTGAGGTAATCTTCAATGCCTTGGTTGACTTATTCTATTTGTCCATCTATTTGAGGGTGGAAGGATGAGGAGAATCTCAATTGTGTTTCCAGGGACTTGAAGAGTTCCTTCCACATGTCGCTCATGAATCTTCTATGTCTATCTAATACTATAGCCAAGGGTAAGCCATGGAGTTTGAATACATGTATGAAGAAGAGGCAAGATACCTCCTTAGCGTTCAGTGGTGGTTTGGTCAGGATGAAGTGGGCTTGCTTGGAGAAATAGTCCACCACTACAAAGATGATTGTGTACCCATGGGATTCGGGAAGTTCAACAAGAGAGAGTGAGAGAGATCATTGTCTTAAGAGGGAGAGGGCAATGGAGAGGAAAATAGAGAGAAGGAGAGCTTCTCACCATTGCCGCTACTGCCACCACCATACATGAAGAAGAGGGAGAAGTGCACAAGGGAGAAAGAAGGGGTGTTGTGAAGAGGAAGTGAATAATCCATCCTCGGGCCTTTGTGGTAGTTACATTGCCTCTTCTTGCTTTGTTCTTGTGTTTTTTTCTTTTCTTTTCTTGTTTTTCTTTGTAATAAGATGCATGCAGAGAGAGAGCGACAAAGAGAGGAAAGGAGAGAGGGAGAAGAAGGAAGGAAGAGGAAGAGAGAATGAGATAGAGAAAAAGAGAAAAGATAACAAAGAAAGAGGGAAAGAGAGAAAGAGAGAAAGAGAGGGAGAGAAAGAGAGTGATAGAGGAGAATGAGTGAGAAAAATAATGGGGGGAGAGAAACAAAGAGAGAGGCAACAAGGAAAGAGAAAGAGAGAAAGAAAGACAGGGGGAGAGAAAAAGAAACGGAGAGTGAAGGAAGAGGTGGATAAAAGGATGAGGTAAAGAGAGGAAGGAGAGTGAAAAAAAAAGAGAGAACTAGAAAGAGGGGGAGAAAAAGGGATGGAAAGAGGGAGAAAAAGAGAGATAGAGAGAACAACATATAGAGAGCGAGAGAGAAAGATGGAAACAATGAGAGAACTAGAGAGAATAGAATGATAGAAAAATAAAGGGATAGGGGGAAGAGAGACACAAAGAGGGGTGAGGAGAGAACGTCTCTCAATGTCTTATTTTATGAGTTTTTTATTTTCTATCTTTGATTTTGATTGTAACGAGATGCATCAAGTGCGAGTGGAGAGGAAAAGAGAGAAAGATATAGAGAAAGGAAGGGAGGGAAAGGAAAGAGAAAGAAAGGGCAGAGAGAGAAACAAAGAAAGATGAAAGGATGTAAATTAAAAAAGAGAAAGAGAGAAAGAATTTGAAAGGTGGGAAGAGAAATAAAGGAGGAAGGGAGGCAAATAAAAAAAGGGAAAAGAGAGAGAGAAAGAGGGGCAAGGAGAGAAATAAAAAGGGGTATAGATAAAGACCGAGAGACATGGAGAGAAAAGGAACGTATAAAGAGAGATGGAGGGAGGCAAACAAATAAAGGGACATGGAGAGAAACAGGAGTAGAGATCAAAATAAAGGAAGATTATCAATGAGGGGAACAAAAACCTATTGTTTGCGGTAATGTAGACCAAATGGAGAATGATGATGGTCGTGATGTCCAAGATTGTGAGGCGTTCAACTTCTATATTGGTGGCCAAAAGGTGGGCTTTTTTAATTGTAACATACCCACCTTTATTACGTGATGAGTAACATTTTAGTAGTCACCCCAGAGTTTACCTTCCAGCCGTCGCCATCCGTACTCTAACCAAAATGATCGGATTTTATCTGGCTCTATAATCCTAGGTCCACCTTGCAAGGGGAGCATCCTATCGTTACCCATAGAGGATCGATGACTTGAAGGTTCCTAATTGACCTAACAGTCACCTATCAACAACTAACTCACATCCATAGGTGTCCTTTGAGAGGCTTCTTGTTTGAAAGGAGCCACTGCCATTACCTTTGGTTCATGGAGTACAACACTTTTTTCCAATAGCAGACTAAGGATTTATGAAATCCCTTGCATTGCTCTGGCGCACAACCGCTATACCTTTCCCCTAGCGTTTGTTTTTGAGGAAACCTATTGGCTAACCAAGACTACCCTGCCATTTGACTGGATTTGTCAGGATTCTATCCACCCACTTCCCTCTATGGAAGTTCTTAGTTATCTAATTACCTACCACATTACGTGAAACATATAAAAATAGCTTCATTAATTAAAAAGAATCCTTTTATGCACAGCTATTCATTTGCATAATTTACTCACAAACATATAATCAGAATAAAGCAAATTCATTGATTATGTTCCATAATGTGTGTTCTCCCGCCCATACATGAGATAAATTACAATTTCACGTGCTACCTCATTTGTCGGCGCATCTGCATGTCACCAATATCAAATCCACTTATAGCTAGCATTTTTAGGTGTCTCAAGTAGAACTTGGGCCATACAGGGGACCAAGTAGTTCCTAGGTGTGTAAAGGATTTACTAGCCAGAGCCCTGTTGGCACCCTATCCACCTCCTACTTAATACGATCCTTGCTAGGAGACCTCTCGCCATCGGAGCCAGTCCAAACATCCCCTCTTGATATGGGCAATTCAGCACCTATCCTTGGCGGAGGTATAGGGCTCCTCAAATTTTATCTATTCCAATACTTAATTCAATCAGGATCTAATCTATAAAATCACAAACAAGATTGATACCTTCAAGAAGTTATGACTTCAATCAATCATGCAACTTTCAAGTGATGATTAATCTAGTAGCAATTGACACTTGAATTTCACATAATAAAATCTTCCCCTTGGAATTAAAATAAGGGTATCTAGATTTTGGGGTCTCTAACTTCCTAGTTTAAGGTTTATTCTTGTAACCAAGTTTCTTGGCCTTAAGTTAGTTTCTTTAACTTAGAGATATTTTCAATCTTAAAATCTTCTAGAAAAGCTTCGAGATTAAACTATATCCTTGACTAATTTTTTTGGGGTTCATTCTTAATAAATCCATCTTGAAATATTCCTCATGATTTCTCTTGAGTTTTAGAAATTTTTAGTTTTTCTAACAGTTTCTAGCCTATAAGATGTTCTAATAATTTACCGAGTGAATACTTTAAGATCGAAGTATTTCTTAAGAGACTTATCTTACTTCTATTGACTTCGAATAGTTTTTTTTTTTTGAAAAAACTGTGGTATCACGATTAGTAAAGGGTTGTTATCCGCACCAGTGACTTCGTTAGTGACTCCCGTGCTCACAACTCCAATTGTTGCTTCCACGTTAGTAGGGTCATTTGTGATTTTTGCTTGTGAATTCTTTTTCTTTGGGGCCATGATGGAAATATGATTCTAGAAGAAGAAGAACACGACAGTAATACTAGTTGGCAAGGGTGTAAGACTCTCGATAATGATGATGGTTATTGTGGGATTCAATGATTTAGGCCTCATGGATGGTTCTTCTTGCCTTGTTTGGAGAGCAATACTTCTCTCTCTCTAGTAGATGCAAAAGGGATGAGAGTAGAGGTATGACTTCTAATCGGATTGATAGAATATGATAAAGTTCTTTAGTGTCTTCTCTTCTCGAATTAGAGTGGAAGAGGATGAGAGGCCTTCTGCGTATCCCCTTCCTTGGGTTGAATGGAATGATGTTTCTTCATCTCGTGGAATAGAGTCTCCTCCTTCTCGATAAGCATCTCGTCCTTCTCAAGATTGCTATTTGTTCCTCTCCTGGTCATCCCCAAGCCCTCAATTTATAGTTTTGCAAAGGGGGGAAGGGTAAAAGAGAGGACGCTTGCTTTTTAACATTTTTTGATGACATCATCGATGACAAAGAGAGAATGCCTTCTTTTAGAGCTTCTGATGACATCATTGATGATGTCAAAGAGGGAGCTCCATTTTTGTAGCGCAAAGATAAAAAGTTACAAATATATGGGCGAGCATTACGTGTCATGTCATCGGGCGGCCGTCACTCCAAGGCGGCGACCAAGGCATAGACCTTGGCTTCTTGGCCTTGGCATAGTTGGCAATGGGATACAAAGGATTTGTTGGTGTTGTTGGCTGCGCACGAGAAGCTCCCACTACCTTGTAGGAAAATTTTCTTGGGAAGTCACCTATCCTGGCAGTGTCATCACCCAACTGCATTGAATTTCCAAGTGACTATCCACTAGGCTAGTTCTTTTTGTTGTTCTATACTACAAATATAGTTTTAATAAGCTAGTCTTGGGAGGGTCTCTCAAGTCTTTCTTCCATGAAGTAGCATATAATATCTCATTAATAATAATAATTATCTTCATAATGAGAGTCAGTTTCATAATAAATCAATTTTCTTTGGAATTTATATGCATATTAAAATAAACTAAGTAATGGGGACATTACATTCTTCTCTCCTTAGAGAAATCAAGATGTCCTCATCTCAAGAGAAATTTGGAGGTATTCTTTCATACTAGGTTACCTCATCGACCCAAGTGGCATCCTCTTCAGGATAATCCTTCCACTGGATGAGATATTCCATAAGGGTCCTATTCCTAAGGATTCTTTCTTTTACATCCAAGATTCTATCAGGTTGAAGTTCAAGTAAACCTTGCCTCGGCATTACTTGTTGATCATCAAGAATATGATTAGGATTAGATACATAGGGCTTCAAGAGACTGACATGGAATACATCGTGAACTTTTAGGGTTTCAAGAAGATGCAGCTTATAAGCATTAGGTCAAAGAGGCTTTATGACATTGTAAGGTTCACAGTATCTTGGGCTTAGCTTCATGAATTTTCCCAAGGACAAAGAACTCCTCTTTGGGCATACACGGATAAAAACCTTGTCCCCTTCTTGGGAGATTCACTCTTTTCTCCCTAAGTGAGCATAGGCTTTTTGCCAATCCTCCTCTTTGGGCATACACAGATAAAAAACTTGTCCCCTTCTTGGGAGATTCACTCTTTTCTCCCTAAGTAAGCATAGTCTTTCTGCCGATCCTTGACAACTTGTATGTCTTGCTTGATGGTTTTGACTTGTTCGTCCATCTCTTCAAGCATCTTCTTAGAAACTTCAACCTTCAAGGTAGGGTCAGAGAAGTTTAGCAGAGTTAGGCATTCTTGCCCATATAGAGCTTGAAATGGGGTCATCTGAATGCTCTGATGATAAGACACCATGTAAGAAAATTCCACCAAAGGTAGATATTGTATCCACTGTCTAGGTTCTTTGCAACAATATGCCCTAAGTATGTCTTCAATGACCTGATTTAGATGCTCGGTCTATCCATCAGTTTGAGGGTGATAAGTTGTACTAAAACAAAGCTGTGTACCAAGAGCTTCAAATAATCCCTTCCAAAAATGCAAAGTGAATAGAGAATCATGATCGTTGATAATTCTTTTTGGCAGTCCATGAAGTGTAAAGATTTCTTTGAAAAATAACTTGGCAATATCTGAGGCTTTGTAGCTAGTTTTGACCGGAATAAGGTGGGTAACCTTAGTCAACATGTCCACAATTACCATGATCGAGTTGTATCCTCCTTGAACTGAGGGTAATCCAACTATAAAATCCATACTAATGAATTCTCATTTCATATGAGGAATATTAAGTAGTTGTAGCTTTCTTGGCAGCTTAACTCGTTACTTTTATTCGTTGGCAACTCAAGCATTCAGTTACGTATTTAAGTACATCACTTTTGAGCTTCTCCCAATGATAGCTTTTTCGAATTGCATTGAGAGTTTTGGCATAGCCAAGATGTTCTAAAAATGGGGAATCATGAGCTTCACATAGTTTCTTCTTCTTAAGTACTTGACTTGAAGGAATACATAATCTTGTCTTGAAGTAGACGAGTCCTTCGTCAACAAAGAAGTTAAGTACATCACTTTTGAGCTTCTCCCAATGATAGCTTTTCCTAATTGCATTGAGAGTTTTGGCATAGCTAGGATGTTCTAAAAATGGGGAATCATGAGCTTCACATAGTGTCTTCTTCTTAAGTACTTGACTTGAAGGAATACATAATCTTGTCTTGAAGTAGAGGAGTCCTTCCTCAACAAAGAAGTTAAGATACTTTGTCTTAAGCTTTGAATTTTGTTCTTTATTCTGAATTTCCTTCAACATTTGTTGATATTTGGGATCATTATTCGCCTTCTCCTTGGCTAGCTCGATGATGGGATTGCTAGGTATTGATATCATTGTAGCTACTGTTTGAGCTCTAAGAGGTTCTTTTGAGATAAGTGCATTGAGAAATGATTTGCGACTTAAAACATCTGCAATTACATTCTCTTTGTCCACTCTATATTTGATCTCAAAATCATACTCTTGCAAGACTTCGATCCACCAACGTTACCTCATATTTAGATGTGGTTGAGTGAAGATCCATTTAAGGCTTTTATGGTCGGTTACAAGTGAGAATTTTTTCCTGAGTAGATAATGTCTCCATAACTTAAGAGCGTGGATAATTGTAAGTAATTCCAGGTTATGAGTAGCATAATTTCTATTGTGAGTCTTCAATTTTCTGGAGGAATATGCTACTGGATGTCCTTCTTGCATGAGTACACATCCCAAAGCAAGAGAGCTCGCATCGGTCAGCACTTCGAATTCTTTGCTAAGATCGGGTAGTTTGAGGATTGGGGCTGTGACTACACTTACCTTGAGCCTGTCAAAGCTAGATTGTTCAACTTGGGTCTATTTAATGGAAACTTTCTTTTTGAGTAGGTTGGTGAGGGGTGCAACAATCAAGGCATAATTCTTGATAAAGACCCAATATCATCCTATTAAACCCAAAAAGCTACGAACTTCGCTTATAGTGGTTGGAGGTGGCCAATCTTGTATATCCTTGACCTTGGCCGGATCTACTGAAATTTCCTCTACTGAAACTATAAACCCTAAATACTTGATTTGCTTCTTGAAGAACACACACTTCTTCTTTTTAGCATACAACTTGTGAGTCCACATTGTCTCAAGAATTGTCCGCAGTTGTGACTCATGACTTCCTTCATCCTTGGAATATGTTAAGATGTCATCAAAGAATACAAGGATAAAATTATCAAGATAAGGTTTGAAGATATCTTGCATTAATCTGTTGAAGGTAGCAAGGGCGTTTGTTAATCCAAATGACATTACAATAAACTCGTAATGATCGTACCTTGTGCTAAAAGTGGTTTTTGGGATATTTTCTTGCTTGATTATGATATGGTAATACCTTGATCTGAGATCAATCTTGGAGAAAATCTTTACTCCTTATAGTCGATCAAGTAGTTCATCAATCCTTGGAATTGGATACTTATTCTTGATCGTTACCTGATTTAGCCCTTGATCATCAATGCAAAGACAGAGAGTCCCATCCTTCTTTTTCTGAAATAACATCACAACTCCCCAGGGTGAGTTACTGGGTCTAATGTATCACTGATCTAAGAGTTGTTTGAGTTTTTCCTTTAGTTCTATGGCTTCCGGAATGGACATTTGATATGGTCGCTTTGTAACTGGTGCAGCTCTTGGTACTAGTTTGATTTCATGGTTGACTTCTCTCTGTGGTGGAAGTTTAGTTAATTCTTCAGGAAATATGTTAGCATATTCCCTAAGCCACAATGATTCATCTTTGACTTCTTTATCCTGTTCAGTTTTATTTAATTTGATTAGGTATACAGGTGACCCTTTTCTTAAACCTTTAGCGATTCGAGAAGCTTTCGCTAATTGAATCTTTGGTTTCATTGCTTAGCCTTGTGTGGTCACTTGTTGTCCTACAAGATTCAAGAATGTGACTTGGCCCTTTTCACAATGAATATGAGTGTCATTGGGAATTAACCAGTCCATTCAGACATTCATAGGTTCCCAGGTTCATGACTCTGAATTGCATGTTGGTTTGATTGCCACCTAGATTAAACTCCACCTTACTTGTCTATTGTGTTGAGGAAACTTCTTTTCCATCAACTAACTCAACTATCAGCTCAAGTGCATGCGTTGTGTCTATGCCTATTTTTCTAGCATGCCTTGGTGATATGAATGAATGTGTGCTTCCACAATCAACCAAAATTTTAAAGGGTTTATCGTTATAGGTTGATGGTGTTTGAATCACTGAGAACTATTAATTTGGCCCCTTCTTGTTGAGAGAGACATGAATTCTTGCTCACTTCATGTCGGTTTCCAAGATGGGACCTTCATCATCTTCTACTTTCTTGAGGATTATGTCAGAAACTCTTCCTCTAGCTGTGGCTATCTGGCTCTAGTTGTTACAAAACTTGCTTTGGCGTTCATTCTGTCTGAGTTTTGCACATCGCCTTTGAATGTGGCCAGGCTCGTTACAATAATGGCACCTAAAAATATCCTTATTGCCACTAGTAAAGCTCTCCACCACCGACGTCTTAGCCTTTTTGCTATTAATAAATTGGAATTGACCTTGGGCTCTTTTTGCATAGCCCGTAGTTATATTTCTATTTTGGAACTTATTATTCCAAGGCTTGTTGTTTCTTGGATTGGATCGGAGTTCCTGTACAATCAGTCTTGCTCTTCTCAATGCATCTTGGAGGTCGGATGGATGCATTGCTTCATGCCATGTATTCAGAGGATTATCCAATCCATGGCGAAACTTGGATACTTATTGCGTAATATCCATAGATGGTGCATACTTGAGAAGTGTTATAAACTTCGAGTAATAGGCTTCCAGTGTCATTACAAGTTACTTAAGACCAAATAATTCATTCATCTTTTGCGTGTGCAGTATGTTGGCAGGAGATATCGATCTTGCATTGCATCCTTTAATATGTCCCAGATAATAGACACTTCGGAGATTCCTTGGTCTTTATACCATTATTTCCACCAAATTTGGGCTTCCTTGTTAGCTTTAACTTGCTGATCATTGCTTGATTAGATGGGGTAATTCCATCAACAATGAAATAATCTTCCATGGACTCGACTCATATTTTTGCTTCAACCTCGACGTTTTTGCCTTGGCCATCAAACTCAGGTGGTTTGATTTGCTTAAGCAGGAACTTCTTTTATTGGATCTTAGTAGCACTAAGGGTAGGAATAGCTTCCTGTGGTATCGTAAGATTTTCTCTAGTTAGCTCTACGAATGTTACAATACAATTTGCTCGTATCTTTTCAAAAAGAGAAATCATTTAAGAAGGATAGAAATACTTTATATTAAAATTTCAAGGAAGGTTACATCATGATAGAGTTTTTTGAATTACCTTAAGGAATCTAACCATGGATTTTAGATATATCTATTGACTCGTAATTCTTAATTGCTAGAATGGTAACCAATTTCATATTCAAAGGATAGAAAAAATAACTTCTTTTGCTATAGGGGAAAAATACATGGTTTATTTTGGGATGGCTGGTTATTTGGGAGAGAAAATTTCCTTAATACAATCTAAGCATGGCATTTGGATACATCCATTGGGTAATAATTGGGCTTTGAATAATGGATATCTAAAAATCGGTACTTTAAAGGAAGATCAGGAAGTCCATATTTGACGTAGTTGTAGCGTTTAGAGCGACCAACAACTATAATTCGGTCCGTTGGGATGACCTTTGTCACTTCCTTGTAAATATATCGATTTAGTTTAACCTCCCGGCCTCTAGTGAATAAAGTTGAATTCACTCTAGCTTCACGAAATAAATAAACCTTCACGACTTTAAGGTTTTCCATCCATCTTATCCTCTTCAAATTGGTCTGAAGGAAGGCAAGATGGCTTGCGTCGATATAACAATATCCACCATTTATCATCCAATGTCTTTCCTGATATAGTGGAGAAGGATCATAGATGTGATCCAGAATCTGCATTACTTGCATTATCCATCCATAATCCATAGAATGCATTGTCGATGTAAACATTGCTCGGAAGACTAGGAATTTCTCCCAATCTTCGTCTCTCTAGGTAAGATAAAAAAACACATATTAGCAAGAGAAAGGGAAAAACATCTCACATCTCAAGCTACAATTGCCAAAAAAAAATTTAAATTTCTTTTGGCTCTGATACCATTTGTAACATACTCGCCTCTTTATTACTTGAGGAGTAATGTTTTAGTAGGCACCCAAAGTTTACCTTCCAGCTGTTGCCATCCGTACTCTAACTAGAGTGATAGGATTTTGTCCGGCCTATAATCCTAGGTCTATCCCATAGGGGAAACATCTTGTCGTTACCCACGGAGGACTGACCTAAAGGTTTGTAATTGACCTAACAGTCACCTATCAACAAGTAGCTCACATCCGGAGGTGTCCTTCAAGAGGCTTCTTGTCTAGAAGGAGCGATTGCTATTACCCTTGGTTCATGGAGTACAATGCCTTTTTTCTAGTAGCAGAATAAGGATTTATGAAATCTCTTGTAGTGCTCTAGCACAGTCGCCATACCTTTCCCCCTAAGATAATTTATAGTTCGGGTTGTAAGACCAAACCTTAGGTAAGTCAACAAATCAGCCCTTCCTAGAGTTTCTTCCTAGCATTTGATTTTGGGAAAACCTCTTGGCTAATCAAAACCACTATGCCATAGGATTGGATTCCTCGAGAATCCATCCACCTGCTTCCCTCTATGGAAGTTCTTAGTTATCTAATTACCTATCACGTTATGTGAAACATACAAAAACAGCTTCATTAATTAAAAATAATCCTTTTATGCACAGTTGTTGGTTTCCATAATTTACTCACAGACATACAATTAGAATAAAACAAAATCATTGATTATGTTCCATAATGTGTTTCTCCCACCCATACAGGAGATAAATTACAATTTGACATGCTGCCTCATCGGGCGCATCTGCACGTCACCAAGATCAAATCCACCTATAGCTAGAATTTTTAGGTGTCCCAAGTAGAACTTGGGCCATACAGGGGACCAAGTAGTTCCTAGGTGCATAAATGATTTATTAGCTAGAGCCCCGTGGCACCCTATCCACCTCCTACTTAATACAATCCTTGTTGGAAGACTCTTGCTATCGAAGCCGGGGGTCCATGCTTCCGCGGTGATAAAAACATCCCCTCTTGGTATGGGGGATTTAGCACCTATCTTGGGGGAGGTATAGGGCTCCTCAGTTTTTATATATTCCAATACTTAATTCAATCAGGATCTAATCTAGAAAATCACAAACAAGATCGATGTCTTCAAGCAGTTATGACTTCATTCAATCATGCAACTTTCAAGTGATGATTAATCTAGTAGCAATTGACACTTGAATCTTACATAATGAACTCTTTCCCTTGGAATTTAACTAAGGTTATCTAGATTTTGGGGTCTCTAACTTCCCAGTTTTTTATTCTTGTAACCAAGTTTCTTGGCCTTAAGTTAGTGTTTTTGACTTAGAGATATTTTTTGTCTTAAAATCTTCTATCAACGCTTCTATATTAAATTATATCCTTGACTAATTTCTTCGAGGTTCGTTCTTAATAAATCCATCTTGAAGAATTCCTCATGATTTCTCTTGAGTTCTAGAAATTTGTAGTTTTCTTAACAGTTTCTAGCCTATAAGATGTTTTAATAATTTACCAAGTGAATATCACAATAGTTCCTAAGAGACTTATCTTATTTCTATTGAATTCACATATACTTTTTTTTTTTGGAAAAACCTATGATATCGTTATTGGTAAAGGGTTGTTCTACGCGCACATGACTCCGTTAGTGACTCTCGTGCTCGCAACTCAAATTGTTGCTTTCACATTAGTAGGGTCATTTGCAATTTCTGCTTTTCAATTCTGTTTATTAGAGGCCATGATAGAAATATGATTCGTAGAAGAAGAAGAACATGACAGTAATACCAGTTGGCAAGGGTGTAAGACTCTCGATGATGATGATGATTGTTATTGCAGGATTCAATGATGTAGGCCTCGTGGATGGTTCTTCTTGCCTCATGGAGAGCAATACTTCTCTCTCTCTAGTAGACGGAATAGGGACGAGAGTAGAGGTATGACTTCAAACCGGATTGATAGAATATGATAAAGTTCTCCAGTGTCTTCTCTTCTCGAATTAGAGTGGAAGAGGATGAGAGACCTTCTGCATATCCCCTTCCTTGGGTTGAATGGAATGATGTCTCTTTGTCTCGTGGAATAGAGTCTCCTCCTTCTCGATCACCATCTCGTCCTTGTCAAGATTACTCTTGTCTCTCTCCTAGTTATCCCCAACCCCTCAATTTATAGTTTTGCAAAAGGGGGGAGGGTAAAAGAGAGGATGCTTGCTTTTTAGCATTTTTCGATGACATCATTGATGACAAAGAGAGAACGCTTTCTTTTAGTGCTTTTGATGACATCATTGATGATGTCAAAGAGCGAGCTCTATTTTTGTAGCACGAAGATAAAAATTTACAAATCTATGGGCGATCATCGCATATCACGTCGTTGTGTGGCCGTCACTTCAAGGCTTATGACTGAAGCGGCAACCAAGGCATAGACCTTGGCATCTTGGCGTTGGCATACTTGGCAAAGGGCTACGAAGGCTTCATTGACACCATTGCCTACAACGAGAAGCTCCCACTAGCTTGTAGGAAAAATTTTCTGGGAGGTCACCCATCCCAACAGTGTCGTCACCCAAGTGCACTTATATACTAAGTGACTATCCACTAGGCTAGTTTTTTTTGTTGTTCTATACTACAAACATAGTTTTAATAAACTAGTCTTGGGAGGGTCTCCCAAGTCTTTCTTCCATGAACTGGCATAAAATACCTCATTAATAATAATAATTATCTTCCTAATGGGAGTCAATTTCATAATAAATCAGTTTTCTTTGGAATGTATACGCACATTAAAATAATCTAAGTAATGGGGACATTACATTAATATTGGAATTTTTTATTTTGGTTGGGACATAATAGTTCAAATCTTATTTGATTTCAAATGGAGAAAAGATGGAGAAGAATTATATGCTATAGAGTACTTTGTAACAAGTCAAAATCTATGTACAAAATGATGTATTAGAAACTTGTAAATGAATGTAAGAGTGTACTGAATGCCCAAGAGCAAAGCAATGCAATATCGAAGAGTGACGTTCATCAAAGATGGATCCCAAGTGTTGTGACCACCAATCAGAGATGAGAGAGTGTTGAATAATGAAGAGTAGCAAGTTGCTAACCAAAACACAGCAGTCAGAGGCTGAATTTCTGTAAGAAGCTGGGAATAGTTAGAATGCTAATAATATGCTATGTCACATTGACACTGGTATATAAGGAGAGAAGTTGTAAATTTTCACATCTTTTGACAAATCAATACATTTACAATCTTTCTCTCCCTTCTTGCTCCAAGCTTCCATGGCTTCTTCATCTTTCATGTCTTTCTCTCTCCAATTCTAGTCTTTCTCTCTCCTCGTCACTCTATTTCTCTCTCTTCCTGCAGTCTTTCTCTCTCCTCTGCAGTCTTTCTCTCTCCCTAGTTCTCTCTCTGACAAGTGGTATCAGAGCTTCAGTCTTTGATCCATTATTTTCTTCCATTTTCACTCCTATTTTCCTATTTCAAAACCAATTTCAGACAAAAATGGTACAAGACAGTGACTAGTGGAGTGCTGCAGGACAACTACAGTTAGCAATGACTACATCTGGAGATATCCAAGGTCAGATATGGCGGGTAAAGGCTTAAATGGCTGGACGTCATCAAATTTCATGCAAAAATGGAGGTAACTAGGGTAAAGAATGGTTAACCGGGCTTAGTTAGAGACTAAACTACAGTTACTTTTCAAAAGAGGTCTTCCTTTCCTCTTTCCTCAAGCTCTGCCCAAGCTTTCATGGAGTTTGCTGGCTGAGATCTCTTCTTTTCTCACTGATCTTTGTTCTCCATCAACAATGGCCTGCATAATGGCACTCTAGATATCAAATGCAACAAGTTGAGCACCATTCATGCCCTGTAGAAGCTGCCACGTGGCCTGGACAGCAGCCCAAAAATTGCGCTGATTTTTCCAGCCCTGTTCTCCTTCAGTTCTCAACCAATCTTCAGATATGGTGCTTCCAATTCATCATTGGCAGTGATTCCTTCAAGGTTTTGGTGTGTTCACTCCAAAATAGAGCCATATTTCTCAGCTTTTCACTCTCTTGAAACCCTACATGAACAGTCCATGAGCAGCCATGAAAGCTTCAGCCCAAGCTTCCATTTCTTGACAATTTCTTAAAGATTCTTCATCCTTTTGGCCCGTGGAATCATTTCAGCAAGGATTCTTCAACAAATTGCAAGGATTAAGCACGGGATGGCTAAAGATTGAAGATCAAGAGCTTCTATGGAGCAAAAATTTGGGGGAAACGGGTTTAATGCTTCAATTTCAAGCATTTGAAGCTTCAAGATTGGTCTCAACCATCAGATAAGCAAGCCTTATGGATTATTTTGCTAACATTGGACAACCGGGAGCCCTATCAAGCATTTGGCAAGTTATTTTCAGCCATGTCAATGTATTTCTCTTCAATTTTTAATCTCTCTCATTAATCCAATTGCTGAGCTTAAGCCATTTGACTGAGAGATTAAAGAATTGAACATTTTTATCAAATTCTCAGCCAACCTTTGCTTGAATTCATCTATTCAAGAATGCAATGCTTGCCTAATGCATATTAGCTTCAATCAGTGAATGAAATGCCTCAATCTGAGATTTCAGTATAACATTTGAATCTTATTGACTGAATAAATTGATTGATTCCTTTGTTTACTCTAATCCAATTGATTGGTTGATTCTCTTTTGCCTAAATAGAAAAATTGTAAAAGGGTAAGTACTAGCAATCAGTGAGTCACTGAATTGCATAGGTAAAACCCTTATCCCATCTCAAGTTTTCTTATCTCAATCAATTGCATCTCATGAAAGGTTGAATGGATATTTTTTTCAATTGCATATCATGCTGATTGCTTAGCAGACTAGCCTCTGCCATGTTGATATTCCCACCGAGGAAAAATGTGGATATCGGGGGAGATAGTGGGACAAAAGAGAGGTGACCCTCCCTCACTATCGAAGATCCCGAAGGGGTGCAACCAACCGACCCGGGGGGAACTTTGCCCACCTCCCGGTGATTCGGAGCCCGTGTAGGGAGCCCGTCCTACCGTTTTATCCCTCACACAGGTACATCGAGTGGAGAATTGAAGATTAAAGACTTTCCTACGACTCAAGTACCTACTGGATTAAAACAGGGTAAAACAAGGCGTTTTCAGGTTACCCACAGGGTATTTACAGGTGGATACAGGTACACCCTTTGATACTGAAGCACAGGTGCAGGTACTATAGGGTACCCACAGGTCCTATATACTCCTTTGCAGGGTTTGGTAGCCATTTGAGGTTACTTTCTTGCCTTACATGGTCAAAATAGGGCACTTACAGGTCTAAACAGGGTGCAGGACTGGACAGTTCAGACTCTGAAATTCAATTACAGAATTTTCTGTCCTAAACCTGTTATAGCGTGCTATAGCTCATCTCGAAGAGGGCATTGTTAGCTTCGATTCGCAAAAAAAAGTTTTGCAATCGGAGTTTTCTAGCCAAAGTTATAGCCGTTTTACTGACAGGGGGTACTGCAGGACTACACTAGTATGGCAGGACATAAAGGCAAAAATAAGGTCCAGGAGGACTATGCACAGCAAATCAGGGATTCCATGATGGAAAGTACACTTCAAGAGAACCCTGAAGAGTTTCAATAACAAGGAGAAATTAGTATACTCAACGATACTTTGTGTGCTCATGAACTAAGGCATAGAGAGCGACATGAGGCCACGTTGTTAAGAATGGATCAGATGGTTCAATCTACTGATCAAACCAAGGCCCTTATGGAAAAGTTAGTATTGTCCAATGACCAACTTTCGGTACAAATCTCTAAACTCATACAATTGCAAGTGACATCAAAAGAAGTTAATGAGAAGGCTTGTTCAAATAGTGACCCTTCAGTCCCACTTCAGCCATCCAACCAAAATGGTCATGGAGATGGGATCATTGGAAGAAGAGACATATCAAATAGTCAGTATGAAGTAGGAGAAGCTTCACAAAGATATGATGACTATTTGGGCAGTTTGAATGGAGCCAATACTCAAACTTTTGGACTACATACTCAGAATTCCAGGGGTACCTTACCAACAAGAAGATTACATGGTAATTCTCAGCCACCTGTTGGAAGATTTCAATCTCAATTTGGGGGTTCTGTACTTAGAAATCCTGATCAGCCAGTTTTGGGACAGCAACCCTTTCATGATAGAGAATTCAAGGACAAAATTGTTTTATCCAAATTCAATGGTCAGTCTTCTTCACCATCAGAATTAGAGGAATGGACCTCTAAGATGGAGTCCTATTTTGACATATTTCCTAAAACTGATGATATGAAGATACACTTTGCCTCCTTGCACTTAGAAGGATTTGCCCACACTTGGTGGAGGTATATCAAGAAAGAGAATGTACTTATTGAGAATTGGGAAGCTTTCAAGGCACTTATGGTTGAAGTCTTTGTTTTACCTCTTGAAAAAGAGAAGTTAGAACGAAGATGGTATGGTTTGGAACAAAGGGGCCTAAGTATAAGAGAATATGCAAACCAATTCCTCAACTTGACTATGTATGCGGAAAACATCAGTGATGAGGCCAAGTTACACAAGTTTATGTATGGTTTAGAACCATCCTTGTCAGCTGATGTTATGGCGCAGAATCCTACTTCACTTTTCAAGGCTATTGAGCTTGCAGAGCGCTATGGAAGGAAGTATAGGAAAGAGTCTTCATTTCAGCCAAGTTATGGACAGCCAAGGACTGTTTTAAAGCAAGGGCAAGTTGGTAACAATTATGGCAGCAATCATATGCCTAGTCGGAGCTTACGGATACCAACTTATCCTCCATTTAATGCTTCTAGGCTTCAAAGCAATTTCAGGACAGCAAACAGTCCAAAGGTTGAATTTAAGCAAGGTGACAATAAGCCTAAGTCTACTTCAGCCAATACAAATTCCAGAAATATTCCCATGGATCTTTACAAGGAAAGAAAGGACAAAGGCTTATGCTTCAAGTGTGGAGAAAAGTATACTCCTGACCATGCTTCAAAGTGTGTATACAAAAATGCCAAGCCAAAAATTCAGAGTATGCTAGTTCTTGAGGACTTTGAAAATGACATAGATGAAGTTAATGTAGTCATAATCAATGCTGAAAATGAAGATTTCGAGGATGATGGTGGACAGGAGTACTTCTATGATCCATCTGACTCTTTTCCTTTTGATCCAGGCGGTGATATCCCATTTGATAAATAAATCTATTATGTACAAGTTGTACAATAAATCTATTATGTACAAGTTGAATTGTGTTCCCACCGACTTACAGCAGCCTATTCGAGTACAAGTGGCTAATGGTGAAGAGGAAACCAGTACGCAGATTTTCCCCCAGGTTTCTTTGCAGATGGCTGAAAATTTTGAAGTCAAAGTAAACCTGATCACTTTGGAAATGGGGCCCATAGATATTGTACTTGGTTGTGATTGGTTGATGACCTTAGGCAGGATTACTATGGATTTCTCACAGTTATATATGGAGTTTTTCTCCAAAGGACAGCTCATCCATTTATAGGGGATCCCTAGTAGATCTGATTTTCAGCTTATCACCATTCAACAACTCAAGAAAGAGTACAAAAAGTGTTCACAGATATTTGTATTGCATTTGAACAAAGAAACACAGGATCAGCCCAATAATTCAGCAAACCATCCAGCCTTGACAGCTCTTCTTGAGGAGTATAGAGATTTATTTGAAGTACCTACTTCATTGCCTCCTAAGAGAGCGGTGGATCACCCCATTGATTTGGAACCCAACTCAAAGACAATCAATAAGCCACCTTACAGACTATCAAAATGTGAACGAGAGGAAGTAGCCAAGCAAATCAAAGAGCTTCTTGAAATGGGATTTATTGAACCCAGTTCTTCACCGTATGCATCCCCAGTCCTGTTAGTCAAAAAGAAAGATGGATCTTTCAGAATGTGCATTGACAGGGATCTCAATAAGATAACAGTGAAGAACATGTATCCTATACCCAGGATAGATGATTTGCTTGATGAGCTTAAGGGGGCTCGATTCTTCACGAAGATTGATTTGAGATCAAGGTATCATCAGATTCGCATGAGAGAGGGTGATGAGGTCAATACTGCTTTTAGGACTGATCGTGGGCTCTACCATTTCTTGGTGATGCCATTCGGCCTTACAAACACTCCAGCTACCTTTCAAAGCCTGATGAATAAGATTCTGCAACCTTTCCTCTTTCAGTTTGTCTTGGTGTTCTTTGACGACATTTTGATCTATAGCAAGACTTTACAGGATCATTTGTCGCATATGAGGAAGGTTTTTGATGTGTTGAGATATCATAGGCTTTTTGCTAAGGAGAAGAAGTGTTCTTTCATGCAGACTGAAGTGGAATACTTGGGACATATAGTCAGTGAAAAAGGAATACAGGCTGATCCCAAGAAGGTGCAATGCATAAAAGATTGGCCAACGCCTACTACTACTACTACCTCTCTTAGAGGATTTCTTGGTCTATCTTCATTCTATCGCAGATTTATAAAGCATTATGCGGCAATTGCAGCCCCTTTAACTGACAGGTTGAAGAAAGAGGCTTTCTTTTGGGATGCTCTTGCAAATAGCAGCTTCAACCAGTTAAAGGAATTACTTACCTCTGCTCCTATTCTTGTATGCCCGGATTTCTTTAAAGAGTTTACTATACAGTGTGATGCTAGCGGCCGTGGCATTGGGGCTGTTTTGCTTCAGGAGCATAGAGTAATTGCATTTGAAAGCCGTAAGCTTACTGATAAGGAGATGGTCATGAATGTTTATGACCAAGAAATGTTGGCTATTCTGCATGCAATCAAGAAATGGCACCATTACTTATATGGCAGCCGGTTCAGAGTACATAGTGATCATCGTACTCAAGTATTTCCTTACTCAGTCAAATCTTACTCCAAAGCAACGACGATGGGTAGCAACATTACAAAATTATGACTTTGACATCACTCATACAAGGGGCAAAGATAACATAGTGGCTGATTCTCTCTCTCATATGTGGGCCTGCAAAGTATCAGCCATGACAGAATTACATAGTGATTGGATTGAAGAGCTACAAGAAGCATACCTCTTAGATGAGGAATTCAGCCAAATCTTTCAGAAATTACAGCAAGGTCTTATGGAAGAAAACTCACATTACCAGCTTAAAAATGGTCTTATTTGGTGGAAGGGCAAGATTGTTATTCCATCTACTTCTTCTTTCAAGTGAAAAATTATGGAGTAGTTGCATTCTTCGCCTTTAGCTGGACACTTGGGAGTTTTCAAGACTTATGACAGGATCATCAAGAGCTTTTATTGGAAAGGACTGTGGAAAGATGTCAAGGACTTCGTTATGAAGTGTATGCCTTGTCAGCAAAATAAGGATAGCACCCATAAGCCAGCAGGTTTGTTGCAGCCATTGCCTATTCCTACGGGTAAATGGACTCATATTACTATGGACTTTATCACTGGCTTACCTACTACCAAGAAGGGGTGGAATAGTATTTATGTGGTGGTTGATAGACTCACCAAAGCAGCTCATTTTATCCCAACAAAAATTCAGTTTACTGCTTCTCAGGTGGCCAACCAGTTTATGGAGCATATTTTCAGATTACATGGATTACCCCAGGTGATTGTCCATGATAGGGACTCAAAGTTTATGAGTAACTTTTGGCAAGCGGTATTTACATCTATGGGTACTAAGTTGGCTCCATCTACGGCTTATCATCCCCAAACTGATGGACAGACAGAGAGAGTTAATAAATGGTTGGAGACTTATCTTCGCCATTTTTGCTATGATGTCCAAACCTCATGGGATTCTTGGTTACACCTGACTGAGTTTGCTTATAATAATTCCACTCATGCGAGCATAGGAGTTTCACCCTTTGAGGCTTTGTATGGTTACAAGGTGCCCCTACCCACAGTCATTTTTAACGAAAAGATCAACCCTCATGGGAAGGAAGAGTTGGAAAGAATACAGACCCTTCTTCAGCAATGCAAGGTGAATCTAAGGAAGGCTCAAGATCAGATGAAGATGTATGCTGATGAGAAGAGGAGGCCTTTAGAGTTCTAGGAAGGAGAGCTGGTTTTGTTGAAGATGCCCAAATCCAAGTACTCTACATTGAAAGATGGATCCAGTAATAAGCTTGCCCACAGATTCTATGGCCCTTACAGGATCCTTAAGCGGATTGGAGATTTGGCATATAGACTAGAGCTTCCCTCTTCTACAAAGATTCATAACGTCTTCCATGTTAGTCAGCTCAAGCCATATTATGGTGATCCAGTGGATTTAGTTGATGAGCTGCCACCTATTGATGAAGATGGTATTGTTCAGTACATCCCAGAGGCTGTTATAGGTCAGCGTGAAAAGAAGCTTCGATCACGTTCTATTGTGGAATATTTGATTAAATGGAGAGGTTTACCCTCTGAAGAGGCTTCTTGGAGACCTGATTTAATATTGGATGAGTATCCATACTTGAGGGATACATTGGTGGCTGAAGCCTATTGCTTATGGAGCTAGTATTGGTGCAGACTGGTTCATGACAACACGCTGTTTTAGAACAGTTTTGGTCGTACTTCATTTTCAGAATTGAGCTATCTACATGAGCTTAAAGTACTCTTCAAGAGCTTCGTTTTGATATGTGGTACATCTCATTTGGACACTTCTATCAAAAGTTATGGCAGATTTGGTCCAACAGGGACTATTATTTCAGCAAGCTGTCTACTTTCTTCTGGAACTATTTGTTGAAGATTCTATGGCTCCAATTGCTTCTAAAGTTCTTCAAATCATGTATATAGCGGGGTCCTCTTTCCGTTCTTCAAATTCAGCCCTTGTAATGATAATTCTTCACTCATCTCCCATTTGTAAAGTTGTAAAACAGAGTAGTACTCTGTCCTATCCATCTCTTCTTTAGTTCTTTCTAGGTTTGTTTTTGAGGACAAAAACTTTTGGGAAGGGATGGATTGCAAGAAGCTGGGAATAGTTAGAATGCTATTAATATGCCAGGTCACATTGACACTAGTATATAAGGAGAGAAGTTGTAATTTTTCATATCTTTTGACAAATCAATGCATTTACAATCTTTCTCTCCCTTCTTGCTCCAAGCTTCCATGGCTTCTTCATCTTTCCTGTCTTTCTCTCTCCAATTCTAGTATTTCTCTCTCCTCGTCACTCTATTTCTCTGTCTTCCTGCAGTCTTTCTCTCTCCTCTGCAGTCTTTCTCTCTCCTCTTTCTCTCTCCCTAGTTCTCTCTCTGACAATTTCGGTAAACATAGCAACGTACCACCAAAGCAAGGCTAAAAATTGATCATGCAAGGCAAAGAACTGTCAGGCGATAATAGGAGAGGTCTGCTGATGTAGACGGCCTATTGGATAGCAAAAACACAAGTATTGTGGAAATCATTGCGATGAATAGATCATGGGATTTTATTTTTTAATGCTTCATACATATTTTAGATTCTCTAATATTTTATATTTTAAATTATTTGGTGATTTTATTTTTAAAAAAATTTAAATCTATATTAATATAGATTTTAAAAAAATAAAACTCTAGGTTTATGGCCTATAAAAACTAGTCACTTGGTCTCATTTTCATTTTCCAACTCTCCAATCACTTCTCCTCTTCCCCTTCCCCTTGCTCTTGCCTCCAACCCTTCTTCCACGATGGATCACACTCTTAATAGCTTCATGCAATTCCTTCACGGCACGTAATTTGTTGGGAGATCAAATCTTTACAAGATCTTTTATCCCAATGTCAGAAGGTATGATATGGTATTGTGGCATGGTCCAAGTTTGCAGTACCCTCTCGAGTACATGAACACATACAAGAATATACCGTCAGGTTATAGGATTTTGAAGAGAAATGGATGCAATGCAATCTCTTGAAGTACATCAATGGCACAGAGGCATTTTGAAAATGACTAGGTCATTTTTGTGCCAATCTCACCCCCACCTACTTCAAGCACCTCACTCCTCAGCAAGCTAGGGAATACATCTTTGATTAGCATTGAACTGACTACTCCTCATGGATTGCTACTTTCCTTTTGTTACTCGATGAAGGTGAGGACCCACCTGTAGTCATAGTGGATGATGAAGAGCATGTGGAAGGCTTACTGAAGGATGCCCTTGATCCAAACCCTTCACCAATAGACAATACTAGAGAGGAAGAAGAGACTGTAGAAGAGGCAAAAGATCTAGACCTTATGGACGATAGAACTATAATTGCTATGGATAACACCTTAGGTAGTGGCTTGGGTGAGTAGGATATTGCCCCCTCTATCGTTGATGTAGACTATCGCATAGATAGCATGAGTGAAGTCTTTATCGATGATAAAGAATTCATGTTTTTCCATGATGTGGAGAAATTTTTTGGAGTGAGGGAGGATGAGGCATTGTCGATGTTGGCAATTGCCAATGACTTTCCCCTTGCGTCTGATGATCTACCTATGGAGTATAGTAACCCAAAGCTAGAAGACAGATGACACACTCATAGCTCTTGGAGATGCAGTGGCCTTAGTGGAGCATGCAACAGTTGGCACCCAAGAGCTTGAGGTAGTGTAGGCTAGCTTGGTGGTAGGACAAGTGCCCTTGGAAGAGCAACAAGCCCCCTTGATCAACAAGTCTAAGTTAAGTGTGGACCTGACTAAACCCTCGAAGATTGTCGTTGATGCAGAGCAAGAAGTAAGTGTATCAATAATTTGTCTAGATGCTTTATTTTACAATATATACTATTTTGAGCTAAAAGTTCATGCCAATGTAGGCCATGCTCAACATTTTGATGTTGTTTTCAAATTTCCAAAAGGTCCGAGGAGCATTCGAGAAGGATGCCTCCATAGGGCACTACATTTGCAGGATCCCCACTACTGGCATAGCCATTGTCCATGCCACTTTCACACCAAATGGACAAGCTCAGCTCACTATCATAAAGGCCATATCAAAAGTGCTATGTACAATCATCATCACCTTGAATGTACACAAGATTATTCTTATTAAAAAGGAGTTGATGAAGCATTTATTTGGTACACACCTATGTAGAAGGATACTGCATGCAGTGGGGATTGGAAAAGCTAGGCCGCCATGCTAGAGAGTGCCAAGCTAAGGTTGCTGCCAGAGGCCAAGAAGAGACGAAATGAGAAAATCAAGCACTCGAAGATGGCCTAAAAGTTGTAGGGAGCTCTAGTATTCTAATCATAGTCTTGTAAAGCAAAAGCCCTTTGTACTTTGCATTATAATACAAATATATTTTTATTGTAATCTATCTCTCAAGCATATTTTTTATTTTTTACTGTTCAACTGTGATAAGATTGAAGGATTTTACGATAGACATTATGTGATACTGGTGTGCATTTTTTAAAATATGACATATGCGTAAAAATACAATTAAAATTTTATCAATAAGAAATTTATGGTTCAACAAGCCAATCAACTTATTTTTGGCACAAAATGATAAAAAATGACATCAAAAATTACGTTTGAGTTGTCCTTGTAATATTCTGCAGCCCAGAAACCCCCCTTAACAATTAATTAAAAATTTATTACCACCCCTCCCCTATCGTCACCGACAGGAAGAGGGAGTGGAGTTAGTGAACAAGAGGAAGAAGACGGCGAGAATGACGATGGAGGTGTAGGCGATAACAACGAGGTTGACGAGCAGGACAAGGATGTTAATGAAGATAAGGATGACGACGCGAATGAGGGGAGGGAGGCCACGTGTGCCACCTCACCCCCATTAACCACACCCCCTTTTCCACTATAAAAACCCCCCAACCATAATGAAAAAAAAATGGAGCCTTAGAGGAGGGGCCAAGATGCTGTAGGGAAGAGAGGGAGAGAAGGAGGAGAAGAAGAAGAGAAGAAGAAGAAGAAAAGAGGGAGAGAGAGAAGAAGAAGAGAAGAAGAAAAAGAAGAAGAAAGAAGAAGAAGAGAGAGGGTGAGAGAGAGGAGAAGAAGAAAAGAAGAAGAAGAAGAAGAAGAGAGAGATAGGGAGAGGAAGAGAGAGGGAGAGAGAGAGAGAGAGAGAGAGAGAAGAAGAAGAAGAAGAAGAAGAAGAAGAAGAAGAAGAAGAAGAAGCAAAAGGAGCCCTTTTCCTCTAGTGTCCACACACGTTGCTCTTCTCCTCATCTCCTCGTGAGTTTAATCCTCATCTCCCTGTGAGTCTAATCCTTTCGAGAAGAATCACCCCGGCACACCATCTCTTCGATGAGAGAAAAGAGTGATTTATAGGCCGGAAGTATGGCCCCAAAATGGAGAGAGACATGCATCAGTAGTAATCCCGCATCCAACAATGGAGCCACTAGCCAAGGTGTTTTTGCAAATACGAATACAACATTGAGTATGGATAATTCACATCCGAATATCCGGGTACAAATTGCCATCTCCTCTATTCATGGAGGCATAGGTATGTGCATGAATTCAATTCAACAAGTAGCTTGAGTTTATCTTTTTCAATAATTAACAAACTCATAGGGATCATAGGTTAATTCTTTCCGCAAACATAGAAGGCCTCGCATAGATTTATGCATATGGCACATTGAGGTTTGCACACTCAAATAATTTGCATCCCAGTGCTATGCGACGTCATACATGGTATAAAGAACATATAAGGTTACTTAAGAGTTAGGCACATAGATAGTGCATGCATGGGAAAGATACTATGAAACATACTTCAATGGTACACAAATTGATCTTGCATCAAAGTCTTGCTAATATCTCAAACTATTAGTTTATTGGGATCTTGAAGTCATGCATAGCTAGTACAAACAACAATCATTGGGATTAAGACTACGATGCCTTGAGATTCACCGATAGTGATTATGTTTATCAATCCTATTCATGGTTGGGTTAGATGCAACAACAACTATAGGGCAAGCGAAGAGGTCAAGGATTAGAAAACCCTAAGTCAAAGGAAAGACTGATGCTTTTGTACTCGTTAGGAAGAAGGTTTGGTTATCAATCAAAGTAAGGGATTATTAGAACTCATGTCTTGAGTAGTGTCCTAGCTGAATGGAGGAAGTGTTAAGTAATTTTTGCATGGAATCACTTAGATCCCAAGGGGGAGAGCAAATACGCAATGGAAAGTTTATTGCGACTATTCCTGCAATGTTTAGAAAAGGATAGTATTGTTTTTGTTGATGGATCAAATAAAGTTCTAAATGCTTTTGCATTAAATTGATTGTTTTTGTTGATGGATCAAATAACGTTCTAAATGCTTTTGCATTAAATTGATTGTTGGGATGTGATCTGGATGATTATTCCAAGTGCTTGTGTTTTGGCAAGGGTCAGTAATGACAAGTTGCGATGGAAAATAAAGGAATGTTTCCTTGGAAGATGATATTAGGTTGATTGCCTTGATTTTGCTTGATTCTTAATTGAATTAATTAAGGAAGGATATTTGATGTGGGTGGATCATCTCCAAGGTCATGCTACTTCTCAACCCAAAAGGGCATTGCTCGATTCACGAGTTGAAGGTCGAGTGGTGAAAAGGCCAACCACGAAAAGTGTGTCTCTCTCTTAGGTTGCCTGGGGTCAGTGGAGATTTGGACACCCCTTATCGAGTCCGGAACGGAGTTGAAGATCCTATTCTAGAATTGCCATTTTAGGGGACCAGAATGGGACTATGCTCTACAAACAGAGAGGTTGAGAAACACATCCCTCTTGTTTCCCATTCTCCTTGAACCAAGTGCGGCATGGATCTACTTTGGATTGGGTATCTCTACGTAAAGTAGGATGTTTAGAATTCGACACTAGAATACTATCAAGAGACCTTGACCCCTAGGAGCCCAAATTTCAGGTCGATCCTAGTGGGTTAGGCCATGAACCTTGGAACATTCCATGGGAGTGCCAGGCGGTGATACTTAGATTCGTTTCTTGATGGACTGCTAAAAACATGCTTGGACAAATGATAGGCAAGCACGTTACAGTTTGTATGAGAGAGCAAAACTTCATAATGATATATGATTGATTAATGTATGGTTTGTAGTCATATCCTAATAAATATAACCTAAATGGTATGGCTTGATTGTCACGCACGTTTTGCACCCACGAATGTTGACATGCAAGAGAAGAAATTCCTTCTCAAGCAAAATAAGGCTCCTGAGTTTGATGGAGAAGGGATAGATATCGCAATAGAGGCAGAGATATGGATTGAGTCGATGTATGATTATTTCTCTGCTTCAAGAACTGCTCCTACCAATCAAGCAATGATAGCCACTTAAGTTAGTTGGATAGGCTCGATTATGATGGAAGCAATGGTGCAAAGATCAAGGTGTTTTTGAGGTTGCTGTCACTTGGGCTCAGTTGAAAGATGCTGTACGTGGACGATACCTTCCGCCAACCTATGAGACTCTGAGGATGAATTAATTCTTCAAGCTCAAGCAGCTGGAATTTACCTTGGAAGCCTACTACTCAAAGTTTGTAACCCTACTAAAATAAGTGCCACCTATGGATATTGCGGAGAAAGTATCCAAGTTTTGCTATGGCTTGAATACTTCTCTAAACCACCGTCTAGAAGTAATGTGTCCAACAAACTTGCAAGATTCGTTACTTCGAGCAAAACCAATTGTCCAAGAACTTAAATTGGGTAGTAGCAAAGAGGATTCACGAGATCAAGGCAAGAGATGCCACACGTGAGGAGTGATAGGGCACATCCGTAGGAGATGTCCCTACTGTCAATGCTTCCATTGCAATGAGATAGGGCACGTCCAAGTAGATTGCCCTGACTTAAGTCTGCGAAAGACATTGAACCCCCAAGGAAACAAAGCTACACAAGTGCAGTCTATGGATATGTAGAGGAATTAGATGAAGACAAAGACTTAGAACCCACTACACCTTTTCAAGATCATTAGCAAATTTTATTGACATGTAATACAACTTGCAGCAAAATAAATCTTACTCTTGTAATTACAGTTAACTCAAGTAATATGAGCTGCACTACTTGAGTCATTACAAGTAGCGCAACGAATAAATGGTGGGTCCTAACCCACAAGCTGCCTAAGCCCCATTAATGTTTGTCTTCCCCAGTTCTTTCGAGATGAGGACATCTCGAGTTATCTAAGGGGGAGAGGATGTAATATTCTATGGCCCAGAAACCCCCCTTAATAATTAATCAAAAATTTATTACCACCCCTCCCCTATCATTGCCGACAAGAAGAGGGAGTGGAGCCAGCGCACAAGAGGAAGAAGACGGCGAGAATGACACTGGAGCTGCAGGCAATAACAACGAGGTTGATGAGCAAGACGAGGACGTCGATGAAGATAAGGATGACGATGTGAACTAGGGGAGGGAGGCCACGTGTGCCACCTCACCCCCATTAACCATGCCCCCTTTTCTAGTATAAAAACCCCCCAATCGTAATGAAAAAAAAATGGAGCCTTAGAGGAGGGGACAAGACGCTACAGAGAAGAGAGGGAGAGAAGGAGGAGAAGAAGAAGAGAAGAAGAAGAGAAGAAGAAAAAGAAGAAGACGAAAGGAGAAGAAGAGAGAGGGTGAGAGAGATGAGAAGAAGAAAAGAAGAAGAAGAAGAGAGAGAGAGAGAGATAGGGAGAGAGAAGAAGAGGGAGAGAAAGAAGAAGAAGAAGAAGAAGAGAGAGAGATAGGGAGAGGAAGAGAGAGGGAGAGAGAGAGAGAGAAGAAGAGAAGAAGGAGCCCTTTTCCTCCTTAGAGGGAGACCACACGCATTACTCTTCTCCTCGTCTCTGTGCGAGTTTAATCCTCGTCTCCCCACAAGTCTAATCCTTTCGAGAAGAATCACCCTGGCACACCATCTCTCGGACAAGAGAAAAGAGTGATTTATAGGCCGGAAGTGAGGCCCCAAAATGGAGAGAGACACACATCATCAATAGTCCCGCATCCAACAATAGAGCCACTGGCCAAGGCGTTTCTACGAATATGAATACAATGTCAGGTATGGATAATTCATATCCGAATATCTAGGTACAAATTGCCATCTCCAGTATTCATGGAGGCATAGGTATGCGCATGAATTCAATTCAACAAGTAGCTTGAGTTTATCTTTTTCAATAATAAACGAACTCATAGGGGATCATAGGTTAATTCTTTCTGCAACCATAGAAGGCCTTGCATAGATTTATGCATATGGCGCATTGAGGTTCGCAAAAACCCATGTACTCAAATACTTTGTATCCCAGTGCTACGCAACAAAGTTATACATGGCATAAATAACATATAAGGTTACTTAAGAGTTAGGCACATAGACGGTGCATGCATGGGAAATACAGTATGAAACATGCTTCGATGCTACACAAATTGATTTGCATCAAAGTCTTGCTAATATCTCAAACTATTAGTTCATTGGGATCTTGAAGTCATGCATAGCTAGTAAAAACAAAAATCATTGGGATTAAGACTATGATGCCTTGAGATTCACCAACAATGATTATGTTTATCAATCCTATTCGGGGTTGGGCTAGATGCAACAAAACCTCTAGGGCAAGCGAAGAGGTCAAGGATTAGGAAACCCTAAGTCAAAGGAAAGATCGATGCTTTTGTACTCCTTAGGAAGAAGGTTTGGTTATCAATTAAAGTAAGGGATTATTAGAACTCATGTCTTGACAATGTCCTAGGTGAATGAAGTGCTAAGTAAAATTTTTATGGAATCGCTTAGATCCCAAGGGAGAGAGAAAATATGCAATGGAAAGGTTATTGTGACTATTCTTGCAATGTTTAGAAAAGGATAGTATTGTTTTTGTTGATGGATCGAATAACGTTCTAAATGCTTTTGTATTAAATTGATTGTTGGGATGTGATCTAGATTATTATTCCAAGTGCTTGTGTTTTGGTAGGGGTCAGTAATGACAAGTTGCGATGGAAAATAAAGGAATGTTTCCTTGAAAGATGATATTAGACTGATTGCCTTGATTGTGCTTGATTCTTAATTGGATTAATTAAGGAAGGATATTTTATGCAGGTGGATCATCTCCAAAATCACGCTGTATCTCAACCCGAAAGGGCACTACTCAATTCACGGGCCGAAGGTCGAGTGGTGAAAAGGCCAACCGTAGAAAGTGTGTCTCGCTCCTAGGTCGTTTGGGGTCATTGGAGCTCTGGAGACCCCTTGTCGAGTCTGAAACGGAGTTGAAGACTACTATGAACCCAACATCTGGGGGGCATTGGAAGATCCTATTCTAGATAAACATTAGAAATTATGGTTCTTTGTGATTTGGACAAGTTACTTCTGTAGGCAGAAGGAGCACTTCTATTGGATAGAAGGGATACATAATTTCTCCTGTATAGGCAGGAGACAAAGATTAAGTGAAACATAAGTTAAGGAATGTGTTTGTCAAAAGGATTGCTTGCTCTGTATTCATGTATGTGCTCTAAATTATGCGAACAAACCCTGTTCCCTAAAAGGCCTAATTAAAGAAGTTGATTTTGAATGTTACACATAAATGTTATAAGACCTAATTAAAAAACTAAAGCTATCAAGGGAAGCGGGTGGAAAGAACCCCAATAGGTCTGCTTGATAGGGTGGTCCCAGAGAACTGGGAGGCTTATCACAAGGTTTTACCATCGTTTGACTTTTAGGTGTGGTTAAGTTAGAACCCGATTCATGCCATTTTAGGGGACCAAAATGGGACTATGCCCTACGAGCAGAGAGGTTGAGCAACACATCCCTCTTGTTTCCCATTCTCCTTGAACCAAGTGCGGCATGGATTTACATTGGATTGGGTATATCTACGCGTAAAGTAGGATGTCCAAAATCTGATGCTAGAATACTGTCAGGAGACCTTGACCCCTAGGAGCCCAAATTTCAGGTCCATCCTAGTGGGTTCAGCTGCAAATGTTCCATTGCGAGGTGGACTCCAAAAACCCTAGGCGACAAACCTCGAAACATTCCATGGGAGTGCCGAGCAGCGACTCTTAGATTCGTTTCTTGATGGACCACTAAAAACGTGCTTGGATAGGGCACGTTACGGTCCTATAGTCCTAGATGCCATGTCACGGCCCTTGGATGCCACGCCATGACTCTCGTCCTACCAATTCATGCACGCTGGCATCCAAGGGCTATAGGATAGCTAATTTTTTATGTTACTTTTAATCATTTTGGAGAAAAAATAAGCCAATTAGCAGGTTGAACCACAAAATTTTGACTGATAAATTTCAAAAAAAATTCATGTACTTTGTCGCTTGTCTGACACATGCTAACTTATCATTCAACAACGTAGAAAGGTTAACTAAACCGTTGGCTCAATAATCAATTTTTTGTTCTACTTCAATTGACATTGCAAATTTAATCATTACATCATCATGCAAAAATAGAATATGAGACATTCAAGGCACAATAAAAAGCAAAGGTTTTTTATCTGATGTTGAAGTTCACAAAATATATTGCATTGCATTGTGTTACAAAAATTGTAGACCCTTGGTAGCTCTTATCTCTTTCCCCTCTTATCTATCTAGCTAATTGTATGTCTCTTTGCATGATGGCCACCTACTTGGCATGAATTGCGCAAAGATATGAGTTCTCAAAAAGGGTGATAAGGTATGCTTCTATAGCTTCATGGATAGCCTCCATGGCAATTTATCATTGAATGTGAAATTGATATCCATAAGAGTGAATGATTTCTTTCACTAAGCGTGCAAAGGAAACTATTCTGATAAGTAGGTCCATGCTCTTCTCGTACTTGTGGATCTCCCTAAGAGTTGCTAGGTGATAGTTCTTTCTGTGCTTTAGTCTTTTCCCTAGGACTTGTCTTGCTAGGCCTCACCGTGGTTATCATCCTTGTGTTTGTTGAGCTTGGGGTTGGGGCTTAGGTGGGGGTTGCTCGACACAGGGGCTAGCTCTAGAGTGGGGAGGAGGGGTACTGGAGGAGGAGGAGGAGGAGGAGGAGGAGGAGGAGGAAGTTGTTTGGCTTTCTTTGTTTTTAGCTTGGGGTGTTGCATGGGGCCCTAACTACCTGTTGAGTGCCCCTTGGTTGCATCTCCACTAGCCTCTAGCCATTCTAAGCTATCAAAGGGCTTATTGATGTTGTCCTCAAATGTTGCCCTCATCATCATTTTTTCCACCTTCCTCATCAGTAGAGGGGTCTCCCTCATTATTCTCCGGCTCATTGTTGTCACCTTCCACATCCTCTCTTGCTTCTTCCTCTTTAGAAGAATATTCTTGCTCATGAGCTCTTTTCAAAGGCTCCAAGGTTTATTGAGGCAAGGTCTTTGAGCCTTTGGATGGATGGGAGGGAGAGGGGACATGGGGACATGAGGTCGCACTGCTATTAGAGTCATCTAGTTAGGTGAAATTCAGGATCTCTTTGCCTTGACATGGTGGAGATGTGAAAACTTGTCCTTGACCTTCTTGGTAATGGATGTCATCATGTAGTTTACTTGGTGTGGGCCATGAGGCGGATTAGAAGAGAATAAAAGAAAAAAACAATAGAAGTATGAAATGGGAAATGAACTAAATGAGATCTATTTGTGTGAAACCTAGTCTATAGGGTCCAATAGGGGTTCACACATGGATTTATATATGTGTCCATTTTGACCCTTCCCTTCACCTTGTCATGCACATGTTGCATGTGTATTCATTGCAAATATGTTTTGCCACTTTTCCTTATTATACGCATGGATTTGTTGCTTAAGAGATTTTTTCAATGTGGTAGCCGTAGCATTCTCCAATGTGATGGAGTGACCAAATGTTCATTTATAAAACCAATCAAACATTTCTACAAGATAGCTTTTCTTGATGCGGCCACCTCCATGACAAGTGTTCTTGAAATATGTAGCAAAGCTTGGTAATGAGACTTTTCCATACCTTGGATACTCCACGTTTCCAAAAACTCATATTTCTCCAAAAAATATGATCCATGAGTAGCATGTATTGCAAAGGTATGGGCATTGATATTAGATTTGGAGCATCAGCGCATCCAAATACTAAAGAACATGTAAGTAGTAGAGTTGAAGGTGTACCATGTAGTGGGTGATGTTGCATTGACAACTAGCTTTGTAAAATCATTGACTACTGTATGAAATTCAAATTGAGTGGAACAATTTGTTGATGGTTTTAGCGTGATATACACTAGCTTATCAAAAGAATGCCACAACTTTTGTTATCCTCATGGCAATTTGTCATCACCCTTGCCATGAATTTACCATCAAACACAAGCACTTGGAATAATCATCCAAACGACAATCTAGTAACCAGTTGAATGTAAAAGCATTTTGGATGTTGTTTGATAAACCAAGAAAACCAATTTTATTTTTCCAAACAATGCAAGAATAGATGTGATAACATTTCCATCCACATATTCGCTCTCCCCCTTGGGATCTAAGAGCGATACTATGCACAATTTTACTTAATACTCCCTTCGTTTGGCTAAGGCATATGATAAAGTTTTATACATTGTATAAGATGTAAGTTCTATTGATGACTTACATTGATCGACAACCCCAACCTTGTCAAGAATCATGTGGTGGGGGGACTTGCTTGAGCTGCTGCGCCAAACACACACTGTATACACAAGAGGAAGCTCACTCAAGAACACAACAAGAGAGATGGAGGCCCAAATGTTTTCTTGCTGGTTTTTTTCTTCTTCTTCCACACACTATACAATGTACATAAAGTATAGATAAGATACAACATAAAGGAAAGTGACCTACTAAGTCAAACAGTGCATAACTGATGGAGCCCCAAGAGGAACACCAAGGAAAAGGGAATTCTCTTGCAAGAAAATCTATCTTGTAACATCAACAAGCTTGTTTATCATGTTTCATATGATCACAATGAAGAAAAGAACACCAGGCACAACAAATCTTCATACAACATCATGTAGATCTCCCACGGATTTGATAGAATCAATCATATTCTTCAATATCTTCACAAAATCCATCAATAGAACAAAGAAAGCAAAGGAATACACCATCTTTGAATGGAAATACATCACATAGTATTCATCTTCAATATCTTCATAGTCTTCTCTCTCAATCTCTCATATACAATCACTTTGTTTGAGTAGAATTGGCTATCTCTGGCTCTCTCTCTCTCTCTCTATCAATAATACATCATATCCCCACTAAAATCTCTCAAAATCACTTTCAATAATCCCTCTTAGGTCGTGGATACCCCTCCCAAGAGGTATGTCTGATATGAAAAGTCACCAGAGCCACTACAGTGTCCTTTCATAGCTCACTACTGTCACTTCACTCTAGTCTTCTCTTGAGTCTTCAGCAGCTACTTCTTTCACTTCTTTCAGCTCTTTTTCACTTGTATTCACCTCTTTCCAAGGCTAGAAAACTTCCCCAAGCTACACTCTCATCCATCAGAACACATACAGAAGCATACAGAACAGTCACAGAACAGTACCAGAACAGCTACAGTACAGAACAGAAGGTCATCAAAACCTCATAACTCATTCTCAAACCATTCCAAACTCTCACAAACCATTCAATAAACTTTCACAAGATCTCAATCTTCATCAATCAATACTCCATCCCTCTTTACAGAAGACAATCAGAACAAAACAGACCAAAACAGAGCAAAACAGAAGGTATACAGAACCAATCAGAACCTACCAGAACATCACAGAACCACTAACAAACATCATGAACTTCCAAAACACCATCATTATCATCCAAAACACTCTCAAACCACTTCCAAACCAATCAATCATCTCATAAAATCAACCATTCAGCTCTCAAAAATAACAAAAATCAGCCAAAAAACAAGTCATTTCAACACTCAACATATCCCCACACTTAATAAGGAAGCGTCCTCGCGACCCAGGAAAAAGGGAATACAAGTGCATTGAAAAGTGCAATGTGGATCGTCAATATCTCTTCAAAAAGAATCCATCCACCACGACCCCAACGTATAACCTGTTTCTGATATAAAAATACAAAGAAAGAAAAACCCGTTATTCATTAACACTTCTTATCAAACTAAAAAATCACAACAAATTTGTAAAGGATATAAGAGTTTGCTTCTTCTTCATCAGCATCAACTTCAATTCTCCAACCATGACCCCATCACCACAATTCTCCAAAATGTAGCTCACACACGAAATCCAATAGGAAACCATCACGTTCGTTTTTTCATAAATGAACTCACAACACAAACACTAAGACATAACACAACCATCTGAATGACTCCTCCAAAAAGAGAGATTTTCATTAAAAAGCATCCACCATACATTGGAAAGGTATCAATGAAGATGATCCCTCTTGAAAGATTGATGTTGTCGGAAACGATCCATAGACAAGGATTCATCTACAAAGTTTTTGGGAGGATTTTGAAAAAACTGGAGATAGCACATCCTTTCCAACAGGACCAAGTATCTGCTAGGCAAACAAAGGGCATAAAAATACAATATGTCCAGCTGTTGGGAATCAATGCTCACATTGACATTCATGCACAACTTTGGAATAGGCTTGGAATCATTATGAGAGTGCCTATGCATATACGCCAGGTACCGCAAAGTGAGCAGTTAATCTCACTGAAGGATCTGCAGACTGTGAATACTGCTGAGCAAAATGAACATAGTTCTGATAAGCTTGACTGGAAGCTGTCCATTCCCCTGGAATTACTGGCCAATTGATCTGAGGTCTTGTAAGGCAATCATCCGAACTCCATCCCCTTCTTCTGGAAATCTGATTATCAAACCCATCACAGTCACTAACCAACTGAGGTGGTTGAGATATAGAAGTGTTAGGAGAGGGTAATGGAATAAGGAAGAGTGGGTGAAGGGAGGGATAGGAAAAATCATAAAAGGAAGAAAAGGTTAAAGAAGGAGTGGCAGAAATTTGGAGGGAGTCACTAAGGAAGGGTGTTAACTGATAAATAGGAAATGTAGAGGGTATATGAATGGAGGGAGAAGGACAGGGTGGAGAAGGGGAAAATACCCTATCCTCAATAAAGGAACAGTATGTAAAAATGGAAATTTGAGGGAAAGATGAAGGTTGGAAAAGAAGGGGTAAAATAGTGGTGGAATTAGATTGAGAAAGGGAAAGATATATAGCATAGCGGTGAGCCATTTGTTGGTAATATAGGAGGGTAGGAACAGAAGGTCCTAAGAGAGATCGTCGATGATAGGCATCAAAGAAGGTAGCATCAAATGGATTATGTTTTGAAAGATAGGCTAAGAGATCCATCCTCAGTTGATTAGTACTCTGGGCAGAGGTAGGAGCTGTGTTTTGTCTTTGATTCAGGACCACAGAATCAATCATGGAATGCTAAGAATTATCATGACAATCAGCCACTTTGGAGGAATAACGCTGGAACATGTCAGCTATGCGCAACTCCAAATGATTGACATACAAAACAGCTTGTAAGACCACATCCCCCACATCCCCCACATACCATGCCATATCCACCTCATCTGGAATTAACAAGTCTCCTCGTAGATACATGTATGACATCAACATGGTATCTGGTGTGACAGAATCTTCAAACACCATTCGTACTACCTCTGTCAACAACTCAGCAGACCAAGCCCCACTCTAGCCATCCTCTAGAAGAGGTAAATCCATCGTGGAAAGCTTCATATAGAAGACCAACTTCTGTAAGTGGTAGTGGATAAAGAAAGAATGGTTTGGGGAGACATATTCCTGAAACTGCTCAAAGGTAGACCATAACAAGTCCATTCTGGACTGCAATCTTTTCACTTTATCTTGGAATAGAGGGCACAAAGTAGCTTGTCTCTGAAGAGCAGCCAAGTCCTGCTGTGAAAGAGAAGGAATCAAGGGAACATTAGGGCTTAGAGGAACAGAGCGGGACTTTGCAAGTTGATCTTGCAACTGCTGGATTTGGGAGGCTTGGTGTGCCACTGTGTCATTAGCAATCTGTAAAGCTGAAAGTTTTTCATCTAAGATAGCTTGGAATTCCTGCGCTTCTCTGGACATCCTCTCCTTCTCCTCTGAAAGGCTAGTAACCTGTGATTGAGCCTCTAGTAACTAGATCTTCAAAGAAGAGATCTCATCGCTTTGGGTGGCAACCAGTTGGGTTTGTTGTTCCATTTGCTTAAATAAATCTGCTAGGGTATCCTTAGCAGAAGCTAACTCGGATGTTGCCTTATGCAACTGGTCCTTAGACTGCATTAGCTCTTCATAAAAGGACGCGTACAGCTGTTGAACACAGGCTGTCACGGATAATTCAATGGAACTCTGAATATCCTTGTAGAGGAAAGGAATGGCATCTCCCGAGACTAGACTGTTGAGGGAGGGAACTGATATGTCCAAGGATCCTTCGCGATGTGCTCTGAACAGGTTATTACAAGTGAGATACCCAGGGAGGTCACTGCCAGAGGTAGCAGGGATGAACACTGAAGGAAGTACGGAAGGAGCTTTATCCGCTACCCTCTTCAAGCGTTTGCGTTGGATGACCAGGGGAGGCGGAGAATCATCATCCTCTATATCAATAGGTTCTGACTCATCTGAAGGTGGAGGAGGAGGAGGTACTAGATCTGATGGAGGAGGTGGAGGCACAGTCTTCTGTAAACCTGAATAGGTCAAGAAGGCAGACAAATATGATCCATATGTGACATTGGTAACATTACCCCTGGTGACTTTGACGAAATGCTGATCCATTTTAGTGAGAAGGTAAGTGCTCCAATCAATAGCAACTCCTTTCAACACCATCCTGGAAGCTATAAAAAGCTCTTTGGACAAGTACTGGGATGGCGTTTTGGCAGGCATAAACCTGTCCTGGAGAAACTGACAGATCGTCTTCCATACGGGATCAGTGATCATAGAAAAGGAAACTCCTGAAGAGTTGATCACCTTCTTAACATCCAACATTTTCTTGTCTGCTTTTGCAACAGCTTCAGAATCTCTTCATTAGAGAAAAGCTGACAAGTGGTAACAAAAGGTTCACCTTTGAAGGGAAGAGACAGAGCCTTCCCTAGGCCTCGAGGTGTCAAAGTTATAGAAATTCCTTGGACTAGTCCTGTCTTCTTGCTGTAAGAGGCCAGAAACTCATCACATAACGACGGATCCTCTGGAAGCAGGGAAAAAGAAGTAGCCACAAAAGCAGCGAGTCCCGCCTTCATGAGAGGCTCAAAAGTAAGTAGGGAAGAGTAATCCCTACTAACTAATGGGACGTACTGGATAGGGGGAGGAGCATGAGAAGGCGCCATTCAGATGGTTACACACACACCACAAACACAGACAATCAAGGAGAATGCCTGCAAAGCAACAAACAAAAAACCAAGGATAAGAGAACAACCAAAACAATAAAACGGGACTCAACCAACTAACCCCAAGCAAACCACAGCCTAGAAAAAATTCGACATGACCTTGAGACATATGCGACCGAAAGCTTCATGCGATGCATCAGACAAACACCCCGAACCCCGTATCAGGCAAGAAAAGAAAAAAACTTAATACCGTACCCGTAACCGTAACAAAGACAGTAAACCAAAACAATACCACATCCAACACATATTAAGACTACATCATTGATAGACCAGGACTGGACCAGGAAAATAACTCTAATGACTGCGCATACCCATCCCACGAAACGGTTCATTAAAAAGGGGAAGTAAGTGTAGTGAGGGGGGGATTAATTTAATGAAGGGTTGATTTTAATAAATTATTAAGAAATAGGTGAATTTTTATTAAGTGATAAACCTTAGCAAGAAAACGGCGGTTCCTTATTATAAATTTAATTATTAATTATTAGGTGAAAGCGGTGCGTTAATTCGAATCCCGGACTTCGATACCCAGACTGGGTCTCTAAATGCAAGTTCATTGATTACAAATTAAGGTGATGTGGAGCGCTTTTTTGCCAGCGCGTGCTCATGTGACAGCTGGTTCATTTTAATTAAAAATTAAAGTGCCTCTTTAGTGCACGTAGCGCGGGCTAAGTGAACGGCGGGTTTATTTTAATTAAAAAATATGTGTGTGTTGAGCGCGAATGCGCGTGGAAACTGTGGGTGAATAAAAAGTTCATTTTAACAATTAATTTGTGATTAAGAGGAAAAATGAAAATAAATAAAGCACATAAAATAAATACCTGGAAGGGGTGTGTATGTAATGCAGAAATGCGCACGGAAGAGTTTCCCAAAAGAAGTGAATCCAGTAAAGGAAAAGTAAAGACCACTGACGAAACAACAAAGACAACACCTTAGCGGATGTGTTGATTGTGTTTTTGGTGGTTGTTTAATTTTTGTAATGTGTGATTATTTATGGTTGGTTTTGGTGTGTGAGGTTGTTATGTGTTGTGGGTGTGTTTTGTTGTTTGTTTGTTTGTTTTTTTTTTCTCTCTTTTATTATATATATATATATATGTTTTAAACAATAAAGATACCATGTATGATAATATTTTAAAGTGAAAAATAAATGAAAAATCATCAAGGGGGGTGAGGGGAATTTTGTATAATTTTTTAGAATTTTTTTAGAATGTTTTACTATTTTTAAATGAATTTTCTACATTTGTTGGTAATTTGTGGGATAAATTGGGAAATATTTAAATTTCAAAAATTTTGGGGTTGGAAATTTCCATCTAACAAATTTCCAAAAATTGGCAAAAAGCGAAGGGAATTTTAGAAAGTTTTCTGAATTTTTATGATGTGAAAATTAATTTATAAATTAATTAAATCAAATAAATCAGCTTAGTCTGGTAAGTAAGTTGAAAGTAAGTCAGTTAAGTTCTATTAGTCTGTGTAAGTCATGTTAGTCTGACTAAGTCAAGTCAGGTTAGTCAGATGGAATTAGGTTAGTCTAGGTGAAGTTAGATAAGTCAGGTAGGGGGGACTAAGTCAATGGAGACTAACCTAAAGGGGGTTAGTTAACCTAAGTTGGGTTAGGGTTAGGGTTAGGGTTAGGGACCTAACTAGGGTGAGGGGGAACTAACCTAACAAAGGTTAACTAGGTGGGGGTTAGGTTAGGTTTACTAACCTAACTAGGGTTAGTGGGGTGGGGTTAGGGTTACTAACCTAACTAAGGTTAGTTAGTGTGAACTAATGTTAATGAACATAACTAATGTTAAGTTAGTCAGAGGATGGTTAGGTTAGTCTAACTAACCGTGGTTAGTTAGGGTGGAGGTGGAGGTGGAAGAGGAGGAGGGGGGGTGGCACGGCCGGCGGATGGCGGCGAGACGGCAGCGTGCAGGCGGCGGGGACGACGGGGCGGCCATCGGACGACGCGCGCAGGCGGCGGCAGCGAGCGGGTCGACGGCGACGTGGCGGCAGGGCTCCGAGCAGCCTGGGCGACCTCCAGGCAACGGCGACGGGCGGGCGCGGGGTCCGGGCGGCGGGCGCGGGGTCCAGCGACGATTGCAGGGCTCCGGGCGGCGTGGCGGTAGGGGCAGGGAGGAGCGTGGAGGCACGCAGGCGACCGGCGGCCGGCGGTGGTAACGACGGGAAGACAGAGGGAAAGGAGGGGAAGGAGAAGGGGAGGAAGAGGAGAAGGCGGGGGAGAAGAAGGAGGAAGGAGGGGAAGAGGCAGGAGGTGCAGGAGGGAGGGGAAGAAGCAGGAAGGTGGGAGGGAGGAGCAGGAAGGTGGGAAGGAAGAGAAGGAGGAGAAAGAGAGAGAGAGAGAGAGAGAGAGAGAGAGAGAGAGAGAGAGAGAGAGAGAGAAAGGAGGCAGTTGAAGGGGGGGGGGGGTGGAAAGGGGGGGAGGGCCATGGGAAGGGGGGGTGGTCATAGGGGAAAGGACAGGGGCCCATAGAAGGAGGGTGCCCGAAGGGTGGGGCACCCAAGGGGGGGGTAGGGGTAGGGGGTAGGTTAGGGAGGGGCCCAAGGGAGGTGGGGGTAAAGGGGGGGGGGGGGGGGGGGGGGGGGGGGGGGGGTGCCTATAGGTGCCTGAGAAGAGGCCATGGGAAAGAATGGGCGGGGGACCCATGAAAGGGAAAGGCGTACCCCCGTCCCGCGCTCGTGCACAGGACGGGGTAAAAAAAATTTGCCGTGACGGGAGTGAAATAGCGTCAGAATGACAGCACGGGTCATGCAGACACAACCGGGGCGCGTGGAGACACGTAAAATCGAAAAAGGGCGTGGTCACGCGCAAGACGGAGCGCGTGAAAACACGTAAAATTAAAGAAAATTTAATAACTCCCAATCCAGACGTCAAAATGAAATAGCGTAAAAATAAAAAGTGGGCAGGACGGCAGGCGGAAGACAAGAAAAATATGCGAGGGAGATTCCGGGAGGGTTAAAGGGCGGTCACGTGCAAAAAACACAAAAAATGAACAAAAAAACGCAATTAAAAATTAATATCAAAAAATTCATGCATCGGAACGAGGTGCAAAAAAAAAAAACTATGCAGAAAGACGTGCCCGACAATCCTATCACATCAAAACATAATTCCAACTGAGATAAGACGCGTTCACGTGGGAAAAACCCAAAAAACCGACCCAAAAATGGGATCGAAAATTAATATCGGACGAACCGTTGGCCGGAATGACATGTAGTAAGAAGGAAAAATGTTCGCAGGAAGGAGTGGCACAGGGTTATCACGTTAAACCGCAGTTTCGGTGGAAGTAGGAGGGGTTCACATGCGAAAAACTCCAAAAATACACCCAAAAACTCATTGAAAAATTAATAAGTAAAAATCCGGAAGTCGAAAGAGGGGGGAGGAAAAAGGAAAAAGGTGGGGGAAGACATAGAGAACACAGCGGTCAAATCAAATTGAAATTCTGATGCAAATAGGGCAAGTTCACATGGAAAAATGTCAATAATACGCACGAAAAAGGTGTAAAAAACCGAAAAAGTAATATTGGACAAACCGTGGAGCAGAATGACTCGGAATAAAAAGGAAAAATATCAGGGGAAAAGTGGTTGTCAGGGCTATGATGTCAGAGCATGGTTCCGAAGCAAGAAAAGTGCGTTCACATGGAAAACCGGCTAAGTTGCACAAAATGCTTCAAAAATTAATAACTCAAAAACCATGCACCAGAACAGGGGTAGGTAAAAAGGAAAAATGATCAATTCAAAGAGAGGAACAGGGCTATGAGGCTGGATGTGGACTTTGGGAAACATAGGGTGTATTCACATGGTAGGACCGCAAAAGCAAGGAATGAAGGAAAACGGGAAGGGAACAGCCCCAAGGGTGGGTGGAACATAACCGTGTGGGTGGGAAGGGACCCCATCAGGGTAACAATAAGGCATGGCAAACATGCATGAGCAGGTTAAGGCATATGCAGAGGATATGCAATGTAGACGCGTAGGGACGCGTCCCCACACTTAAGACCTTAACGGATAGGGTTAACAGAGCAACAGGGACCTAGGACCACGCCACAGACCATCCACTAACGTCCCCACACTTAAAACATGAACGTCACGGAGAAACCAAAGTGGGAGGGTTAGAAAAACTTGGCCCATTTTGTCAAGAAGCAAGGTTGAGTGTCGATGGCACGTCCATTGTTGTTGTCGACTGCAGGAGGTACCAAGGCATCTTTACAGCGCACGTCCTTCATGGCAGGGACCACACAGCAGTACCCAGGGAGGTAGCTGGTTGAAGGAATCGCAGGAAATTCGTCGATGATGAGGGATACTACACTCAACTCGCAGTCACTCAAATGAAATGAAAGAACAGTCACTCGCCCCATGACTAATATCACTCGAGGAAGAATGATTGAAACCCATATCGCATACCTGGTTTAGAAATCAACAGGGGAATGGTGCAGAGGGGGTATGCCAGGGTGCACAATTGATGGTGCATTAGTGCGTCCAACCCGTCTGGCATAAGTGCAAGAAGGAAGGCAAGGGAGCCTTACAGTGCAATGTACAGAACAGGGTGATGTGTCTTGTGATGAGGGCAAAGACCCATCCCGTGGGTGCACAAGGAAACTAGAACATACCTGACTCCAAGTGTCGTAACGTCCCTCAATCGCACCTCTCGGCAATTGATTGAAGAAACTCCAGTCACACTCAGCCCACCCTCTGTCTCACGCTCTGTTGATAGTTGCAGGAGGGCAGCCTTTTCCTGAAACCCGTTGATGTAATCCTCACGGTCACTTGTGCAAAGGTTGTATGCCTTGTGTGCATTTGATGGTGCAACTGTGCATCCCGCCCTATGCCGGCATACGGTGCGAGAAGGAAGGCCAGGGAGCCTTACGGTGCAGTGCACAGAAACAAATTGTGCTTTGTGCATTGAGAGGCCCATCCCGTGGGTGCAACACTCCATTCACACTTCTCACCTCTCATTTGATTTGGAGGGAAAAGACTGGTCTCTCCCCCCCACCCTCTGTCTCACGCTCTGTTGATAGTTGTAGAGGTAACCCATACTCACGTCCCCATCCGGTTAGGATGAAAGCTCACATCACTCGATTATTTGTCGATGAAAATCGCGTCGTCAGTTTGTTGAAGAGGCGTACCCAGGGAGGTAGCCATCAAATCGAACGTTGTATTGGACAGGAACATGTCGTCTGCTAGAGGACATGTAGTCACTTTGCAAAGAGACCCAGGACACAATGTACCAAGGGAGGCAGCTTCGGAATTAGATCCTGGAAATTTCAAGTGATGAATCCACTTTCTGGACTACTGGGTATTACCACCTTTTCCACAGCTAGCTTCTCGCCCAAGGGTGTTTACCACCTTTTCTTGGAACGAGGCCTGCTATGACAGGGAATTGCTTCCTTTTCTCTCATAACAGATTTGTTTTTCTGATTTTTTTTCTTTTTCTTTTCTTTTATTTTCTCCTATTCCCGAGGGTGTTTCCACCTTTTCTCGAAGAATAGGTCGGCATGACAGGGACCTAAGTCCTTTTCTCCCATGACCGATATGTATATTTTCTCCTTTTTTTTTTTCTTTTTTTTTTTCACATTGAGCAAGGGAATGGTGGAAAGACCAATTGTCAAAACCAACCTCGCCATTGTCGCTGGTGGAAAATAGAAGATAAGAGATCAAGGCGGGAAGGGGGATTTGAGGGAACAGAGGGTTGCGTCCACTTCATCAAAAGTAACTGAAGAACGGCTATCAGAAGTAGCATCATAAGAAGTACAGTGCCGCACCAATGAGGGAAAAGATCAAGTGTCCATAATTGTCAAGATCTCCAAGGAGGGAAGTACTTCTTCAGGCGATATCCATTGATCAGAAAGGGATCATCAGAGGCATCAACGGTCTGTACTTGGACAGAGCCATTAGGGTTGACGGTCAGTACCTTATAGGGACCCATCCACCGCTATTGGAGCTTGCTAGGAAACTTGCCAAAGCGTGAATCATAGGCTAGGACCAAATCACCTTCTTTGAACTCCTTGTGCTTAATGAAGCTATCATGGTAAGCCTTGCGTCGAGCTTGCGTGGCTTCCATGCACTGGAGAGCCATCCTACGAATTTCGTCCAAACATTCCAAGTGCAGGAGACGGCGTTGCAGTGAATCATCGTCCCCCAAATGCTCTTTGATAGCCACTCTCAAAGAGGGTAGTTCCAATTCAACACGAAAAACAGCTTCTGTTCCATACACTAGCTGGAAGGGTGTCTGTCCTGTTGCTGCTTTATGGGAGGTTCTGTACGCCCAGAGGGCCTCTGTAAGTCGATCGTCCCAATCACGATGATGTGCGACAATTTTTTTTGTCAGAATCGAGCAGAGGATGCGATTGGTGACTTCGACTTGGCCGTTGGCTCTAGGGTAATAAGGAGTGGACTTTCGATGGCGGATCTTATACAACTCTGTCAACTCTTTCATGACTTTGTTAAGGAAATGAGTGCCTCTGTCACTTACCAGCTCTAAAGGACTGCCAAAACGGGTGATGATATTCTCATACATGAACAGGGCCACGCTGTTACCATCGTCCCGCTTGAGGGCTTTAGCTTCACACCACTTTGTGACATAATCTGTACATACGAGGATGTATCTGTTCTGTTTCCTTCTGGTAGGAGGATCGATTGGACCTACGAAGTCAATGCCCCACTTCTCAAATGGCTTTAGGGGAAGGATAGGTTGCAGTGGCATGGCACTTGTCTTCGTGGGTTTCCCCATTCTTTGACAAGAATCACATCGTTTACAATAATCATAGGCATCTTTGTGAATGGTAGGCCACCAGTAACCTGCTAGCAGAGCCTTCCTAGCTGTAGCTTCTCCTGCAAAGTGACCTCCACATGGCTCGTCATGGCAAGCCTTCAGAACAATCCCAATCTCATTTCCTGCAACACATCTTCTGAGCACTTCATCTTTGCCTTTCTTGTACAGTGCACCACCTAGCAGGGTGTATGGGGCTGATTCTAGCAGAAGCTTCTTCCTTTCCCGATTAGAAAGACCAGGAGGATACTGTTGGGTTGCCAGCAGATTGGCAATGTCTGCATACCAGGGAGTTACAGTTTCTACCAAGAAGAGGGAAGCATCAAGGAGGTCTGGATCATCCTGCTCCTCATCTGCAGTTTGTGGGATACGCGAAAGATGATCAGCCAGAACATGGGAACGGCCAGGCTTAGTAATCACCTCAAAGTCGAACTCCTGGAATAAAAGGAGCCATCTCATCATTCGTCCTTTCACATTTGCTTTGTTCATTAGGAAGGATAGGGCCTCATGATCCACATAAAATTTAAAATGGGTAGACAGGAGATAGTGGTGGAACTTCTCTAGGGCAAACACCATTGCCAAGCACTCAAGCTTTATCACTGTGTAGTTCCGTTCCCTATCAGTGACTTTTCGGCTTGCGTAGTAGATCAGTTGATCCAACTTCGATGAGCTCTTCTGGCAGAGGACAACACCTAAGCCTTCAATTGATGCATCAGTGTGTACATGGAACTCTTTCGTCCAATCAGGAGGTTGCAGAATGGGTGCCTCTATCAGACACTGCTTCAGAGTGTGAAAGGCTTTGTCACATTCTTCTATCCAAGTAAACTCTGCATCTTTCCTCGGAAGCTTGTGCAAGGAGGTTGTCTTTGTTGCAAAATGGGCTATGAACCTTCTGTAGTAACCCACATGGCCTAAGAATCCCCTCAACTATTTGAGGTTGGTGGGTGCTGTCAAAGCTGCGATCTTTTCAATCTTTGCAGGGTCTGTTGATATCCCTTGTGCAGAGACAATGTGGCCCAACAGAACTTCGGAAGAGACCCCAAAGATGCATTTGTCGGGGTTAAGGGAAATCCCATACTCCCGGCATCGGTCAAAGCATTGTTCCAGGTGTTCCCAGTGTTCACGGATCAAACTATAGACACAGAAGTCATCCAAATATACTTCAATAAAATTGTGCAGATTATTTTGGAATGCGGCCATCATGACTCGCTGGAAAGTAGCAGGGGCATTGCAGAGTCCAAATGGCATCACTCGGTAAGCGTAGGTCCCCCATTCTGTGGTGAAGGTTGTTTTGGACTGGTCTTCTTCTACGATCTGCACTTGGTTGTATCCGCTGAATCCATCCAAAAGGGAATAAAGCTCATGTCCTGCCACTGTGTCTAGAGTGTTGAAATGACTTGTTTTTTGACTGATTTTTGTTGTTTTTGAGAGCTGAATGGTTGATTTTATGAGATGATTGATTGGTTTGGAAGTGGTTTGAGAGTGTTTTGGATGATAATGATGGTGTTTTGGAAGTTCATGATGTTTGTTAGTGGTTCTGTGATGTTCTGGTAGGTTCTGATTGGTTCTGTATACCTTCTGTTTTGCTCTATTTTGGTCTGTTTTGTTCTGATTGTCTTCTGTAAAGAGGGATGGAGTATTGATTGATGAAGATTGAGATCTTGTGAAAGTCTATTGAATGGTTCGTGAGAGTTTGGAATGGTTTGAGAATGAGTTATGAGGTTTTGATGACCTTCTGTAACCTTCTGTTCTGTACTGTAGCTGTTCTGGTACTGTTCTGTATGCTTCTGTATGTGTTCTGATGGATGAGAGTGTAGCTTGGGGAAGTTTTCTAGCCTTGGAAAGAGGTGAATACAAGTGCAAAAGAGCTGAAAGAAGTAGCTGCTGAAGACTCAAGAGAAGACTAGAGTGAAGTGACAGTAGTGAGCTATGAAAGGATACTGTAGTGGCTCTGGTGACGTTTCATATCAGACATACCTCTTGGGAGGGGTATCCATGACCTAAGAGGGATTATTGAAAGTGATTTTGAGAGATTTTAGTGAGGATATGATGTATTATTGATAGAGAGAGAGAGAGAGAGAGAGCCAGAGATAGCCAATTCTACTCAAACAGAGTGATTGTATATGAGAGATTGAGAGAGAAGACTATGAAGATATTGAAGATGAATACTATGTGATGTATTTCCATTCAAAGATGGTGTATTCCTTTGCTTTCTTTGTTCTATTGATGGATTTTGTGAAGATATTGAAGAATATGATTGATTCTATCAAATCCGTGGGAGATCTACATGATGCTGTATGAAGATTTGTTGTGCCTGGTGTTCTTTTCTTCATTGTGATCATATGAAACATGATAAACAAGCTTGTTGTTGTTACAAGATAGATTTTCTTGCAAGAGAATTCCCTTTTCCTTGGTGTTCCTCTTGGGGCTCCATGTTTTTGGTGCGTAGCCGGGGAAACTTGCCATCAACAAGCACCAGAAGAGGCTGAAAATGAAGGGAATGGCATTGCCAAGAAGAGAAGAATTCAATGGATATTTGTAAAGTTCCTTCTTCCAATGAAGAGTTGGAATTTCTCATAATCAAAGCCACCTTCCACAAGAAGTTCATCCCACAATGGCGGAAACACATCACCATCATGATGCATGCTCTATGTGGTGGACAGTTTCCTCTTCCTGTTGAAGCAGCAGAAACTTGCATCTTGGTGGCAAACTGTTTGGGAATAAACTGAAGAGCAGAAATAGAGAGAATGACCATACATGGAAGATATGGCATTCATTGAGAAGTTTCCAGACAACATCAAGTGGGAGATTGTGAAGAAGCTTCAAGAGTCTTGGTCTGTGGAGGTTAACAGAGACAAGAAGGAAAAGAGTCGGAATTTGTTCGTGGATGCTCAACAGCAAGATACATGGGATGCTTGGTGTACTCATAATCTTCTGTTTGTTCAATTAGCAACCCATTGGAAGTTGGTAGACAGAGTGTTTTTCACAACATACACTGTTGAAACCATCAAAAGTTGGCATTACTATGATGATGGCACCACCACAATGCTCAGACGTATGCATTTTGACACCTTCAGAACCGAATACCTTCCTCTATGAAGCGGAATGAAAGCAGAATTCAGGGACATTGAAAAGAAAGAAGTAGAAGAAATGTTGGCAAGAGAGTCCTCCAGAGACTGAAGCCTTTTGTTAACCCTCTATGGAGCACTAACAGCATAGTGGAGCCAACCCCCTGATAAATGACGCAATAAAGAGGCAAGCGTTAGAACAAGTTCAGAGGTACGTGAGAAGAGAGAAAGCAAAAATCAGAGCCGAGAGCGAGCTCGCAGCAGAAGCCGCCTTTGACGCCCTTGCGGAACTCTTTACAGAAGTCCCAATGGCACATCAAGCCCTTCCTCCTCCTGCTGGAGGTCCACTTCCAAGCCAGATCCGTCCTGGAAATATTGATGACACGCCAGCAAATGTAGTCCCATTGCCAGTTTTTAAGGGAGAGTACAATGAAGACCCCGATCTTCATGTAGCAGAGTTTATGGTAGCGTGTGTGGCTAACAATGCCAGAACCCCTGAGCATTGGTTAGAGATATTCCCCGCCACTTTCAAGGGCGCGGCGCTTCAATGGTATGAGAGACAAGCAGCAGGAACTTTTGGCACATGGGACGACCTGAAGTTGGCCTTCCTCACTAAATTCAGGCATGAATGTTTTGAAGAGCGGATGAGAGAGGAATTTATGAACCTAGGTCAGTCTTCTGGAGAAAGAGTAGAAGCCTATGTCTCACGAATGGAATCCATCCTGAAGAGATGGACTAACCATAATTTAGATGATGGTATTCAGAAGGGGGTATTTCTTAGAGGATTACAACTAGAAGTCCGTAAGTGTGTGGAGCTGCAAAGACCAGCCACACTGCAAGCTGCAACAGAAGGTGCAAGACTGTACGATGAAGTGGAAGCTAGATTAGCGATGAATACAGGAAGAGGAGTCCTACCTCCTCTGATGCCAGGAATGATGTACCCACCAAATGCAGTTCCAGGGACTGTTCCCTATCCCTACCAATAGATGTCCCCGGTATCACAGTACAGTGCACCAAATCCACAGTGGCCACCATCCATGCCTCAAATGGTGGTTCAACCACAACAACAATGGTCCCAACCAATTTCCTCAATGCCAAATCAACAGCAGCAACAGTGGAATCCTACCAACTGGAGCCAACAGCCAACAGTTCAAACATGAGCTCTGAATCAGAACCAGAACAGAGACCCCTCTGTACCAGCCCAACCTGTTTATGCAGTGATTACAGAGACTCCTCAAAACCCTCCTGCCAGTGCCTCAGGAGGAGAAAGCTTGAAGGATTACTTATCCAACTCAGTTGCAAACATAAAAAAGGAGTTGATGGATGTGATTACAGAGCAACTACAGACGCTGAAAGTGAATACTGCTAGCATATCCAACGTTGCAGGAGCAAGAAGAGATGTGATGCGGTCAAATACTTGGTGTGGTAAGTGTCATCAAGCAGGCCATTTAGCCACTGAATGTACACGAAAACCAACTATTCCTGGGGTCTTCTATTCCTACTGTTTGCGGAAGAACCATACAGAGGACATTTGCTCTCTGAAGGAGATGCATGATAGGAGGAGGAAGGAAGAAGACGCAAGATTTAACTTGCTGGAATCCAAAATGACAACACAGGATATTGGACCCAAGCCTAGAGAGTTTGGCCCTAATTTCGGACCCAGAAGATTTCCCTCTCAAAGTTACAGAGGAAGACAGTCTGGCGGTGGTCAGAGATAAGAAGTGGAGTGTTACAGGTGTGGAGAAAAGGGACACATCTCACCAAATTGTCCAAATCCTTGAAGGTCAGTGGATTACAAGCCCTTATGCAGTCGATGCAAAGGAGAAGGCCACACTGCAAAAGACTGTCCAAGCCCAGCCCCAGTGAAAAACAGTGCTACTGATAGTCCGGCCAAGGCCCAAGAGCCTACCTCCAATTTGGTGGAATTGGAAGTTGCTGCCATCACGCGTGCAAAGCGGAAGGAACCACCTGTCCAGAAAGAAAATAACCCTCCTGCCAGAACAGTGAAGTTTAATCTTCCACCAGAAGAACAGAATAGAACAGAGCCTGACAGTGCCGTACAGAGCACTACAGTGCCACAGAGTTACAGAGACAGGACCAGAGGCCCATGATACAAAAGAGGAGGAAGTGCCACAAGTGGCAGAAGAAGTTCCTGTAATTCCTCTATTGGAAGAAAGAGGGAAAATGAAAATGGGTGTTGCCCCATTCCCTAATCGGTTAGAGAAGCCAATGAATCCTATTAAGGAATACGATCTGGTCAGAGATCTAGATACCTTTAAATCAAACCTCACATTCCGACAATTATTGATGTTGTCTCCCAGTTGCCGAAAAAGGTTCAAAAGTATATTGACAAAAAGACGTGGCTTAAGGATTGCTTCCTCAACAGCAACAAAGTCCAACAAGGCTCCAGAGCCTGTAAAAGAAGTGGACGTAGCTAATGCTTTCCTAGATCTGGGTACCCCGGAGACTGGCGTGTGGATAGAAGGATGCTTCATTGCAAATGCATTGATTGATGGAGGTTCATCAGTGAACATTATGATGGATGTTACAATGAAGGATCTTAGGCCTACAAGGTGTGCAACCCACCCAATGGCTCATTAGACTGGCAGATCAGAGTAGAATCAAGCCTTTGGGCATTCTCCCATATGTGAAGACTATAGTGGCTGGAAAAGATTATTGGCTAACCTATTTGGTGGTGAAGCCAAACTCTTATGGTACATCCTATCCTCTGTTACTGGGCAGACCATGGCTTTTTGAAGCCCGAGCAAGGACGGATTGGTTCAAAGGAACCTTGACCTTGGGTAGAGGACCCAACAAAGTGGTGCTGAAACTGTATGGTTCTCAAAAAGGACATGGATCCACCTCCTTGGAATGATCTTCTGACTCCCCTAATGAGGCTATAGATGGAACATCAGCAGACGAAGATGTTGTCAAGCAGGTCCTTCCTAAGAAAACAGTGGCACATTCCTTAACAGTGGATACTGTAAGCAGACTTCCAAAAGATGCAAAGCCATTATCAATGGGTGAATACTTCCTGCCTGAACCAGGAATGACTTCTAAAATCACTTCTGACAGTGAGATAGAAGCATGGATGTACTGCTCTCCCTGTTACATGGCCATAGCAGAGACAGAGACAGAGGCAGAAGAGGAAACAGAGAATCTGTTCTTCTGTTACAGAGCTCCTGCAGAGACAGAAGCAGAAGCAGAAGCAGAGACAGAGACAGAAACAGAAGAGGATGGATATGATATGGACGAAGAAGGTTATGAAAGTGAGCTAGAAGAATCTATCCCACCTGAAGAGGATATATTTGGAGAAGAAGTTCCAGAAGCTTCAGAAGCAGACGAGCTCATGCTATGGGACAGAATGGTGATGGTACCATTTGGTCTAGTAAATGGATCTTCTCATATGCAAAACCTTTATAAGGAATGGATTAAGAAGAACAAGCCGTCTTTTAGCAGTAGCTCATGTCGTCCTAACCCATCCTTGCCGAAGAAAGATGATGATGATGCACCGTGCCAACAAGCACCAATCCCACCAACCCAACAGGCATTAGAGGGTCCCTGTTATGTGACGTTCTTGGATGTGTCATCTTTAGAAGAGGAGTCTTCAAGCCAAGAGGTAATTAATTTTGAAACCAAACCCGAAACGGCTCTAATCCCATTCCAACATCTTAAGGAGCAACCTAAGTCTCCACCAAAAGAAGAAGTTGGTTCTAGTGGGACATCAGAAGAGGACACCACTCCCTTGAAGGAGTCGGATCTGTATCCAGAAGCAGTCCATGGGACCTTCATCCGTGAAGTAGAAGGTGAAAGGCAGTTAACCTTTGTGGATGCAGAAGGCACTGAATGCCACTTGAAGGTGGGTAGCAGTCTCCCAGAAGAGGAGTTGTCAACCTTGTACAACTTGTTGAAAGAGAATTTGGACGTGTTTGCATGGTCTTACAAAGACCTAAAGGGGATTGATCCCACAATATGTCAACATCATATTGACTTGGAGCCTGATGCCAAGCCAGTACGGCAACAACAGAGGTGAATGAACCCGAATTATTCCACGTTGGTGAAAGCGGAGCTGCTGAAGCTTCTGGAAGCCGAGTTCATCTATCCATTGGCAAATAGTGAATGGGTTTCACCCATCGTGGTTGTACCCAAGAAGAATGGCAAATTGCGAATATGTGTGGATTTCCGAAAGCTTAATTTCAAGACGAAGAAGGATCACTTTCCTATTCCTTTCACAGACCAACTGTTGGACACAGTGGCAGGACTTGAGCTTTATTCCCTTTTGGATGGATTCAGCGGATACAACCAAGTGCAAATCGCAGAAGAAGACCAGTCCAAAACAACCTTCACCACAGAATGGGGGACCTACGCTTACCGAGTGATGCCATTTGGACTCTGCGATGCCAGTCATGATGGCCGCATTCCAAAATCATCTGCATGATTTTATTGAAGTATATTTGGATGACTTCTGTGTCTATAGTTTGATCCATGAACACTGGGAACAGCTGGAACAATGCTTTGACCGATGCCGGGAGTATGGGATTTCCCTTAACCCTGACAAATGCATCTTTGGGGTCTCTTCCGGAGTTCTATTGGGCCACATTGTCTTTGCACAAGGGATATCAACAGACTGCAAAGATTGAAAAGATCGCAGCTTTGACAGCACCCACCAACCTCAAACAGTTGAGGGGATTCTTAGGCCATGTGGGTTACTACAGAAGTTTCATAGCCCATTTTGCAACAAAGGCAATCTCCTTGCACAAGCTTCTGAGGAAAAGTTCGACTTTGAGGTGATTACTAAGCCTGGTCGTTCCCATGTTCTGGCTGATCATCTTTCGCGTATCCCACAAACTGCAGATGAGGAGCAGGATGATCCAGACCTCCCTGATGCTTCCCTCTTCTTGGTAAAAACTGTAACTCCCTGGTATGCAGACATTGCCAATCTGCTGGCAACCCAACAGTATCCTCCTGGTCTTTCTAGTCGGGAAAGGAAGAAGCTTCTGCTAGAATCAGCCCCATACACCCTGCTAGGTGGCGCACTGTACAAGAAAGGCAAAGATGAAGTGCTCAGAAGATGTGTTGCAGGAAATGAGATTGGGATTGTTCTGAAGGCTTGCCATGACGAGCCATGTGGAGATCACTTTGCAGGAGAAGCTACAGCTAGGAAGGCTCTGCTAGCAAGTTACCGGTGGCCTACCATTCACAAAGATGCCTATGATTACTGTAAACGATGTGATTCTTGTCAAAGAATGGGGAAACCCACGAAGACAAGTGCCATGCCACTGCAACCTATCCTTCCCCTAAAGCCATTTGAGAAGTGGGGCATTGACTTCGTAGGTCCAATCGATCCTCCTACCAGAAGGAAACAGAACAGATACATCCTCGTATGTACGGATTATGTCACAAAGTGGTGTGAAGCTAAAGCCCTCAAGCCGGACGATGGTAACAGCGTGGCCCTGTTCATGTATGAGAATATCATCACCCGTTTTGGCAGTCCTTTAGAGCTGGTAAGTGACAGAGGCACTCATTTCCTTAACAAAGTCATGGAAGAGTTGACAGAGTTGTATAAGATCCGCCATCGAAAGTCCACTCCTTATTACCCTAGAGCCAACGGCCAAGTCGAAGTCACCAATCGCATCCTCTGCTCGATTCTGACAAGAACAATTGCCGCACATCGTCGTGATTGGGACGATCGACTTACAGAGGCCCTCTGGGCGTACAGAACCTCCCATAAAGCAGCAACATGACAGACACCCTTCCAGCTAGTGTATGGAACAGGAGCTGTTTTTCCTGTTGAATTGGAACTACCCTCTTTGAGAGTGGCTATCAAAGAGTGTTTGGGGGACGATGATTCACTGCAACGCCGTCACCTGCACTTGGAATGTTTGGACGAAATTCGTAGGATGGCTCTCCAGTGCATGGAAGCCACGCAAGCTCGACGCAAGGCTTACCATGATAGCTTCATTAAGCACAAGGAGTTCAAAGAAGGTGATTTGGTCCTAGCCTATGATTCACGCTTTGGCAAGTTTCCTGGCAAGCTCGAACAGCGGTGGATGGGTCCCTATAAGGTACTGACCGTTAACCCTAATGGCTCTATCCAAGTACAAACCGTTGATGCCTCTGATGATCCCTTTTTGATCAATGGATATTGCCTGAAGAAGTACTTCCCTCCTAGGAGATCTTGACAATTATGGACACTTGATCTTTTCCCTCATTGGCGTGGCACTGTACTTCTTATGATACTACTTTTGATAGCCGTTCTTCAGTTACTTCTGATGAAGTGGACGCAACCCTCTGTTCCCTCAAATCCCCCTTCCAGCCTTGATCTCTTATCTTCTATTTTCCACCAGCGACAATGGCAAGGTTGGTTTTGACAATTGGTCTTTCCACCATTCCCTTGCTCAATGCGAAAAAAAAAAGGAAAAAAAAAGGAAAAAATATACATATCGGTCATGGGAGAGAATGACTTAGGTCCCTGTCATGCCGACCTATTCTTCGAGAAAAGGTGGAAACACCCTCGGGAATATGAGAAAATAAAAGAAAAGAAAAAGAAAAAGAAATCAGAAAAACAAATCTGTTATGAGAGAAAAGGAAGCAATTCCCTGTCATAGCAGGCCTCGTTCCAAGAAAAGGAACACCAAGGAAAAGGGAATTCTCTCGCAAGAAAATCTATCTTGTAACATCAACAAGCTTGTTTATCATGTTTCATATGATCACAATGAAGAAAAGAACACCAGGCACAACAAATCTTCATACAGCATCATGTAGATCTCCCACGGATTTGATAGAATCAATCATATTCTTCAATATCTTCACAAAATCCATCAATAGAACAAAGAAAGCAAAGGCATACACCATCTTTGAATGGAAATACATCACATAGTATTCATCTTCAATATCTTCATAGTCTTCTCTCTCAATCTCTCATATACAATCACTCTGTTTGAGTAGAATTGGCTATCTCTGGCTCTCTCTCTCTCTCTCTATCAATAATACATCATATCCTCACTACAATCTCTCAAAATCACTTTCAATAATCCCTCTTACATCGTGGATACCCCTCCCAAGAGGTATGTCTGATATGAAAAGTCACCAGAGCCACTACAGTGTCCTTTCATAGCTCACTACTGTCACTTCACTCTAGTCTTCTCTTGAGTCTTCAGCAGCTACTTCTTTCACTTCTTTTAGCTCTTTTGTACTTGTGTTCACCTCTTTCCAAGGCTAGAAAACTTCCCCAAGCTACACTCTCATCCATCAGAACACATACAGAAGCATACAGAACAGTCACAGAACAGTACCAGAACAGCTACAGTACAGAACAGAAGGTTACAGAAGGTCATCAAAACCTCATAACTCATTCTCAAACCATTCCAAACTCTCACAAACCATTTAATAAACTTTCACAAGATCTCAATCTTCATCAATCAATACTCCATCCCTCTTTACAGAAGACAATCAGAACAAAACAGAGCAAAACAGAAGGTATACAGAACCAATCAGAACCTACTAGAACATCACAGAACCACTAACAAACATCATGAACTTCCAAAACACCATCATTATCATCCAAAACACTCTCAAACCACTTTCAAACCAATCAATCATCTCATAAAATCAACCATTCAGCTCTCAAAAATAACAAAAATCAGCCAAAAAACAAGTCATTTCAACACTCAACAACTGACTACACTAATTGACTGGCGCTATGTCTTTGCCAGCTGTAGGTAGGTGTAACAAACTAAATATAATAAGTGATAAGTCAGTGGCCATGTGAGTATCATAATGACCACCAATGTGCTAAGTGTAGACGTGCGGACCCATCTAGCCAGGCGGTCCATCATCAATGTCTGCACATGTTGAGCTTGCCATCTCAACACTCCCCCTCAAGCTCAACTCTATCTCTGTAACTCCAAGTAAGCTTCGAAACTTTCAAAGATTCTTTGCACCCAATGCCTTTGTGAAAATGTGAGCTATCTGATCCTATGTGCTGACATATACCAATTCAATCTCTCTTGCAAATACCTTCTCTCTCACAAAGTGGTAGTGCACCTCAATGTGTTTTGTCCTAGCATGGAACACTGGATTCCTAGCTAGCTGTATGCTACTCATGTTGTCACAATGAATGACAACTAGACCATCTCCCTGCACGCCCAAATCACCTAATAACTTTTGCAACCATACCACCTCACATGCTGCCATAGCAGCACCTCTGTACTCAGCCTCTGTACTTGATAAAGCAATTGTAGGTTGTTTTTTGCTGCTCCATGTAGCTGCTGCACTACCAAGGGAAAACATGAATCCACTTGTAGATCTTCTGTCTGACATGCTACTAGCCCAATCTGCATTTGTGTATCCAAAGACATGTACATCCTTACCTGTCTCATAAAAAAGTCCATAATGTAAAGTGGACTTCACATACCTCAATATACGTCTAACTGCATCCAAATGAGGCTTTCTAGGCATCTGCATAAACTGACAGACAAGGCCAATAACATAGCTCAAGTCTAGCCTTGTGATAGTCATGTAAATCAAACTCCCTACTATCCTCCTGAACATAGTATGGTCTTTTATCTCGTCTCCAACATCAGCACTCAACTTCACATTTTGCTCCAATGGTACTGAAAGAGGCTTACATACTGTCATACCATACTTGGATAACATATCTAAGCCATACTGCCTTTGGGATAGCCATATACCATCATCACATCTGATCACCTCAATACCAAGAAAGTATCTCAGCTCACCCAAATCTTTCATCTCAAACTTCTTCTTCAAGTAGTCCTTAACTTCAGTAATCACATTGTCACTATCACATGTAATAATCAAGTCATCCACATAGATGACTATGATGACCAAACCTGCATCTCTCTTTCTCACATAAAATGAGTGATCAGCATCAAAAATACAAAATCCATTATTGACAAGATACTCTCCAATCTTGTCAAACCATGCTCTAGGTGCTTGCTTCAACCCATAGAGCACCTTCTTTAACCTGCACACATATATGGGATGCTCTAAATCCTCATAACCTGCTGGCTGCTCCATATACACTTCTTCTTGCAATTCACCATGCAAGAAGGCATTCTTAACATCCATCTGTTGCAAACTCCAACCTTTGGCTGTGCCAAGGCAATCACACACCTAACAGTTACCATCCTAGCAACTAGAATGAACGTCTCTTCATAATCTATGCCATATGTTTGAGCATAGCCTTTTGCGACCATCCTAGTCTTATACCCGCTAACTGATCCATTTGTCAAGAATCGCATGGTGGGGGGACTTGCTCAAGATGTTGCGTCGAGCATACACAAAATGCACAAGGATAAGCTCACTCAAGAGACAAGAAGAGAGATGGAGGCCAAAACGTTTTCTTGCTGATTTCTTCTTCTTCTTCCACACACTTTACAATGTACACAAAGTATAGATAAGATACAACATAAAGGAAAGTGGCCTACTAAGTCAAACAATGCATAACCAACTACACTAGTCAACTGGCGCTATAACTATGCCAGCTGTAAATAGGTGTAACAACCTGAATATAATAAGTAATGGGTCAGTGGCCATGCTAGAGTCATAATGACCACCGATGTGCTAAGTGTAGATATGTGGACCCATCTAACCAGGTGGTCCATCATTAATGTCTGCATGTGTTGAGCTTGTTATCTCAACACTCCCCCTCAAGCTCAACTACATCTCTGCGACTACAATAAATGACAACTGGACCTTCCACCTACACATCTAAATCAGCCAATAACTTTTGCAGCCATACTACCTCACATGCTGCAACAGCAGCACCTCTATACTCAGCTTCTGTACTCGACAAAGCAACTGTAGATTGCTTTTTGCTGCTCCAAGTTTGCTGCACTACTAAGAGAGAACATGTATCCGCTAGTAGATCTTCTATTAGACATACTACCAGTCCAATCTGCATCTGTGTATCCAAATAATTGTACATCTGTACCTGCCTCATAGAAAAGTCCATAATGTAATGTGGACTTCACATATCTCAATATGCGTCTGACTGCATCCAAATGTGGCTTTCTAGGTACTTGCATAAACTGACTCACAAGACCAACAGCATAGCTCAAGTCTGGCCTTGTAATGGTCATGTAGATCAAACTCCCCACTATCCTCCTGAACATAGTAGGGTCTTCTATCTCATCCCCAACACCAGCACTCAACTTTACATTCTGCTCCAACAGGACTGAAAGTGGTTTGCATGTTGTCATACCATACTTGGACAACATATCCAAGCCATACTGTCTTTGGGACAGCCATATACCAGCATCACATCTGATCACCTCAATGCCAAGGAAGTACCTTAGCTCACCTAAATCCTTCATCTCAAACTTCTTCTTCAAAAAGTCCTTGACTTCAGCAATTCCACTATCACTATCACCTATAATAATCAAGCCATCCACATAGATGACTACGATGACCAAACCTGCATCTCCCTTTCTCACATAAAGTGAGTGATCAGCATCAGAAAAATAAAAGCCAATATTGACAAGATACTCTATGATCTTGTCAGACCATGCTCTAGGTGCTTGCTTGAGCCCATAGAGCGCCTTCTTTAACCTGCACACATATGTGGGATGCTCTAAATTTTCATAACCTGCTGGCTGATCCATATACACTTCTTCTTGCAAATCACCATGCAAGAAGGCATTCTTCACATCCATTTGCTGCAACCTCCAACCTTTGGCTGCTGCCAAAGCAATCACACATCTGTCAGTTTCCATCCTAGCAACTGGACTGAAGGTTTCTTCATAATCTATGCCATATGTCTAGGCATAGCCTTTTGCAACCAGCCTAGCTTTGTACCTACTAATAGAACCATCTGCATTGTGCTTAATCTTATAAACCCACTTACATCCAATAGCTTTCTTGCCCTTCGGCAATGATACTAGATTCCAAGTCTTATTGGTCTCTAATGCAGCCATCTCCTCATCCATTGCTGCATCCCAATGAGTATGACCAACAACATCCTCAAAACAAGTGGGCTCAACATCCTCAACTAGTTTCACCATATAAGCATAATGATGAGCTGCATAACCTTCAAAACAAAATCTTTTAATAGGTATGTGACCCTGCTAGATTTGCGTACCATCGAATCACTCAATGGAGCCTTTACATTATTATGAGCTCTCTGTACACCTGGTGTCCTGACAGAAGGAATACCAAGCTCATCATCCAAGCTCTCTGAGCCACTGGAGTCTCCATCAAGAACTACATCAATGCCATCTGACACTTTATTCTTTCCTTTGTCTTTACCTGTAGTGCTACTAGATGCACCTGAAGATGTAGAGCTACACCTTAGTCTCCCAAACCAAGGACTACCAGATGATGTCTCTGGTCCACTAAGAGTAAGTGATTCTTTCTTTTCAGCCTGCACACGAGTGTCATGATCATCATCATCATCCCATGCATCACCACTAGATGCATACCAACTACTCATTTAATCAAAGATGACATCCCTGCTCACTCTGAACTTACATGTGACACGGTTATAACAGCGATACCCTTTCTGCTCTAAAGAGTATCCAATAAAGACACATTTTTCTACCTTTGGATTAAGATTCTTTCGTATCTCATCTGGCACATGAACATATGCAACACAGCCAAATACCTTCAAGTGCGATACATCAGGCTTCTTGCCAGTAAAGCATTCTTCAGGAGTCATCCCATGAACTGTAGGTGTGGAAGTTCTGTTCATAATATAAACAGCACTATGAACAGCCTCAGACCAAAAATGCTTAGGCATATTCTTTTTAGCCATCAAGGTGTGTGCAACTTCTGCAATATACATGTTTTTCCTTTCTCCAATTCCATTTTGCTGTGGGTTATACCTGCATGTGAACTGTCTCTTTATCCCATGAGACCTCAGAAAATCACTTAACTCATTCTCCCCCTCCATCTGACCTCAAGCACTTTACTTTTAAGCATGTTTCTCTTTCAACTGCAGCCTTGAAAGTTCTAAAGTGCTCAAATGCTTCACTCTTTTCCTTCATAAAATATACCCACAGCTTTCTAGTACAATCATCAATGAATGTGACAAAGTATGAACTACCTCCAAGAGATACATTTTGTGTAGGCCCCCAAATATCTGTATGCACAACATCAAGGATATTTCTGCTTACATCTTCATCATATGAAAAGGGTTGACTTGCCTGCTTACCAAACTAACATGCTTCGCATACCTTATGAAATTTTGCAACTCTAAATGTAGGAAAACCTGTAACCAACCCTTTGGACTGCATTAATTTCAGCCTTTGTACATTTACATGTCCAAGGCGTTTGTGCCAAATTTCAGTATCTGCAACAACACCTTTTCCTTTGGCATACATAGTAGCATTCATAGTAGGAATTCCAGCATCCAGAGTAAACATACGTCCAACTCTACTTCCCTTTGCAACCAACCTACACTTGTCATTGAAGTCTTTTACAAAGCAGCCCTTTGCATTAAATCTGACCTGCAGCCCTTGCTCTACCATCTGAATGACTGACACCAAGTTCTTTGTAATAGATGGCACATGTAATACATCTGAAAGTCTCTTTTTCTTACCATCATGCAAGGATAAGAAAACTTTTCAAATATGTGAAATTGGGTGGCATGAATCATCACCCGTTTGCACATAACTTGTATTTTGCAAATCCTGCATCTCTCCAAACCATTCTGCATGGCTGGTCATATGATTGGATGCACCTGAATCAACATACCAAACATCATCATGTGTTCCCTTTCTTGTAACAGCATTCAGTATATGTTGCATAACAAACAAACGTTCATTTTTGTCTTCATTCTGTCATGAAGACGATGCATAGTTTCCTTGCTGCGACTTACCACTGCGAATATCATCTTTCTTAGCATAACATTAGGCTGCAATATGACCTGTTTTGCCACTGTAGTGACACACAATACCAGAGTTGTTAGAATCTATGTTCTACCATCCACCTCTTCCTCTAAAGCTCCCCTTGCCTCTAAAGCTATCACGACCTCTTGAAACCTGCATATCGCCGAATTGCTGATTCAATCTGTTTTGCTGGTTGTCACTACCACGTCTTGTACCACGGCCTCTTGAAGAGGACCTGCCACATCCCCTTCCTGAACTAAAGTAGAAAGCTTGGACCTTTTCACCACTTTTTTCAGATGTCTCACTCTGCATGTTGATCTCTTCAGTGATCATAAGGGAGACCAGCTTATTGAAATCTGAAAATGGCTTTCTGACATATACGGAAGTTACAAAAGACTTCCAAGCCTTTTCATTGTTAAGTCCACCCAAGGTAGACGACACCAAATCATCATCATCGGACATTGCATCAATTATTGCCAAGGCATCTGTAATGCTCCTTACCTTCAGTGCATACTCATTGATAGATATCTTCTCTTTCTTCAATGTATTCAACTCTTGCTTGAGTTGATTCTTTCATGCCTTTGTATTTACGGAAAACATACTTTCAAGTATGGTCCAAGCTGCATATGAATTCTCTGCATTTCTAATATGTCCCAACATATTATTGTCAATTACTGCAGACAGCCAATTCATAACCTTTTTGTCTTTTGCATTCCATTCCTTCTGTGCCTTTGTCTCTTCTACAGTTGGAGGATCACTCACCTCCGGCTCCTTTTCTTCACCTGAAACAAACTCGTAGAGGCCTTTTCCAATAAGGAAGTTCGTGACATGAAACTTCCATGAAGGGTAGTTGTTCTTGTCGAGCTTCTCAATGATGGGGTTTTCACTGTTCTCTGCCATTATCACAAAACTTATACCAAAAAGCAAGTAAATCTTCTGCAACCCTCAACCTATAGTACATAGCAATACACCAAACAGCCTTTTTCATTGTCTGCTCAATAATACATGCAATCTGCAACCTGTTTGTAGATAAACCTTGTGTTTATTCACTGATAAACACCTTTAAACTTACAGATCTAAAATCTGTAACATGTGCACTTGTATACGGCAGACACAGCTGAAATTGCAGGATACCTCGAACTGATGTCCGCAACCTTGCGAGTCTAAAACGGGGCCTGAATTGACCTCGGATAGCCAAAATAGCAACGTGAAAGCCCTAAAGGGCGCACCTGCAAAATACACGGTGGTCTTCGCGCACACCAAATCTCATTGCAATCCGAGATTTTTGCTATGCCCTGCTTCCGGTGCCTCCACAGGCACTATCCAAGAGAAGAAGTAGAGAATGGAAGAGCTTCTTGCCCATTGCTTGCTTGCTCGAATCCTTGGCTCCTCTTCTTCGCTTTAGCCTTCAAAACCAACCTCAATCAATGGTGTAGCTCTGATACCATGTCAAGAATCACGTGGTGGGGGGACTTGCTCAAGATGTTGCGCCGAACACACACAAAATGCACAAGGAGAAGCTCACTCAAGAGATAAGAAGAGAGATGGAGGCCAAAACTTTTTCTTGTTGATTTCTTCTTCTTCTTCCACACACTTTACAATGTAACAAAGTATAGATAACATACAACATAAAGAAAAGTGGCCTACTAAGTCAAACAATGCATAACCGACTACGCTAGTCGATTGGCGCTATAACTATGCCAATTGTAAATAGGTGTAACAAATTGAATATAATAGGTAATGTGTCAGTGGCCATGTGAGAGCCATAATGACCATTGACGTGCTAAGTGTAGATGTGTGGACCCATCTAACTAGACGATCCATCATTAATGCCAATAAATGTGACAAAGTATTTGCTACCACCAAGAGATACATTCTGTGTAGGCCCCCAAACATCTGTATGCACTACATCAAGTATATTTCTGCTCACTTCTCTATCATGCAAGAAGGGTTGTCTTGATGCTTACCAAATTGGCATGCTTCACAGACTTTATGCAATTCTGCAACTCTAAAAGAAGGCAACCCTGTAACCAATCCTCTGGACTGCATCAATTTCAGCCTTTGTACATTTGCATGTCCAATACGTTTATGCCATATTTTAATATCTGTAACTACTCCTTTTCCTTTAGCATACATAGCAGCATCCATTGCAGGAATTCCAGCATCTAAAGTGAACATTCAACCAACTCCACTTTCTTTTGCGACCAACCTACACTTATCATTAAAGTCTTCTACAAAACAACCTTTTGCATTGAATTGGACCTGCAATCCCTGCTCTACTATTTGGCCAATAGACACTAGATTCTTTGTAATTGATGGCACATGTAATACATCTGTCAGACTCTTTGTCTGGCCATCATACAAGGACAAGGGAACCTTTCCAATGTGTGAAATTGGGTGGCATGAATCATCACATGTCTGCACATAACCTAGATTCCTACACCTCTCCAAACCATTCAACATGACTAGTCATATGATTAGATGCACCTGAATCGACATACCATACATCATCATGTGTCCCCTTTTCTGTAACTGCATTCTTCATATGCTGCATAACAAACATACACTCATTTTTACCTTCATTCTGTCGTGAAGACGATGCATAATTTCCTTGCTGCAATTTACCACTGCAAATATCATCATTCTTTGTATAACAATGGCCTGCAATATGGCATGTTTTGCCACAATAATGGCAAACAATAGCAGAATTTCCAGAGCCTCTGTTCTACTATCCACCTCTTTCTCTAGAGCTCCCCCTGCCTCTAAAGTTTCCTCTACCTCCAAAAACCTGCATTTCACCAAACTGTTGATTGAACCTGTTTTGCTAGTTATCGCCAGCACGTCCCATACCATGGCCTCTCAAAGAGGATCTACCACGTCCCCTTCCTGAACTCGAGTAAAATGCTTGGACATATTTACCATTTCTTTCAGATGAATCACCCTGCATATTGATCTCTTCAGTAATCATGAGAGAGATCAGCTCATCAAAATCTGAAAATGGCTTTCGTATATATACTGAAGTAACAAATGATTTCCATGCCTTCTCATTGTTAAGGTCACTTAGAGTGGATGAAACCAAATCATTATCATTCGGCATTGCATCAATCGCTGCTAAAGCATCTGCAATGCTCCTCACCTTCAACACATACTCATTGACATACATTTTCCCTTTCTTCAAGGTATTCAACTCTTGCTTGAGTTGAATCTTTCGTGCCTTTGTATTTACTGAAAACATACTCTCAAAAATTTTCCAAGATGCATGTGAAGTTTCTGCATTCTTGATATGTCCCACCATAGTATTATCAATGATTGCAAATAGCCAGTACATCACCTTTTTGTCTTTTGCATTCCACTCTTTCCATGCTTTTAACTCATCTGCAAAGTCGGAGGGATACCCAGCTATGGCTCCTTTTCTTCACCTTAGACAAACTCATAAAGGCCCTTTCCAATGAGGAAGTTCGTCACACGGAACTTCCATGAAGGGTAGTTGTTCTTTTCGAGCTTCTCAATAATGGGATTTCCACTGTTCTCTGCCATTATCACAAACAAGGATATAACTAGGCAAAATTGTTTGGAAGCTTGTATAAGGTTATGATTAGTTGACAAATTCCTTGTTAGGTTTTTTGGCCACTAATCAGTTTTTGATGGATTTTCTAGATGGCTGAAGCTTGGTAGCACTTCTTAGTGTTTCACGCTATGTTTTACTTCAATCATACACTCTTGGGATTTTAACTAGAGAGATCAATTTATACTCAGTTTGGCTCAAATTAATGTTCCATCTCTATTGTACATTGAAAGGTTTTGGATGCATGATGATGCATACTACTCCATTAATGTTGTGTTGGCAGTAAAAGTGCCTTGTACATTGCAGGTGGCAGGTGCCTATCGGTGGCACTTCATTCTTCATTCTTTTAGTAACATTTGAATAAAGGGAAGGTTGGTCACACATTGTGACCATTGGAGTTTCCACATTGTGTGTTTCACTCTCTCTTGCTCTTTCTCCTTCTACCATAGCTATTGCTTTCACTCCATGCTTTCACTTTAAGGATCACTCCCTTCAACTAGTATCAAATCTATCTTCCCCAAGAGCTCCCGGCACAAATTCTTTGTGGAGAGAAGCTTCAACTCATAGTTTTAAAGACAACCATGGCTCAACTTGAAGCAGTATGTATTATTGATCATTTACTTCCTAGCTCATGAAGGCATATCTCGGAGCTTCATTGAGCTCCCTGAGCTCTCTTGACCTCATCCCATCCAGCACTGAGCCCAAGATAGTAGGTGCAATTTGTGTTGACTGGGTTGCCTCTTTCTTGCTCAAGTGTGCTTCATCCTATTCATCTCTAGCTCCTAGCATTGCTCATGGCCTTGGGCAATCACTTGGCATTATAGTCGACAACTTTGGCATGAGTTTGGGCACCAATTGGAGCTCTTCCATTCAGCCATTAGCTCACAAATTATGATAGTTTGATGTTTTACAGTTTTGGACAGCCCTTCACTCATTGTATGGAGGTCACTTATGCTCCCAAGATGCCTATTTGATGCCAGATCATATGGGGATGCTATGCTGATGTATTGGAATGCTATGGGACTGATTTGAGTACTCTTTTTGCTCAATCTTACATAGGTTTTTTATTGTTGTAATAAGTAGGGATGAATGCTATTTTATTAGTAAAAGCATATACCTATGGCTCTTGAGTGCTTACCGATTACTTGAGATGATGTACTGATGCTTATGGTTCGTGTTACATGCTTGGTTATGCTCCCGGATTTCTTTTGAGCTAAGATTGGAGCTTTGAATCTTGACATTGGTTGTCATTCACTATTATATATGGTTATTTGATGCTTCAATAATAAGTGCTTTGCAAGTTACTTGGGTTGAATGCTCCCGAATATATGCTACTTGGATCTTGTATGTATGGATGCCTTCCACATGATGTTTTGAGCTTTTGTCTAAGGACCTATCATGCATTGAATTTTAAATTTCAATTCATAATTTGTTAAAAATAAGTTTTTATAAGAGTGATTTGTTAAACTATAGGTGTTTTCTAATTTTAATGACTATAGATGATGAGTGTAACATGAGAAAGATCTCATATGAGGAAAAATTGGGAATGATAAAAATAGATATTATATGAGAAAATAATGTGAATTGACTTGCATAGACATGAAAAGATAAAAAAAATTATTGATCTAGAATTTCACTATATGTAGGCAAGAAATAAAAAACTAAATGCAAAGTGAACATATAGGCACGAAAAAGAGTTTATTAGAAAATAGAAGATAATAGATAAATAATACACACATTCTTTTTGGATTACATAGCCTCAAGGACATAAAACTAACTCAATATGAATCCATCAAATTACAAAATAGGCCCCTTTCTTTGTGAAACGTATCGGGCAAACATCCCATTCACCCTTCCTCCCTATAAACATATATTATGGGAGCATAAGAGATATGTTTTCTTCCTTCTCTTATAGGAAATGATGGCATGGTGAGATGCTTGGGAGCTCCACAATTCATCTTTGTCTCACTTCTTAATCATCATCACTAGCATCTCAATCATCATTCTCTTTCCTTCAAAGTAAAAATGACACCCTTTCAACTTATTCATTCTGATCATCAAGCTCTCCCTCCCTCTCTCTCTCTCTCTCTCTCTCTCTCTCTCTCTCTCTCTCTCTCTCTCTCTCTCTCTCTCTCTCCCCCCCTTATAATATTTAAATCTTATATATGATAAGCGATCTTTTTTAAAAATCACTTATTCACCTCCTCCTCACTTTCATTAGATATCTTTCATGAATCTTCTGATGGCTCCACGATTCAAGATGTGACCTCAAGCAAACTCAATCTCCAAGATCTGAGCTTTGACCTCAATAGCCATGCATGCAAGAAGGGGGAAGAGAAGAAGATGAAGATGAAGAGAGGAGAAGAAGAGATTCTCCATGGTTCCTCACTCCCTCAGACATACTCTCTCCCTCTCACACACTCCCTCTCTCCCTCTCTCATGCACAAGAAGAATGTAAGAGCAAGAAGCAAGAAGAGAGAGTTTAGCCACACACAAGAATGAGCTTATTTTTTCATTTCTTGCCTTATATACATGCCCTTATCCCTTGCTTGGGTGGCCATCCCCTTTTTGGTCACCTTTGTCCATTCCTCTACTTTACTTTCTCCCTCCTATTAGCATAGGTCTCAATCTGTGCCTCTCATTCTTTGCAATTTACATGGGAGAGAGAGCCCGACACTCTTTTACAAAATGAATTGTAATATGCTCGGTGCTTTTCTTGCCAGGATATCATGGTGTGCTTACTATTGTGTGCTTCCTTTTACATTCGAGGCTTTTTCCTACACTTCATGTCTTCGAATTGTTTTGGGTGCACCTTTCTCCTCAATTTTTCTCTTGCCTTGGGACTATCTTCCATTTTCAATTTTTCGGCTTTCCTAACTTGGTCCTTCGAGGGTGTTACATTATCCTCCTCCTAAATGGGTGCTAGTCCCATGGCACTTGAGGGTACTATGTGAGTTTGCAGAGGGTTGATGAGAAATGATGCTTGGGGTTATTGGGGAGGTAGGCCATGTTGGCCATGCTTTGTGAAGTGAGTTTGGGAGGTTGTTGATGGTGAAGATAAATGATTGGTTGACGAAGGCCTCCATAGGTGTTGGTTTGCCGCACTGCCATACAATGTTCCTAAAAAGAAAAAGAGTGCACTTCCTAAGGGGTTGTGTCTATCTTAGTGTGTAGTGTGCTATGTAAGTGGTGGTGGAATTGGGAGATGGGAAAGCCTAAGGTGTTTTCCCACACTTGAGGACCCAATTCATGTAAATGGAGGTGCTATGCGTGACTTAGAGAGACATGTCTATCAACCATATCCTACCCTTGATGTGCCCTAAGTTGTGATGTGGGGGAGGGGCTAGGGTGGTCTCTAGGTGCAACGCTTATGATGTTCATAGAGTAAAGATGGGCTGATTTCATTGAAGTGCTTCTTTTCTTTCCACTTCTTACCGTTTTGTCCATCTCCTATTTCTTCTCTTCTCTTCTCTTTTTCTTTTTTCTATTTTCTTTTCTTTCCCCCTGAAGCATTTGTTCATGAGTAGGGAGCTAGTTTGCATTGCGACTTGAGGCTTTGCTTAGGAAGGCCTTGCTTTGCAGATATCCCTTTAATTTAGCTCTTATATTGAATGGAGTAATGAAAAAAATGGGTGGTTACACCTAGTGAATCTACTATCACTCATGTCTTCTAAGAGGTTTATACAAAACGCTGGCAAGAGGGTGGCTCTCATCATGAGGTGCACCATTGCACAACTATCTATCCCAACAGTGATATAAAAAGAGAGAGGCAGAACCGCTCTTCCTTTGTAGGTAGGTTTTTGTTTTAATAATATTTTCAATAGATAGAGATAGTTATATGTGGTGATGAAGGTGGATTGAGGCATGAGGAGAAGTCTTTGAGGAAACCTGCTATGGCTAGGCAGAGGTCCCTTTTAGTGAATATCATGCTTTCTTTAGGGGTTGGAACATTGACATTGTAGATCAAAGGGAAGTCATACCTACCATGCACCTCCTAGTTGAAGTCAACTCCAATTCTTCTCGAGTAGGGCATGTAGGTGTAGGATCATCCTATTCATGTAGTTGCATAAATCCATCTAGGTCTCTAAGTTAGAGTCCTAGATGTTTATGTGCCACCTAGGTTGAGTTTCATATCCCTCTACCCTCAGGGATACCTCCTGGGATGTCTCATCCATTCTTCGAGCCATATCCTTCCTAGCCTTACCAAAATCTTAATGACATCCTCCACCACCCTTGGAGATAATCCTCTATCCAAAGTATGAGGGAAGGTAGAGCAGACCTCAAAAGGGTGGTTCCAATTTTTCCATTGTTCCCACACTGCAAGTTCTTGGCCCCAATTCACATGGTCATACTCCTTGCTTTGAGGGATCGCCACCTGTGAAACTTGTAAGCCTTGGCTTGGAGATTTTTGCAAGCAAGTTCCACTTGTTCTCTACATTTGTACCTCATCTCCACCATTTGTTCAGGTGGCATAGCTTCCTCCCTTGCTCTTCTGGTTGTGCTTGTGCGCAGGAATTGTTATTAGTGTGGTTAGAAATATTCCATCCGTCTTTCTCTCCTCAACTTCATGGGCTCCCTCTCAATGGTCTTGAGCTATTTGGGTAGTTGTGGCCTCCTCATTTTATCCATGAAATTGTTTGTGTGGTGGCATTGTCTCTCCTGCTCTTAGGTATATGGGAGAGATTGGTGGGCTCAAGGTTGAGAGTTTGTTAATCTCATTCTCAATGATAGGTTCAGCATCTTGAAGGTGAGCTTGTGCTTTTTTAATCCATTCCTTGACCTTATCCGCAGCCTTTAGTAGCTGGATACTCTCCAACCTTAGTGCTTCCCTTTTCTATCACCTTAGGAGCAGATGTTTCTACTTTAACATCAGTGACCTTTTTTCCTTGGTTAACGTGGTCTTACTCTCGGTCTTGAGCATTATTTTTGCCTTGGTTCTCTTTTTTCTCCGTCATTGACTCTTCTTCCCTATAGAGGGTGCATCCAAGTTACTAGAGGTCTGCTTTGTTTGAGTTCATGTCATGACATTTATGGGGATAGGTGTGGCATCATTGTCCAGTGACTCAACCGAGCAGCACAGATGGTACAATTGTTGAGCTAGTGGAGGGTTTTCGCATAGGGAAATCAATGAATAGATGTGTGACTCCACATTTGGGGCATCTCAAATCAGCCTTCTCTCTATTTTCTTACTCCTTTTTAGGGCAGCAAGATGAGATATGCCCTAGATGGCCAACATGCTATGGATTCCTAGTTTTGAGCTCCTCCTAGGCCTCTACCTCTTCCTTTGCCTAAGGCCATAACTAGCATACGTCTATAGTCCATCAATATGGGATTACCCTCTTTGTCATAAGAGACATAAGGGTTCAATTAAGAATCTTCCTTCAGTGGTTCCTCCACAAGTCTACTGGTTGTACTATGTAACAAGTTGTTTGATGTCATATGGGTACTCTGCCATGTTAAGGTCAAGGGGTCCAAGTCGGGATTGTTCTTATTTGAGTTGGTGCCTACCATAGTAGTTGCCTCTTGTCCCAGTAGTGCTTTTATGAAGTCATCTAGGTCGACTAAAGTTGTATCCCTCATCTTGGATAGCCTTTTCTTCCCTCAGCAATCTGATGGATGTGTTTTCCTCTAGGTCTTTGTTCCCAATGTCTTGAGTCTCTCATTTGACTCTCGGGGTGGTACTCTTATTGGTGGGTTCGTTCTTAGCTTAATCCCCCTTGGTGTGTTCCTTTTGTTAATCCAACAATTTGCAAATGTGCAACACTTATCCACTAGTAGTGTGACTCGATGTGCTTGTGCGCTATGTGAAATCATGCTTTCCACCTTTCACATATGCTTAAATGCCTACAATGCCGAGTGTGACCCTTGATGAAGTCAACTAGGTCCAATCAATTTCCTATTCTTACTGCTTTTGGAGGGGGTCTTGATTACTCCTAATAGTTGAAATTGGAGCCTCTACGGATCATGACAAGTGGTCTAATAGCCGTTTAGCGGATTGGATCAACTTGGGTCTCTATCCATGGTAGCAGCCAATGGTGAGTCCTTTCAGTCTCCCTCGGATTACTAGGTCAAGGTTTTCGAGTGCAAACAGCTTTATGGTTTCAGTATTGGTACAGACTTGTTAGAGCTTGTTGCTAGTTAGCTAGCAACAAGCTCTAACAAGTCCCAAAACGATCAAGAAATAGTCCAAAAAAAGGTTTTAGAGATAGCTCGTTTGAGTCCTAGACGACTCAGCCATCTGAGTCATAGATTCGGCCATCCAAGTGGGCTCCTCAAGGTATTTGGCCGTACGAGTGATCAGACTCGGACTCGAACTCGGACAAGGGTTTCCCATCTATGGCCTCAAGTTTGGCCATTCGAGGTTGAGTGGTTAGACTCTCATTTGAGTCAGACGTCCAAGTGGGTCTACCTTAAGTGACTTGGACGTCCGAGCTAGGTCATGACTCGACCGTCCAAGGCCTGCAGTGGTTGCCATGCAAGGGGCGCTCGAAAACATACTGAATGGCATAAATATCATTTTTATGACTTAATACTCACTATTTAATGCACCTATGATTCCAGAACAATGCAACAATCAGCAACAAGGGTTTAAAACATACCTGGAAGGGCTAAATGTGTCAACAGGAAGGATCATAGATGCTACTACCTATAGACCTATCACTCCCTATCTCTCTCTCTCTCACTAGCTCTCTCTCAATCTTACTAAATGAAAATGAGCTCTCCCTTCCCTTTTTTCACCTTTTGTGTTTTCTCTTTCTCCCCTCACAGATTGTTTTTCTTCCTAGACACAAAAAATCTCTTTTCTTTCTTCCCCTATTCTTCTCTTTCCTAGTTATCCAAAGAGTTATCTTTTTCTTCTTTTTCCCTATTTCCCACACCTTAATGCCTAAAATTTGATCTACTCTAACCAATGCACAGAAAGCTTCCTAAACCTAAATAACCCACAAAAGAGATCGAATAACCTATGACTCCCTTGCTTCTTACCTAAAACCAAGTGCCATTTCGAAGATGAGCTCTTAATTTGTCACTCGATTTGGAGCACACAAGCACTGAAGCTTGAATCCATTTGTCATGGCAATGGAACCAGAATATCATTGCCTTCACGAGTAAACCACCAGGACCCACAGATCCCTTATTACTTCAAGTGTTTCAAGTTGAGAGCTATGGCTACCTCTCACATAGCCATGTGCACTCTTCCACACAACAATGTAGAGAACTTACCTTCGAATCCGATCAAGTACCTCCTCCCACGAATCTGCTGATGGCTCTATGATTCAACAATGTAGAGAACTTACCTTCGAATCTGATCAAGTACCTCCTCCCACGAATCCGCTGATGGCTCTATGATTCAAGATATGCGACCTCAAGAAAACTCCATCTCCAAGCTCGAGCTTCAACCTCCATAGCCATGCATGCAAGAAAGGGGAAGAGAAGGAAAAGAAGATGAAGAGAGGAGAAGAAGAGCTTCTCCACGGTCCCTCACTCCCTCACACACACACTCTCCCTCTCTCATGCACAAGAAGGAAGTAAGAGCAAGAAGCAAGAAGAGAGAAACTTTGGCCACACACAAGAATGAGCTTCGTTTTTCATTTCTTAACTTATATACATGCCCTTATCCCTTCCTTGGGCAACCATTCCCTTTTTGGTCAGGCCTTTATCTATTCCTCTACTCTACTTTTTTTCTCATTCCTATTAGCATAGGCCTCAACCTGCACCTTGCATTCTTTACAATTTACATGGGAAAGAGCTCAACACTCTTTCACAAAATGAATTGTAATGCACGTGGTGCTTTTTTTGCTAGCATATCATGGTGCAATTTCTACTGTGTGCTTCCTTTTATGTTCGAGGCTTTTTCTTGCACTTCATGTTTTCAAATTTTTATGGGTGCACCTCTCTTCTCTGTCTTCCTCTTGCCTTGGGACTATCTTCCCTTTTTTATTTTTTGGCTTTTTCGTTTTAGTCTTTCGAGGGTCTAACAAGAACTCATCTAAAAGATAATATGGATGAAAAATGATCACATAGTATTCAAATCATATATTCAACAATGTATCCATAGTCTTCTTCTCTCATAATCTCACAATCTCTTATACATACAATAGGTTGGTCACCAATAATGACTCTCTTTCTCACAAACACTCTCTCACATGCTCTCACACAAATATACAGTGTAATAATAATCAATAACCCTCTCTTAGTCATGGAGACACCCTCCCAAGGGTATGTCAACTATGAAGAGGTACCAATCCCAACACAGTGCCCTTTCATAGTGAGCTACTATCATTATCACTCCAAGTCTTCAACTCTAGTCTTTAGCTACAACTAATTTCTTTGTTTGAACTAAAAAGAGCTTTTATTCCCCTCTTTCCAAAGAAGGAAAATATCCCCAAGTTATGAATCCATAAAACATAATACATATAGTCACATACTTAGGGTTATAGAAGCAATACAAAAGCTATCAAAACCCAAACAGAAGGCAATAGAACCATGTAGTCCAAACAAAACGTACACTAACCAATCAAAATACATCCAAAAGGTTTGAAATCATATCCAAACCCATTCGTTCAAAATAATAACACCTCAAATAGATAAAAATAAGGCTTTACAAATATAAATAGGGCATATTAGAACCAAAGAGTCATCCAATAGAGCTCTTCAGAACATAGCAAAGTAAACCAAAACCTTAATGAGCTACAAAAGACGTTTAATCCAAACCAAACTATCCAAACCAATCACAAAAGACATAAATCCCATTAAATCATGCAGCAAAAAAGCAATTTAGCTCCAAGAAAGAAACAAAAAAACAATTAAAAATCTAGTCATTTCAACACTCAACATATCCCTAGACATAGGGAGGGAGTGTCCTCATGACCATCAAAAGAGTAGAATAGAAAACTGCTAGATATCATTCTACCAACTTCACTCAAATAGCATAAACTCAAACACAAGGACAACCCCAATATAACTTCTAAATAACTTGGATTTGGAGACATGGATGGAAGAAAAAAGCTAAACTCCATGAACCATTGAATTATTAACCAAATATATCAACACAAACCAGTAAAGGATATAAGAGTTTTTGGTTTCTTGCACACAATCCTCTCCCTATAAAAATCTTCAACTTGAACCATCATTATCAATATCATCATCAACTACATTCTCTCCATAATACAAATCTCTAAAATATCCTCCAAATTGATGAAGAAGATAACACACACACACACACACACACACACACACACACACACACACACACACACACACACACACACACACACACACACACACACACACACACACACACACACACACACACACACACACACACACACACACACACACACACACACACACACACACACACACACACACACACACACACACACACACACACACACACACACACACACACACACACACACACACACACACACACACACACACACACACACACACACACACACACACACACACACACACACACGTATAATAATTTGAATGGCATCTCGATCAAAGATAAAAAAATAAAAAGATAATTTCATTATAACTAAAAAATACAATCAAGAAGCTCCAAGTAGATGTTCTCCTTTAAAGTCTTGGAGGTCTTTAAACCTCTCCAAAGGATAATGCCCATTTGTAAAAATTTAGGATGATTTTGAAGAAATTGCAAACAACACATCCTCTCCAAAAGAACAACATAATGGGAAGGAAATGATTCAGCATGAAAATATAGAAAATCTAGCTCTTCTGAGGATCAATATCTATGTTTGGATTCAAGCACAACTTTGGCATGGACTTTGAATCACTATGTGAATGCTTGTGCATGAAAGCCAAGTACCAAGCAAAGTGTGCTACAAGATGAATTGAGGGATCTACCAATTGACAATACATCTTTGCAAATTGGGCATAGTTATGGACAACATTCATTGGAGTGTCCCAAGTCCTTGGAATAACTAGCCAATTAATTTGTGGACCTATCAATGAATTTTGTGGACTCTTGTCATTTAGCAACTATAGAATCAAATCCATGATATTCACTGATTTAATTAAGGAAGATAAAAAAGAAGAGAATTTGAAAGGTAAGTGGAATGAAACTTAAAGGATGAAAGGGGATGAGCTTAAAAATCATAAAATGAAGTGTAGGATAATGAAGAAGTATCAGGAAGTGAAAGGGATTCTGAAAAGAAAGTTGTTATGCAATAAGCAGGGAAGGTAGATAAGACCAGAGCACTAGGGGAAGGAATAGGAGTAGTGGAAAGATTATGGTCAACATATGTACAATGGGTAAAGATAAGAATTTTCTATTTTGAAGAGGGTTCAAATAATAATGGCTAAAGAACCTAATGTTGATTTTGCAACAAAGAAAGATAAGCCTCATTGCAGTGAGCAAACTATTGATAGTACATTAGGGAAGGAATAGATGGGCCTAGGGAAGAAGGATGAGAGTAAGTATCAAGAAAGATAGACCCAAATGGTGTGCTTTGGGCAAGATAGGATATTAGATATGGTCCACAGTCAATTCTAATTTGTTGCTTGAGTAGAGGCTTTTAAATATATTTGGTTAAGAACCGTTGATTTCACTGGAGGATGCTAGGACACTATAGAGTAGCTTTCCACTTTAGAAATGTGAGCCTAAAATACTGCACCAATTTGCATTTCTAGATAATGGACATACAAGGCCACTTGAAGGAAAACATCCCCCACATACCACCAAAAATCCTCATCATGTGTGATAATTAAGTCTCACCTAATATACATGAAGAACATAAGCATTATTTCTAGAGTAATTGATTCTTCAAAAACCATTCTGACTAGTTCTATGAGTAGGGAAAATGTCCACCATCCTCCCTCTAGACGAGAAAGATCCATCATGGACAACTTAGTATAGAAGGCAAACTTATGTTGATGGTAATGAACGGAAAATGAATTATCAGGGAAACAATCTCAACAAATTACACAAAGGTAGTTATAAGAATTTCCATACAAGCTTGCAATATTTCAACTTTGACTTGAAAGAGAGGACACAAGAAAGCACTATGTTGAAGAGCATCTAAGTCCACAGATGAGAGTGAAGGAACCCTTGGAACACTGGGACTTGGTGGAGGGATGGAACAATATTGTGCTAGTTTCTCCTATAATTCTTTAATCTTCTTAGCCTACTCATCAAGGGTAGCTCTAGCTGATTGCAACTCAAGTATTTGAGTAGTCATATGAGATTTAAGATCTTGAACATTCTTATTAGGATTATCTTAAGTTTAGTAGTGAAGAGTTTAATGGGCCTTACCTTCAACAAGATATGTTGGCAAGGATGCTATTTCAACCTTATGAGTTGGCAACAACTTATTTGACTCTTCCATCTATCGAGTGATATCAGTTAATGTCTCTCAAGTAGAACTCAACCCAGTCGAGCTTAATGGAGTTCATCCTTGGATTTTTGTATGTTCTCATGGAGGGATAAATAAAGTTGCCAAATAGATTTAGTGATTGTCAATTCAATAGAGCATTGAATGTCCCTATACAAGAATGGAATGGAATCACTTTCCACAAGGCAATGGAGGGAAGGAGGGGTCACTTCAACGTTATCCTCTCATTGTGCTAGAAACAAATTCAAATAGGTAAGGAATGCAAGAGGAGAAAATCTTGATGTGGTAGGTACAAAGACTATAGGGATTGGAACATGAGCTTAGTCAACACCATGTTTTAAATGTTTTGCATGATGAATCACCATGGGTGGCAAAGAATCATTGTTCTCTTTAACTAGGATGGGATTAGTAGGGATAGAAGGGGATGCAAGCAAAAAGTAGGAGGATCAAGATGGGGTGTAGGTAGAATCTTTAAAGGAGTGAAATATTCAAGAAAGACATTTAGGTAGACACCATAGGTGACATTAGTTACATTTTCCTCTGTTACTCCCAAGAAATGTTGGTCTATCTTGGCAAAAAGATAGACACTCTAGTTAATCACACTCTAGTTAATCACAATGCCTTTCAGGACCATAGGGGAAGTAGTAAATAACTCCTTTGATACATAATGGCTAGGAGTCTTGGGAAGATTTTTGCAAGAACTAGCATAACTGCTTTCAAAGGGGATCTATAATCATGGAGGCCAACACTCTTGATGTGGAACTATATTCAAACTTAGGTGGAAGTATCTTGGCCCCACAAAATCATGTAAGCCAACCTTGTGGATAAGGTCTGATAGTAGAAGTGAGGAATGATCTCTTGAGACCAACGAAACATATTGAACTGGTTGGGGTGCCATTCAGACTATGCACAAACGCACACACTATGGCAAACAATAAAGAAATGCTTGCAAAGCAAAATGGAGAAACTTGGATAAGAGCTCCAAAAAGAAGAGATGGTTCAAGATATGATAGACCAATCCTAAGTAGAGCACATCCTATGGAAAAAATCAACCATGACATATGCACTAGTGCAAACGAAAGCTTTATGAAACACAAACATAGAGATACCAAGTACCCCATCACCGGACACACAAAAGAAAAGAAATGTCAAGCACCCCATATCTAATAATGAAGATTGGACCATAACTCATAGGTCATTGACTAGAGAAATAATAAACACCTTGACTAGACATTCAACTTGATCACAACAAATAAATAATAAGACTGCTACTAGGTAGACCTTTAAAAGAAGGTCATACCCAACCCTCATAGCATGTTGATTAATTAATGGTTTGCAGTGCACAATGGGTGGATTCAAATTCAATATTCGGTTGATTTTAAAGAAAGTGATTACCAATTCTTGAACTTTTTTTTATTAGGTTGTCAACCTTAATGAGAAAAAGGCAGTTTGTTTCTATTTCCATTAAACCTTATTATGTTGGAAATAGTGAATTATTGTAGCCTAGATGATGCAACCCTTACTTGGTCTCTAAATGCAAGGTTCATTTATTAATAAATTAAGGGTGTATTTGGTGCTATCATGAATGCATTTGCAATGGCAATTTCATTTTTAAAAAGTTAGTTTTTATGTGTGTAGCACATGAATCACATGTGATAGTGAGCAACATTTCATTTTAAATTAATTTAAAAATGTATGTTGAGTGCAGATGTGCATACATTGGCCCATGGTTTGTTTTACAAATCAATTAATGGGTAAAGGTGCTAGGAAAAGGAAACGAATAAAATTTGGAGGGTGCATGTGAATGCACCCTAAATCTGATGGCAACAATGAAAGAGACTAGATGGAAATCATGTCTACAAAAGGTACCAATATGGCATCGGAGAATCTATAGAGGTGTGGTGTAATGGTGATACGAGCATTCAAAAAGGAAAATAAAAGATGTTGTGGTGTTTGTTTTTGTTTTAAAGAAAAAAATTGTTGGGTTTTGTTATGTTTTGAGTTGTGCTTTTTTTCTTTGATTTTATTTTATTTTTAAATCATTTTTTCCACACAATCTATGGGCATTTTTTGTGTGGTTTTCTAATCGAATTGGTGCGAGTTTGGATGTGTTTTTTTAAATTAAAAAAATGTGTAAGTATGTATTGTGAATTTTTCATGGTTTGTATGTGTTGTTTTCTCATGGATTTTCATTTTTTAAAAGTGAATTTTTCAAGGGGTATTAAAATGTTGAACATGGGTGTGAAGATAGGGATTTTTAGGGCCTTTTAAATGGATTATGTATGTGTTTATAGTTGTGAGTTATAGTTTTCTCTTTACTATTTTCAAGTTTTTTCTCTTGTTTCAATTTATGTTTATATGTCTTTTAAAAATGAATTTATTGACATATTGATTGTTATAATGTTTAGGTGTTTGGGTATTTTTGTTTGTTTGTTTTTAATATGTTAAAATCGTGTGCTATGAACAAAAAAAATGTGTTCAAAACATGTCATTTTCTCAACTAGGTGTGTGAATGGGTTCTATTCAATATCAGTCAAGTGTTGTGAGTAGTTGGGGTGAGTGAGTGAGTGTTCTATTAGTTTAAATCAAGTGATTAGTAAGATCGAGAGATATGTGCATCGTTAGCAACACTAGCGTCACCTTCAACAACTATTACTTTTATTGGGTGCTATTTTATGGTCCCTACCATGAATCATCGCTTGCCATTTCAGTCTGGTGGCATGTTCGGACTGTTTCAAAGGCTTTTATGACTCTAATATCTTCATCGATAAATTTAATTGGGTCAAGTGTTTCTAACCCTACCCCTTTGTGTGTCTACATATGTACTTAATGTCTTAAGTGTGGGTACAATTGAATAAGGCCATCCATCAGTTCAAAGTTTCCTATTAATCCATTTAATTAGCCGAGTTTTGGTTTTAAGTATGGGGATGTGTCCCTTCACGTTATTTTTGTATCATTCCATGTGAATGAATCTTGTAATCTTTTGATCTGCTTTTGGCACTCCTATATGTCCTCATGGGTCCCTTCCCCTTTCATTTGAATCCTTATAACCCCATGCCTGATACTTTCTGATGTGTCTTCATCATTTCTCCCATTTTTCCTTCCATTCCATGCAAACATACCCATTTCTCCTTAGAAGTAGGTTTTGATCCTACCATCCTATTTGTGGCTTCAAGTTGGACATTTTTTATTTTTAGTATCATATTTTTTAATATTACTTTGTGTATTATTTTACATGTCTTTTTAGAGATTTTGATATTTCCCATTTACCCATTTGTCACTCGAATAGGATTCTATTGTGTTGGCCTTGTTTGTCCCTTTGAACTACTCACTTTTCCTCTGTACTGTGTTGCAATCCAAGTTGTGGATCTTAATAAATTAATTTTCATAATTGGATATGCATGTTTTTTGGGTTCTCATTGAATTTTTTCCATATGAACGCCCAATTTTTTGGTTGCTTTTGCATAAGTTTTTGGGCCAAGCTATCACACGATACTTGATTTTTTTAATTCTCACTGCTCAATCCCCCCTTTTTGCCCCAACCAAGAACAAAAATAAATAATAAAATAATAAAATAGAACAAAACTCTTGTTTTAATTTTACATTTTAAATTTAAAAAATAAAGAAAAACCCAACTACCTCCAAGCCAAGCCCCTTCCCTTCTCCCCTCTCACTCCTCATCTTTGACTCTCCTTTCTTCTTTCTTTTTTTTCTTCTCTCTTCTCCCCCTCCTCTTCTCTCCCCAACTCCTCACTCTCTCCCTATCTCTCTTTCTCTCTCCTCACCCTCTTTGTGCATCGATTGCCATTCTGCAAACCCTCTCCCCCCATCCTCTTCTCTCTCCCTCCTTGCTCCTCCCCTCTTCTTCCTTCCTCTTCTCCTTTTCTTCTTCTTCTCCCTTCCTTCCTTTCCCCTCCCTCTCCTCTCTTGTGCCCTCCTCTTGCGAGCCACTGCTCGGCTCCCTAGAGCACCACTGTTTCATTGCCTTCACTATCCTTAGACTTGTAAACCACCACTACCACTAGTTCTAAGCATTGACATTGCCTCACTCTCGTCACATTTCCATCGATAGCACCACGTACCCACCCGCATCATCATCACTGTCTCCACTACACCTCGTCTCTCTCTCTCTCTCTCTCTCTCTCTCCTCCCTCCCTCCCTCCCTCCCTCCCTCCCTCCCTCCATCCACCACCACCACCTCTCTCTCTCTCACCCTCAACCACCTTATGTCTACCTACTCCACCTCACCCTCTCTACCCCACCACCACCACCACCACCACCACCACCACCTCTTACCTCACCTCCCCCAAACCAAAACCCCCCCCCCCCCAAAAAAAAAAACCCAAAACCCCATTTTCCATTGCCACAAACAAACCCCATCCCACTAAGTAGCCCCAACTCTGTTTCCAACTAGTTGCCCTTATCCCCCCCCCACCCTTGTGACCCTTCCGTAAGCCCCATTCTCCAACCCCCTCTAATACCCCATTTTTGCATTTTCCTTTGCCATCCTGACCTTTTATGGTTTCCCCCCTCTCATGCACATGTTCACACAATGGGTGTCCTAAGCTTACTACGAGTGCCTCTACGCAGACCCCTATTCATGCATAGGGACTACCATTTTGCAGTTCGTTGATTTTTCTCCTCTATTTATATGCATAATTGACGCCCATGCCTTGGGAGTTCTTGTTCTCATCCCAATTGACTTCCTAACAGTTCTTGTGGACTTGTATTGCTATTGTTCACATGTGGATGTGAGTTTGGGATTGAGCATGTTGAGCAAGTGGGGATTTATGTTCTCTGTTACCCCATAGACACATTTTTCTCATGCTAAATTGAGTATGCCAGTGTATATAGTTGATGGTGTAGTAGTGTAACCCAACCAGGCTAGCATAGGTGCAAGATTGAAGGCTAGGGAGCCTTGTACTGCAGTGCATGGAACATATGTTGTGTGCAAAGAGGCCTGTCCCATGTGGACATACGAAAACAAGAACCTATATGTCACCATTTCATAATGTCCCTTAATTATCACCTCTTAGGATTGAACAAAGGACTGATCACACTCAACCTTCACTGTCTCATGATCTATTGAGAATATATAGGAGGGCAACCCAAATCCTTACTCTAGTTGATTTGATCCTTACAATAAGTTGCGCTTAGTTTTCATGCATTCTATGCAATTGATAGTGCAAATGTGTGTCCCACCTAGTGCCGACATATGATGTGAGAGGCAAAAGGCCAAGAAGCCTTATAGTGATGTGCATAAAAGATTATACTCTGTACATTGAGAGGCCCAACCTGTGCATGCAATGCTAATATTTTCACATCTCATCTCTTGTTAAATTTGAAAGGAAAAGGATGGTCACTCATGATCCCTTTTCCTTTTTAGAGCCGTACAATTTTAAGACTACTTTATTTACTCCCTTGTCGAGGGTTTTCGTTCCTTTGAACCAATCAATCCTTACTCTTTCTTCAAAAAGCCACAACCTTCCCAATAAGAGTGGGTAAGAGCTTCTATATGATTTAGGTTTAACCACCAAATACGTTAGCCAACAATCTCTTCCTACCAATGTTGTCTTACCATAAGGGAGAATGCCTAGAGACTTTATCTTGCTTTGATTCACAAGTCAAATAAGCCACTAAGTAGACTGCATGCCTTGCATTCGCAAGTCCTTTTTCATCACAACTATCATAATGTTTATTGAAGAGCCTCCACTATCAATACATATGTAATAAAACACCCTTTGATCCATAATGAGCCTCCAGAGTGCTAGGATCCAGGAAAGTGGTGGCCACATCAACTTTCTTCACAAGCACTGAGGTTCTATTAGCCTTGGTTGTAGTTGTAGGATTGGCAATCCTTAGTCCATGTGTTCTTATTAGCATAATTTTGAATCTTTTGTAGCAAATGGGATATAGCATCAACAACTGATGGAATGTTAGGTTTGGTTGAAATGTATCAAAATCCTTGATTAGATCATACTCCTTTATGGGGTTCATTGGTTTTTCCAAATGATCGCGGGATGGAGCACTAATACCCATTTTCACCTTCCTTCATTTCTCCAGAACAGGATACAATGATTTGCCTAAGACTAGAGGCAACTCCACTTCTTCTGTGTCCTAGATCTCTTCATCTACTTCTTGAACTATCTCTAGAATCCTATGTTGCACTAGATTGCCATGTACAGGTACTATTTCGTACTATGCTATTCTCCAATTCTATTGCTAGTTGAATTTCATAGTTTTTGTTTGGGGCTTATTTTCCTTTGGGACAATTAGTTCTTTCTTTTTGGCACTGTAATTGTAGCTACCTCCAACTCTATCAAGTTGGAGTAGATTGTTGTATCTTGGGTTGGCTACTATCAATGGCACTTGCACATGCAAGGACTAGACTGGGATAGTCTTTGGCAATGTGCCCTTCACCTTTGTATCTAATGCATAATGACTTATAACCCATTGATCTTTTGGGATTAGGGAAGTTTGGGGAAATGTGGCCTTTCTCTCCACACCTATACCATTCAACTTCGGACCTCTTACCTTCATCAAACTGCTATCTTATGTATCTTTGGGATGAAACCTTGTAGGGTCAAAGTTTGATGTTTTGCTGAGGCCATTGTTGTTGTGGTTGAGCCATCATTGGAGCACTGTTTGCTGCCATTGCTGGGTTGGAGCACTAAGTTGAGACACTACAAGCACCTATGGGTAAGGGTAGGGTACAGTCCCATGAACTAAGGTAGGGTACAATACCATACTATTGAGGCATTGTAGAAACCTGTGGGTAAGGGTAGGGTACAACCCTAGGAACTAAGTTAGGTTCATATATAGCTCTTGGCATTGAGGGAGATAGGACTCGTCTTCCTTGATTCATGGCCAATCTAGCCTCTACTTCATCATACAATTTGGTACCTTTCACTATAGCATGAAAATTTATCAGTCTTCTCAACTTCATGAACTTCCAAATTTCTAGTCGCAAGCCTCTAAGGAATATTCCCTTGTAAATTCATTCATCTAGCCATCTCTTTAGTGTAGACTCCATTCATGAGGCATAAGATTTGACACGTTCTCCACCTAAAAGTTGACTTAAATTCATAAATTCTTTGATCACCTATTCTAGAGTAGTGAGATGACCTAAAAAGCTTTTGTAGGATTTTTTCAATCATAACTTACTTATTTCAGACCTAAGATTGAATAGCTAGGTACATGTTAATTGCTTTTTAGGAATTAACATTTATTCAATCAGCACATCTTATATCAATCATGAGGGTTACTATATCTATAGTCAAACTAGTAATATTTATTCAAAATTCTTCAATACTCTATTTACTATAAGGTCATGTCCCATCATAAAATAGAGGTTATTATAGCCCAGATGATCAATATTATTTAGCAACAAAACAATATTACATCTTTCACATATTGTTATGGTGGAAGAGCAATATTTTTTTGCAGAACTAGTCAGATTATACTCGGTATTTGCATGGGACTTCAAATAAGGGACTTGAGATGGTAAGTATACATGTCGCAGGATATGGAGTAAATCTTGCATCCCTCACCTAGATTATTTGTGAGCACAACTTGTAGGGCAAACCAAATAGGCACAAAGTAATAAACTTAAGTTATCATATCCTATTACAATATATGCTTAATCACTCATATTAGTCCTTTAAGGGGTTTAAAACATGAATGCACGCAGGGTGGCTTATGCAATAGTCAAATTCATGTTGGTGTAGATATTGAATTAATCACCAATAAAATTGTTGTTTTCCTATATATTACATAACCATGCACATATGGCAATTACTAGAGAGCACAACAATTTTCTAACCATAATCATACTAGTTCAAACACTAGGATTGAGAAAACCTAATCAATAGAATTTTTATTACTAGTATGCATCAATATAGACTCAACAAAAATTCATAAAGATCTAAATAGTCAAATGCCCAAACTTGATGATTTGACAAGGGCACCAAGGCCATTGAGAATAGAAGCCCAAGAAGGCTAAAGAAGACCACACACAACAATTAGGTAGGAAAAAAACAGATGCAGTACATTGGCCGATTGTGAGTAAGATGCCTCCATTTATAATTAGATGCTTTACAAGCATAGGTGGTGGTTGAGAAATCATGCAGAGAATCCACACAAAGAATCACGGTAGATAGCATAATCAAACGACTCCCTACCAATTGAACAAAGGAGAGAATGTTTGTGTGCCAAATTAGTGTTTAGTTTGTTTCAATATTATATAATATTAAAAGTACTAGAGCATGCTTTTATGTTTCCCCTTCAACTAACCCTAACTATTTGTCCTAGCACAAAAATGCTAACCATCCACCTCATTTCCAAACTTGACCACCAAACATACCCAAAACCTTGTTTAGACTGTCACCCCAAATTCTCTAACCCAAACCCCCCCCCCCCCGAAAAAAAAAGAGGAAGTCTTGCTCACATCTCAAGTTGAGTTTCACACCATTGTATTGTGATTTGCAAGAGAGAGTATGAAGACCATGGCTCATGGGATGGGGTGCTAATCTCATATTAGGTTATGATTATGAACGTCTCTCCAATTTTCTCTATAATACAAATTTTGGGCAAAAGGAACCACTTATAGAAGTAGATTAAAACTAGGTCAAAGGAATTTCTAGAGAGAGACAAAGAGAGCCTAAACCCCTATGCCTAAAAGCGCTAATCTTAATCCGTTTCCTCCCAAACTTGACCCGTGTGCCAAGAACCTTGACCATTATATCATCTTAACTCTAATTCAACATTGCCATGGCCCCTTCATCAAGCTAATACCCTACAAAAAATAATGGCTTACACATATTGTGCAATTTCACGCCATTGAAGTGGGATTTGTAAGAGGGTTAGTGAAGACCATGGTTCATGAGATCAAGTGCTCATACCATGCTCCATCATGTATAAGAATACCTCTCCCAAGCTTCTTGGTTATTAATACAAATTTAGGACCAAAGAAACCAATAATATAACTAAAGTAGAGCTAAAGCAAAATAACCTTTTACACACACACACACACACACACACACGCACGCACGCACACACACACACACACACACACACACACACACACACCCACCCACCCACCCACTCACGCACGCGCGCGCGCACGCGCGCACACACACACACACACACACACAGAGGGGGGGGGGAGGGAGGGAGGGGGAAGAGAGCATGTATGCACAAGGGGAGGGAGGGAGGAAGAGAGCCTAATCCCATGGCAAACCCAAAGCCTTTTAGTTGAGGCTAGAAAGAAATGATAATCTTCCCCTTGGCTTTGCCCAAATCCATTGCTAATCACATTGCAAAACTATCAAACCCCCTTGCCCTCTTAGGTGTGTGGGAAATCGCAAGTGTACAATTGTTGTATAAATCTGCTAGAAGCTAAAAAGTGCACTAATAGGAAGTGGAATAGTAGTTCAGAAGAGGTTGTGAGAAGACCATGGTTCAAGGAATGAGATGTGGATCAAGACCATAGTTGGTTATGATCAAGACCATGGTTCAAGGAATGAGATGTGGATCAAGACCATAGTTGGTTATGACTAAGGGTCTATTTTCAAGTTGTTAGGTAAACCCCACATTTGAGCAAGTCCATTCATGGGTGTTATCAAGAGCCTCTCTCTAAGTTTCTTAGTGAAGTGTAGATAAGAGTGAATCAAAAGTAATGAATGATGGAGTTGGACAAGAAAAGGAGTTCATGCACATGCACCTAAGTTTCAAGGTTCAAATTTTGAGACTTTTTAATTTGAGAATAATGTGTTTAATTCCTTAGGAGAGGAATATTTTCTTAAACTATTTGGTGCCATATAAGATAAATTGATTGAACAATCTGTTTTGATACAAGTTGTATGAGTGTTATGTGTTTGAGCATATAATTGTAGAAAAGTGAGTTGTATGAATAGTTATTTGTACAAACATATTACTTTACAAATAGCCATGCCAAATTGTTCCATATTTAACTGTTTGTTTACTCAAACATGGAAAAAATGAGCTAAATACAATTTTAACTAAGCAAACATAATTAATAAGCTTGCTTTCATACACATTTAGATGTTTTTATTTAGTTTACATTTATTTAATCTTAGCTATTACTAAAGGTAGTGCTACTTAAATCAAATGATTAACTTAATTCTTTCTAATAAAAGAGATAATTTTAAATAAGTAAAGTTAGATTATTTAGTTAGATAAATGTTAATAATACTTTAATGCCTTTACCATAGCCATGTATATGTATTATGAGTAAACTATTGACTTAGGATAAAAGAAGGGTGCATGAGCATGCACAAGCTTGTGCATCATAGTATTGCCAGTATGTTAAAGTTACAAGATGTTTGAAGTCATTGCTACAATATCTCGATCTTGAATGCTTCGGTGTAGGCCATCTATATCCATTGTCTTGCCTCCTTATCAATGTAGATTGTAGTCCACCTGCATATATCCATGTCACAAATAGAATTATCCCTTTGACTTATTCATGTGTTGTACAATATTGTTGATTGATGCAAGTAGGCAAATGACTTTTTTTCTCAATTCTATCAACAAAGTGATTGATTTCATCAAAGACATTGGCAAACATTAGTCTCCCTAGACTCCTTAGAGCCTAGGTCTATCATTGTCACGTAGGGAAGGGTGAGAACCACAAGTTTTGGAAAATTTTCCAAGTGTGTGTAATTCTTTTGATAAGATAGCTTAAAACTTTTTCTTAAAGGAACAACCAAATTGCCAAATCATTAGCCAATGAAGTCATCCAAATTATAGTTGCATTTGGTACCATGTGTGCAAAAGATGTTCAATAGTTGCATGTGCAGTGTGCCTTGCTTCATATAATGATGTTTTTTGTTTTAACAATTTAACATAAAAGTCTTTCCTCTAATGCATTTGGATTCTCCACATTTCTAAATCTTCACTTTGCCAACTAAATAAGGAGATGCATCGAGATTGACACTTGAAGCTTTCAACATTATGATGGAGAATCTATTTATAAAAATTTAAAAAGCCCTTCCTAGACACTAGAACTCTAAAGCTCTTATGCAAAACTAGAAGTTCAAAAGAGGATCTTCAAATAAAGAAGGGGGTGATTAATATACCACAAGATTTTAACTAGCAATACACTTGACCTCCACATGCTTAGTACATCTGGATACCAAACATGAATTGAGTAAGCAATAACAAGGAAATACTAACCATAGAGGCAGTGAAGCATGTTTTCTGGTATCTTTAAGGCACCCACAATCTTGGCCTTTTCTACAATGCTCTCATATTGATCCTGCAAGAAGGTAAATATAATGAATGATTGCTACAAGATAAAGTGTCATAACCATTGCACTGCTACTTGAGTGAATGACGTGCTTGCCATATAATAAAATGAATGTGCACTAATATGTAGAAAAGCTACTCAAATAATGTGGATTCTGTTGTTGAATTCCCAAGTGCTTAAACACGGCTTGCAATTGGAGGATGATTAGGTCCAACATTGACAAAAAACCACCCATATTGCCTTCTTCATCTAAAAGAAAAACATTTAGAACATATAAAGCTATGTGGACATAAATGATTACAACATCAATCATTAGAGTAGATATGAGCACATTTCTAGAATACTATCACAATAGTTAGTATTCCCATCAAAGCACCAACCTCTCTTTCATTTAAGGTTATGTTAAATATGAACAATATTAGTCCTGTTTGGACGTAGATCCATGCTGAGAAGACCACACATTAGTAAAAGCAATACATGACTGTCACATAGGGAAGGGCGAGATCCACACCTTTGTTAAGATTTTTATCATGTTTCCTCTATTTTACTAAAGGTGATAGCACACTCAATAGACCTTTGTCACAATCAAACCATCATATCACAAACACTATCATTGTTTGTCTTTCCTCACTAGTTGTTCTCCAAAGGTGGTCGATGGGCAATAGGATAGATTGAAGCTTAGATCCAATGGTGCTAGGATAGCATGTGCAAGCCTAAGGTAGGGAAATAGAAGATGCTAGTGAGGGCTAGAGAAGAAGTTGGGGGAGGGGGGGGGGGGGGGGATTTGTGGAGGGGATGCATATATTGAGAAGGTAGGTAGAAGGGATGAGAAGTAGCGGCAGGGATGAGAAGCAACGTGATCTTATGTGTGCAGAAGAGGGGGAAGAATTGGCACTTCATCACTAGTTCTCCTCTTTTGTAGAAGTAGGAATGGTAGAAGGGATGAGAAGAACTTGGAGTTGAACGTCAGTCGTTGTGTGCAACTTTTCATGTCATCTACTCAATCTCTAGGGTATCATTAATGGCCCCACCCAACCTTCTTTTGCCCACCAACCATTTAGTTTAAAAATGAAGGTAATCTAAATTCAAACGATTCTTAACAAGTTAAAAATGGAGCCAATTAACTTGGCTTAACTAGTGGGAAATACTTTAAGGGTAGGCACACCACACCATTGTAATAGCATATGCCCTAAAGGATAGTGGTAGTAAATCTTATATTGATTTAGAATAAGGTAAATTTTAATTAATACTTTATCGTAGCCATGTATATATGCTCTTGAATAAATCATATTATTTTAGGATACATCCTATTGCAGCCAATACATCACCATAACCATGAATGTGAATTATGAGTAAAGTATTGATTTGGAATGGTTACTATTTCTATGAACACAAATTTACAACTGTGTGTGTGTGTGTGTGTGTGTGTGTGTGTGTGTGTGTGTGTGTGTGTGTGTGTGTGTGTGTGTGTGTGTGTGTGTGTGTGTGTGTGTGTGTGTGTGTGTGTGTGTGTGTGTGTGTGTGTGTGTGTGTGTGTGTGTGTGTGTGTGTGTGTGTGTGTGTGTGTGTGTGTGTGTGTGTGTGTGTGTGTGTGTGTGTGTGTGTGTGTGTGTGTGTGTGTGTGTGTGTGTGTGTGTGTGTGTGTGTGTGTGTGTGTGTGTGTGTGTGTGTGTGTGTGTGTGTGTGTGTGTGTGTGTGTGTGTGTGTGTGTGTGTGTGTGTGTGTGTGTGTGTGTGTGTGTGTGTGTGTGTGTGTGTGTGTGTGTGTGTGTGTGTGTGTGTGTGTGTGTGTGTGTGTGTGTGTGTGTGTGTGTGTGTGTGTGTGTGTGTGTGTGTGTGTGTGTGTGTGTGTGTGTGTGTGTGTGTGTGTGTGTGTGTGTGTGTGTGTGTGTGTGTGTGTGTGTGTGTGTGTGTGTGTGTGTGTGTGTGTGTGTGTGGACAAGAGAGTAACAAACAAATGGAAAGTTAATATTATTAGAGGCCCAATGTTTCCTAGGATAGCTCATGTTATTGTATCTATGGTTTTAGTGATGAGTATGTGGAAAGACTTTGTGAATATGGGTGAGCCAACATGTTGTCTTAAGTGCAATGCTAATGCATCTTGTACTCTTTCACATATGCATTTGACTTAAGTGCAATGCTAATGCTTCTTGTACTCTTTCATATATACATACGTATATCATGTACAAAATATAACACAAATATCACATTGATAATCAATTTGATCTAAAATTATAATTTTAATAGAAGTTAAATAATTAGTGACAATTAAAAGTAAAATACCTTATATTGTTATTAGCATGTTTATCTATTCTATATATTATTTAGAGCTTTGCCTTGGGGATCTCCAACCAACCAGAAGATTGCCAAGCCAATGTGGCACAAGGAGGAGAAGTTTGGTATTTGAGAAGTAAAGATGGATTTTTCTTAAAGGGTGAGCGGGGTTCATACTTATATTCTCTCTCTCTCTCTCTCTTCTCTCTCTCTCTCTCTCTCTCTCTCTCTCTCTCTCTCAATTGAAGGCATGCACACTCTCTCTTTCTCTTTTTTAATTGAACATAGAATATGATCATAAAAAGGGGAAATGTGAGTCTTTGAAAAATTGTATGTATCTCTCTCTCCTTTTCACAAAGAGAGAGAGAGAGAGAGAGAGAGAGAGAGAGAGAGAGAGAGAGGAGTTTATTTTTTAATTAGACATGTGAAATAATATGATATTTTAGTGGTTGAATATGTTAATGCAATGTATATATATTCCAAAACCACACGAATGCACAAACTATAAAAACACATGAACAATACATGCACACATACACATGTATGAATATTTACAAACATATATGCATATATGTATACATGCTCATATACATGTAAACATATATGTATATACACACACACATATATACATATATACACATCCACACATATGAGGCGAAGAAAGATGAGAGATATGAGAAAAAAAAAGGAGAGAAAATAAAAATGATGAGAGGGAGAGAGAGGATACACATTTATGAGACCACATAAATAGACACACATATATTGAACACACACACACACACACACACACACACACACACACACACACACACACACACACACACACACACATACACGCACATGTATGTATGTATGTATGTATGTACGTACGTACATACGTATGCACACACAAATCATATGAAAAATAGAAAGAGATAAAAAGAAAAAAGTGTGTATGTGTGTATGAGAGAGAGAGAGAACACATGAGAGAGAATGGATACATAGTTATAAAATATACATTTGCAAACATACACACACCCACATATGCAGATACACATACTCACACACATATATGCATGCAATGCATGTACACATAAACATATACACATATGTGTACATAGCATGCATACATATGAGATGAGAGAGATATGAGGAAGAAAAAGAAAGGGGAGAAAATAAAAATGATGAGAGAGAGAGAGAGATAGGACACACATTTATGAGACCACACAAATAGATAAACACGAATTAGACATACATATACATATGTACATATATGCATATATCTATACATATATATATATATATATATATATATATATATATATATATATATATATATATATATATATATATATATGCACTTGCGAATGCGTGCGCGTGCGCGTGCACATGCACGCGCATGCGCACGCGCACGCACGCACGCCCGCACGCACGCACACACACACACACACATACGTCTTGTGGCCAAACGAGTATGTGCAGGACCTACTGTGTATCCACCTTGATGAAGATCTATCTTATAGTGCAAGTGGTCTTTTCTTTACACTGCTAAACCCCTTATCAGCCCTTATAACTACTATAGGTCCTATAACTTCTCTTGACTATCTCCTACTCTGCACAATAAGTCTTTTTAAACCTACCCCAGACCATCTTTAGTCACTACTCAACTGTCATTAAAAAATGCTATGAGAACATCCCACACACAATGGGGAACTCGAGCTCATTACCATTATAAAAAGGTACTTGCTTTTGCCTTCACACATAAAAAGACTGCCTTCTTGACTATTGACCCAACCCCTAGTAAAACTAGATGGACCAACTATGCTAAAGATGGCTAATTTTCTTTCATACACATATAGGCCTTGAGTCTTAGTGCTTGATTATTAATAATACCTTCATTACCTTATTTAGTACCACCAAAAGACAATGTTGCAACATTCCCATGGGATTTAGCTCTTCACCATTATGGTGCAAACTTTACCTCAGATTCTTTGAATATCAAATTTGTAAAAAACTTGCATAGCCATGAGGTATGACACTTTAAACCATTTTTCTTATTACCTTTAAATTCTATGATGATATACTCTTAATCAATGTGCCTAACCCCACCATATTCTTGGTGCAACAAACAACTTCCATATTTTCTATCTACCTTGGAATCCTGCTACAATTTAAATTCTTTGAAAATATTTTCCATTACTTTGATAGTGGCCATTTTGTTTCAACTACTACCCATTTTCTTAATATGGTATTACATTGCCCTCCTTCTAAGTTAAGCATCTATACCTTTGACAAAAATGATAAACTACCATCCCATTGCATTGTATACATTCATAGAAGTAGTAATAGACTATTGGATTGGGCCCACAAAGTTATTCTTTCCCAAATTGGACCTATCTTATACTCTAACAATTCGACACCTTTTGCTTCTAAACAAATCAAACTTCTTGTGCAAATGTTTGTAGCTAATGACAATTTCACCCAAGGTTACAAGTAGATGGTGGGTTACATAGACTTACGAATGGCTCCCAATACTATGTAAGTGAAACTTTTTATTGTGGTTTTCACTTTTGAATAGTACTTAGTTTATAACTCCTGACCCCTTATTTGTCTACCTTCTACATTTGTTACTTCTTACACCCAATTTCTTCTACTCTCTATCATGGTCCATACTCCGCTATGTGTCTCATAACTTGTAACCATTACTAGATCTCATATTTTCTTAAGTAAGAGTGCAACTTGTCTCCTACTCTAAATTGGTCCCTTGACCCCTTTTGAGATGCCCACCCATAAGTCCTTTAGGATTTTTCTAAAATTCAACATATGGATTGCTTTAACACTCTTTCTCCCCACATTTGCTCTTGGAGAGACTTTCTGCTATTGGGCCACTTTATTGGTAACCCTAACTCTTCTTGTTTCACTCCTTTCTCATAACTTAGTTTTCTTACTTGATGATCATTTGGTTCGTTTGAAATGCCTTCTTTGGTGCACTAGACCTACCTATCTTATGCTTGCCCTGTGGCCACATGAGTATGTGTCGGTGACCTATTACGCTAGTTGCCTTGATGAAGATCCACCTACTATTTGGTTATGGTACATGTGGTCTTTTCTTTACATTGTCCTGCAACTTCTCTTAACTATCTTATTTTCCACTTGGTTTACACACATGGTATGTGGCATCCTTATGGCTCTCTTGTAAAACTTGTTCTATTATCCCTTGAATGGTGTATACTCATGATGAGTTATTGGTTTGTGAATAATATTTTCATGGTCTTTTAAGGATATCAAATGATTTATTTTTATTAATGTTACAAATTTCTATAACGACTTTTTTATATCATTTTTAAATCTACTCCACATTTTAAATCTTTGTGTTAACTAACATCTCAATTATTGATCTTTATCGCAATTTGTAATTGTTACATGTTATTAAGTAACAATCTTCTCAAGACATTTGTGATTCAACAGTGTAGGATGGGTTTCCCTCTATTGGCTTGCATTTTGATTTATAAGATTTTTTACATTTATTATTTTATTGGCATGCATATATGTAGTTATTTTCTTTCTCTTAACTATTTTTTATACATTGTATATGCAGGTGAAACATGGGACTATTAGGATATGGTTGGCCCACTCCTATTACCGGTGTGGTCTTGAATCCCTCGGTCCCCATTTACCCTTCCCCTCTTCTTGCTTGCATTTTTTATACATTGTATATGCAGGTGAAACATGGGACTATGAGGATATGGTTGGCCCACTCCTATTACCAGTGTGGTCTTGAATCCCTCGGTCCCCATTTACCCTTCCCCTCTTCTTTCTTGCATGTGTTCTTAGGTAGCCTGTTTAGAATTTAGATCCAACTTTTCCTTAATATTATCGCTTGGAATTATATTAGTTCATGCATAATCTGTTGGGTTGAAATTAACCATTGACTCCATGTAAAACTATCTTTGTTATCCCTTGAATGGTGCATACTCATGATAAGCTTGTGAAAAATATTTTATGTTTTTTAAGGTTGTTGATGTGATAAAATATATTTAATGATTGATTTCAATCTTCTACAACTATTCTTCCATTATTTTTCTAACTCTACTTGTGGTCTTTTATCCTCCATTCTTTTAAATGTATACCTTATGTGCTAACTAATATTTCAAGTATTGATCTATATTGCAATTTGTATTTATTACATGTGGTTAAGCAATAAATTTCTTTAAATATTTATAGTGCAATGGTGCTGGATGGGTTTCACTCTAATGGCTTGCAATTTGATTTGTAAACTTTTCTTTTAGTAAACTATTGATAATTTACCTTGTAATTAATGTCTCCACCCTAAGGTGCATAAAACCAATTATGGAAATTCTTAATTGGCTGTTTGATGTTTACTAATCCACTCTCTTATACATGTCATCTTGCTTACTGCTACCTACTTCTCTATCCTTTGAGAAACCTTGGGTTCCAAACAATTTCCCCCCTTATAGTCCCTCATGTTTTGTAATATGGATTCCCTAGAAAAGTTCTACACAATCTCTCACCCCTTAACCACCTAAGGGCATATTAGAGTTGCTCCCCTTTTTCCTCTCTCACCCCTTGTGGTTAAACTCTACCCTACTTTGTTCTCTGATTGTGTAGTCTTCCTTCCCCCTTTGCAGGTATGATACATTTTGGGTAACCTATCTCCCACTCCTTTCCCTAACCCTAAATATCTCTTGAGTAGCTTTTGGTATGTTCTAATAGCCAAACCTATGTTATCTTGTACTATTCATGCTTGTTTAATGCCTATAAAAGCTTAGTGCTGGCCTTGAAACCTCCATAAATCCAAGTTTACCTTTCTTTTCCATGTTCTCTGAAATAGTGGACTAGCTCTTTGAGTAGCACCATGGACATGAACAAGGTATACTTGTTCTAATGGGTGACGAGGATAGCAACCGGATGCTACTTTTGACACCTGCAATGTAGGTTGGATTATCTAGTCCCTTACTAATAAACAACTTGTTCAATTTTGTAGGTAACAGGTGGCATCCTCCCCTATAGTTCTTGTATCTTTGCTTATGTTCATCTTACTCCTGTTGAAGCTCGAGCTATTACTTCGATTGGTTTTTTGTCTCTCATTTAAGATGCTTTGCATCCACCTTTCCTAGTGAACTTACAAAACCTATGGCTTCTACCATTATAATCAAGATGATGGGATAGATTTGGTTGGCTCTTGATCCAAGAGTAACCTCTCATGGATTTCAAGCTTTAATATTTCAAGCACTCAAATGTCTCTAAGGCTTGATGCCTCAAAGGGCCAATGCCTCCAAGCTTCAACCCCCAAGGTATTTGAGCTTTTCAACTTCCATGGATAGCTCCAAGATTCAACCTTTGTGGAAAAGAGAGTAGAGAACAAAGTTGGCACGTCTTTCTATCCCATTTAATACTTTATATATACTAGGGTTAGGGTTAGGGTTAGGGTTTTTAGAAATAACTGTAATTTCCTCCATTGTTTATTTGTAAAAATTGGCATTTGGCTAAGGTCTTTGCAGCTTACCATGTGATTTATCATCCTCAATTTAGATACACATGCATGGAGAGAGAGAGAGAGAGAGAGAGAGAGAGAGAGAGAGAGAGAGAGAGAGAGAGAGAGAGAGAGAGAGAGAGAGAGAGACCTTAGTGCTTGATTTTACACAAAATGGTAAAAGTTTGCAAGGTTCTTATTTTGTAGTGGTGCTTCCGTTGTCTTTGTGTGGTGTGCACATTCCCATGGATATTCTGCACTATTGTCCCTTTCTTTTTGTCTTTTTTCTATTTCCTTCGATTGCTTCTCTATTATCTTTATCATAGGTCTATAATCTTGGTAATAATCATTGTATGTCTTAATAAATAAATCACCAAAGTATGAGAGACTAAAGTTAAGACTAGCCACTTTAGACCTTTAACTATATTGGATACTCCTCGTAAATTGATGGCAAGATTCCTTGCCCTAAGGATTATGTCATTCCACCAAGGATCTTGCATGCTAAGCACTGTGGCTTTGTTCACACTAGAAGAATGAATGATGAAATAGTTAATCTTGTTTTGGGGATTGATCATTCTATGTCTTTGAAAGGGGACTATCACCTCATCAATATGGATCTTGATAAGGCATGTGACTAAATGAGATGGGAATTTGTAAAAAGAATTTTGAAGTAACGTGAGTTTAGCCCTAGGTTCTATAGGACTATGAGTGCCTTATTCTTAAATAATTTTGCTACTATCTACATCAATGGATATAACTTAGATAGCTTCGATCTAAGGACGTCCAAGTATCAAGGTTTTCCTCTTCCTATTCTATTGTTTGCATTACTAACTTGGCCACTTTTAAATACTTTTGGTGTTATAGTTAGACATGGGTCTATTAGGGGTTTGCCTCTCATTGATGGTCAATATCTTTCTCTCCAAATGTTTGTTTACGAAAAAATCTTCATATTTTCAATATTTTTCTATCCAAATTTCATACATAATAATTTTACTATTTTCTCTAAAATATTTCTTTTTGTCATAAATAGTTTTTAAAAAATTTGGAATATTTTTAAACAATTTTGAGTTTGATCATACTAAGGAAGGAGAGTGAGGCATTATTCTTGGATTGGGAAGATAATGCAAACTATTCATTAGCTTTGGAATGTAAAGAGATAAAGAAAGTTGAAGCCTTTTTAGTACCTTGGGTGTCCTTTGTGCTAGGGAATCACCATGAAGTAGCATTTTGAATTGTTGATAGTTAAGTTCAAGGATAAACTCCAAAAGGGGAGTCAAATAATGCTTGACCTATCCCTTAACTATTATAAAGTCAATTTTGATGCCAAAGATGGTTTTCATGTTGTTGTGTTTCTTTTCACTAAATTTTTTTGAAAAAGGTTGGAAACATTGTTCAAGAACTATGTTTGGTCATTTGGAAGAAAGTAAGTATGGCATACTATAATAGAAGGGGAGTAGATCACTAGGGAAAAGTGGATCTTAAGTAATTGTACAAGATGCCTCATGGGAAATCCATGGATGCCGATTGGGGGGGTATTCTTTTTTATAAAGAAAATCAAATCAACATCAAACACATGTAGGTGGTCTATGAGTTTGATGATGCTTCAAGATACTCTATTAGTAAGCTACATTGGAAACACGAATATGAAAGAAGGTGGAACCCTCTCTCAAATAATTCATTTAGTTCCAATTAGAATCCTTTGAAGGAAACCACCATCCAACGCGAATCAAACCTAAGCTCTCACACTCTATCTATAATAATGTTGAGATGGCAAGCTCAATATGTGCAGACATTGATGATGGACTGCCTGGCCAGATGGGTTCGCACGTCTACACTTAGCACGTTGGTGGTCATTATGATTCTCACATGGCCATTGACTTATCACTTATTGTATTTAGTTTGTTGCATTTACCTATAGTTGGCATAGTTATAGTGCTAGTCAATTAGTTTTCAGTTATGCACTGTTTAACTTAATAGGCCACTTTTCTTTATGTTGTATCTTATCTATATTGTGTATACATTGTATTACATGTGGAAGAAGAAAAAAAAACTAGCAAGAAAATGTTTTGTCATCCATCTCTCTTCTTTTGTTTTTGAGTGAGCTTCCTCTTGTATGTACGATGTGTGTTTGGTGCAGTAGCTCAAGCAAGTCCCCTTACCACACGATTCTTGATATGGTATCAACACCACTAAGAGAGGCTCGTTTTGAAGGCTGAAATGAAGGAGAAGAAGCAAGGGTTTGAGCAAGAAAGCAACTAGTAATAAGCTCTCCCATTCTTCCACTCTTTCTCTTGGATAGTGCATGTGAAGAAAATGAAAGTAGGGCAAAGTGAAAATCTTAGATTGCTATGAGATTTGGTGTGTGAGTTCAACATTGTATATTCTGCAGATGAGCCTTTAGAGTATTCCACTACTTTTTTGGGCATTTGGGGTCATTTAAGCCCCGTTTTGGAGCTGTAAGGTTACAGAAAACAATTTTAGAGTATACTACGATTTCGATTGTATCGATCAAAAGTGGATGTATAGGTTGCAAATTTCAAATTTGTACTTTTTGAGGTGTTTTCCATGAAGCAAACATAATTTTTATCTATAAAAAGGTTGCAGATTACATGTACCTATTGAGGAATTAGTACAAAAAGGTTGCTTGGTATATTGTTGTACACTTGATATGAAAGGTTGTAGAAGACTTGCTATTTTGTACCCTTTTTGTGATAATGGTAGAGAATAGTGATAATCCCATCATTGAGTTAGACAAGAACAACTTCCCTTCATGAAAGTTCCATGTGACAAACTTCCTCATTAGAAAGGACCTTTATGAGTTTGTTTCAGGCGAAGAAAAGGAGTCAGAGCTAAGTAACCCTACGACTATAAATGAATTAAAGACATGGAAAGAATGGAATGCAAAATATAAAAAGGTGGTATATTGACTGTTTGTAGTCATTGACAATACTATGCTGGGATATATTAGGAATAAAAAAACTTCACATATAGCTTGGGAAAATTTTGAGAACATGTTTTCAATGAATACAAAGGCATGAAATATTCAACTCAAGTAAGAGCTGAATACCTTGAAGAAAGAAAAAATATCTATCAATGAGTATGTTTTGAAAAGGTGAGGAGCATTGCAGATGCTTTAGCAGTGATTGATGCAATGTTTGATGATCATTAATCACTTTTATCTACTTTGGGTAACCTTAATAATGAGAAGACTTGAAAATCATTAGTCACTTCTGTATATATATGAAAGCCATTTTCAAACTTTGATGAGTTTGTCCCTCATGATTACCGAAAAGATCAATATACACGTTGCCTCATCTGAAAGAAATGGTAAAAAAATCCAAGCATTTTACTCAAGTTCAGAAAGGAAACATGGCAAATCCTCTTTGAGAGTCCGTGCGTGGTATGAAACATGCTGGTGATAACCATCAAAACAGGTTAAATCAATAATTTAGTGAAATGTAGGTTTTAGGAGGCCATGGAAACTTAGAGGAAGGGAAAGCTCTAGAGGAATAGGTGGATGGCAGAACATAGGTTTTGGAAATTCCGCTATTGTTTGCCATTATTGTGGCAAAATAGGTCATATTATAGCCCAATGTTATACTAAGAAGGATGATATTCGCAATGGTAAATTGCACATCAAGAAAACTATGCATCGTCTTCACGATAGAAATAAAGACAAAAATGAGTATCTATTTGTTATGAAATATATGATGAATGTTGTTACAAGAAAGGAGACACATGATGATTTATGGTATGTTGATTCATATGCATCTAATCATATGACCAGTCATTGTTGAGCATTGAAATGACTTGATTTTTTGGCTGATTTTTGTTGTTTTTATGGATTGAATGATTTGTTTTTTATGGATTTTATACAATGATTAGTTGTTTTAGAAGTACTTAAGAATGTTTTGGATGAGATTGATTAGATTTGAGAAGATCATGATATTTTTTAGTGGAGATATGATGTTTTGACATGTTCTATTGATGTCCTATTAGTATATGAATAGTTCTGATTGAGTCTATTTAGCTTTTGTTTTGTTCTGATTTCTTTTTATATGAGAGGTTAGAATAATGATTGATGAAGTTTGAGTGTGTTTGAAAGCTTATTGATTGCTTCTTGATGGTTTTGAATGGTTTCAGTTGAGCTAAAGGCTTTCAGATGACCTTCTATGTATGGTTTTGTAGACCCTTTGTTGAGCTTCTGTAGCATCTCTGTCTCTATTCACTATGCCTCTGTAAGTGTTATATTGGATGTATGTGTAGCTTAGGGAAGTTTTCTAACCTTGGAAAGAGATGAATATAAGTTCAAAATAGCTCAAAGAAGTGGAAGAAGTAGCTATTGAAGACTCAAGTAAAGGCTGAAGTGACATTGACATTGTTGAGCTACGAAGGGACACTGTAGTAGCTCTGGTGTCCTTTCATATCAGACATACCTCTTGGGAGGAATATCCATGACTAAAGAGGGATTATGAATGATCATTCTTCATTATCCCATTGTATTATTGAGAAAGAGCATGTATGAGAGAGAGAGAGAGAGAGAGAGAGAGAGAGAGAGAGAGAGAGAGAGACCAAATTTATGCCAAACAATGAATCTACTCTATGAGTGAGAGATTGTGAGAGAAAGCTATGGAACCTTTGAAGAAGAATGCTATATGATGATTTTCATTCAAAGTGGCGTATTCTCTCGTGTTTTTGTGGTCTCTTAATGAATTCTATGAAGAGCACAATCAATTTTGTTCAAGTTAAATCCGTGAGAGAATAAGTTGTGTGAATATTTGAGAAGATTAATATTTTTTTCCTTGTTTTGGTCACATAAAATATGAAATGAATGCTTGGTGACACAAAATATATTTTCTTACAATAGATTTTCTATTTTTTTAGTGTTCCTCTTGGGGCTCCACTCATGTTGAATGGTGTGGAGAGATGCAAGACTTACAAAATCCATGTTATGTGCAGATGGATGATGATTCATACCACCAGATTTCACGCATTGGAAAGATTCCCTTGTCCTTACATGATGGTGAGACAAAGAGTTTGTCAAATGTATGTGTTTGTTGGTCAAATGGTAGAGCTAGGGTTGTAGGTTTGATTTAATGTAAAAGGTTGTTTTGTAGCAAACTTTAATTATAAGTGTAGATTGGTCACAAAAGAAAATAGAGTTGTGCTGCAAGTTCACTTTAGATGCTGGAATTCTTGCAATGAATGCTACTATGTATACTAAAGGAAAAGGAGTGGTTGTAGACATTGAAATATGGCATAAATATATTAGATACACAAATGCTACTATGTATACTAAAGGAAAAGGAGTGGTTGTAGACATTGAAATATGGCATAAATATATTGGATACAAAAATGTGCAAAGGCTAAAATTAATGAAGTCCTAAGGATTAGTTACAAGGTTATCTTTAGAGTTGCAAAATTTCATAAAGTATGTAAAGCATGCGAGTTTGATAAGCATGCAAGACAACCCTTTTGTACATGACATAGATGTGAGCAGAAATATATATGATGTTACACATATATATGTTTACGGGTCTACATAGAATGTATCTCTAGTGATAGTAAATACTTTTGAAAGGTGAGAAGGACCGAAGCTTGTACTCGAGAGCTATGGCGGGAGAGCAAGAGCAAGAAAGAGAGAGACAAGAAATGGGAACTCCAATAGTCACAATGTGTGACTAGGCCTTCTTTTATTCAAACTGTCACTAAAAGAATAAAGAATAAAGTGATGATGACGCGCGCCTGCCACCTGCACTGTGCAGTGGCGGTGACTGTCAGTGTAGTAATACACAAGCGGCTAGGCAGAGGCGCCTTTACCCCCAACAACCTCCCACTTAAAGGCGAATCGGCCCTAGTGAGGAGTGAAAAGAAAAAGAAAAAAAACACATTACAACATGTACACATGTACAGCAGGATAAGGAAAGACGTCATCTCATCCCACGTCCATCAACCTCTTGAGGAAAGCAAAGCACTCTATAGAGGGGCTTTTCGTGAGTAGATCTACAGGATTCTAGTCAGTTGAGATCTTGACAAGATCAACAGACTTATCCTCAACGACCCCACGTATGAAGTGATACCTCACCTCAATTGTTTCCTCTTCGCATGGAAGATCGAATTCTTCGCTAACTGAATAGCACTCATAAAATCCGAATACAATGTAGGGATAACATCAATACCAAGGTCAGCAACCAAAGAACCCAACCAAATGGCCTCCTTGCAAGCCTCAGTGGCCACAACATACTCGGCCTCTGTAGTAGAAAGGGCCGTGCATTTCTGCACCCTGGACATCCAAGAAATAACACCTCCAGCATAGGTGAATATATAGCCAGAAGTGGACTTTCTATTATCTGTATGTCATGCATAATCAGAGTCAATGTACCCCACGACTCCAGTATCCTGGCTGCCATAGCATATGTACATATATCTGTAGTGCCCTTCAGGTTCCTCATGATACCATTCATGGCATCCCAATGCTTCTTGCCAGGGGTAGCCATATAGCGTGCCACAACACCAACTACAAAGGCAATATCTGGACGAGTGGCGATCATGGCATACATAAGACTACCCATTGCGGATACATAGGGAATCTTGGCCATCTCGGCCCTCTGCTCATCTATCTGCGGACAATCAGCCTGTGATACCTTCACATAAGAAGGCAATGGACAGCCAATAGGCTTTACGTCCTGCATGCGGAAGTGCTCAAGGACTTTATGAATGTACTCCCTCTGTGACAAGTAGAGGAGTCCCTGATGCCTGTCGCGTCTAATGCGCATACCAAGTATGTGAGCGGCCTGTCCCAGATCTTTCATCTCAAAGCTCTTCTTGAGCTGAGCCTTAAGAGCATCTAGCTCATCATGATGAACTCATCATGCTGTAGCCCTAAGAGCATCTAGCTCATCATGATGAACTCATCATGCTGTAGCCCTAAGAGCATCTAGCTCATCATGAGCTTTCCCTGTGACTGCATAAAGGCATCAAACTCATGGTACCACTCCCCCTAGGTGCCTGCTTCAAGCCATAAATACTTTTCTTCAATTTGCATACTAGGTGCTCCCTGCCAGGTTCTACAAAGCCCTTAGGCTGCTCCATATAAATCTCATCATGCAAGTCCCCATGTAAGAAAGCCGTCTTGAGGTATAAATCCAAGTCAAGCTGAGCAACCAAAGCAATGACTAAGCGCAGGGTGGTCATCTTAACCACAGGAGAAAAGACCTCATCAAAGTCCACATCATGCTCTTGCTTAAAACCCTTTGCTACCAATCTAGCCTTGTATGCCGGCTTGGGGTGTCCAAGGAAACTTTTCAGCTCGTACACCCACTTGCAAATCCTTCTTGCCCATAGGCAAGGGAACTAAATCGCAAGTGTCATTCTTATGCAAGGAGTCTATCTCAGACTGCATAGCCCTCTCCCAGGAGTGACTGCCACCCCTGCACATAGCCTCATCATAAGTGAAAGGCTCTCCTGCACCTGTAACCAAGACATAATGCATCGAGGGCTGAAATCTATCAGGTGGATGTCTGTCTCTAGTAAACCATCTCACGACAGGCTCTACTGCCTGCCCAGCTGCCTGTCCAACGCCCTGACCATGAGCATCTGCTGCTGCAACTGTAGGCTCTCCAATTGGCTGTGCGGGAGCTCTCGGCTCCTCCTGAAATATGACCGTGCGGATCTCAACAACTCTCTCAAGCTGCCAATGCATCTTGTCTTAATGGAAGACTACATCATGACTGCAGATGACTTTCCGCGCCTGCGGATCCCAGAGACGGTAACCCATCTAACCTGCATCCCCATAACCAAGGAAAACACATTTGACACTCTTAGGATCTAGCTTACTTCTCTTGTCCCTGGGTACATGGCAAAATGCCTCACATCCAAAGACACGGAGATGCGCATAAGAGGGAGGTTTTCCAGTCCATACCTCCTTGCCAACTTGGAAATCCAAACCACTAGAGGGTGATCTGTTTATGATAAGCACATCTGTACTAACTGCCTCAACCCAAAAGCTCTGTGGTAGGCCTGCGTGGCTAAGCATACTACGTACATGCTTCTGGATGGTTCTATTCATCCGCTCAGCCAAACCATTCTGGGAGGGGTGTAGGGGGCGGTCAACTGACGCTTAATACCCCTCTCATCACATAACTGCTCAAAAGCACGTGAGACATACTCACCCCCATTATCTGTTCTTAGGCATTTTAGCCTATACCCAGACTGGTTCTCAACCAATGCAAGCCATCTCTGAAACACAACCAAGACATTAGATTTTAGCTTAATGGGATAAGCCCAAATTTTTCATGAAAAATCATCTATGAATGTAACAAAATACTTTGCACCACCCATAGACTGACAAGGCATGGGCCCACAGACATCCGAATGTACCAATACCAAGGGCTCACTCATGCGTGGCCTACCAGACTTCTTATGCATAGACCTAGTCTATCTGCCATAAAGACAATGCTCACATGAATCAAAACATGCATAATCAAGGGGCGGTAAGTATTGCAAACCAGAAAGCATTTTCATTCCCTTTAAAGACATATGGCCCAAACGGGCATGCCAAAGAGATACATGGGGGATAGAACCCACAGACAAAACATGATCAAGGGAAGAAGTGGATACAATCAAGGAATAGAAGCTGTCAGCCTTGGCACCTCTCGCAATCACAAGTCTGCCATGAGTGATCTTTCATGCAGAGTTTCCAAAAGATACATGATAACCTGCATCATCAAGCTGTCCAGCTGACAGGAGACTGCGTGTCAAAGCAGGTACATGACATACATCCTGCATAACAAAACTGCTGCCAGAAGGAAACTGCATCCTAACATCACCAATGCCCACAATATCAAGAGAGTTATCATCACCCAAGTGCACAGAACCCGAAACAATACAGTATGAATGAAACCACTCTCGGCAAGGTGTCACATGAAAGGATGCACTTGAGTCTAAGAGCCAACACTGTGCATACATAGAGTGTATCTCTGTCATTTGCCAAGCACTAGAAGAAGCTGCAAGGATATAATCATCATCAACATCCTCAGGCTACATAACATTGATCTCTTCAATTTTAACACTGGACTTTATAGGCACTATGCTGCGATCAGAAGACTTATCCTGCACTTTGTCTTTCCCCTTATCTTTGCGCCTTTCATTGCGCAGTTCATGGCATTGTGGCCTAATATGGCCCTTTTTCCCACACTGGTGACAAGTAACATCTGCATTCCTGCCACGAGATTTGCTTTGTGACTTCTCATGAGACTTGGACCGAGATTTCTGAGAATCCCGTCCACGGCCACTGCCATTGCCACTGCCATGCTTTCCATATCCATCATTCTTGCCTCTAACTATCATAACATGTGACACACGAGAGGGATTTGCTATGAGACTTCTCATGAGACTTGGACCGAGATTTCTGAGAATCCCGTCCACGGCCACTGCCACTGCCATGCTTTCCATATCTATCATTCTTGCCTCTAACTATCATAACATGCGACACACGAGAGGCATCTAAATTCTTATGGTTAACCTCTTCTTGCAGAAGAGCACTCTCAACATCAGATAATTTCAAGGTAGCAGTAGAGGCACATAATGCAGTGCGGAATACATCCCATGACTCATTAAGGGTACCAAGCAAGAAAAGAGGAGTGACATCCTCTACAAAAGTGATGTCCTACGAAGTCAAGTTCTTGAGTATAGCATGGAACTGGCTCAAGTGAGCAGACATAGTCACATTCTCCTTCATGCGCAGATCCATAAGCTGCTTCAGCCAATATATCTGACTCGCTAGACTTTTCTTGTCATATAGATTCTTGATTTTACCCCACAACTGCCATGCACTCTGTTCTTCCTCAAATACATTGTAATGAACCTGTTCTGTGAGAGATAATACAATAGTGGACTTGCATAACTCATCAAGCTCAAGCCATTCCTCATCTGGCATAGTTGTAGGCGGATGCCCGCTCAACCTCAATGGTTTGATCTGCGATTTCAGCACCAACACCTGCCAAATCTGGCTCTTCCAATAAGAGTAATTAATACCATCAAGCTTAGTGATGTTGAAAATAGCATGATTAGTGGACGAACTCACCATAATGCAGGCTGGAAGATTGAGGACAATTCAAAACTGCTTGCTGTTTATTGCAGAAAATGACAAAAAAAATCACCAAAATCGAGAGAAAATGGCAAGAAAAGTGTAACCAAAGCTATTGCCCACCAAGTACTATTGAAAGTACAGCATTTCAAAATATTTCAGCATGAAAAATCCATGTCAGTCCGAAGTTATATACTTGCTTTAATCAATGACAGTAGGATACTATGAGAGTCAATTTCTGACCAAATCACTGCACCAAGTCAATAAATGACAACCAACACATGACCAGCCATAAACAGGCATAAATCAGTACCAAACAGTCATCAAGACCCTGAGCAAACACCCAAACATGTCACCAAAGCATCCATCAGTGTGAGTAGGCATACCCCCTAGACAGTAGGGCAAAGTATACATAACACTGGCAAGACCTGACACCAGTAGGTGTATGCTCACTAGAGTGCAAAGCCCAAGCTCAGGTCAAAAGCAACTCCAAGATATCAGTGCATAAACCATGCAACATTTAAGTGTAAGAGATCCCAAAGTTTCAAGTATCTGCAAAATGCTCAAAATAGCATAAACCTCCTGCTCAATGTCGGTCAAGCATACAAGATGCTCCCACTAGCACAAAAGGGAGATAAATGAGCTCAACAGCTCAATCAAACCAAGTCAAAGTACCAAAGACAGGTAACCAAGACAATGCCTCAATAGCATCCCAAGAGCATGACAGCTACAGAGCGACTGTAGGTAGCATCCACCATGAGCAAGACATACATCCCAATAAAGATCTCTGACAACCAAAGTGGCATCCAATACAAAATTTTGGAATAGCGAATGAGAATCCAAGCCAAGTATTCAAAGAGCACTAAAGCTCAACAGGTACATGGTACACTGTGCCAAGATAAATGCATCAAGCCGTAGGCGTCGCGTAAGCATGTACCCAAAGAGCATATAACTGTCAAAGCACTGACCACTGTCAAGCATAGACCGATGTCAATAAGTGTGGGCTGAAATAAGCTCAAGCTTCCAAAAGTATCTGGATCCAATGACAAGGTCGAAGTCGTCCCTCGATGATCAATATATCATAGCATAACCCAAGACATACACCGGTAACCAATAGGCATATGTCAAAGCATGAAAGATAGCTTCAGCCCACGAGTATTCAATATGCATTTACTGTTATAAACTGTGTATTTCCAGCCCCACAATCAAGCCAAAATCATAGCATTACATGTAGCTTCAATCCCCCAATCAATCGGGATGTAATAGGCATCAAACCGATTATGTAGTCATGTCCAAACAAGCATAGGAATACAAATACATGCTGTCTCAGACCTAAAATCTGTTGCATAATATTCTATCATTAGAATTTGGCAAATCTAACATCACCATCGCGTCCGGAGGCATGCCAAAACCCCAACTTCGACTCTTGCCTTGCTTGAATCGGGTTTCGAATGCCCGAGATAGACAAAAAGAGTGTTTTTTTTTTTGCCAGATTTTGAAACAAGCGTAAAAAAAACGTGAGCTAGCTGGGGGGGTCTACTGTCCCAAGTGTCAACAATGGGGCCCAAAGGGGGCACAAATGAGAGCCAAAGAAGTCCTACACCAAGCCTCAGCAAGCCTTGATAGGTTGGAAGCAAGATCCAGGTGAAGGAAGCTCCAAGAGGGGTGAGCTATGGCTGCCCACAACCTGTAAAAACCCTATTTACCTAGACCTGTGGACTGAGATAAATCTCTAAAATAATGAAGCAATACCTCAATGTCAATGTCCTGATGGTGCCTTAATAGGCCGGGAAGAAGCTCGGGAAGCCGGGGAGTGACAAGAGCTCAAGAGAATGAGTTATGGCTGCTAGGAAGGAGACCCAATGCGAGTGGAGAGTCAATGGGAAGCTGAGAATGCTACGAGCCAAGCTCAAGAGTCGGAAGCCGTGCTCTAATACCAGTTGAAAGGTGAGAAGGATCGAAGCTTGCACTCGAGAGCTATGATGGGAGAGCAAGAGCAAGAAAGAGAGAGATAAGAAATGGGAACTCCAACAGTCACAATGTGTGACCGGGCCTTCCTTTATTCAAACTGTCACTAAAAGAATAAAGAATAAAGTGACGGTGACGGGCGCCCACCACCTGTTGTGTGCAGTGACGGTGACTGTCAGTGTAGTAATACATGGGCAGCTAGGTGGAGGTGCCTTTACCCCCAACAACTTTGTCATGTTTATTAATGATTGTTCAAGAAATCTATGGGTATATTTCATGAATGAAAAGAGTGATGTATTTGAGCATTTCAAATCTTTCAATTCAAGGCGGTTGTTGAAATAGAAACATACTTAAAAGTTAAGTACTTGAGATCAAATGGAGGGAGAAAGTATCTCTCTAATGATTTTAGTGGCTTCTTGAGGTCTCATGGGATAAAGAGATAGTTTACTTATAAGTATACCCAACAACAAATGGGGTTGTAGAAAGAAAAAATAGACATGTTGCAGAGGTCGCACGTGCATTGATGAGATTGAAAAGAATATGCCAAAACATTTTTTGTTTGAAGCTATTCATATTACTGTCTATGTTGTGAATAGAACTCCCATAGTTGCAGTTCATGGGATGACCCTTGAAGAATGCTTTACAAGCAAGAAGCCCGATGTGTCCCACTTGAAAGTGTTTGGATGTATTGCATATGGTCATGTGCCAAATGAGCTATGAAAGAAGCTTGATCCAAAGACTAAAAAATGTATTTTTACTAGATACTCTTTAGAGCAGAAAGGGTATAATTATTATAACCCTATCACACAGGTGAGTCTAGAGTGAGCAGGGATGTTATTTTTTATGAGATGATGAGCAGTTGGTATGCATCTATTGGTGATGTATTAGATGGTGATAATTATCATGATGGTTGTGTGTAGAAAGAAAAGAAAGAATCATGGAGCCTTAGTGGAACAGAAACATCATCTAGTACTACATCTACAATTAGCCCTTGGTTTGGGAGACTAAGGACTAGCCCCACATCTTCAAGTGGATCTACAAGTATTGCAGGTAGTAAGGACAAAGGAAAGAAAAAAGTGTTGGATGGTAATGATGCATCTACTAGTAATTTGGGATTTGATGGAGATTCTAGTGGTTTAGAGAGTTTGGATGATGAGCTTCGTATCCCTTTAGTCAAGATACTAGGTGTACAGAGAGTACATAGTAATGTAAAGACTCCAATGAGTAATCCAATGGTACACAGGTCTAGCAAGGTCAGATACCCTGTTAAAAGATTTGGTTTTGAAGGTTATGCAACTCACCATTATTCTTATATGATGAAGGTAGTTGAGGATGTTGAGCCTACTTGTTTTGAGGATACTATTTGTCATGCTCATTGGGATGCAACAATGGAAGAAGAGATGGCCACATTAGAAACCACTAGGACTTGGGATTTGATACCCTTGTCTAAGGACAAGAAAGCTATTGGTTGTAAGTGAATTTACAAAATCAGGCATAATGCAGATGTTTCAATTAGTAGGTATAAGGCTAGGCTAGTTGCAAAAGGCTATGCTTAAACATATGGCATAGATTATGAAGAGACATTCAATCCAGTTGCTAGGATGGTAATTGTTAGATGCGTGATTGCTTTGGTAGTAGCTAAAGGTTGGAGTTTGCAGAGAAGATGGATGCCAAGAATGGCTTTTTGTATGGCGAATTACAAAAAGAGGCATATATGGGGCAACCAGTAGGTCTATGAAGATTTAGAGTATTCCATATATGTGTGCAGTTAAAGAAGGCACTCTATGGGCTAAAGCAAGCACCTAGAGCATGGTCTAACAAGATTGGAGAGTATGTCAATAATTGCTTTTATATTTCTAATGCTGATCACTCACTTTATGTAAGAAAGGAAGATACATGTTTGGTCATTATGGTTATCTATGTGGATGACTTGATTATTATAGGTGACAATGACAATAGGATTGCTGAAGTTAAGGACTTTTTGAAGAAAAAATTTGAGATGAAGGATTTGGGTGAGCTCAAATACTTTCTTGGTATTAAGGTAATCAGATGTGATGATGGTATATGGCTATCCCAGAGGCAATATGGCTTGGATATGTTATCCAAGTATGGTATGATAGCATGTAAGCCTCTTTCAGTATCATTGGAGCAAAATGTAAAGTTGAGTTCTGATATTGGGGATGAGATAGAAGACCCTACTATGTTTAGAAGGATGGTAGGGAGTCTGATTTACATGACTATCACAAGGCTAGATTTGAGCTATGTTGTTGGCCTTGTCAGTCACTTTATGCATATGCCTACAAAGCCTCATTTAGATGCAATTAGACACATACTGAGGTATATAAAGTCCACTTTACATTATGGAAATTTTTATGAGGTAGAAAAGGATATACATGTGTTTGGATATATAGATGTAGATTGGGTGACATGTCAGATAGAAGATCTACCAGTGGATTCATGTTTTCCCTTGGTAGTGCAGCAGTAACATGGAGCAGCAAAAAGTAACCTACAGTTGCTTTATCAAGTACAGAGGTTGAGTATAGAGGTGTTGCTATGTATGGCTACAAAAGTTATTAGGTGATTTGGATGTGCAGGAGGGAGGTGGTGCATTTGTCATTCCACAGACAACATGAGTATCATACAACTAGCTAGGAACTTGATGTTCCTCCATGCTAGGACAAAACACATTAAGGTGCACTACCACTTTGTGAGAGAGAAGGTACTTGCAAGATAGATTGACTTGCTATATGTCAGCACATAAGATCATATAGTTGAGATTTTGACAAAGGCATTGGGTGCAAAGAAGCTTCGAAGCTCACTTGGAGTTGCAGAGATACAGTTGAGCTTGAGAGGGAGTGTTGAGATTGCAAGCTTAACATGTATGGACATTGATGATGGACCACCTAGCAAGATGGGTTTGCATGTCTACACTTAGCACGTCAGCAGTCATTATGGTCCTCACATGGCTACTGAATTATCACTTATTGTATTTAGTTTATTGCATCTACCTATCGCTAACATAGTTATAGCCCCAGTCGATTAGTATAGTCAGTTATGCACTATTTGACTTAGCAGGCCACTTTCCTTTATGTTGTATCTTATCTATACTTTGCGTACATTGTATTATGTGTGGAAGAAGAAAAAAAAAACCAGCAAGAAAATATTTTGGTCTCCATCTCTCTTCTTGTGTCTTTGAGTGAGCTTCCTCTTGTGTGTATGGTGTGTGTTTGGTGCATTAGCTCAAGCAAGTCCCCTCATCACACAATTCTTGACAAACAATGGTCTTCACATCTAGAGAGATGCTTAGTATAGAGGTACTTAAGAGTTTAAACACTTTGATTGACTTGAAAAATAGTATGCTTTGAAAATGGTTGAGTAGGAATGATTGCAATAGATATTTTTCAAGAAGAAAACTTGGATTACAGCTCTGCATGAAGCTAATACCAATGTAAATGGTTAATTGGAAGGGTAATTCTGTCATAGATTTGGGGAGGAGAGGGGACTTTATTAAGTATGATAGTAACAACGGATTGAGAAGATTAAGGCTATATGCTAGAAGTTGGAAACTAGAGGTATGATTAAAAATGGAAAGAGAGACTCAATTCCATTTGGTTGGTGACACCTTCATACAAATTGCATCTCTCATGATATGGATATTTTTGCTAGAAAGTCCTAAAAGATGATCAACTGAAGTTTCTCAAGACCTCTTTTATGTGTTTATCTTTTAAAAGATGTTAGAAATTGTGAAACACTTTTTTTGGGAGTCCATGAAGATGACACATAATTGAAATTTTGATGAAGAGCATGAAAGATCTTGTCATTCATCATAGCATTAGTTGTAAGCGAGCACTATTGGGTGATAGGGAAATTTCAATGAGGAGTCTTATAGACTGTGTGCTATCGTGAGAACTATTTTGTGTAGATTAGTCTCTTTATTTCTGAGAATGATACGTTGTTTGGTAGTGATACTAGAATGTTCTTGCAAACCCATTTTCCCAAATGTCATGAGTGTCTTTTCTTTATTTTGGTAGAGAAAACCAAGTCCTTTCTAGCTGTTGGGGGCATGCTTAAAAAGATGCTAGCATCCCTTTAGAGATTTTATGCATATTTCATCATACCATGCTTCTCCACATTTTAGAAAAGGATTAGTCTTGAAAAGTGAAGAATCTTACTCCTTTTCATATAGATACATGAAAAGTATTCTATGCCCTTGACATACATGTTCTCAATATGCTAGAGATATCGTACTAGCCTGAGCATGTTCTTACCACCCCATCGAGTTGACCTGATGTTAGAGCCTTTTACATATTTTGACATGCACCAATTTCAAATCTCCTTTGTGGCTCTAGACTAACATATTCCTAACATATATTAATCATTTGATATACTCATGATAATTGGCATCAATTAAACCTAGGCCTAGCTTTTTTTTTACTAACACTACATTGTTGTTAGGCTATGGGGATTTATGCATAGATCTAGAGGATGGTATCCTTTGCATTAAAGCCTTTTCCATATTTTGATGGTGCACCAATTTCAAATCTCCTTTGCATCTATAGATTGACATCTTCTTAAGATATGTTTACTACTTGATGAACTCATGAAAGTTAGGACGAGCTAAATGAAGTGTTAGTTTTTACTATTTTTAATCCTTTGACTAATCATTATAGTGTTGTTAGACTATGGTCATTTTATGCATAGAGCTAGAGGATGGTGCCCTATACATGGTCTAACATCACTCCTATGTACCAAATAGAGCAATTTCTGCATGGTTGAAAATCTACATCTTTTCCCTAGCAAGAGATCTAAAGTAATGCTTGGCTCTTAAACAATGCTAGGTCTATATTAAAAAGTATATTTTGTTAAATCAATGATCCTAAGATCTACATAATGAAAATATAATTTATGACTCGAGCTAAAAAGCAATGAATATTTTGAAGGATCGACATTACATTAAGGTAGTGTCAATTAGTTCAAAAGAAAAAATTTGAACCCAAGTAGAAGCAATTAATATTTTTTATTTTCTTATCGAATGTGTGCTATATGTCTTTAGTTTCCCTTTTTCTCTTTTTGTGCACAATTGGAAAATACATCAACTTAGCCAATACTTTGCTGATAAAATGATCTCCTAAACTTTCAAATTGTAAATAGATTTTCGGACATTGATTCACAAACCTCATTTCTAAGTTTTTTTTTTTTTTGGGATCAATTCATAGGTGAGCTCGATGGGTTGAAGACCAATCTCTATGCAATAATAAAGGACTACTAAAGCATATAGTTAAGCTCAAATCTATTTAGAATTGTTTCTTGAGGAGGCCACTGAAAAACCTCTTAGTGTTTTACCACGTGAATTCAATTTAATGGTTGAAAAATATTTTTTGTATTTTAGTGTATATATGATAGAAGGTACCATTTAAAGAGATTTCTCATAATCAATAGAAAAATGACATTGATTTATTATGAATGATTCACAAACAATGGGAATTTTTTTAATAGGCCTTAAATGCAAGTCGTATAGGGAGTTCACATGTAGCGAACCCCTTAAAGATCGTTGTTATCCTCTTCTACCTTCTATTTTAGTATTTTTCAATCACATTTTTGTTAGATAATTATATGTATCTTATCAAATAAAGCTAAGAACTTTGGGTAGCCTATCATCTTAGAACACCTGTGTACATATTCCCTAGGTCCTTCAATAAAGTAGCCCTATCTTAATTCTAAATGTTGAATGTTTACTTTAATCTAATTAAAACCCAAAGGGTCTGTAAATTATTCAAATAATATTGAAATCACTTCATTGCAAGTATTTTAACATATCAGATAATAGGTTCCTTTTAGACTCAATAATGTAGCTCAAGGGTTAATAATATTCATTGAGCAAGAAGCCCTTCTCGTTAGGGGTGAGAAAAATGTTAATTCATCAACGAGGTAAATTTCAATAGTACCTACATAATCATAGCCATAACCAAAGGTCTAAGAGGATAGATGCACATGTTACCTTAAAAAATTTATCTTTCAAAACTAATTAGAACAAGTTATGCATTAAGCTTATAGGAAAAAAATGATATTGTTTTACAAAATTAAAGACATTTATTTTGAATTTATTAAAAGCTTACCAATGTTCATCATTTATACTTTGCATCAAAACTCTTTATCCTTTACAGTTTCCATCAACACATCATAGTTGATTGTTGCCAACTGCGACAAGTTCTGCAAGACATTCCATGCATGGTAAGAGAATGGTAATGCTTATTATTGTTGATGTGATAGGACCCTTGCAAATTTGATTGTACACTTAAACATAATTTTACTATGACTATATGACCATAGCATGTCATTTCACAAACTAGCATCTAAAGTGATCCTAAGTTTGTGCAATACAACTTGTGTGTGAAAAAAAGACCCATCTGCACGTAAGCCTTCATAGATTTATATTGATTACTCCAAGATCCCTTTAAGGTCTCAATGAGAGGGTACCTTTATAAGTGGTATCAAATAAAAATATTGAGTTATACCTTAAGCTTACTTAGGAGTTAAGATTGAAAGCTAAAATGAAATTAATAAGAATGGATGATTGAAGATCTTGAGGGAACAATCCTTTTATTTAAATAATAAGCAAGCTAGACTTTAGTTAGAAATTGACTTGATCCTATAGTAAGTATCCATCAAAATGATGTTCAAGGTTCAAGGATTTGAGGATATTCTTGGGGTAGAGGTGGATCTGGGTCTCTCATTTGGTTTGAGAAGAGAAATCTTTTATTAAAAGAAGAAAGGGTATGCTTCAAGTGAAGGAAAGAAAATAGAAATTGAGCTAGAAAATGAATCGAATGATTTATTTGAGGTGAGATCAAGTGTGTTTCTAGTTAAGCACACTAGAATAACTAGACATGAATCAATAACAAATTATCTTGTGAAGTACTTGAGATTGTTATTTATTCATGCTATGTAATGCATGTTGTGTGTAAACCATCTTTGTGTACAAAGTAAATAGACTTCAACACTTCTTCGAAAGCACAAGAAGTTATGTCCTGGCTATTATGTGCCTCACAAGGTCATCAAATCTTTAGATACCCATGCTTACAAATTGGATGTTCCATCCATGTAAAGATTTGAACGTATGCCACGTTACTGTAAACTTATTGAAACCATGTGTACCTTAGCTTAATCACCTTCTTGATTATCACAAGTTGTAATAGCCAAACAATGAGTTCTTAAGATGTAACCCAATAATACATTAGACTCCAAGACTATGCATCTTTGGAACCACAACAAAATTAAATGCCTTGTGCAATGGAAGTACTACTTAGAAGAGGGTGCCACATGGGTTACTAAAGCCTACCTAGTAAAAGAATAAATCCATTTCTTGTTGAGATGCGAGCATCTCGAGCTTTTCAAGGGGAAGTGAATGTAATGTCACCATTTCTAAGCTCTTGATTTTTTCTTAAAGCATGTGGACTACCTTTTGACTACAAGGAGTATAAAAGCTATATATTATCTAAAGATTTATTCAAAGATGAAATCAATTTTTTCCATGCTAGAAATAAATGCCACCACTTTGAATACTTGGCCACCAATTTGTTGGAACACTTTTAATAAGATTGGAAGTTGAGATGAAGGTCCATCAATGCAAAAGAATGCAATTAATGTTTGAATCATATAATTGCATTTGCAACCAAATGCTTTAAAAGGAAAAAACTAAGTGCTTTCGGTCAAAGCAATAACAAAAGAATCAGGCCGCCCTAGCAAGAAATCTCATTGTGTTGATCATTACTCTTGTGTTTTAATTTTAAGGGGAGCAATTGATAGTCATTGATCGGCATCAAATAAAATCTTGGTAATCTTTTCGCATTTTCTTTAAGCATGCACACACATTTCTCTCCTCCAAAAACTATATAAAGGCACCCCCATGATTCCCTAGCATAGCATACAAAATCGTGCAAGGAAAGTTAAATGAGGACACTCCTACAATGGGTGAATCGAGGAGTTACCTTGCCACACATCACCTACCCTCCCTAGCCAAAACTCTATCCAAGCAAGGAGTCTAACATCTTGCCACACCACTAATGGCATCTAAAATTATCAACAACCAATGATCTCATGGCCTTGAAATGCTATTTGAATACCACTAATACTCATCCTGCCACTATTGTCACTATTGCTTTAGATGTAAGCAATGGCATGGATATATACCAAAGGGAAGAAATGGCAAGCATGACTCTTCTTGGTGTCAAATCCCCACATCTCAAGACCAAATTATTGTGATCCAAGTTCACATTGCTTGTTGTGATAAGTAGTGACTAAGAAATTAAAATTTGTTTGAATATGAATCACTTCATGTGACATATAAACACATCACAACTCCTAGTAGTATACTTAAGTTGAGGTGAAATTTTGTGTTGATTATTATCTATACTAATCCCATCCATTGTGCTTCTGCAATCAAGGAAGCTTGCTAGTAAGTTGAGTGTGATGTGATACTCAATGCATCCTTCTATCCTTGAAGTATGGCAGCCACCACCAACAAGGGTGGATCATGTAGTAAGTTGTGTTGCATGAAAAACCATCATTGTTGGTATGTGGAAAAATAGTGTGGTACCATAAACTATTTAGACACCTAAAGATTACTGGATGAGTAGTGAGAAGCAAGAGGATGGAGGTTCTAACAACTCCATCCTATAGGTAAGTGGACATGGTTAGTCCAATGGCTATTAGAATTAGAGGTGAGCATAATAGCATGGTAACATAAACTATTTAGACAAATAAAGATTACTGAGTGTTAACCCTCAGACAAATAAGGTGGAAAATCCGAAAAATCTAAAGCAAAAGTCAAGGCCAAGGCAAAAGTGAAACAAAAGAGGAAGGCACGTCAAGAAAAATCTGGAAACACAAGAAGTGCAAAAAATTCTTAAATCCAAGAGAGAGGCGCACAAGAAAAAGTGCAAATCAATACTTTTGTAAAAGAGTGCAAGGCACACCATGATTTATTTTGTAAAAGAGTGTCGGGCTCTCACTTGTGAAAAATTGTAAATGGTTAGAAGCACGGGTTGAGGCCATGCCAATAGGGAAGAGGAGGAGAAGGGTTGGAGGAATGGGCCAAGTCTGAAGCAAAAAGGGGATGACTGCCCAAAGGGAAATAGGGTTAGGGTTTTGTATATAAAGTTCAAAAGTGAACGAGGAGCTCATTCTTGTGTGTGGCCAAAAGTAGCTCTCCTCTTCTTCTTCTGCTTGTTCTTGCTTGTTGCTGGATCTTGTGCTTGAGAGAGGCAATGTGAGAGCGTGAGGGTGAGGGACTGTGGTGGAGAAGTTCTCCATCTTCTCCTCTCTTCTTCTCTTCTCTTCTCTTCTCTTCTCTTCTCTTCTCTTCTCTTCTCTTGGCAATGGAGCTTAGAGCGTGGAGCTTGAGGATCGAGCTTGCTTGAAGCTTGCACTTGGATCGTGGAGCTACTGGAGTGCTCAGGAGAGGAGGTAACTCGATTGGCCATGGAGCTAAGCTCACTACACTCGTAGAGAGAGATAGCGCTTCAGCTATGTGAAAGGTAGCCATTAGTGCTCGGCTTGAAATGCTTGAACAATAAGCGGTCCGTGGGTCTTGGCCGTCAAGCGTGAGCCCCCAACACCGAGTGACCAAGTGAAAAGGAAGAGGATGGAGACCCTAAAGACCCTAGCCTATAGATAGCTGAGGACAATTAGTCATGTGGCTTATATTAGAATTAGAGATTGGCAATCGTGATAGCCTATGTAAAAGGATAGACTTGATAAAATACTATTTTAGGGAAATAGTGTGGTAGAGTACTAGTGGTTGAGGTCATGGAATCAATTTCCAGTCTATATGGACCAAGCATAGTGTTATCTACTCTCATGGTTGATTAGATTCTTGTTAGGGTGATCGTTGGATATCTAAAACCCTATGCCATAGGATAGAAACCCCCATGCTCAACTAAGTTTGTCATTCTCAAAAGGGAACTAGATGGTGTTGCTCATGGAACTAGGAGATTTGGTTGCCTAATCAACCCCTCTAAGTTTCGATGAGAGGGCACCTTATAGACAAGCCTAGAGATAAATTGAAATATAAAATAAATTGAAATCCTAGGAAAAACTAAAATGTAAGACACCAAAACCCGAGATGAAGCTATTTCTCATATTAAGATTGTGTGTTTATGGTCATTATGAAAACTAATGTGAATGCAAAGACTTATGAAATTAAACCTCGAAATAATAGTTGTGGCAGTTGAACAATGAGAAAATGTTAAAGGAAGTGATCATCGGTTGGCTACCCCAAATCAATGCATATTGAGCATCTTAGAAGATGCAAAATAAATCATCTTGTGGGATGAGTTTCTCCACTAGAGATTGCCTGAGTTTCTTTCTTGAGAAAGAACCAAGTCAGTAGCACCCCCATGGCATAGGAAGCATCTTTAGATGTAGGCTCAATGCATGGAAGCTTAGCAAGGCTCTACGTTGGTAAATTAGCCATATTCAAGGATGAAAATGCAATCACATATTGCCTAAATTTGCAAGGTTAGAAGGTCCCATCCTAGATGGGATGAGTTTTTCTACACTTTGCAAGAGTAATATATTTGTATCTACTTTTCACTAAATACAATGTTTCTTTATTGCCATATTCTATGTTAAAGAAGTACAAGGAACATTATGCAATGGGTAATGAAATTGATTTTTTTAAAAATATGTTACATAATATGGTAGCATAAACTATTTAGAAAACTAAAGAATAATTGAGTGAGTGTGTGAAAAGTGGGAGAATTTAACCCCAACCATTAAATTCTATAGATAAGTGTACCTAATAAGTTGACCAATAGCTTTTTGTATTTATGCTACAACAGAGAGTTGATGCTTAACTCCCCCTCATTTCACACTCCCCTTGAACCAAGTGTAGCGTTAATAGCTTGATTGCCAAGTGACTCATCTTGGATGGGCCTGAGATGGATATTATGGGGACCATATTGGTGTTTCCCCTATAAAGTAGAATCGAAATCCCAAGACCAACCAAGTCCATTACTCTAAGAGGGACTCAATGGCATTGCTCATGGAGCCACATGTTTTGGCCATATCGATGCTTCCCCTATAAAGTAGAATCGAAATCCCAAGACCAACCAAGTCCATTACTCTAAGAGGGACTCAATGGCATTGCTTATGGAACCACATGTTTTGGCCAATTACTTGCAATAACCATCTAGAGAGAGTCTAGAGACAGGGAAGGAGTACCTCACAAGAAATGTATAGCCAGCCATTAGGGCAAAAGACTATTACTAGCAAGTAGCAGCGCCAACGATCAATCAGTAAAGGAGAAGACTATTAATCTCAAGGAAAGCCTAGCAAGAAGACTACCACCAAGGAGGAGACTACTACTAGGGCGACTATCAAACTCCTGTCAACTATGAGAGTACTTTTAGGGGGAAGCAAGGGAGTTCTTGGGGTAAGTGTGAGGACTCCCTCCTTCGATAGAGTCATAAATGTATTCCCCGTCGTTGGATCCAAAAGGTATATTGCAAAGCTAGTTATGTGCTCAAGTGACGCATGATATGTATGATCTGCATGCTATGTGGTGAAGCCTCGTATAATGATATATATGATGTGATGTGCCCCAATTTTGCACCTTTCCTTGAACCGTGATGCAACATTCCTTATTGATCTATTTTGTGAACCTTGCTACTGTCATGCATATTGTGAACTACATACGTATCAAAGCTTCACCCAACTTGGCTCATAGCCCTTGGTATCATAGCTTCCATCTTGAAGCATACCATCCACTTCCCCATCCCAATTGCAGAGCCTCACTTTTGGTACCCCGTAAGCACTTTCATGATTATAGATTCCTTCACTACACATTTGCAATGAGCCCTTGCTCTAAGATGCTTAGATTTGAGTTTCTTGCTCATCTTGGTTGGGTCAATTTCCTCCGTGAATGAAGGTCTAGTCTTTTATATGGAATGGTGGGTTCCTTATAGCCATGTTGCTTGTGAATATTTGACCACTACACATTGCTTAAAGTGCATGATAGTCGAAAGCATGGTAAGAGGGTAAGGAAGAATGCAAGGTAGTGATGAAGAAGCAATAATTTTAAATAAACCAGTATCAGGGCACTGTGGAAAAGCCCAAGGGGAAGGCCTCCCAAGGAAAAAACTGCAATGTGTTATTAGCAGCATAGGACAGTAGTATTAGCAAACAGTGGTATCATTATCATGTGTAATAAATTATGAGGCAGCCTAATATTGCCTGTGTGAAGAGCTCGGTATTAGGAAACAGTGGTATTAGAGGGTGGAATTCGCCAAGGTACGTGGGCTCTGTCATCCATCATGCAGAAGCAGCGACGTCGACGTCAAGTCTGCCAGAGAGAAGAGCAGCCACCCCCCATGGCTCTGCCCTCGCACTCGTATAAGTACTCGCTCTGCAACATGATAGAGCTTCCTATGATGAATGAATCAGCGCTGCATGGCAGAAGGGCAACTCCGGCGGCATCACCGGGATCAGCGCCTCAATATAAATTCATGCGTACGCGTCATGACCACAGAGAGGATAATATATCATGGCGAAAATGCACACGAGACCTGCGGTGAGGGATCGCAGTTTTAAGCCTCGTTTCTTAAATTATTCCTCATCTCTACGTCTAATGGCATTCCTTCGCCTATCCCAATTCGGAGTGTTTTTCCTCGCTTCTCGAGATACCAAAGTAAAGGGCGTTGGATTCAAAACCCAATATTCTTTCAAGCGAGAAATTTTTTGTAGTTTTCATTCTTTTTCCCTTAAAACTTTTTTTATTAAAATAATAATGTGGTTCTATTAATAGACAATGATTGCATCCCTTCAATGCGAAGGGTATTGTCGAGTTCAAAAGTAACGCAGAGTCATCTAAAGTGGTATGAAACCACAAATGGACTCTTTTGGTACTAGCTAGCACCACCTTGGAGGTGCAATCCACTTTCCTGAGGCTTTTCAAAAAGCATCAAAATGTTTGAACGAGTAGTTCTAGCCACTCTTCCTAAATCAGCTTCCACTGCAATTCCTTGGAGAAGGCTCTTTTGTTTCTTTCTTTCCAAATCCACAAGATTGCGACGCTATGTAATACACTCCTGACCTTACGAGACTCTTGGTTCAGATTTGAATGCTAATGAGACCTAGACTTGCATGGCATATGGGTTGCGTGGCATGCCATGGTTTCAAACTATTATGTAGGTCTCAAGAATTGAGTGCTAATGAGGCCTAAACTTTCTTGCTAGGTAAATGATTGAAAATCCATAGTCATCATTGCATGGCATTCCCTCTTCTCTCAATGTCTTCATCCATTAAATTTGGCTCTTATGTGGGATTAAGGTAATCATAAATCCATACTACCTTGGCTTCCATCAAACTATCCTTTTAACGAAAAATACGCTCTTGGGCTTCTACATCAATGGACTTTTTGTATGTGTGTGTGCACACATACATGTGTGAAAGAAGTGCATAGGTAGTATTCCAACTCAAATGTAGTTGTTGACTCTCTATCCCCACCAAATAAGTGACCTAGTTAAAGGTTCTAGAGTATGCACATCACCTACACTCAAATAGATATACAAACTTGTGGAAACTTTTTTTTTTTGGGCTACATCTAGATCTTAAACATAAAAGACCCTCAATACAAATCTAATGGAAGTGGAGTGAAAGTAGTAGAGCTTATGTCGACCCCCAATGCACTCATACATAGAGTGCTCCCGATAGAGTTCTCTTACTTGCTATGAATTTCTTTTAAAAATTGCCAATAGAATACGCACATCAACTAGAGTTGAATGAGTGGTGCTACAAAACTATATGATTTGGATAGTGTCTTGTATGTTGCTTTACAAACATGAACTATCCTACTAGTTGCTTTACAAACCAACAAAATCTTTGTTTTGAATCTAGCAACAATCTTATCTATAGCTCTTTTATCCTCCTTAGCCCTAGATACTGTATTTCTATCCCGCTATATACTTTTGTATACAGTTGCTCTAGGCTCTAGCTATATTCCACAACTTGAGATCTCCTCATCCAAATTCATTTGATCATCAAGATGGCAATATTCCTCTCCAGGTTGGCATTGAGTCCAACTTTATTGAACCAAACTTTAACTCCATCCCAAATCTTCTTAGCTTTTGAAACATGGCTAAAACATGTGTGTCATTAGCTCCTTCCCTTACCAACACAATATACGAGGGGGGAACGTTAGAAAGTTTCTTCAAGTTATCTCACAAAACTCTTTTTCCATAAATTTTTGGGCTCTCAAAAATTTTCCATTCAAAGCGTGACTTCCATACATTGTCTTGGCCCACCCTTTAGGAAAGAGGCCAATTCTCAGCTTTCAAGGCCATTAACCCATCTAGCCAATTCTTTTCATTTTGAGATAGGCTGAATTGCTCTTCAACTTTGTTTATGGAAAGTATGTCCCCTTATCCAAGCTTCAAATGCTAGCTCGTGGATTCTTGGCCATGGAAAGTGCTAAGGTAGGCCTTGAGTTTGCATGGTAGTTGCCATCCTTGAAAGTACCAAGGAAGCTCCAAATTACTTGCAAGAGGGAGTGATTAGCTTTCTTGCTAGGTTCCACGCTCCATCTCAAGTTCTTTAATACATATCACCATCCCTCTGGAATACTTTAATAATGGGACTTCCCTTTACTTGGAATTTCATAGAAGTCACATGTATTTGTGGGCAACTCATCTCTATAGTGTGGCTCGGCTAAGAGCTGCTTTGGTGATTATCATCCAAGGCTTTTTTACCATCCATTCTTATCAATACCTTGAAGACAAGTCTCCTACCCTAGTGATTCCAATCTAAGCCCTCCATTAGCTTGGGGAGGTAATCAATCATAGCCTATAGAGTGGATCTTCACACTTCCCCATGCCAGCATATGAAGTTTATGAGCACCTTCTCCATCTCTTTCAAGTGGCATTTTTTGAGGGGGGTGGTAGCCTCAAGATACATAGCAACTAGGGATAAAAGCATTGTCATCAATGAGGATGAGCCTCCCCATCAAACTAGTCAAGATTGTAGAAAAGTTTCTCATTTTAGCCTCCATCTTTTCCACTGGCCATTGTGCTCTTCGTTTACTAATGGTGCCAAAGACCTACGAGCACATGACAATATCTAAATACTTGGCCCATCTTGGTTATCCTTAGACCCATATTCTGCAACCATTGCAGCATCTCCTACAAGTCAACATACATGATCTCAATTTTTTATAGATTAACTTGCAAGCCTAAGACATGGGCAAAACTAGTCATAGACATGTAGAAAAACATTGATATTATACAAGTCAACGTCCAAAAAATTAGATTTTTTATATACAAATAGCTAGTTACACATTTGTGATACATCCCCCAATGTGAGTCCTTGGATGGATCTATCCTGAATTTTCCAATTAATCATCCTTAGGAGTGGTCCTGTTGCAAATGCAAATAGAAGTGATGTAACACCCTTGATGAACTGATTAGCTAAGCTAAAATGAATGAGAAGTATATCCATTTACACAACTCTCACACTAGCATTGCTAAAGAGTAGATTCACTATCTTGCAAAATTGCACACCAAATTCCATTTCCAAGATGACCTCTTTGAAAAAATCCCACCTTAGGTAGTCGTAGGCCTTATCTAGGTCTATATTTAGAAGAACAAATTGACCCCCAATCTACTACGCATACCATTAGGTTCAAAATTGACTCATGGACTTTCCTACATTTAAGAAATTTGTATTGAGCTCAATGGAGCACTCTAGAAGAAATGAATTTTATTCATAAGAGAGATCTCTGGTGATGTGAATCACATTCACCATTGCTCAAGTTTTAATCCATTAAGTGACTTCAAGAGCAACTCGATTCTACCTTCATTAATATTAGATGGCCAACTTTCTAATTTAATGCATTCATTGGCAAAGGAGTAGATCACATGGCTACATATCTCCCAAAGAGCTTCATATACCTAAACTTGGATACCATTGAGGCCTAGGGATTTGCCTCGCTTCATCTTCTTCATTACAAAGTACCTTTCTTTTTTAATGAATGAGCATGTGAGTAAGGAGATATCCTTGGTAATTTCCTCCTCTATCGACTCAATGGATTTCAACACATATTCCTTTTAGTAAGGCTCTGATCATGTTGATTGCCCATAATGGTAGAGAGATGCTCCACATAGACTTTTAGTATGGAGACATCATTTTTGTGGATCCCTCCCCCATTATCCTTGATTTTGGAGATAAGCTATCTTCTCTATTTTGACTAGAGGGAATTATAGAATGTCAAAGTGGGTGCATCTCCCTCCACAATCCACCTCCCTCTTAACTTCATCTTGATGGTGCTAAATTGATGAAGCACCTCCATATCTGGATAATCCTCCACCTCCTAAATGAGAGAGACAAGAGTAGACTCATTAGAGTGAAGAGCAATAATGGCCAATAGATTCCTCAAGCATTTACTTGCAAGTTTCACACTTCTCTTTTGATGCTTAGATTGAATTTGGCCATGATTCTTAGCTTCCTTGGTAAATTCTTCAATGGCACAATTGATTGTAGCCTAGGGAGAGGCTATGCATGGACCTACTTCAACTTGTCATTATTTTAAGTTCAAAACAAACATGGCATCCTTTGGAAGTCTTACATTGAAAATGAAGGGTGGAGGGGCATTATTATTGTTAGAGAGGACCTTGATTTCGAATGTGATTTGTGAAAGATGGTGATTGAATTTGACATTCTCAAATATGATTGGAGAAGTAAGGTACCACCAACCACCCCTAGATGATTGAAATCTTCTTGGTGGACTTATCCCATATACATTGTCAAAGTCCAAGAAACCTTCATCACCCACCAATGATTCAAATATGTTTTTGTCAACTAGGGGGAGTCGCACCATTTTCTTGATTGAGATATTGCCTTTGCAATTTGCTCTCTTGTTTTTAGTGTCTTCGTTAGTGTTGTTCTCCTTATTAGTTTTGGGATTGACTTTCTCCCTCTCCTTTTGCATTTCTTTGACAAGAGGAGTCTTTGTCACTAGGTTAGCATCCTTGGATGATTGTAGCATAGCATTGAAGGTACTATTGTTAGGCTTCTCCAAGTATGTTTCCTGCGCTTGCTTCCTAGGTTGAGCCTCTTTGAGTTTCTAAGGTCGGATATCTTGAGTCTTCTTCTCTTCATCCTTGCCCTTCCTCGCTTTGGAAAAAGTGTCATGTTTTCCTGCAAAGGTAGCAAGCATTTGGAAACGAAGAAAACTTGACTTACAACACAAGCTTGAAGCCATGTAGGTCAAAGATCTTGATGTAATCTGGGTTTTCCTTCTATGATAGCCCCTTTTTTTAGCCTAAGAAATCCATCTACAAGTGTTGGGATGTAAAGTACTTTTCCAATGATTTTATAAGTGCTTCCACTTCCTCATCTAACCAATCGAGCAATCCTAGGAATGTGGTACACCACACTAGGCAAAGTCCTAGGACAATATATCTTATGGGGAGAAGTGTGGGGACCAAGGCAAAGAGTATATAAAGTTCCCTTTATATGTGATTGTGAAGGTGAGTATCTAGTCTCCACTCCCATTGGGTGCCAGCAACTGCAAGGTAAAACCCCTTCCCCAAGAAATACATGAGAGTACTTTTGGCATGAAATGTTTGCATAAATCATTTGGAGAACTCATTTTCTTGAGGGACTTGACCCATAAATAGTAGAAAAAACTACACACATAGAAATAATAGAATAGACCACTCATTTCCTTGAGGTACTAGACCCATAAAGTAACAAAACAATCCACACACAGAAAAGCCCACAAACCTTCACTTAATCCTTTGCAGGGATAAAGCCACTAGTGCCTTGTTGATTCTAGTGTTCACTTCCTTAGCAACAATCTTTCTCTTCTCTCTCAACTCCTTAAGGTTGTTTCAAATAATCTTTTCAATGTCTACCACATTAATATTGGTAGTAATGCATTGTATCACCATTCGTTGGTGCCGTCATGGTGCCATCTCCTTCAAGCTCCCCCTTACCTTGTTCGTCAAGCCATGTTTGGCTCCTCTTGAGGTTTATATGGATACCCACTACCTCTACGATAGAGAAGGTGATGGGAAATAAAAGGAAATAAATGCTCTTTAAAGCATTAAAGAAATGGGTCTACAAAAGACATAATGCTGTCTATATGTCAAATTTGCATATTGTGTGCATCATTCTGTGCGTGTATGTGCAAAGTAAAATGCTCCAAGGTGGTTACTTAATGTGCGGCAAACAACTTTCATACATGCTAAAATTCTCAAAAATAGATCCTTTAGCATACATCTTCCACATATGAACATGAAAATAGTTTAGGAATATGTTGTCAAATATGTAAGCACACATATTGCAAACCATACAACCTATTTGCATATTTGAAAAATTTATGCACAATGAAAATGATACTCACATCATTCATTAAAATTTGATAAAGACTGTATTTTAAAATATTACTACTCACATGTAATGGAACTCATACATAGCATAAATATTTGAGCTTTCTTAAATGGAAGAAAATGCTTTACCTTGAAGGAAAAATTACTAAAAGTGAATTTTGAGGATCTTGTGCTTGCTGTGTCTATAAGATCTTTATGTTCATTCCCCTACATATGACAATTTCATAACGATGAGAAACATTTCCATTACATGATGTTAAAGTCTACAAAAAAAAGTACCTACTTCTAGTTTGTTGCCCTTCTCATGTACATCAATAGATTTTGAATCATTCCATGAGATACGACAATCAAAGTAGCTTGTGTCATGAGGGCTGTCAGGACTGGGAATGAAAGCCACCTGCCAATAAGAGTTCAGATTTTTTATTCATTATCCATTGAGCAAGATATTATGCAAAAATAACCTTTAAATTAAATTTATTCATAAACCCATAGGCATGCACTATGGAAAATGAATATTGCATGGGTACAAAAATTTTGATTCATTTATGCTAAAACAAAAGAAATTAAAGAGTCAACTTGAAATGTTTGCCTATACTTACTCATAGAATTGCTTTATGCTATAAATAAGCAAACTCTCTCATGGGACAAACACAAGCAAAAACGAAACTAGATAAGGCAAGGTGAAAAATTGGTGACCCTAAACACTCAAATTGAAAGGCATATTATTTTTAAAAGAAACTAAAATGTGTGATTGTCAACACCTTTGATCTAGAAGGGAAAAGTGGTTGAATCCTTAAATCCAATCTTGCAAGGGGATGGCTCTTCTTATTTCACTTGTCTTGAGATCATATGGTCACAACTAGATGAAGTTATTTCTTTTTATGTGAAACATACATAATAGGGGTGAAATAGGACATTTACAACATCCCCAAGCACCAAAAAAAAAAAAAAAACATAGGGGCATATTTTTCCAAATAAATATGCTAAGCATAGAATATAAAAAAATTTCCCACCTATACAAAAAATTTAGAGATGCTAGCCAAAATTTTCTTTCAATCACTTCAAATAGATTTTTAAGAGCATAATTTCACTCTTTATTTTGAGCATTTTCCATTTAATCAACAAAAGATTCACCCATTTGCCTAGAATCAAGAAACCTATTTTTTTAAAAAAAATTGGAGGGTTGCTGTGTTGGGGTGGAAAGGGGGGTTCCAAAAAGCCAACATTTTTAATAAGCATGTAATATAAGTTAGCTAGGAATTCATAATGCTTGAGCCCTAAGAGGATTATTGGAGATATCATTTGTGAGAATTTGCGCACTAAAATAATATGTATTTGGAATTTGAAGACATTCAATATAAAACCATATTTTCTAATGTATTAGAAAGTTTAAACTAAGAAAGATTAGAGAATAGAGGACATTGCAATCCTAACTTTGATGTTTGGTGAATCTTGAGTGTGGCTAATAGTTGAAATTTAAAATGTTGATGGGATTGACCTAAGATCATGTCGTCCGTATGCAGCTATGCAAAAGATTAGGCAAGGAAAAAGAAACTAGAAAAAATAGACAAATAAGGCCTTGAACAAGCAAAAGAATAAGCCCTATATGGACAAATTTTGACCTACATCATTGATCTAGTGAGCTATGCAATTTCTATTTGTCAATGAATATTTGATCAAATATTGTCCAATGGAATTTCACAGTAGCAAATCCCTGCTACAAACTTATCAAATGGAGGTAGTTGTTATTATATCTAAAACATTGTGGTATCATAAACTACTTAGAAAACTAAAACTAGCAAAATACATGGATGGAAAGTGGGTGAGTTTGATGGGGGTAGTTACACTTTGTGAATGTGGACATGATAAGTTAGGTAACTTCCCAAATGATAAAATTTGAGTTACAACCAAGATATGAATCTAGAACTAGAGTTGATATTTTCTTAGGGGATCATGATGTCAATTGCATCCTATTATAGAGAAAAAAATGCTAATGTCATCCTTGTTTAAAGAAGTGTGGGATTGATCATTGAGAAGACATACTAGTCGCACCCAAGAGTGTAGCTTAAACCCAACAAGAAAACCTGTAGAATTTGACCAAATTTCTCCTCTAAGATAGAACTAGGTGGATGTGCAACTTCAAAAGAGCATACAACAAGAGAGTTTGTGAATGTATATACAAAGATCTAGTATCAAATCACAATCATTAAGCTTCAATTGAACAATCCTCTTTATGGATAGATAACACAATTGTGATCTTGACTTTCTAATCATTTATCAACTTTTTGAAAATCAATCCAAATTTTCAATGTCATTTTCTTTCAAGGTTTTCACTTGAACTATCTCATTAACTATTGTCTATTGCCATTTAATGTTGATTGGTTAGAGTATTTGAAATTGAAAGTCCATGTATGAAATAAATGTACTTCTTTTAAGAATGCATCAAATTATTTATCTAATAATTTGTAGCTATATTTTTTTACAAATTATGAATAGTTATGCATTTACTATGTACACTTGTAAATGACTTCTGAAGTACCATCTCATGGAAAGCTTCATTTCATTTGACCACACAAATGAAATGATTGTGCTCATCCAATGATTAGAAGATAGGTATTATGAGCCCTTGGAAATGAAAGCTTTACATGAAAAGACTCATTACTTATATAAAGTATTATGAAAAACTTAATGAGAACTTCAAATGGAAGCACTAATTAGTTATCAACTATATATAAAATGGGCTTTGAATATCCATGTCTCTATGTATAAGCTTCTAAGCAAATGATATTGAGAATATGTAACAACCTCCTTCTCATGAAGTATGTTTTAACAAAAAACTATAAAGCTTTAGGATATATTTTTGCAAAATGCATCATAATAGGCTCCTGACACTTTGGAAAATGGTGTGCAAAAGTCATATACTAGACAATAATACAAGTTAAGTTTCCCCACCACATTGCATCACTTTACTACACTATTGTATGCCGGAAAAAAGCAAAAAATGATTGGAATTATATAACTTTCTAATTAATGTTTTTTCATCTAGAAGAAAATAAAACAACTCACTCTCACAATTTTGTGACTACAATATAATGTTCAATTTCACTAGTTGGACCTTAACCTAAATTTTGGATTCTCACCTTTTGTTGTGTCAACGTATCCCAGTTCACATCCTTGAAAAATGGATGCAACTTCACCTGCAATGCCATTTTTATTTTAGCATGTTTGACTTAGAAATTGCAAATACAATTTCCTATTTTATCAATTCATTGTTTTGTGTGTGTGTGTGTAAAAAGCTTTTTAAGAACTTCCTAAAAATGGTTACAACTTACAACTGTGAAATTGTAAAAATATAGATGCACAAGAGACTTATAAATGTTATTTTGTGAGAATAATGTTGTTTGCAAGTTATAAAATGCTAAAAAGTTTTCTCTCCTTGAATCTTGTGTTAACATAATCAACATAGCTCTAGTTGCACAAATCCAACAAAAAGCATTGAAAAAGTATCAAAATGTGAGAAAATTGCAATTATACTTTATTGGACTTGTAATAGATGTTATTGTCTAAGTTGAACAACAAAGAGAAAGAGGAAAAGTTAGATTAATATTTCTTTTAAAAAAAGGGTTATTATAGAGAGAAGTATAGTAGTGAAGGGAGTAATATTCAAGTACAATTGCTACATTTTCTACATTATTATCTACAAACACCTTTCAAGAAGGTGCCCATGATTATGTTAATGGTAAGATATATTTATAGCTCATGTTATTAAAGTTAAACATTTAAGATAATGTATGTAGGCAATCCTATATGATTGGCCTACCTTTCTCAAAGACCATTAAATTTTTTTGAGAGCAATTAGAGAAACTCACAAGCATTATCTATGCTTTCCTTGATAATCCCTTGTTGAGATGGACTCTAGAGTTCCCAATGGACTCCTCCAAATACTTGTTTTACATCTGTGCTTCCAATCATGAGTCATTTAGGAATTATATAAAGTAGTCCATCTCGACATTGTGAGATAATACACTTACTCGTGAAAATTAGACCTTTCATTAACTTTGGAGAGCTTGGCTTACATTGGAGATTCTCCAACATTTACCCTTCCACTAGTGCAAATGAGGTGGACCAATTGTCTTTTTCCCTATTACAGATCTCTCGAAGAATCATTGTCTCTCTTTCTATAGGGTTAAACCCTTCAATAAGTGTATCCTTGCTTTTCCAATTGACCCTACATGATCTTAAAGTTGCTTCCACCTTAAGATTCCCTTATTGCAAATACTTGCTACCAATCAAGGGCTATTTGTAGGAGTGACCAATAAACCTTGACTCAAGGCCCCCCTCTAACTTTCAACCAAGGCTCTCATCACCTCAAAGCCTTTAACAACAAGCTTGAGCTTTATTTCATACTAATTTTCTTCCCAAGAGAAAAGTCGGTGCTTGAACCTAAGTTGCGATTCAATAATAAAAAACTTGACAATACAACACTAGGGTTGTCCTTTGTTAAGCCTTTGTAGGAATTTGAAACTTGTGCCTTGAAGAAAATGGGCGAACCTAGTTCACTAGACTTCATGCGACCAAGAAAGCCTCATTCATGTTGCTCAAGGATCTTTTCATTAAATGGTTCACAAAGGCTAGCTACAGTGATAACCTCATCATTTACTTGATGAACATTGAGTAGTAAGAGGAAGAGAGCATGTGTGACTATGTCTCCAAAGTAAGGAGCCTCTTTAAGTGTATATTGATTGCCGAGAGATGCACTCATCAAGGGTATCCAAGATAAAATGACTTATGGGACCATGGTAAGTAACTCAAGTCTTAATAACTGCTCCAACATCAATAATATACTTGACAAAGCAATCCAATTTTGACTTATCTTGAAGCTTTTCTAGGCCCAATACTCACCACTTTTGGGATCATCAATCAATCCCAAGAAATGAGAGCTCATCAACTTTATTCTCTATAGGACTAGATATATTTCTTAAGTAGGGATTCAACCATCCTCCAACTAACTTTGAGAAGGTGATAATTACCCCCAAAAAATTCACATATGGTGAATGGATGGTTTTGAGCACCAACACCTTAGCTACGAAACTCGAAGTCCCTCCACACTAGCCCTATAATTTTGTCTTTACTTTCTCAAATACCCATTAAAAATGTTGAGCCAATGAAGACCCTATTCTTATATGGCATTTTATGTATCATCTCATTGAGCCAAACTCCAAGTTTTCAATGCAACAACCCTAAAACTTGGGAGCAACCTCATCCAATGAATGACAATCAACTAAGTATTAGTTAGTAAGGGAGCTATGGAGCAACAGATCTAATCGACCAAAAAAGGCTATAACCCCTTGAGAGGACTCACTTCACAAATATTTTAGTTGTTTCATTTGGGAAAATAGACTCCATGTTTTTGCATGATTGAGCCCCAAGTCCTATCCCTCTTGCAACAAATAGAAAAAAAAAAGGTATTCCAAGATAGGCCTTTTCAAAATTGATATTTATGAAAATGTATTTATTCTCACTTTGTAAGGTAAAGTCTCTAAATATTCACTATCCTTGGTGACTTTGACTAAGATAATAGAGCCCATTAGACATCAACCTACATGGCTTCAAATTTGTTTAAACTGGCATCACCACTTCCCCTAATTTGCACTTCCAAAAAGATTGTATACCCTCCTTAAACTCCAGAAACCTTAATTTAATCTCTTGTAGCGCTACCAAATTTGCTTATATATCTAGAGGATTCATTTTTCTCACCACAAAAACCTCTCATGTTCTCCTCATTGTTGAGAAATAATCAATGATGTATGATCCAAGAAGAGATGTCCTGAATCCCATATGCACAGTGAGAATAGTGGAGAAGCTGGAAAAGCTATAAAGGCATGTACTTTGTTCACTTTTTGAGGAGAATGTTATTGTACTTTGTACTACACTGTGTCATTGTCACATCCAACTTGAGATTGTGTTTATAAGTCCAAGCATTCAATCTTGGAACCTAATTCACTCAAGTAACAGTTAGTGTCATCTGTCCATGTTGCAATGATTCTAGCTATCACTTTTCAACCTCCATAGCTGCAGCCATGCTCAAGATCCATGCATTCTCACATGGTATCAGAGCCATGGTGAGCATAGGCTAATTCTCCTCATTGCTCTCTTAGTCTCTCACAACCTCTGGAAAACTTAGTACAAACACATAAGTTCATTTCTTACTCCTTTTTCACTCTATTCCTTTGGTCTGCCATAGCCAGTCTGTACTGATCCATGTTGGAGAACTTAGGGAGAACAAACTAAGCCATATCTTCACTAGCATCCTTCTGGAGTTTCTTCCCTCAACTCCCTGCGCTCCTCCTTGGCATGTCACAGCATGCCATTGTTTGCCCCAGCACCCGGCATTGCAAGAATTGTAGCTCGCTGTGTAGAATGCACTGTTCACTGGTCATACAGCTCTCGCCATCTACATGTGGTGCAAGTGACCTTGCGACCTTAGGGATTTTGAAGCCTACCTTCTAAGCTTCCTTCTCACCAAATATTTCATCAAATTATCATCTCCACGAGTTGCAAGGAAAGAAAAACTAGTCGACCTAGTGAAACCCTAGTGCAGGACTCCATAGCCTTGAGCTTCAAGCTCATAAACAACTTGAAATTCTCACTCTTGACAAATTACTACCACTCTGATCTGCATCTACACTTAGTTCCTAGCAAACCATCACATCAAATCAACAAGCAAGAGGCAGATCAAGCATTGACCTCCATCACTAAGCTCAAGAATAGTATCCATTGATACTCAACTAGTGTCATTTGACACCGATCTTCTTGTATCTCTTGACACATTGACCTACAAATTTTTGCTAGTTGTTTGAAGATGATAAGCATGACAAAGCTTGAGCAAATAGCAAAGTTCAACGGTGAGGGCTTTCATGCCTGGAAGGAGAAAACCATGTACCATCTCATGAGGAAAGACCTCTGGGATCTCTTTGAGGAAGATGATGCAGATGACAATGCTAAAGAGGAAGATGCTGTAGAAGACCAGCCTAAAACAAAGGCATGGAAGAAGATGAACAATAAAGCTCTAGGTATTATTGCCTTGGGTCTATCAGATGATGTATTACATCACATCTCTGGTATCTGGGATGCAAAGAAGGCATGGGAAGAACTTGACAATATCTTTGGTACACAAGCAAAGAACTCGAAGGTAAATTTACTTATGCAGTTTTATAAGTTGGATGTAAAAGACAGTTCATCTATGACTGTACACATTAATAAGTTCAAGAGCCTTAAAACTCAGCTAGCAACTCTTAAAAAGAACATTGATGAAGATGAGGCAATATCAATGCTACTTGCCAGTGTTAATCATGAACTGTATTAGAACCTTGTTTCAACACTAAGTAATGTTCCCATTCTCTCACTCAAAGACATTGAGCACTCACTGCTTGATGGAGAAAGCACACTTAAAAGCAAAGATGTAAAAGAAACCAGTTCAAGGGAAAATCTCTTATACACCAAAGGAGTTGTTGGACCCAAAGGAAGAGATTGAGGATTCAACATCGACAACAAAAGTCGGATGACATGCCTTTACTGTGGTAAGACTGGCCATATTGCCAGTGAATGCTTTCACAAGAAAAGAGCACAGCAGATGCATAATGACCACCATCAAATTCAATTCATGAATGAAGAAGAAGAAGATGCTTTCGTTACCATCAACAACTCTAACAGATTGTTCTAAGGAATTTTATTTCCATAGTGGATGTAAAAACTCTACCAAGAATGTAAAGTTTTAAGCCTTAACTTGACTAGGCTGTCAAAGAGATAGTCTCCTGGTCCATGTTTACATGCAGAGGGGGCAAAAGCCATCAAGGATAGAGACTCATCATTTTGAGGGGAGGTGTTGAGAAATAACAAATGATGTATGCTCCAAGAAGAGATGTCATGAATCCCATATGCACAATGAGAATAGTGGAGAAGCTGGAAAAGCTATAAAGACATGTACTTGGTTCACTTTTTGAGGAGAATGTTATTGTACTTTGTACTACACTTTGTGTCATTGTCACATCCTACTTGAGATTGTGTTTATGAGTCCAAGTATTCAATCTTGGAACCTAATTCACTCAAGTAACAGTTCGTGTCATCTGTCCATGTTGCAATGATTCTAGTTATTACTTTTCAACCTCCATAGCTATAGCCATGCTCAAGATCCATGCATTCTCACACTCACATACCATATCTTTATTTTGAGCTTGATTGTAAAAAATATGATATGTGCATCATCATCTAAGGTCTTCATCAATGCCATTATCCAAATATAAATACATATTTTGCTTCACAAGAGCTTACAATCAAGATTTTTTTAGAAATTATTTGGCTTTCCCTCTATTGCTCGGAACTTCCCTATGGTTTTCTTCCACTTTGGCATTCTCCTTCCCACTTATAATGCCTCATTGACCTTGGCAACCAGTTGCCAACCAACAATTGGCTTATTAACTTGTTCCTCTACCATTACTTATAACCTTTAAGATTGGTTAAGAGGGGCTTTACCCCCACCTCCATTATAAGTAACAAAGTTCTAAGAGGCCATAGCCCCTCCTCCATTATCATTAGAAATATTCTAGGAGACTGAGATTCTATGTTATTGACCTGGTTTTCCTTCTTACTATCCACTCTTTCCTCCCTCTTCTCCTCATGCACTCACTTTAGCCATGCCTTTGCAAAATTTTGTGATGCATGTTAGGCAACATACATTTGGAGCCAGGAAAACTTGACATGTGATGATCTCGAGCCATTACCATTGAACAAATCAAACATTTTTGGAGGCTCCTTTCTATGGTCCCATAGTATGTAAGCTTTCTTTTCATCCCTCGTGGCTCTCAAGCATTGCTAACAAAAAATAACATTTTAGTGTATTTGTATTAGCCAAAATTCTAAAACATTGATTGGAAATTTTTCATGCCCTTAAAAATAACGATAGAATTTTCACCTTTTTTTGTTATAAAACCAACATTTCATATAAATTGCTTTGGGAGCTTCCCTTTATTTTTATAGATTGAGAAAAAAAAAATCGTGAGCATTGCTCCTAAGCCATTTTTAGGGACATACAATAACTTTTTGAGAGTACTTTTGACATGGAAAACTAATCCAAGTGATCCATTTAATATATAAGGATGTCATTTGGAACAGAGTTCATGGAACACGGCAAATAGTAAGGTAGATTTCCCACCACAACCAACTATGCTGCCAACCATAAAGTGCCTCTTTGTAGATGAACCCAATAGTACAAAAAGAGAATAAATACATAATCCAATAAAAACCTTGACCAATAGATCTAAATTGGTGAAGGAGCTTTAGCTTGGAAGGCTAAACCATTGAGCAAACTCTTTATTTTGACTACATTTTTAGTTGTGTATATGCTTGTAATTATATGTGTATAACTATTGGTTGTGCTTCCAAGGATATCTAATGAGGATGAGTCATCATAGCTAGTGAGTGAGAAGTGTGTTTGGATGGATGAAGGAATTTGGAAGTATACAATAGGAGAATAGAAGCTCCTTGTCTGAAAGAGAACTATTGAAGTTTGTAAAAGTGTATATATGTTCTCGAATTCTAGTGAGACTAGTCACATGATTGGATACATACATAATACAAATCTACTAAACAAGAAAGTGAATTCTAGGAGAGGGAGGAGACATAACTTTTAAAAGTTAGATAACTTCAAGTATTTTGTGAGACTTTAAAATAAGATCTGCAAGAACAATGCAAATATACTTACATCTAACAACAACATCATAGGATGACGAGGACCCACTTTCAATTGCTCTAAATGGCTTGAAGAACAATATGTGGATGTCTTTCTCTACACTGAGAGAGACTTCTTACGTAAGAAGATGCAGATTATTAAGTGGTTCTCTACTCGAATTCAAGTAGAGACATAGGACATCCATCACTTATATGTCATGGTGCAAGATGACTAGAGAACACCATAAAATGACCAAAACTCTAAATTTCAATCACATGGGAGACAAAGGAAGTGAAAGAGGCAAGCGAGCTAGTGACATAGATAAAACACCAGTTTACATTGAGTTAGATCTGACTGAGAGCATTGTAATTGATTTTCACCTCATTAGTTTGCAAGATCTTTTTCGACTGGTGTGTAGTCGCAATTAATCAACTCATTGTTTAGTCCAAGTAAACTATGGGTTCATTTGCTTTTGTATTTATTCAATATCATCATACATTTGAGTACTTTTACTTGTTAATGTTTATTTTTACTCATTATTATTTATTGTTCTACTCTTTATTCACACTAGCTTATCTTGAGTTCAAGTAAGTTAGATCTTTCAGCTAAAAAGATTTCTTCAGTGCATTAATAAGCACAAGCTAAAATCGTCACATGGTATTAGAGTTCTTCAAGACCTGGATAGACCTTTATCTCACGGGGGATTCACTAGTAGTAATAAGGAGAAATCACCTACATGCAAGAAATATATGAAAATACCCCTTATCTACCCCCTATTTATCGCCTTACCTTATAAAATGTACCTTCCTTCCCTTAAATAACCCCCCTTCCTTACACTCACGTGGTACCATATGGTAAACCCTAGTGGACCCCCAGGTTTTATCTATCCATATAGCTCTCATACATTTCTTGAGATGAGGTAGAGCCTGCTATTTTGACTGAAGTCTAGTCTACATAAGGGAAGCTTAATTTGTGTTACTTTTCTTCTTTGTCGAACTATCTGCAAAAGTTCTCAATTCTTGTGAAAAATGGAGTTTAAATCCTCTTGCTTAACATTGGAAAGTGGTGATAGACTCACTACGTTATACCCCATCTCGAAGGCCAAAATGGAATCATTCTTGGTGATTTGTGATCTTTGGGATATTATTTGAGGAAATAAATATAGGCCCAATCAACTCAATGAGTAGGTCAAGTATGATAAGCAAGCAAGTTTAGCTCTCCATGTTACCAAGATAAATGTCTTTAATGATCTTTTGAAGAAGGCTAAGAATGCAATGAGCACAAAAGTCTGCTTGGGACTCACTTCAAACTATTTATGAGTCCAAGAATATATCTTGAGTCCTCACCTTGAGGATTAAAAACCAAAGTTATAGGCTTGACCATTAATTAACTCATTATTACTTAGTAAGGGTAAAGAATCTTAACAGTGATCTTGCTAACATTGATAATAAACTAGAACAAAACAGATTGGTGTACGTATTGTTGAATAGATTTGGTAAATGTTATGAGAACCTTATCCAAAGTTATGCTATCCAAAAAGAACGTCCATCACTTGAGATCGCAAAGTGTTCTACTTACTAAAGAGCATATGATTGCTAATGAAAGGGCAACAAGGGGACAAAGTAGCAATAAGAAGAAGTGTTCTACTTGCTAAAGAGCATACAATTGCCAATGTAAAGGCAACGATAAGACAAAGTAGCAATAATAAGAAGTCCAATGAGGGATCTTCTTCAACCTCAAGAGGAAGAGGAAGAGAAAGAGACTCCCCATAGAGGTGAAAGATCTACATCCTTCTCACAAGCAAGCAAAAACCAAGAAAGATTCTCAAGCAACTTCAAGAAGAAGGATAATTGAAAGGTGCACTACTATTATTGTGGACTATATGGTCTTTTTTTCTTTAGAATGTCACAAGAAGAAAAGGGAAGGTAGAGCTAAAAACTCTTATGGAAGAGGTATAAGAGGGTAGAAACTATGAAAATAACAAAAGGGATGACTAGTATACCTTCTTAGCCATGACAAAACCAAGATGATGCATGTATTGATCCATGGTAGAATGACTGTGGTACAAGGAGCGACATGACCAACTATAAGGATTAATGTTTCTAAAAAATGGCTCCATGTGAAGGCTCAAATAACGTGATATATACAACAAATGACAATGGATGTGCTGTCAAAGGAGTTGGCACATTCTAGCAATAATGCTTAAGGGTAAAAATGCCAAAATATAGGATGTTCTCTATGTTCCATCCCCAACAAAGATAACGTTGGACAAGTTACAAGAAAGGGATGATGAGAAACGCCTTATCAAAGGCAAGAGGAAGAACTATAATGTTGTTTCTAAAGGAGTCAAAACAAGTATGTAAGAGATTGACTGAAGTTATCCCTATCCCCAAGGCTATCATCATTTTCCACATAGCCACATCGCCACCCCCACCCCCATCGGTCCTCCAACCCATGCCTCCCACTTGCCCCTTCCTAGCCTACTCCACCTTTCCCCTTACGCCAACCTAAGCGCACTGCCATTTGTATCAGCCATCTTCTATGCCCACCACCTACCTACTTGCACTCGCTCCACCAGCTCGTCGTCATTTGCCTACTTGCGCTGGCCTTCTCTTTACTGCACCTATCTACTTGTGCTCTTTCCTAACTTGTCACTGAGCAACAGCTCCAGTCAATCTGCACCGCTAAGAAGGAATTGGAGGAGCCTGTAATCTTCGAACAAGTTGTGGGTCGCTCCCCCTCCGCAACTCGACTTCGAGACTTGCTTCACAGGAGCTTGCACATCGACAGACACCTCACAGATAGTTGAGGCGGTGCTGTTGTGGCATGGTTCAACTCACCTCTATTCCTCGATCTTGTGGTTGCCTATCGCCAAATCGGTGGAAGATTTTGGGCGATCCCTAATGCAATAATGCGTATAAGGGTGCGGAAGGTACGGGTCCCACAGACACGAGGAAAATCCATGAGTCCTTGGAGATCAAGGCTTGAAGGAGGCTATGGTTTAGGCAACAAATCATTGTGATAGGGCAACTCAGATAATGCCTTCGTTGTCATGATTTTTGAGTGCACAAATGGAGGATGATGGTTATATAGTAGCTAGATGATGATTTTGGGCATCAGACTTCTAGATGCATGCGCTTTGGGACTAAGGCCACATAGTAGCTAAGTGCACAAATGGGAATGATGGATACATCAAAAGCGTAGTGACACTAGACTAGGAGGCAACCAAGGTACCAACAACCTATACATACAGTCACAATAGGTGTGCAATCCCCCAAGGGTGAGTGGTTGCATCAGCCCCATCTCCACCCCCTAGGACTTGCTACACCACCCTCCACCCCTATCCAGTGACTCAACACATCATCCCCTATACAATCACAATAGGTGTGTAGTCCCCCGAGGGCAAGTGGTTGCATCAACCCCACCTCCACCCTCTGACTCATTACACCACCCTCCACCCCTATCCAGTGACTCAACACATCATCCCCTATACAATCACAATAGGTGTGTAGTCCCCCGAGGGCGTGTGGTTGCATCAACCCCACCTCCACCCTCTGACTCATTACACCACCCTCCACCCCTAACCAATGACTCAACACATCACCTTCCCCTTCCTCCCCCCAAACCCTCACCCCACCTCACCCACCAATATTTTCCCACCCTTAGCCTCCTCTCATAAGAAATGGTGAGATAGAGACACTCATGTCTTCCCCCTAAGCAACCCTTTCCACTTTGCGACTAGACCACAGCCCCAATAGCAAGCCACAACTTTCCATGCCTAATATTACTATGCCTCAAAGGCTCATTTGAAAAGTTGGCTCCTAAAGATACTTCCAATAGCTTAGGCCCGAGCAAACATCCTCCCCTCCTTCAACCAAAGACCGTTAGGGAAAGTGGAGTTTTCCCTCTAATCTATTGTCAAGTACCATTCTATGTCAACTCTTTGCCCTCTTTGTCTTCAACCATAATGAGTAGGAACCTATTTGGCAAACCATAGTGTTTCTTCATGAGTATAAACCTCACATCCTAAAGCCTAAACAACCTCTACTATAGTGGGGCACAAGGTCTCATGAAGTTGATCATTCGCGGTAGAAGTTACAACTAGGCCTTGCTAGACATTTTTAAATACAAGAGCATACCCCTCCCCCCTGTCCCCCCCAAGCAAGTAGAGTGGGGAAGGTGCTTTCAAGAGGTTCTCACAACCTGCTACAAGTATGCTATCAACACCCATGATCTAAGCGATGGAGTATGCACCCTAATTGGCTTGAGTCTATTATCTTGTGTGTCTCACCATTGGACAATTGTTCTAGAGACAGTCTTGTGGATGTGGCTAGACATGGGAAATTTGTACATCATGATTCTCTATGTTTATGTGTTGGCTTTTGGCTAGAGATAGTGGTTGTAGTGCCAAAGGTGGACTTGTTGATTGTTGGAGGTGACGGCAACAACTTGAAGACTCTAGAGGGCCGGTTGGGCCAAGGCATGGATTTCCAAGGCATTGCGGATGAGTAGCCAAAGGCCTAGAAGACCTTCAACTATATAGGTGCTAGGGAAGCTTGGAGGATCCACAAGCAGATCCAAAAATTCAAGCTTGATCAAGAGAAGGGATAAAGCACGGGCTAAAGCAAAGGTCTTTGAAGATCTCCTTACCAAGAAGGCTCTAGAGACAAATGGTATTATAACTGTGAAACTCTATCTCAACATGAAAGGCATCAATGGTATTGATGTAACTGAGTCTATGAATGTGTCACCTATTATGCGAGGATCCACCTCAACGGTGATTTCAAAGTCTCATCATATCCAACTTACCTCCTATTGTCCCAAGAATCCCTCCATGGAGAAAGGCAATGAGAAAGTCAAAGAATCGACTATTTCCATGGCACTTGAATCTCCAAATATGCTTTTAGTAAAGGAAAACAATGCTAGAAGAGGCTTCAACCCTAGAGAAAAGACCATCAAGTTTGATGTTTTCTATAGTAAAAGAGATTCTCAAAAGGTTATGTCTTTTACTAGACAATTTGATGTTGCTTTTGGTGGTGAAGATTAATAGAAAAATCAAAGATTAGGATAGTTCAAATGCATTTAAAGGATGTTGCCTTAAATTGGTATTGTTGAAGAGAAAAAGAAACCCAAGCATTGGAAAGAGTTTAAGGAAATGTTCAACAAGAAGTTTTTGCCTTCATCCTCTTTTGAAGTAGATGTACAACAAGAATGGGAAGAGTTGGAATCAAAGCCAAGGAGACAATGTTGAAACATATATCAACACGTTTGGAGTTGTTTCTCTTAAATTTACATGTCTTAATGAGGTTTCTTTCAATATGGAGATGAGAAAGTTTATCTATAAATTACATCCAATTGTATGATAAGTTGTTAAGGTGATAAAGCGTAATACTTTGGAAGTAGCCCAAGGTGCAGTGCTAGAAGCTGAAGGACTACATATGCCATGGGTGCTTAGTAAATCCTCTAAAGAAGAACCACAAAAGAAAAAGACCAAGATATTTAACTAAAAGAAATCAGATCAACAAGAGCCAAAGTATAAAGATGGAGATACACCACATTTGCTATCCATAAAGAGCTAACATATCAACATTTAAGCAAAACATACAAGAGAAGGGCAATGTTTCTTTCATGCAGAAAAAGAACACATGGCTTATCAATGTCCTAGTAAGGCAAAGAGGGAAAACTAGGCCCAAAAGTCATCTCAAGCGAATGTTGTACCATAGGAATCCTTACAAGAGGATGAAACTCCGTCAGAGAAAAGGAAGCTTTTTATGGCTTGGGGTAAGATTGCTAATCATCATATTTTCATTCATTTTGATACAAGGGCTACATATCATTATATCTATCTTTAGATAGTTGAAGCTCTACATCTACCAAAGGAGAGATTTGGAACACCAAAAATGTCAGATGTCATTTTTCAATAATGGAGACTCAAATTGTTTTCATTTTTGGGAAACTACGAATTCAAATAGGAGATTATGTAGATCATGAGAGTTTTATCATGGAAGATCTTGGTCATTGTGATATTGTATTAGGAATACCCTTGTTAAGAGTAAATCCAATTGACTGAATCAAAATAAATTTAGATTTTCTTTTACGAGTAAAAATGGATATTTTGATGTGACAGTGCAAGAAAACTCTATTTCCATTTTTCCCATGTATAAATATATAAAGCAATGAAAAAAGCTATTTTCTTGTCAAATATTCTAACAAAGAGTTTAGAATTGAAGAGTCTATCTCAAATATGAACAAGAAGCGAATAAATTTTTTGAAGGAGTATGAAGATTGTTTTGCAAACACTTTACTTGATGAGTTACCACAAAAAAGGCCAGAAGGTCATCACATTGACCTCATTCCTAGGAATTTACCTCCAAATAAACCGCCCTATTGTATGAGTCCAACACAAAAAGAGAAGATTATGAAGTAAGTGAATAAGCTCTTGGAGAAGGGTCAAATAAGACCTAGTTTCTCATCTTTTTGTTCTCCAACCCTCTTAATTCAGAAGAAATATGGATATCGGTGTATATACGTAGACTATAGGTACGATTCGGAATAGGTTTTCCATTCCAAGAATTGATAATTTATTAGATAAGTTAAATGGATCCAATGTATTCAATCAGATTGACTTGAAGAGTGGCTACCATCAAATAAGAACTGCTCCTTAAGATTGTTATAAAATAGCATTCATGACAACTTTTGATTTGTATGAGTTTCTTGTGCTACCACTTGGTCTCACCAATGTTCTTGTAACCTTTAATACAAGGATGAAGAAGTGTACATATATTTCATTGATGATACTTTGTTTCCTTTAAAATATGAAGAAGAGCATATGCAACACTTGAAAATAGTGTTTCAAGAACTCTATGGGCACAAACCTTATATGAATGACAAAAAGAGTGAATCTTTCTTAGAAGAGATTCGATAGTTGGATCATACTATATCCAAATATGGGATTTATGTGCATACAAAACATGTCAAGGCTATTGTAGAATAACAATAATTGACCACTTTTCATAGAGTTTAAAGTTTATTGTAATTATTCTCTTATTATATGATATTTATTAAGTGGTTTATAACTGTTAATGAGACCATTGCATGATTTGACCAAGAAAATAGTTGCATTCCAATGGACCAAACTAGAGAAGGAAGATTTTGTAGATATGAATTTCTATATTAGCAAAGGACCTATTTTGATTATACCTAACTTGTCAAAGTCTTTCTTTGTGAAATGTGATATTTCAAGAGATTGCATTGATGGAGTCTTAAACCAAGAAGGATATGCAATTGCTTAAGCAAGCAAAAGGTTGCAAAATGCAAAAAAGAATGCTACTACCTATGAAAAGGAGTTGATGACGGCCATCATTCAAGCTTTAAAAGATTGGAGGCACTATCTTTTAGGGTGGAGAATTTCTCATCAAGACAGACTATGATACTTTGTGACATTTTTTCAACCAACCAAAGATTTCTAAAAACCATATTTAATGGACTAATTATTTAGCTCAATTTAACCTTCAGATATTACATATCCCTAGGAAGCAAAATAAGATGGTTAATGCCTTATCAAGAAGACCTCAGATTCATGCCATGTCCATGATTCATTATACATATTTTACTAGTACGAGGGACATATATGCTTATGACCAAGACTTTAAAATCTTTTGGAAGAGTTTACAGATTTGTAAAAAGTTAAACTCTTACGTTATCAAGATGGATTTCTTTTCATATAGAATAAGTTGTGTATCATTAAAGACTTCAAGCCCCTAAAGTAATGGCAGAATGCCATGATACTCCTTACACGGCTCATTGTGGTATTTTTTGCTACAAGCAAGGCACTTGAAATGTTTTTTTTTTTTGCCAAGCCTTCAATGAGACATTGAATAATTTACTAAAGAATATGATCATTTCATTCTAGTCAACAAGACTATCAATATCAATATATAGCTAGAATATTTATTCAATAAGTTTTCAAGCATAATGGTTATCTTAATCCATTATGGGTAATAGAGATCCATGAACCAGTGATCTCTTTTGGTGAGCTCTTTTTGAAAATTTAGGTATAAAGCTTACTTTTTTTTTCTTCTTATTATCCTTAAACAGATGGGCAAAGTGAGATAGACAATCTTACAATGTTGGATATGTTGAAGTGCTATTGCCATGAAGCCAATCAAAAACGGAAAATGTATTTTGCTTTGGTAGAATATGCTACAATAACACAATTCATACTTCTACAAGTAAAGCACCATTTGAGATCATATATGGAAAACCGCTCTTACTATTTATTCTCAAAACAGAGGAGATATTTCATGCCGATGAGTTCGTGCATGATATGGATACAACTTTTTTCCAAGTGGCAAGCTATCCAAGGATCTCAAGAAAAGCAAAAGAAATTAGCAGATAAGCATGAAAGGCACCTAGTTTTATAATAAGAAAATTGGGTGTGGCTAAAATTTGATAAAGCTTATCTAAGAAGCTCTAACAAGCTTGCATCCCAAGTCACTAAGCTCATAGCAAGAACTTATGTGTCATTTCAAGTCACTAAAAAGATTAATGATGGTTTTTACATGTTACAACTTCTAGAGCATTGGAGAATTCACAAATGCTACTCATATCCATCTTTTGAATCCTTATAAAGGTCCTCCACCATCGAAAATTGTAATAAAGGATCTACTTGAAGTAGATAAATACGAAGAGATACTTCAACCAGAGAAAATACTCTTTCATATGATTAAGAAATGAGGAATAATGTATTCACAAAGTTTCTTTTGAAATTGCTCATATAAGCACCCCTTGTTCGAGTCCCTGAGTCTTATCACTCGGACAACCATATGCCTTGAGGAGCCCACTCAGATGACCAAATTTGCAACTCAGATGACCAAATTTGCAACTTAAATGATCGAGTCTGGGACTCAAACAAATTGTCTTCAAAACCCTATTTTTGACTATTTTTTGCCAATTTGAGACATGTTAGGGCCTTCTGTTAGTTGTCCAGCAACTAGGTTGAAATCTAAACCAGTGGGAAAACCATAGAATTGTTTGCACTAAAAAACCTTGACCTAGCAGTCCAAGAGTGACTGAAAGAACTAACCATTGGCCGCTACCTTGGATAAAGACCTAAGTTGACCCGCTTGATTGAACGCCTGTCATAGAATACCTATGACAACCCGTGAAGGACCCAATTTTAAAATACTTGCAGCTTATGAAAAAGCTATAGGATTAGAAATACTTCAAGCAATATCTTGAGAACAATACATATTTCAAGAGGGAGGGATATAACTAACCTATTTTATATCAATTGTTATTAATATATATTGGCTCAATGATTCATATTAATTTAATGCTCATATACTTTGAGAGATGGTTTGTATTATTTGAGTGTTTTATAACATAATTAAGTATTTATCTTTCTATTGAAGGGTGGCCAATGGCTAGAATGCCCTATTATTATACTTGGATTGTTATTTTGTCATTGACAAGTTTGAAAACTTCTAAAATTTAGGAGGTTATTATTTTTGAAAGTTTCACAAATACAAATCTTGTTCATATCGAAGGCTCCAAAATATCACAAAGGGCAATTTTGTCTTCAATGATGTCTCAAATTCTTAACTATTTTTAGAGTAGAAGGTCTAGAAACTTCTTTCTCTATAAAAGTGGCATGTGACATCTAGAATAGGACATGTGTCATTTTGAAGACACAATCTTCTCTACATTTGTCATTTGGAGCAAGACTTGTTATTTGTAGTCTCTAATTTTCACTTTTAAGAACCCAAACTCCACATCTATAAATTGAAGGTCTCTCTCTTCATTTCCAATAAGCTATTACATTGAAAATTCGGCCGCATGCTTTGTACTCTCATTTTTATCACTCATCAAAGAAGCACTTACTACTTAGCTTGGTCTAGTCCAAGAACTAGATTTAAAAAAATGCTTGCTGCCTAGAGTATACAAATATTAGGGATTCAAAACTCCATTTTTCAGAATTGTAGCAAACCAGTCTTGTATATATTGTTCAATCACCTAGTGCCCGTGGTTTGTTTCCATAAATTCGTGTAAAGGGAAAGGGGTTAGATCCTCTCTCTCTCTCTATATATATATATATATATATATATATTTATTTATTTATTTATTTATGGTGATAATTAATTAAGTTGTTCAAGTTCAAAGTATTGTCA